>NW_026571070.1:20075371-20684679 GCF_026225935.1 Boleophthalmus pectinirostris
CAAAACCAGTCTTCTGCTTCCAATAGGTTTCTTGCACATATATTTAGTTCCAGATATAGATTCTTAATGTAAAACCTCTAATAAACAATAGGGTACATATTGAAGCTTGGACAGAACTGCTTGTGAAATCACATTGCATAGATTTCTTAACATGTTAAAGGCGCACTGTCTTATCTTTCCGAGGAGAGGTGAAGATGTTACTGCTTTGTCTGGAATATTTCACAATGTGGCATTAAAAAAACCTTTAGCTTACATTAAATCTTAGCTTGGTAGCATCACATTCCTGTTTTTTATGGAAATGACCCAGTCTAATTAGCCAGGCTGGCACCACCTAGTGCCTACACTCAATTTCATTTCTCTCCAGCAACTGGGTCAGGAATCAGAATACACTAGACGTTTCGCAAATACTCCGTAAGTGCGAGTTCAGGCACCATCCAATCAGTGAAGAGTCATACATTCTATGTTGGCAACAATTCCCAAGATCGAGGATTTAAAGCCGGAACAAAGAGAATGTTGGATGAATTATCAAGAGCAAAGACATTATTGTCCTTCTTCCTATGGGATTTGGGAAAAGCTTAATATACCAGTTAGCCCATACTTAACGACTAAATAGCAACGACTGGTTAAATTAAAAAAGTTCCCGCCTACCAGGGAAGGAATTCTAATGTTGCGAGGTCAGGCGGTTTCTACGAAGTGAAACCAGCTGATCAGGCTACAGTCTAATACCATATTGTAGCACATTTCAGACAAAGCAACAACATCTCCATGGAGACAAGTAGTGAGTGGACCCGCCACCAGAAAAGTTACACAGTGCACTTTTAATTGCTTCACTTAATTTTTCATGGTCACTGGCATAAACCCCAAATGTGTTCCAGGATACATTTCTTTTTACATTGTGTTATTGCTCAGTCATGCAGGTTGGTTCCATTGCAGCTTTGTCAGAACTCAAGAAGCTATTTGGATGAGTGACGAAATGTATTCACTCTAAAAACTTCAGTTGACATCATTTTGCCATTGTATAAAAAAGCATGTCAGATATTAAATGATATGTATCAAATTTCAACATTCAGGTTTAAAATCCTTTCTTTTGTACCAGGTAAGTCACATGACCTTGTGTTAAGTGCTGTGTACAGGCAGCCGGCCCTGAGCTCCTTGGGCCTGGTTAAAGCAGGAGGAGCAGGTGATTTATCAGGGGCTCGCGGGGCCATCTGTGGATCAGACTGACGGATGTGTCCCTCCTCTGTCATAAGGACACACGTCTCACAAAAGCCTCCATTAAAGCCTCTTTTACAGCGCCTTTATTTGTCACCCAGGTATTTATCCCTGCGGTGGCATGCACTGGATTACCATGGCTGACACGGGCAGCGGCCATTTTGGTAGGCATCTTTTAACTGTTCAAAAGGGCTGGTTTCTTCTAGAGCACTGGACGAAATAAAGATAAAACCAGTAATGAAATTGTATCCCTTTGAAATTTGATTAAAAGGTCCATATTATGCCATTTTCTGATCTGTGTTGTAATGTTTCCACATCCGAACACACCCGGAGTTGTGTTTTGTTTCATTCACACATGCTTAACACACAAACCCTGCATATTTAGTTCTTCTCTCAAACTGAAAACACCCAGGTTCACCTTGTGATGCCACATGGTGGCAATGCTTTTAAAACAGGTTCCTTAGTAAAGAATTTATAATGCTAAGCACTAGTCATTTCTTTATAAGCACTTAAAACATTAACTCTCATCTATAGATGCTTTATAATGTTAATAAGCCTTTAACAACAAAATTTGAGTGTGAGCATTAATAAGCGGCTTATTGTACCATTATCGACTAATGAAGAAACTGATGGGTTGTATTCAAACCCTTAATAAACATGCTTCATTTGATTATAACAGAATGCGGGCTAAGAAATACAGTTACAAAGGCTTTATTACAATAAAGCTTATAAAGTGGTGTTCCAGTTCCCTAATCTCAAGTGTGGACTACTTTTACTTTTGTAAGTCGCACAGTGTACTTTTGTAACAACAGCATATATGGAATGTAGGCAAGGGATGAATTAAAACCACATCCAGAAATCCTGAGGACACCATCCAAGAAGTCTCAGGGGAACTAAAAGAGGAACCCAGGGCAGATGTGCTCACAGAGAGCCTTCCAGAACTGGAGACTATTCCAGGATCAAGCAGATCCCTGGTCCCTGGACCTCCTTATCCCCTCTCCTGGGCAAACCAATGATTACATCACATTTTAAAGTTTAACCAAACAAAATGCACGAATCAGTAATATTTTTAACATTAACAGATTAACCAAACAGTCTTCCACATGCCCATTACTTTATCAATAAAACATAAAAAACAATTACTAAATACTACACAAATTCTTTGCAGTGTTTTAGTCCATTACATAATACCCCAGAGTACACCACCGACTACGTTTACAGCATGACTATGTGCAAGCCCTAACATTTTAGTTTGATGCTTGAATTTGTGTCTTGGTGTTTTAGTTGATTTACATTACATTAGACAAATGGTTGTCAACCTGGGGGTTGAGGTCCTGATGGAGTTTGTAAAATGACTTCAGGGGGTCCCCAGATGATATGGAGAATTTAAATGAAGACAATAGTCTCAAGGCTTGACACCCACATGCAGTGGTAACTGTAATTCAGTTTAGAGGAAGTCCCTCGATTAGAGAAGCTGACGCTCAAATGGAGCCCACTATCCTCATTCACTGTCTATCAAACATAGCTTGTGCAATATTTTGCTGTGATGTGTCATCATGTTATATACAAAATACAGTTGTGATGTTTTGTTCCCAGCCTTTTCTCCTAGATTTTGGTTTTCTGAATGATTCGTACATGTTTGAGCAATCTTGCAATCTCTCACTGACATTATTCAAGACCCACGTCTTGTCTAATGCTTCACCCAGAAGCCTACATAACCAGGAGGTTCTCTGCTACACCCCCCATGCTCCCACCACACAATCCCTCACTGCTCAGCCCTCCCCTTGCAGAACAGCAAGTGTCAAAAACAAAACATGAACTAATTAAATATTTGAAAACTTGGTTATTACCTCAAATTTGAGATAGAAGAGCATATACTTAAACTGAAACAGATTTTCTACCTTTTATTTGCCTTTCTCAAAAGTAAAATCTAGAAAGATGAGACTTTGTCAGATTGTTCCCCATCACAAATAATGTGGCCATGACAAACAGAAACAAAAACACAACTCCAGGTATGTTTTTACAAAGGTAACAGTATTAAATCTCACAACAGTCTAATTTGTGTGATATAGGACATTTAAGATGTAGCTTTTCTCCCTGTATTTGTGGAATTTCAGAAAGTCAATCAAGGTAACTGGTAACATTTTCAGTGCAATATTGTGGTTTATAGGAAGCCAATGATTTCGCTGTAATAGGCTTTTATTTCTCTAAAATATCCTTTAAAGCCCTCAGCGCTTACTGCCATACTAGGATTCAGTGTTTAATAACAGTCATTTCTTCATGCTCTTTGCACTTAACCGAAGCAAAGGCCCACAGTTTAGTTGGATGTGCTTTCTTAGTGCGGTGCTGCTTATAAAAAAGTGTATATTGTGAATACGATTTATGGTAAAATCAGAATACAAACAGTTTCAGGTGTACTATGTAACTTTTTGGTTCAGGATTCATCATCTGCTTGTTTCTGTATATTTGCCATAGCTCTACCTTACATTTATTAAATTACAGATGGTTTTCTATCTTAAAATTACCAAGAAAAACAGGCATTCTGGCTGTGAGTGGGGTTGCCTCTCCACAGAATTCACCTGTAACTTGGTCTGGTTTGGTGTCCATTAATGGTTTAATACTATACTGTGAAAAATTCCAGACAAAGCAATACGGAGAAAAGCATTTGACAGACTCTCCACCAGAAAAGTAACACAACGCAGCTTTAATGTTGACAGTGAGTCTTCTTTACGGGGGGACTTGGGGCCATCCAATGTTTAGAAATGTTAAGAGTACATTTTGGTGTCTTTCTTTAGCCTCTTTTAAATCCGTGTTTTCATCACACAATGAAATCAGAGAAGAATACAGCCTTGATGGTGACCTTGCTTCACAAAGAGTAAACCCCTTCTCGTGCTCACTAAACAAACTCAGACTCAGACAGAAGCGTCGCACTCTCTCCATGGATCTGATTGCTTTGATGTCAATCTCTCTCCATCTCCTCACTGCGCCCTGATTGCTGTAAAATGCCATTTGGTAAATATGACGGAAGCACCATTAGACAAGGTCAGGGCCACTCCGCTTGTTATCTCATCACGTGGGTGTAGTGTTCTCAGTGTCAAGCGCGAGTCCCTGGCCCCCTCACCTGCTACAAACAACACACATTTGTTGTTGGCGAGACAAGTTCCTCCATAATCGTGCCCACTTTGAATATGATTATTTCTGCCACGGCTGTTGTCCCTGTTTGCGGGTAAAGAACAGCACGTGTTGAATGTCACCCTGGTACTTTTTGTATCATTACCGATTTGACTCCATCTGCAAAACATACCATCCTGCTGCTTATGTTTGGTGTACAAGATGCAAAAAAATAAAAAGGAAACAATAAAGACACAACGCTACTATGAGGATGTGAGGAGGAGCAGCAAAGGAAATCAGGCTGCAAAACAATGCCAAAACGCACTCTCTCCGAAGGACATTGCGGCACTTTTTGACTTTTACCAATAAAAACAAATAACGTTAAGCTAACCAACGCACAGTAAAGGGCACACTGTCACTTGTTGGTAATGAAGAATTCAAATCAGGATCAATTATGAATGTTCCAATGCGACGCTGGCGGGCCATATCAAGAGAAGGGGAATTAGAGTGGTAATGAGAGCGTAGCACAGAGGAGTACAACCCTGCAGGCTCCTCAGGTCCCCAGGCAGATCGGGCTACATACATTTGCATTCAATCGCTTCAGAACAAGGCCATATTTTATTAAAAGAATACTCGTCTCTCTTTATGTGGGAGGCCTTTGATTGCAAGAGAAGAAAACCATATGGACAATATTAAAGCTGAATTGACGGATTTCACAGACCCAGTAAGTCCCTGACAGGAGGAAAGGCAAAAGATGAGAGTCATTTTAAGGTAGTTTTCCGCATTTGATTCATTCTTCAGTGCGACTATAGGGCCACCTGTCAGGAGCATGATATGCATTATAGACAACCATTCAGAAATGGGTATTAAAATGAACCATTTAACAAAAATATAGTTTAAAGTTAGACAATAAATAGTGTAAAAATACTAAAAATAAATCATATATTTAAAGGCCCTCTGTTATGCTATTTTCTGATCTCCGTTATAATCTGGTTTCCTCATTACAAACAGACCTGGAGTTGTATTTTGTTTCATTCACAAAAATCCTGCATATTTAGGCTGAGTTTTTTTCTTAAGCAGTAAACACTCCACACTCTATCTTGTGATGTCACGTGGTAATACAGGAAGTGCTCCACTGTGTTTTTAAACTCCATACACCTCCACTAGAATCATGGATACTTTCAGACTGGGAATATTCACCAATATTCTCTCTAAAAGGTAAAAGGTATCTGAAAAATACCGCTTCATGACATCACAAGGTGGAACAGAGCATTTTGAGCTTTGGAAATGTAGACAGATTCATAATAAAGGGTTACTCAAACATGTGTGAATGAAACAAAACATAATTCTAGATATGGTAATAACATTATAACAAGGCTAAAAGCTCATAAGATTCAATTTCGGGTAATATAGGACCTTTAACCGTTTTCAGCCTATATCAAACATTTTCATCTTAAACATAAGCAACTTTTTCCCCTTATGAACCTCTGTGTGTGTTGCTGGGTTGAGACAGGAAAAAAAAAAAACAAAACTAAACAGACAGTTCTTGTGATCCTGGCTGGCACACTTGTATTGTGTATTAAGCATCTGTTCTGATCTTGAGACTAGCTCCTCGGCATCGGCCACAGTCTCTTTTTCTCCAACCACATGATTGATTCTTGTTTGGGGCCATGCCTATGGGCCTTATTAAATCAAAATGTAAACTCACTCTTATAACAAATTGCAAGGAAAATGCCAGTAGCCAGCTCCCCCTTAGGGCCAGCGCAGTATTACTCTGACAAGTTAGGAGGATGATACACACATACACAGACTGGTGCTTCTGCAATCCCACTGAAACTGGGGTGTCTCTGATTTTCACCCAATTGGATTTGGAATAATGATAAAGTAATACAATTTCATTTGGTAGCTTTGACAATGCAGTAACAGTATCTATTTTTTTATACAGTTCTACATTCAATTTTGAAGCTGTTATGTAAAAGTATGCAGTCTCTCACAGATTTGGTGCTTTTGAGTGCAATCATGAACACAGTTATATAGCAATTCAATAGCAGTTCAATGAAATGTACAACTAAAAAGACACAAGCATAAAATTTTCCTTGGCATAATATATGTTTTTATTAAATATCATGAAAACTAAATACAGTAAAGATTTTACGTAGACTTAGACAAACCTTATGGATCAACAAGTGAAATTATTTGGACACAGTAGCTCACACATCACAATATATTATTAGAACAAAGAGCAAAAAGAGAAATTTGAATAATATACTCTAAATAAGTAGCAACACACTACACACTCACACAGACATACACACACACACACACACACTCACGCACGCACACACACTCACACATGCACACAGACGCACACACTCACAGTCTGCCTGACTTCTGGCTGGGCGGGGGGGATCTGAAAGGGCAGTGTGGCCGACCATCTGGCCTGTGTACAGCAGAGGTGAGAGTGTGGACATCATCATTACTGAACACATTGCTGTTTAGTAAAGGTTATCTGGGAGCGGCACAGTTATCTGTATAAGCACATGTTCAAAAACATGGCTAAACAGATGAGATTTCAATTCAGATACGTGAACACAAAGACTATACTGTGGACTCATCTGGACTCGTATTATTTTGTTTAGAAAAAGAGATCGTCTCAAACTTTAATAGCAACTACAATTTAATCAGTGTTAGGAGTAAATGTTGAACAATACAGTCAGCATTTCACAGCACTACTGAGGTCTGACCTCTTATGAATAGACTAGATAGAGAGTATATAGAGAGAGATTATGTCTGGCCAATATAGCAATCAAATCCCTAACCACAGTCACAAATGATTATTTCTTGGCATTATACTGATCAAAAAAACGATATGATTTTATACTACTAGATGGAGTCTTTTGGAGCTACTTTTCCCAAATACATTAATTTCTTCAAATACAGCTATTATCTGTAATTTCCCCATTGTTGGAAAAATAAGGTTCATCTTTATCTCTTATTATAGTTAACTGCATTGTCAACAGAATCAACAGCACAAGGAACCAACCCAAGAGTGAAAATATTATACTCATAATGTGCAGGCTGTGTTTCCACCCACTTACAAACAAAACTGTAACCTATAACTAATCTGCTCTTCTCATTGTGTCCCAGCTACCGAGTGCAACACAGAAGAAGAGAAGACAGTTAAAGATGGATTTGATATTAACACAGTGTCATAGATCTAAATAGGAGTCCTCATTAAGTAGAAGCCAAGCCAGCTTCTTTTTTCAGGTAGAGCCATGCACTGTGGAGCTGGAGCCACTTAGCACCTAATTAAAACATAGAAACACTCCCCATGGTGTGCAGGCTCTGTGATAATACGACTCATCCCTGTAATATGCTATGTAGGAAGTAAAACACTAAACGCCTTCCTGTTAAGTATTGCTCATTTATTTTATGGAATATCCGGAATGATTTGGGAAATGTATGGACAAAATAATACCAGTGCGTGTCGGCATTTTATCATCCAGAGAGTGTTTTATCAACCACGGAGTGCGCTGTTAGCATGCCAGCTTTTAATTGACAGCCAAATTCAAATCTGGCCTCTGAAAGTTGTGCTCATAAACTCATTTGTTTCATTCTCACATGTTTAATTAACACACAAACCCTCGATATATAACATGACTTCTTCCCTCAAACTGAAAACACACCGTTCCACCTTGTGATGTCATGTGGTTATACAGCATAGAAATAATAAATCGTAATATAGGAAGTGCTTCACTGTGTTTTTAAACTTCATACAGCTTGACTAGAATCTGTTAACTTGAAAGCTAGTCCTTCATGACATCACAAGGTGGAATAGTACCTTTTGAGCTTTGGACTACAAAGGGTTACTCAAACACGTGTGAATGAAACAAAACACAACCCCGGTGTGCTTTTGAGGAGTGAACAGCATTGTAACATGGATTAAAGCTCACAAGAGTCCATTTTGCATAATATAGGACCTTTAAATAAAGTTTTCCTTGTACTGGTCTTGTTATTTGATTGATATGCTCTGCTCTGGAGGTGTTTCTGAGAGTGAGACTTACACCTGTGCACAGATTTAGGCTGAATGTCTCCTTCACACTTATAACTACGGACATTATATACAATGAGTCATTTCACAGTCAACTTGCGAAAGCGCCAGTGTAACTTAAAGCTAAGTTTAAACATGCGGAGTCGACGTGTTAAACGGACGCTGGAGTTTGTTCAACTTTTTCTGATTCTTTCTTCCTCTTCTCACTAAATCCAGTCATCAGTCTATGGATACATTTGGACTGTTATCCTGTCATAGTTATTCAAATCAATCAATCAATCAATCTTTTTGGCTGGGGGTCCGTCACCTGCTTGATTCTATGGATATGTAACTCCGCAGCCTAGAATGTTCCACAGTATGACATTAAACAGCTCTACTTTACATTTACTAAATTACAGTTTTACAGCTCAAAAATACCTAGAAAAACAGGCACTCTGATTGTGAGTAGGGTTGCCAGCCTGATTAATCAGTCGGTTTCACTTCGTGGAAACCATCTGACCTCGCAGTATTAAGATTCATTCGCTCGACGGTAGGTGGGTACATTTTTAAAATGTAACCAATCATTTCTATTTGGTCGTTTCTATGTAATGCTCTATTATCGAGGCTAACTAATATATTATGTTTTTCCTAAATCTCGTAGGAAGAAGAACAATAACATCTTTCCCCTTGATAAAATTCACCAAACATTCTCTTTGTTCCGGCTTTAAATCCTCGATCTCGGAAACTGTTGCTAACACAGAATGTATGGCTTCGTCTACGTCTAACTCGACCACTTTGTTTACTGTTGTGCTGTACCACAAAAGGGACCCAGCCATGGCTTCACAGCTCTAAGCTGATCGGCCGGTGCGTGGTCTACAACTTCAGGGATTCTTGTCTAGTGTATTTTGATTCCTGACCTAGCTGCTGGAGAGAAATGAAATTGAGCGGAGGCACTAGGTGGCACCAACTTGACTAGACAAATATAACATCTCCATTGAGAAAAGCATTTGACGGACTCTCTACCAGAACAGTTACACAGTGCACCTTTAAATGAAGTTTGCCTTGTTTCTAACCCCAACTCTAACCATAACCTTAACCATCATTACCTTCATCCTAAGCCTAACCCAAATTGAAACCCTACACTATTTGAGATAAAATAACTTTCACCATAAAACCCAGTGATCAATTTCCACCAAGGCAAAGTGCCCACTGATTTAGATATCTTTTCCAGATCGTCCAAATGTCTTTACAATGTGTGCATTATTCATTCACTCCATACTGGATGGTGGTGAGTTATATAGTAGCCACAGCTGTCCTCCTTCTCATACCATATTCATAGTAGGCAAAATGCGGGACATATCTTGCCTAAGGACACAACAGTATGCACTAGAGACACTGCTGTAGAACATTGATACCTGCAGACTTTCCTCGCAATACTAACCAGGCCAAACACTGTTTGCTTGATTAGATAAGACTGGGAATTGACAAGATGTTATGGCCACTTTGCACCGTGTTTGTGTATTGTCAATGGAGACATATGATTTAAGATGCACTAATCTTCTTAATGACGGTATTGCATGTTCAGTTTGCAAGAATTAGAAATGACTAGAGCTAATTTTTATGTATTTGTCAAGTTTACCTTTTTCACACTTTCGGCACGATGCTCATCTCTGAAGTTTAACTGAAGTTTCCCTTGTGTCCCTTTTTACTATAATTACAAATCCGACGCACAGGAGAAAAAATACAACTCCACTTCCTGTCTTTTATTAGGCACACAAAGAAAAGTTGGAACACGAGGCAGATGGAAGTGGCTTATGTCTCCTTGGTCACACACTGAGATGAAACCAGGACGGCAGCCAAAATAACACACACATGTACACACACGCGCGCGCGCACACACACTCGCGCACGCGCTCCCACCGTCAATATTTCAACCCTTGCATCTGCCAATTAGATCGGTTTGTGTGGAGCAAACATACACAAGTCTAAACTTAGCCACACACGCACGCACACTATGAGTCAACACAACAGCGAAGGACCCCCCAGGTGAAATCTCAAAATATCCTCGCTATGATTCAAGTCGCTATGTTTTTTTTTTCTCTCTGCTAACACCTTCACTCAAATATTCTTCCTTCTTGGCTGGATCATCTTTTGTGTGACAGCTTATTGGACATGCTTGATTATCACTGAGAGGAGCTATAGTCCCACAAAGCACACAGACAGAGAGAGTAGGCCTGGAGCTTCCTGTATCCCTGTTTGGAGATTGGAGATTTAGATTCACACAGGAGTTTGTACCACACAGTATGGTGCCTGGACTATTGATGTATCATGTGTTTTTATCTGAAACACAAGAGGATCAGGGCGCGCTCATCTCTAGGTCAGTCCCTCTGTTACACTGTACTCACTGGTGCTGGTGTTAGGTAAGCGTATTCTAGTTGACTCCTTTGAACAAATATTTACTGCAAGAATAACACGGCAAGTTTTCCACATATACTGTTAAACGCACTGCACCAGATTTTTACAGAATGGTTCGCAGTGGTCCAAAACTATTCTTCACTTACCTTATGCATTCTAAACAACCTAATTAATAATTTTGTTGTGACTGTAAAGCTAACAACTAACATGCTAACTGCACATTTCCTGGTAATGGTACAGTGAAATAGCCAGGCTGAATCAGAATACTCTAGACGGTTTGCAAGAACTCCAGAAGTTGAAGACCGCGCACCGGCCAGTCAGGGAAGAGCAGTGCAGCCATGACGTCAAACTCAAGCGCCTGTCTGGGTCCCTTTTGTGGTACAGCACAACAGTAAACAAAGCATCGAGATGGATGTAGACGAAGCCATAAATTCTATGTGTGCAATTATTCCTGAGATCGAGCATTTAAAGCTGGAACAAAGATAATGTTTGGTGAATTTCATCAAGGGGAAAGACATTGTTGCCCTTCTGGAGGATTTGGCGCATTACATACGTCACAACCAAATAGAAAAGATTGGTTAAATAAAAAAGGTACCCGCCTACCGTCAAGCGAACAAATCCTAATGCTGCGAGGTCAGACGGTTTCCACAAAGTGAAACCAGCTGATGAATCAGGCTAAGAATGAAATGCTTTAGAGTTAGATACAGACAGTACAGCTGACTTAGTTTTACCTCAAGAGATGCTTTTACCTGTACTGTGGAAAGACTAATTTTGTTCAAATACAAACTTTAAAGGTGCACTGTTTTCTGGTTGAGCATCTGCCACCTGCTTTTTTCCCTGGAGATGTTATAGTTTTGAATGTTCTACACTATAGCATTAAACTTGAAAAAGTGTTTTAGCAAGAAAACTTGTGTAACTGAGATGCACTACAGATAAATTTAATGGCATATTGTGGAAAATGCCAGGAAAAGCAATAACACCTCCATGGATACTTGAAGTTGTAGAGTTCCATTAAGACACTCACAAAAAGACATGTGTTAATGGGCCCATATTAAGTCATTTTCTGAGTTGTGTTTTGTTTCATTCACACATACTGTATTTAACACACAAATCCTGCATATTTAGGCTGAGTTATTCTCTAAACCGGAAAAGCACTTTGTGATGTCATGTGGAAACAATGGAAGTTCTCCACTATTTTTTCAAACTCCATACACCTTCACTAGAATCATTTGGATGATATCGGGTGACTGTAGCTCAGTCGGTTTGGTATTTGCCTACTGATGGTTCGTGGTTTGATTCCCAGTCTAGACGTAATCGTCATTGGTAAAGCGATCAGATCATCTGACTTAGAGGATGTGATTCCAACTCCCACAGATGCATGCTGTCATTGTGTCCTTGGGCAAGACACTTAAGACCCCTTGTGTACACATATTCTGAGTGAGTGGTTCCTTGATATAAAGCGCTGAGTGCCTTGAAGGTGGAAAAAGCGCTAGATAAAAATTTTACCATTTACCATTTGGCCTTGGAATTGCCAATCTCTACTGAACTAAGGTAAAATGTAGCTGTTAACTTGAAAAGTATCACTTCATGACATCGCAAGGTGTAACAGAGCACTTTTAGTTTTGGAGATGTAGACTGACTAATAATAAAGTGTTACTCAAGCAAACTCCTGGTATGTTTTTTGATGAGATAATAGCATTATAAGATGGCAAAAAGTTCACAAGAGTCAATTGTGCGTAATACAGGACCTTTAAGTCACTGGACACAAGACAAACCGTTTTCATTAATGCCTTAAAAGGGGGCATTAGCTTGACCTTTGTTACTACCCAAGCTAGCTCCTTCATTTCTGCTCATTATGCAAACACCAATAAGATCTCCGCCTGACACCTGTCTCCTCAGGGAGCAATTAGACAACAAGAAAAAAAAGAAAAAAAAATACTTAGTAAACTTACAATTGTCGTCTTTGTGCGAGTGAAGAGCCAAAATGAAAGCTCAAAATGATACACTGAAAAGCTTAATAAGACTTGAGGGCATTTCAGGAGAGCCATAAAAGCTGCCATTAGCTTTTATAGTCAATTAAAAAGCAAAACAGTAGTGGAAAAGTGTTAAAAGCATCTAGTTTGACACGATGGAAAACAACTTACTGCTGAAAATATTACAAAAAAGTGGCTGGCAGATTCTTAAACAAATAGACGATGCTAAATAGACGTAGGTTTTAATGAAAAATACAGAAATGTTGCAATGTACCCGATCACTTTTAAATGTTAATGCCACGATCTCTTTACAGATATTTCGCAGCTCACTTCATTAATTCAGCCACGACAGTTAATTAGCCGATAGATTTTATATTAGAGACTGCAGCAGCGTGAGGCACAAATATTGGGCGATCGCTGGTGAATTTGAATCAGCTACATTGCACTTGTTATAATACAAACGACACTGATACAACTATATGTCTTACAATTCTGTGTGAGTTCTTTTACCTGCATTGGCCCCACTGGGAATGTACTGGAATCAATATAACTAATAAGAGATGCAGGGTTTGTACACAGTGACTAAATGAAAGTGAAAAAGATGGATTTATGCTCTTGTATTGATTAACACCTATAACTTAAAGGTGTATTATGTAACTTTTATGGTGGAGGAAATGCCACGTCTCCACGGAGATGTTAATACTTTGCCTTGGATGTTTCACAGGATGACATCAAAGGGCTTTTGCTTTCAATTACAAAATGTTATATTGCTAAGATAAGAAGGAAATATACGCATTTGTATTATGTGCAAGCTCGCCTCTACAGATCAGCCTCTTGTTCGTCTCACTACATCAGATAATTAAACCCTCCACCAGAAAAGTTATATGAACCTTTAAGAACATATTCAATGACCAAATTTTGCCAATATGCTATAATCACATCTAAACAAAAAACTTTAGAGAATGTCTTAACTCAGCTCACTGCTCTCAAAGCTTCAAATGGGGAAATCTGGCAGAGACCATAAGCCGTATATATGAGTGGACACAGCTTACGCGCTAACTGCTGCGTGTCAAATAAGAAGTTCTCCAGGAGGCTCTTGCGGCTCCATCTGACCCTGGCTCCAATAGACTTACATTAGGATCTTGTGGCTCCTCTCTCTAACTGCACGAGTGAGCCTTGTTATTTTTGTCTTAAAATGTTTGTATTAACCCGCTCTACATGATCCAGATTTTTTTTTTTTTTTTTGCTATTTTGTCCGTCAAAAAAATCCTGTTCATAACATAGAGCCTGGCTCCAGATTTGCTCCTGTAACCATGAACACTGCAAGCCTCATTTGAGTGGCGCTCAACACTATGGATGACGTCACACTCACTTAGTGCACTTCTTTTATACAGTATATGGTAGAGAGAGAGAGACAGACAGGAGACAGTGAGCGATAACTGTCAGCCCATGGAAATAGGACATGTCATATATATGTTAGCGTTACAGTATTTATATATAGTATATATATATATATATATATATATATACATATATATATATATATATATATATATGTTATGGACATATACTCACTCACAAATGACACCAAGAAACATCACTTCTTATTTCACCAAAAATCACAGCCTCTTCTTCTGCCTTTTTTTTTTTTTTTAACAGTGTTATTGTATGAACAGTATGTGTCCCCTGCAGGTCACATGTGGTAGTGTCCTGTAGTTTTAATGATATAAAGTTATTTTACTGTTTTATCCCAGTGAGGAATGGTATAGTTTTAATGACCACTCTTGTTGTTTCCATAGAAAATCGACTTTATTGCTGATTGCCATAATAACAAAGATTACAAAGGCCTTTATGAAACTGTCAGATATTGTTGCTTCAGTTCATAATGACTGCTCTTATATTGTTTTGTTAAAATGCATATATCAGAATGTTTTGAACATAAATTATTAAAAACAGAAGGTGTGACATGATTTATCCTCAGCAGTACTTTTTTGTTGTAGCCACCTCACTCTCTTTGTTTTAACAACACTTTTAAAGGCTCCTGGTCGATTGGCTGTGAACTCGCCTTAGTTTTAGTGAGCTGCTAAATTAACACAGCGGAGCGGAGACAGGTTCTTTCCACTTACACATGGCCCCTGGGAGCCCCTCACTGTGGGGGCCACTCGGGCCAGGCCTCATACTGCTCCAGGCTCCGTTCTACCTGCTTCAAATACACTTACTTTATGTATTATAGACTTTTGCACCTGTCAGTGTCTTTTATGTGTCCAATTACTGATCACCATGGTGATTTTTACTCAGATGAATTACATAGGTATTTATTTCTACTGCTACCACTACTGCAAATACTGTACTTATAGTTCAAGGGCCCATATTATGTTATTTTCTTATATATGTTATAATGTTGTTTCCTCATCACAAACATACCTAGAGCTGTGTTTTGTTTTATTTTCACATGTTTAACACACAAATCCTGCATATTTAGTTTTTCTCTCAAACAGAAAACACTGTTCCACCTTGTGATGTCATGTGGTAATACAGGAAGTGCTCCATTGTGTTCTTAAACTCCATACACTAGAATCATTTGGATCATTTCAGTCCTAGAATTGCCAATCTCTACTGAAAAAAGGTAAGAGAACGCTGTTTACGTGAAAACTACCACAATATGACATCACAAGGTGGACCAGAGCATGCAGACAGACTAATAATAAAGGATTATTTAAACATGTGTGAATGAAACAAAACACAACTCCATGTCTGTTTTCAGGAGGTAACAGCATTATAGCATGGCTTAAAGCTCACAAGAGTCAGTTTTGCATAATATAGGACCTTTAATTACAAACTCTTCTGTGGTGCAACTATGAAATACCACTACATCAAAACTACTACTTACCATACCACTTGTACCACCAATATATTACTACAAGAGCTTATTAGCATGGATCCTGTCGATTGATTTCGAAAAGAGGAAGTAGGTGATGGGTCTGACATGTTTTTAATTCTGCATTAACATCTCGCCCTGAGCGCTCAAGATTACACATTCATTATATCGATTGTGAGTCTCAGAGGAAAATGAGTTTTATTCCATCAGCTAATTATTGAAAACAAGATTTGTCTGATTACGGGAGGAGGATCGTTGTCAACAAGGGGGTGTACAGGGGGAGGGCAGTGAGGCGTGACAGTTTTACATGGAGCTTTGTGCTAAGATGGATTAAGTAGAATCGACAGCATCTCCTTTTAAAAATAGATCGCAACAGGTGATCAATAGTGAGGTCTGCACTCGTCTGATTCATTGACATGGAAGTGTTTGCTCTGTGGGATGTGCTCTGGGTCTGTTTGCCGGGAGCAGGGGCAGCTCTAGACTGTATTTTCTTGGAAGGGCCACAGGGGATGCTAGTCTTGGTTTTCCATGTGGGCACTCACTGCTCATATAATTTAGCATCCTTTTGTGATTTATAAACTCTAATGTGGAATTTCTTGTTTTATTATTTGGACATTTTAGAAGAGATTGGATGCCTTATTAAAATATTATTTCAAAAAATCTTTGGGTGAGCTATGGGGGTGCATTGGTCATCCTAGGGGCAGCTTACATCATCCTCGGTTCTGGAGGACAAATAGAGAAAAAGGCATTTATTCATTTTCAGGTGAATGTGTGAGAGGTCCCATATGCTGCCAGGTCAGATCTGTGGAGAGGCAAATCTTTTTTTTTTTAGTGTGTGTGTGTGTGTGTTCACTAAAATTAATTGGATACTTTCATCTCTGGAACTGCCAATTTCTACTGAACTAAAGGTATGAGAGAATGAGAGCCTCGCACATCAACTACTAGAGACGGGTGCGTTGGAGGAGAGGGAGCAGCCCCAGAACATACAGAAAAATCCCGCACACCGTCTTACTTGCAAACTGTGAAATTTATTAGGACAAACCGTGCAACGTTTCGGCACTAGGCCTTCGTCAGGCAAACAGAATGAGAGCTCAGGTGGCCATCTTAAATAGGGTGTGGCAAGCACCCAAGGGTGACAGGTCATAAAGAAACAGTGCACGCAAAACCCCATAATTCAAAAAACAAAGACAGTCAACATATAGTGTAATAATAATACAAATAATAATAATGAAATCATCATATAACGATCATAGAATAATAAGAAGAATATATGGATACATATAGACATAGTATACATTCACTGAACTAAAGGTAAAAGGTAGCTGGTTCATGACATCACAAGGTGGAACAGAGCATTTTCATTTATTGAGGTGTAGACAGAGTAATAATACAAGGTTATTCTAATATGTGTGAATGAATCAAAACACAAGTCCTGGTTAGGGATAGGCATAATTAGTCATTTAATTGATAATTGAATTTAATTAAGAATTTTGTCGCTCATGTTCATTTTTAATCGGCAAACTGACGGTAGGTTGCTGTGCGTATCATAGTGTAAGAAGACGAGGCTGCGTCTGACAGTGCAAACACTGGAGTTGCAGCTTCACAGTCCCACGTTTGGGCTCCGGCACACCTCCTTGGAGATTTCTACACCACTCAATGAGTGCGTTTACATGCACATCCCAGGTATGATCGGGTTTTTTGAGTATCCCAGTTTCGTCATGGTGCATGTACATGTAGTATCTCTGTTACTGCAACATAAAGTTGAGTGCCCATGCATCCAAAAGACAAACACTTTTCAGTCTTTCCATTACAACAGTAGCCAAAATAAATAAAGTGACCAACATAAATAAAGTGAGTGAAATTATGTTAAATTAAGAGCTGCACAAAATGTACACACATATGATCTCTGAAACCATGAACCATCTCCAACAGGATATATGCACAGAACACTCACCATCAATATCATCAACATCCCTCTGTCACAGAGAGAACACTCGTATTCCACTGAGTCATTTTCTTTAGTCCAACAGAAGTTGAACTGGATCAGCACACAAGGAAAGAGCTGTTTTTTGTTTTTTCAATGCTTATAGTTTATATAGTTTATGCAAAGTAGCCATGTGATTTTAAGTTTTGTTTTTGTAAACAAATGTGCGCAAAGCTGCATTAAACACATTATAATCTCAAACGGGCTGATGTGGCTCTATAGTGTTTTTGGTTTATATGTTGAGTTGAGTATTTATGCAGATTAGTAATAATAGTAGTAATAATAAATCTCCCGATGATCAATTAAGAAAATTTAATTGAATGCCCATCCCTACTCCTGGTATGTTTTTGATGTGTTAATGACATTTTAAAATGCCTAAAAGCTCAAAAGAGACAATTTTGCATAATATAGTACCTTTAAAACTTCTTTTGTTTAAGCTTCTTTTTTTTTTCAACTGGCACTAAAACGCATCTCTACTCAATTCTCTGTAAATGTTTATTGATTGCAGTGCCTGAGTTTAGAAAGACCTTTAATGTAAACAAATGACTTATATATCCTAAAACAAGCCCTCATCCATTCTTTTGACCTGTCCAGGTCTAAATGCCACAGCGCTCCATCACCACTACAGCAGAATCCTCACCTTTCACATCCTCATTCACCACCAGCACTGCCCCACAACACACAGGGGCAAAGACGCTAAGAAATCTCCTGCTCTTCACAAAGGACTGAAAATTTAATGATTATTTGACAAGGGAAAGGTAAACGCTGGTTCAAATTCACGAGCAGCAAAAGGAGCACATACGGAGCTGCCGTGTCCCAGTGGAGCTGGATGCCTATGGCGATGTGTAATAGGTCCTTGCTATAAAATGCGTTCTTATCTTGTATCTGGTGTTGCTGTGTATGATAAATCAGTAATAAAGGGATTTGATGCTTGTTTGCCCTCTGACCCCCATGTCATAAACAGCCCCCACATCCCGAGAGGCAGGAGGTAATTGCTCATTTTGAAGATGCAGCACCTTGTGAGTCTCTGTTTAATTATTTACATGTGGTCCCAGCGGGTCTTCTATATTGAAATATGTCAGCAAGGCGGTGAGTCCTTCTTATCTGCACCATGGATTCTGTTTATTTTTGAGGCAAGAATGAGTTGTATAAATATATATTTTGACATCAAACCTACAGCATTTTGGAACTGAGATATTGTGAAGATGTTGGGAAAAAAACTAAATTAGTCAACATTTCCAGACATTTTTCATTCAGTTTTCAATCAGACATTTTCAATCAGAAGTATTCTTACTTTCAGCCTTCAGCCTACTTTATTTTTAGGCTACTACCTTGCTGCAAGGTGACCAGACTAGTTGGAGCTGGTCTAATGCATACTGTTGCTGTGTCCTTGGGCAAGACACATCACCTTGCTTATATGAATGTGGCTGCGGGGTGGTTTGAGGTAACCCGCTCAAAGCAAAACCAATATTACAGCACTAATAAGCTCAGCTCTGTAATATCAGTCTGGAAATTGTTTTAGAAAGGACAGATTTTTAACAGAGTTTTAGCATATTGCAGCTGCCAATGAGCTACATGCTATGATATTACAAAGATACAGTTTTTGGTTAATTAATTATGTAGCATCATACCTACAGTTTGTACCTGTTACCTTGTAAAAAATTGTTAATAAAATGTTTCCTTCTGAAGATCTAATTTATTATGACTAAATCGTTCTTTGAGCCAGGTCTTACAGGTCTGACTGAATGTATTTGTGAGTTTTATATGAGTTTGAAAACCTTATCTGACTTGTGACATGAAAATAAGGTGAATAGTTAATTGAGAAGAAAATCTCGAAAATATAAGACATGAGAAACCTATAGTCTTTGAGTGTTTTGCAACTGTTGGAGGCAGCTTTGGTAAAACAGATGTGCGATGGTGTCTTTTTCAGTTCCACCTAAATATTTCTAGATTTGCACTATTGTTCAAATCCTTGATCAACTCTTTAAATCCTTACATGTAATCTTCACACTGCCGTAAATCACATTAGGATAGTGGGAGCAGGTAATGTCAGCTTTTTCATCTCTGCATCTGAATTTCTTCCTCATTGCTATTCAAGTACATTCGTTTAAACTACGTGTGAAAAATATTGTCTGCTCGTGTCAGGCTTTTGACTTGTTCCACATAACTTATTTTTGAAGTCAAAAGAAAAATACAGTGTCTGGATACAATATAGTTGCAGACATCCAAGACCGACCCCTTGAAAAAAAATCAATAAAGCTGATAATAAATTGTGTAGGCGTATATTGTCTTTGTTTTTCTGTCTGTAGTGCACAAACTGCCTTTTTCTGCAACTATGAATTATGTATTTTCCATTTACATTCACACCCGCCCTACAGTGTGTCAGGGGCTCTAAAAGACACTGAGATGAGGTTAGAAATGAGATGGTTCCTTGGGGAGAGTGTGTGAAACCAGCACATCTGTTGTCTGTACAGCGGGCGCTTTTTCACTTCTGGCGCTGCAGGTTCAGATGAAGGTGGGAATGAGTTTAAATACAGACCTAATTAAAATGAGTTGGGACTGGTGTAAAGTGTAAATATAAACAAAGGTTTGAAAGTGTCCTTTAAACTCATTTTATTGTGTAAACAAATATTTTGGAAATGTTTTTTTTTTGCAGTTATGGGTGTAACTTTTGAATCCAACATTAGATTAATATTAAAGATGCTTTTCAATTTGGTTGTTTATTGCAATAAAAAATATATATTTGTTTTCACTCTGAGCAGGCTTGCATCTCCACAAACCTGACTCTTAGGTTACGTTTACACTAAAAGGAATCACCGTATCATCGTATCACTGTATCACCATATCACCATATCAGAAACGATTTGCGTCCAGACATGTCATTTCTGTGTCCCTTCCCTATTCACACAGTAACATGAAACTGCCTGAAATGCTAGTCACATGACTAGGCTGGCATCACGTCATCACAACGTCTCGTGGGCAGTAAAAACAAGGAAGTAGAGCACCATGTCAGAAGTTGCAATATCCAATTTTGAGATGGTAAGCGTGAAAGTAGTAAATATTTCTAGCTATGCTGTTTCCTGTTTGTCTATGGTTCGTTTAAACTGTTTTCCACAATAGCGTCACATGAGCAATGTCATGAATCCAGCGAATCAGGAAGTCACAGTGACATAGTCCAATAAGGATGGCAACTAGAGCTCCTACGTCAGCGTATCAAAGTTTTCAGGCATCCAGACAGTGCCAGATCAGATTCATACTCAGATGAATTCGTGGGAGCTGGCAGCACCAAATCGTTCCGTCTCTCGAGCCGTTTTCCATCGGATTAGTGTGGACGAACACTGCGTCTGCAATGAAAACTACTCAAACACGTACTAGTGTGGAAGGGGCCTTATTTGGCCTCCTTCTGCTTCTTTCTATGGAAATGTAGTTACTTTGGCTATACTCCATAGTATGGCCTAAAACGCATCATCTCCGTGGAGAATGTTCTGAAGTATGGTTTTAACTTTCAGTTTCCATGGAACCATGTAGGCGACCTGCCATCTCCAGAAAGTGACATATAGTGCCTTTAATTTTATGGGAACAAGCACATTAGTTAAAACATGTAAAATAGGTAGACTTGTGTAAGGCTTTTCATACAGTACATTTGCACATGTGCAGTGATATTTAGTATTTAATATTTAATTAAAGGTGCTTTATGTAACTTTCCTGGAGGAGGGTTCAACACTTCATTGTCTGTATGGAGAAATTGAATAAACTCCAGATAGAAAAGTTTAATAGCATACTGGGGATCATTCCAAGCAGAACAACAACTCTCTGAAAGGTTACACTATAGTGCACCTATTGCAGAAAACTCTAAAATATCATATAACCCAAACAGACCAAGACTATTCTGAACTTCATATAGTTTGCAAACCAACCGCAGTGCCCCTAAAGTAGTTTGAGAACCAAAGGCAGCAGCACATTTTACATTATTTGATACACACATTTGTTTGATTCACACATTTGTTTAACTTGTGGACAGCCAGAATAGAACCATTGTTTAGATAACATTACTGTAGACTCCTCCCAATGTTTATCACAGCACTGCTACTATAATCAGGTCAGCGGCTCATTTGCGACGTCACATTGAACAATTCCTCAATCAACATGGACCCCAGCGCTCACTTAAACAAATGTTCTCCTCCTGTTTCATCAAATTAAAACTACATCATGAAATAACTTTGCAGAATCACATCCAGGGGGCTCTGAAGCTAAAACAAAAACAGCACGTAGCCTGTCGCTGAATACATAGCACAGATAAGAAACCCCAAACTAAGCCCCATGTGGTATGCCTGTAGGGCTGGTCTTCACACTGAGGAGGTAGTGTTGTGGTGCTGAGGTAAGCTGTTCTGGGCACGAGCAGAGAGAGGAGCAGAGAGAGGAGCAGATGGGTCCAGGGGAGGCACATAAAGGAGCCACTGATGAGCCTGAAGATGTACTACTTTGTCATACATCTTGTTTATGACGACGATACTTTGTACTCCGCAGTTACACAGTGAGACTTCTGAAAGTTTTTGTTTCAGGGTCATCAGGGCCATCTCAGTCTTCAAGTGATGTTAACAGCTGATCACGTCTTACTGCAAGATACAGATAAAACTAATGCCCTCAATTGTAAAGATCCTTAAGACTGTAAGTCATATATTACATAATAAATATGAGAAATGACCTGTTCTTTAGTTTATCAGTCTTACTATGGACACATGGGTAAGCAGAGGTAACTCTTTTTCCATTATACCAACAGAACAGTGAACAGTTTAGTGAGTGAGTGAATAGTAAAAGAAATTATTGTTACAACCAAGCTCAGTTAGGGTTAGGGAAGTAACAAAAAAAAAGTTGGAAAAACTTGGTTGGGTTGGATTTAAACTAACAAACCTTAAAAATGACAAAAATAAAAGGCATATAACACAAAACCCAACCGCAAGTGTCCAAAAATAATGAGTCACAAACCTACAGCATATACAGAATCAAGTGACAAAACAAAAAGAGACACAAAAATAGAACTAAACTAGACAGATGAGAGACACATACAAAACAGTACACCGGACACAGACAGCAGCCCAGAGCAGGAGTGAGGAATCTCCTTAAAGAGAGGAGGTGGCTGCAGGTGGGGTGCAGGATTGGCCTGATGGGAGCTCAATGCACCAATGAAGGACAGGGGAGCAGCAGATAGTCTGGGCCAATCAGGAGCAGTGCTTGAAAACAGTCCACCAATCACACGCGAGGGTTTCCACGGTAGGTTTACATGTGTGGAAAAAAACACAGAGTACACACAGACACCACAAGAGGAGGAGAACTGAATGCCAGGACCGTAACAATTAGAATTTTTTTTTTTTTTTTTTTTTGAAGCAAAATAGTGGCTAATAAACTGCAGGGTTGAGGGTTCAGGTGCAGTAGCAGTGCTGGAACAAGTGAGTTTTTAGACAAAATTTGAACTAAGGAAAGGAGTCTAATGGCACAGTGGTCTGCTGGTTGGATGTTTCAGAGGTGGGGGGCAGAGCTAGCCTGATTCATCAGCCAGTTTCACTTCATAGAAACTGTCTAACCTCACAGTGCTAGAATTTGTTAGCTCAACGGTAGGCGGGTACTTTTTTCATTTAACCAATCACTGCTATTTGGTCGTGACATATGTAATGCGCCTCTAACGGGGCTAACTGGTATATTAAGCGTTTCTCAAACGGTGTAGATAGAAGGGCAATAACGTCTTTCCTTTTGATAAAATTTACTGAGCATTCGCTTTGTTGCGGCTTTAAATCCTCAATCTCAGGAATCGTTGTCAACACAGAATGTATGACTCTTCGCTGTTTGGCTGGAGCCTGAACTTGCATTTCCGGGTTTTTGCGAACCGTGTAGTGTATTCTGATTCCTGACCTAGTCGCTGGAGAGAAATGAAATCGAGCGGATGCACTAGGTGGCGCCAGCCTGGCTAGGACATAGCGGATGAAGATTAGAAATTAAAAGTATTCCTTATTGTACAAATATATAAATTGCTGGGTGTCTTTTGCATGAGTCATGTAACAAAAACTTCTTGGCCTTTATTGTCTTGGCCTTTATTGTCTCTAAAGAGTAATAGATCAACCTCACATGCTCCGGCAACCAACTGTTGTACTATGAGACAAGACTGCTCACCTCTTTGCTACTATGCTAAAAATATAAATAAATTATCTTCACAGCGTTGCCTGAAGTTTTACCAAGCAGAATTAAATGATATAATTGGTCTCAAAGCAACAAAAAAAAGAAAACTCCTCCATCTTCGGATAATGTTTGTAATAAAGTCTTCATTTCTTGTAAAATTAAGTCTGTGTTTCGTCTGTGTTACCTTTTTGTGCAGCATCGGCACAATCTCCTCCAAACTAAATTATGTAGCAATTTGCCTCAGCTTTGATGTGATAAAAATGAAGCCCTATTGAAATGTACACAGACTAGAGGCCCTGTGAAAAACCCTGCCATCATCTCTTCTCTGTTGTGCATTTTATGGCTGTTCCCACTCCGTCCCCCTCACCCCCTCCCCTTCTCAAAACACAAGGCTGTAGCTGGTGGGCTTTATGAGCAGAAAAGTGCTTGGTGGTTCAGGGTCCGGGGGCTTCCTGATTGGGGGGCGATTGTACCTTTGTGGCTTCAGAAATGATGACTGTACAGAAGGAGAGAAGGATGCTGACTTGGATAACCTCAGGAAAATCAGACGGCAATGTAGTCTTCTAACAGGGTCATATTGGTTAATGAGAGCGTTTGGTATGATGCTACATTGGATTACAAACAGCTAATCCCTATAGCTATTGGGAAAAATGTAATGATGGTCTCAAATGACATTGCAACATTCTACAGGCGGATAATATTTAATGCAAATTAGAGAAGCTAAATTTAATGAAGTTAAAATGCAGATTTTTGTGGTACTACACTGAGTTTTAAGGCTTTGACACAAACAAAAATGATCAGGTTTAACTTTATGAATTTACCTTCTCGATATAAAAAAACAATAAATAAAAATACAGCAGTGACATCATGCTGGGGGTGTTCCGCATGTATGTGTATGGTATTTATACTTAAGGAAAAAATACCAAATGGATTTAAAGGGACAGTTCAGAATTTATTTTGGATTTATTTTATTTATTTATTTATGTATGTTGGATTTATTTTGGACATAGGGCCTCATTTCCTAGTGAGCCAGACTTTTGGAGAGGTGTGCAGATACTTAAAAAAAAAAATTCCATCCAATCCTTGTATTTGCAGAGGCCACTGGTGCTAGGTTAGTGCATGTCAATGGCCATAGTTAGCCTGCCACTAAAAACAGTCTTACCCACTCCACAAAACACCCGAAGCAAAAGGCCAGACAGCTGTGAATGTCTGTGTCGATTTTTTTTATAATTTTAGAAGTAAAATCAACCTTGCATTTGAAGGATTTATGTCTGAGCAGCAGCAGATAGTTGTACTTCCTGATAGAAAGCTTGGCAGTGGCGGAATGATATAAGAGAAAATAGTCCCTCAACATGCAACGATTCGTGTGATGCAAGGTTAGTTTTATTTCAAACATTATTCTGTCGACACAGACATTCACATTGACAGTCTGGCGTAATAACTTTGCTTCGGGTGCTTTGTGGAGTGAGTAAGACTGTTTTTAGTGGCAGGCTAACCATGGCCGTTGACATGTGGTAGCTAGGCTAGCAGTTACCAGCGACCTCTGCAAATACAAGGACTGAATGCAATATTTTAAAAAGTGTCTCCACACAACTCCAACACTCTGGTTAATTAGGAAATGTGGTTCTATGTCCAAAATTCCAGAGTGTCCTTTTAAGCATCCAGTTTTCATCAATCAATCAATCATGGTCCTGTTTAGGTCCTGTTTCAACAAAAATGGGAGAGTGACAAACTGAAAAACGGTTGTAATTTTATGTGTGAGAGACTTTGAAAGCACAAATCAGATCACCTTTCAAGTCAGTTCTTTATGGTCATGATTGTGTTAAACCCTCACGCTCTACTCGAGGTCAGATGGACCGGGAGAATTTTTTTTTCCTTCCCGCTCTCTTGGGGCAGGTCAATCAGACCCAAAAATGTATTTTCTCACCTGGCGAGAATTTATTTGAAAATAAATGTTTGGGTCTGATTGACCCGCCCAAGAGAGCGGGAAGGAAAAAAATTATTCTTCGGGTCAATGTGACCCCGAGGAGAGCGTGAAGGTTTTAAAACAAAGATCAGATTAAAGTCTAATTTGTAACAGAGCTTCAGACAGAGCAGTGTCTACAGTTAGCATCACACCCCCAGGGAAAGTTGATGACATCAGCTGCAAAGTATCATTAGGGAAATCTGGCTCTTGCCCCCCATCTGGGAGTATGACATCATCTGAAACTCACCAGCAGCAGTGCTACTGGGGGGCTGTGGGATCAGTAGTCTGGGTGAGTTCTTTGGTATGGGTGACATGGAGGGCCAGTTATTTGGGATTGAATTAAGGGCATTGGGGAAGTTGCAGCGGAGATGAGGAGTATCAATCATTCTGTCCGTGTGCGCAGTAGTTTGTGGGTCGTGAGAAATCGGCAATAATGAAAGTTTGCTTGTTCGGCTCTCAGGGTTTGGGGGCTTAGATGTTCAGAGAAATAAAACTGAAATGGAAGGTAACTGGATACTTATTACATGATATTACATATTATTTCAAGATATTATTTCATTGTGGAATTTATTTATGTATTTTTCATTTTCCACTTTCTGAAGTTTGGACTAAAAAGTACTTTACCTTGTACTGTAAGTGTAGAAACTTAATTATAGCAGTTGCCACAGTAGTTTATGAAAGATTCGCTATAACTTTTCCGTACTTGTATCCTTACATTGCCTGGGATATTTCATCCATCTCCATAGAGACAAGCAGGTCACGCCACCAGCCTTACCTTCAAGGCAAGCCTACTCAGCGCACTCATCTTTTTTTTTTTTTCACCTCTCATTGAATAAATGAATGATAGATAGGGTGAATGCCATACTGTGGTAGACGGGCTGGTTATTGCCTCCACTCAGTTTTATTTCTCTCCAGCAACTAGGTCAGGAATTGGAATACACTAGACAGTTCGCAAAAACCCCGGAAGTGCGAATCAGTGAAGAGTTGTACATTCTGTGGTGGCAACAATTCCCGAGATTAAGGATTTAAAGCTGCAACAAAGAGAATGTTTGGTGATTTTTATCAAGTGGAAAGATGTTATTGCTCTTCTTCCTACAGCTTAATATACCAGTTAACCCCTTTAGCGGCGCATCACATACGTCACGACCAAATAGCGGCGATTGGTTAAATAAAAAAAGTACCCGCCTACCATCAAGTGAACAAATTCTAACACTGCAAGGTCAGATGGTTTCTACAAAGTGAAACCGGTTGATGAATCAGGCTAATACTGTGGAACATTTCAGCAAAAGCAATAACATCTCTATGGACACAAGCAGGTGGTGTTGCTGTAGTAATAATGGAATTGTTAAAAAGCATTGTTAAAAAAAACTGCAACAATGAACTTTAGAGCAATAGAAAAGTAGGAAGCAGCTTTATGTTGTAGTAATAATAGTACTTTAGCAGTCTCATGTAGTAGTTGAAACAAATATAATATAATAAGGCTTACATGGCTTACAGGTATGTATACAACATTAGGGTTTTGCATGTGCACATAGGGTTGTTTAGCGTTTTTCAAACACCTGCAAAATGACAGTTTTTTGTTTTTTTTTCAATGTTTTTTTCTGTTGCCTTTACAGAATGTGCCTCTCCTCCCTCCGTTCCTTCTTCTCCTCCTCCCTGCAGAAGAGCCTTGATCACATTAGCGGAGAACTTCCCTCTCTGCTGCCTCAGTATTAGGCAGAGCGCTCGCGACACACAATAGTTTAAGTGAGATTGATCGAACCCAGCTGGTCTGAAATCCTACTGCACAGAGTCATTTATGCAGGCATTGACTCATAACCTGTCAATCAGATGGATGGAAAGACAAGGCAATGTATATCAGGGAGGAGAGAGCAGAGAGAGGAGGAGAGAGGAGGAGATCTGGAGCTGCAGAATCATTGCCGTACTAAATGTTTCACAGATATTTGTTGCCTTAGGATGAGGAGTGGGTCTGCAATTTGAGCAAACTTCAATAAGTCTGAAAGAGTTGTTTTGAGAAGGGCTGTATGACCTTGGAGAGCAGCAAATTAGAATCAAATAAAGATAAGGTCAAAATATGTAAGTAAAATTGTGTTGAGAAAATTATGAGAAAATCTAAAGTATCTCAAAATATTATTAATCAAGTCAATGCATTCTGTAATTAATGTTTAAGTTCCAAGACCCGGTACAGTGTGTTTACCAATTAAATATTACTCAACTGAACAATTTAGATTATAGAGTTAAAGATACAGAAACTTTCTGGAGATGGAACATCACCCACATAAATACATGCTAATAAAAAGTTAAAACAATACTTCATGAAGATGGATACGTTTTATGTCATAATGCGGAATATTTTAGCTAAAGGAACAACATTTTTTATGCAAACAGGCAGGAGGGGGCCCTTCTCCAGACCCAGTGAGAGTCAGGTTTGTAGAGATGCAAGCTTGTTCTGCATAAGGATTTTTTTTCAGTTCAATAAAGCAAACTAACAAACACTTATTTAACAAATTTTTTGGGCTAAAATGTTACATACTGTGGCTTTAAAGGTGAGATGTGCAATTGTTGTTGCCATCTTGTGGCACAGGTCAAAATTGCAACTTTTCATGTTTTCCTCTTGAGGTCCATTTGTTAATTGTGGCTCTTTAAAACTTGACAAATACAAGGATCACTTGGTTATGTTTTTGGGTAATGCAACAAACCGCAGGTGTGTACAGCGTAGACCTATACCAGCAAGTAGATGTAATAATTAACTTCTACAAAATAGCACATAGCTTTCATCATCCTGACATGACAACACTGTTTTCATCCACTTCAAATAAAGCTAAAGCAAACACGTCTTCAGAAACGACACTATTCTCATCACAAATATTGATAAGGATTTAAAAAAGTCAACAACAGCTACAACACAAATCTGTGGTGCTGTGAGGCAGCTATCTGGAGCAGTACTTCATAATATGAGAGAGAGGATTATATACACCACAGTTATGACCTGTTCATTATTCCATAGGCAGAGGAATATTAAACAACAGCTGCTTGTTCATCACTCAGGGCCTCACGCAAGAGTTACAGTAATGGCTGCATTTGCATATGAATATAGAGCCGCACTCAAATAAACCTTTTAACTTATCTCAATATCAGTGAAATAATTAGTGGTAAAAAATAAGTATTTTTAGACATTTTCTTTTGATTTGGTGATAACACTTATGATCACACACCTTAAAATAATAATGTTTAAACTTATATTAGATTTAGATTGTAGAAAGATTGTAAAATACTTCTGCCTCACAAGAAGGTCCTACATGCAGAGTCTGCATACTCTCCTTGTATGTGGGTAGGTTTCTTTAAGGTATTCCGTAGTCCTAATATACAGAATCCTCCATGAAGGCATTTTTGATCACCTTGTAAAGATATGGAGAACATAATACATAATAGTGCATTAGTGTTTCAAGCTTGAATCTATGTACTTCAATGTAATGATATATTTTAAACTGCACAATCCATGGTGTAATTTCATGGCTGATTAGGTTGTTTCTTTCCCTATAGGCAGTTGTTGTATTGCCAGACATTGCAGAACGCAGATCTCAATACTCCTGTGTGAGTGGCTAAATGAGGTGTCTGACTGTCCGGGCCTCGCCATGTTATCCCAGGGCTGTGGAGGAGGTGAAGGCAGGTGACAAGAATGAAGCAAAGAGAACGAACCTGGAGCAGAGCGAGAGGAAAGAGAGAGAGAGAGACAGAGAGAGAGAGAGACAGAGTGACAGACAGGGGCCTACAGGCTGAGGAGACACACAGGAGTACACCGTAAGGAGCTTGTGGGCGCAACTGATTTGATGTGCCAAATATGGGGATGGTGCACCGTGTGCCAAATACCAGCACTGAGGTAAGGACTCAGCTGCTCTGAAGCTAATTAGGTGAACTCTGCTCCTTGTTGGCTGAAGAGACAGAATGATAAGAAAATAGAGTGACAGGTGAGGACTAGGACAGGAGCAAAGAGGGTTATGGGGCGGAGGCAGAGGCCAGTGTCCTGTGCGTACACAGTCTGAATTGGATTTCACAGGAGGCCGTGTGATCATGGGAGAAGGTCCAATGTCTTAACAAGGGATATTGTGAGAACATTGAGTTTTTGCAAATGAACTCCTCTTATCCTTTTCTGTTGTTGGGAGAGCAAAAATATGTAGAGAAGATAGTAGGGTTGAGTGGACAGCGCTCCACTTAAACATGACTTTGTGTTTCTCCTCATATCTGGGTGGACTTCCTCCAGGCACTCCAGTTTTCTACATCATCCAAAGAACATGCACAACTGACAAAATCCTCAAGCTAAAGTCTACATCAAGCCAAGCTCATGATCTGGAGATCAGTCCTGACAGGTCAGTCCAGTGGCAGAATGGGCCAAATGTAGAGAAGGAATTTCCTCGGCATGAGGTTATTACAGTACACTTTACTACACTTTACCTATAACACGTATTAGCAAGTCTGTTGGCACCATATAAAACTTTTACATCCTTTAATGTAATCCTGAGTGGCACCAAACTACAGAAGTTATCCGGTTTTGAGGCAAACAGCAGTCTATACACTATCTAGATATTAAATAAACAGAATTCTACAGAGTAAATCAAATACATTTTACAATGCTCAAAACCAAATACGGGTTATTTATAAGTCTGTCTTTCACTTGCTCTGTTTGATTTGTAAAAGATCGACAGAAGCCGGTGGAGTTTTGTGTTGTTGCTGTCAAATAGATTACAATTCATGAGCCTAATCTGCAGTCGACTTTATTTATCACAAAGCTACATTGTTTATACAAGAATAAGCCTCAGGGTTCAACTTTCAATTACGCTGGAGTCTGACTGCTGCTGCCTGACTGGGCCTGTAACATGACAGCAGTTTGTGGCACGATAAACGGCCTTCACTGTGTTTAATGGGATGTTTTACAATGTACCAGTGATTGAAGGGGATCGCAGAGTGGGGCCCATAACTCTGCTTCAGTGAGTCTACCACAGTCTTTTTGTCAATTACTGCACAGACTTTTTTCTTTTGGGTAATAACTTAAATACACGCCATGTCGCTCACACATTGCAAAAGGAAAAAAAATAAGTAAAAATTGTTTAACGAATCATAACATTCTAGAATTTGGTGTTATATTTTACAGGGGTAGGAGGAGGCCTACAGTATGTTGGGTTATCCACAAATTCCCCATATTTATCTTGTGGCATTATCAATTATCAAGAGGTTAACCATAGAAAATCAAGTTAACAGCTACTTTTTTACATTTAATTCAGTACTTATTGGCAATTCCAGGGCTGAAATTATCTAAATAATTCTAGTGAAGGTGTATGGAGTTTAAAATCCCAGTGGAAATGACATTACAAGATGGACAGAGTTTTCTGTCTGAGCAAAGAATACAGTCTAAATATGAAGGAATTGTGTGTGAATGAAAGAAAACACAACTCCAAGTATGTTTGTGATGTGTTATTATAACAGTAAAAAAAAAAAAAAAACAGCATAATATGGGACCTTTAAAATATGGACAGTTTAGAATCTCATGACATCACAAGAACCCAACCTCATTTTCTTTCTATTATAAATTTATAGCTGCTAAAATGCATCACCAGGCAACAAACTAGTCAACAAATCCATGTCCCAGTATTAAAAACCCCTTGTGAAATCAAAATCTAAAAAGCCACTTTGAGAAGTAACTTACCTTTATTAAAAACTTCACACACAAGAGGAAAAAATGATAAACCAAGTGCGTATTTTAGACCAAAGCTTGCGATGCATTTACCATTCGTATTTCTATAGCCATTAGACCGTGTGCCAGATTGGGGTGCCAGATACTGTATTAGAGGTGGCAAAAAGGAAAGAGAAAAAATTGTGTGAAACGCATGAAAACGGTTGTTGCTAGGTGATGACGCCAGAGCAAAAAAAGATTCAGGAATGTGGATTTTTTATTTTTTTTTCTAAGTTGAAAGAAACAAGTGTGAAGCTCTGAGCCCTGGTGTTAATGTACCCAAGAGCCAATAATCAAATGCAGGTAATTGAGAGCAGTGTGAACTAGTCAGGGCTGGTTCCTTTGTGTTCAAGACTCAGACCTCTTTCCTCTCCATGTCAGGTCTCCAGTGTGTGGATTCTGAAGGAGACTACAAGCCAATTCAAACTACTTGGCTCTGCAGACTAAAATGTTTAAGAAATATGAGGTTTTGCACTTCTTAAAGTTAAGAAAGTGGTAGTCAGAATGCACATTTATTCAAATAAAGTTAAATGAGTTTTGGTGTGTTCATTGGCAACAGTCATATGAGATGTTTTGCCTAGAAGAAGTAAAGTTTGTATAAACCATTAAAGGTGCACTGTGTGCACCTGTGAGAGCTTGTCGCCATAGAGGTGTCATTCCTTTGTCAGACTCTTTCTATAAACTTAATTATCTCCATGAAGATAAGCAAGTGATGCCACTAGGCTAAGTTACAGGTCAGATCTGTGCAGAGGTGACCCTGCCCACAGTAAGAATGCATGTTTTCAAGGTATTTCTGTTGCTATAAAAACACCTGTAATTGGAAAAAACAGAGCAAACTATGTCAGTTAGATAAAAAGGTGGTGGCCCTCCTTCAGAAAAGTTACACAATGCCCCTTTATAGCTAGTTTATGGTATGACAAAGTTACTATGAAACAATCACACACCACCAGACTAAAGAACCGTGAAGACAATTTAACATAAACTATGAGTTATAAAACTTTTCTGTAAATCTAAGTTACCAGTTAATTTGTTAAAAGTTACACAAACATATGTGAATGAAATGAACCACAACTCCAAGTGTGTTTTTGAGGAGATTCTGACATTCTAATAAGGCTAAAAACTCAAAATTATGCATAATATAATGTAATATAATATGCTGCTCATGTCTGCTTCAACTTCAAAACATGGCCAATTTGTTAACTCTCTGGTGTAGGAGCACCAACTGTGATCAGCCAAACTGCATTTAAAAACATATTTTAATGCACAAAATGGGAGCACAAACATAATCTTTAACCACTTTATTTTCCAAAAAATTAACTGGCCTTTGAACTAGTTTTAAAATTTTCATCAATCCACTTTAAATTTGGCTTTGGTTGAGAGAAGACTGTTGTACTTGTGCATCATATTGCATTCGGAGGGAGGAGGGGCTGGTGTGCATGTGTGTCTGTGTGTGTGCGTGTGTGTGTTTGTGCATGTGTGTATGTGTGTGTGAGGAGACGGGTGCTGTGGTGGGCCCAGCGGGGGGCGCGGGTGAGACTGATAGTAGGTGGGATGGCACAGGACTCTGAAGCACGACTCAAAGGTACGAGCCCACTCACTCTCCGGCAGCAGCGGGTAACGTGTAAATTAGTGGGATGGTGAGATGGAGTGTCACAACAGGACCACGTGTGACTGTGCGGCAGGTTTGCGATGGGCCTACCTAATGACACACTCGTGAAGAGACACAGAGGAGGAAGTAAAAGGGGGACTTACTGATGAACTGGCTAGGTGCTTTTAAAATATGTAATCTGCACTCATAAAATAACAGCTATAAATGTCTAATATATACTTTTATCAAGATTTTGGCCTCCATTGTCAGAAATTTAAACCTCAATATTAACTACAGAGAACACACATAGAACCTTTTAACTAAGGATACTGTATCACAACCTGGGTTGCCAGTGCCTAATCTGCAGATGGAGACACAAACAGGTTTATGGACAGCACACTGCAGCAACAGAGGCACTGATTAATGACAGGCTGCAGGAGCTGGGGTAGTGAATATTCAGATCACAGAGAGTGCTTTTAGGTTTAAGCCAACTGGATTTCGGTGTTGCATCTGGCAACTCAAATGAGAGACTCATATGAGACTCATTCTGCTTCCTGATTGGATAATCATTTTGAGAACCAAAACACCAACATAAATGGGACATCATGTCCAATGTTTTTGTAATCAAGAGTAAATCAGGATTACAGTTGTTACCAGTAAGAGCGACATTTGATTTGAATAACCTCATATCTGGGGACACAGACAAGTGATGTTTACGAAATTTAAAATAGAGTTACAGTTCCTTTTTATTTTGATATCAAGAAGACATATCAGTTAAACATCTGGTTAAAACATTATTGTCAAAAATGTAAATCTAATATTTTGAGTTTCAAGAAATAAAGTATGTTCCATATATTCCCTGTCACTGCTCATATACCACTGTGTGGACTCCTGATGGATCCTCTGAATGGACAAGTTGAAAATGAAAGCTCTGACATGGCTGGCTACTCTCAGCCTCTACAGCCCTGCACAGCCTTGTACATGCTGCTTGTAATAAATTTAAATGGCATGTGTCTGTTTTCCTTCTTTGAACATATATGAAAGAAGTGCCGTGGGCCTGGTCTTCATCTTTTACTCGTAATCTTAAGAGACAGCAAAGGTAAGACTGCGCGCTGCCTCCTCTGTAGTAGATACAGAAAATGTGCAGGGGGGGAGGGAACATAAAAACCAGCTTGGATCGATTGCGGCTTCGAAGTGGTTCATTTCTATATCCATCTGAATATTTGAGAGCACCGCGACGGAGAGCTGTGTGACCCCGTGTTAATGCAGTCCCTCACTACTTACGCACTCCTGCTCCCCTCACTAATAGATCAGATAAGTACATGTTTGCGTAGAGTCCTGATTGTGTGACCAGTCTGAGCGGACACACACACTAATTGAAAGCCAGACACTTCAAGGCCTTGTGGGGTTGTCTTTTTCGTAAGCCAAAAACGTGCCAAGTGCTTCAGGGAGGAGGGAGATAGGAGAGAGAGAAAGGAGGGAGGGGTTGGGGGCTAGAATCCGATCGTACAAATCACATAGAGAACTCTTTAGTGGCGCTGGAGACCTCTTATACGATACCGAGCGTGCTGGTGAATGCAGGGCTGACAGCTTGGACTCTCCCGGCGGATCAGACCTGTGGATGGTCCGCAGCTGTGCCGAGAATTGTCATTTTTAAATATTCACATATTTAATCAGCTGAAAGTACGCACACACACAGGAAAGCAGACTCATATTTCTAGTTGTGAGCAGGAGCCTCATCTGTCACTGCTGGTTCATACTGAGATCGGCCTTCCTTTGAGATGTGCTTAACTATTACTTGCTTGTTGATCCCTGACTGAGCAGCTATTACAGCAGTTACAGACATTTGATGCAATGAGCCGCACAGAAATAGAAGGATTCCAGTTGTATCTTTATAATAGGGTCATTTTTACTCAGGCAAACGAAACCTGGATCTATTCCTCATTAGACCAGTCGCGTTGGCTCATCAGTCTGAATCGATTAAGGCTGCAGTTTTTATGAACCAAGAGAGAGAGACCAGGAGAATACAAAATCACATTAACTTGAATTTTTAACTGGCACATGTATTTTAGGGGTGTCAATAAAGGATTAATGTGTTTTTTTTATGGGCGATTGCACACTTTTTGACCAAATGGCGAAGACAGTAGCCTATCTGAATGTCTTACATTAGATATAATGTGCTTTTTTCATAGTCATAATAATAATAGTAATAATAATAATAATACCTTACACTTGCAATGCACTTTACAGGCTTGTCAAATCCCCTCAAAGCATTGTACACATTCACACTGTACTGGGTGGTGGTAAGCTGCCCTGAGGCAAACTGACGGAAGCGAGTCTGTCAATCGGCACCATCGGCCCCTCTGACCCCTCCAACCACTGTCAACCATTCACACACACACCACTTTCATACTAGACAATACAGGTGATACGTTTTACCGAGTAGGAATCGATCCTCCAACCTTCGGGTCGGGGACCACTGCTCTTCAGTTACCCACTGTCTCCTGCTTTTCAGACCTGACCTTGAACCATGATTTGAGCCACAATAGATGTTGCTGATGTAATTTTGGTGGATGATCCGCTACCTATTTGCTTACAAGAAGATGGTAATGCATTGCCTGTAACCTTCCACAGTATGACATTAAACTTATCTCCATGGAGACAAGCTGACTTCTCCTGGCCAAGTTACATGTCACATCTGTGGAACAGTGATCCTGCTCATAGTAAGAACACATTTCTGAGCATTAAAACATCTGGATTATAATGGACTAAATGCAAGATAAAATCATATACATACCTTGGAGCATTCCAGGCAGAGAAATAGCATCTCCATGGAGACATTCGGTGGCAGACCCTTCACCAGAAAGGTTACACAGTGTATTTTGAGTTCTTACACACTTCTATAATAAAAAAAAGTTTCTGCCTTACTTACAGATGCAAATGTTGGTTCACTTTGACCATTATTGTGAGCCATACCATAAAAAGTATATAAACAATCTAAAAATTCATATTTAAATAGTATTTGTCAAAGTGGATGTATTTGTGTATGGCAGAAACATACTGCTGTGACTTGACATGTAGTGAGTGTTTTCCCTTTTCCATTTTAAGCAGGCACTAAGTAGAATTGATTGCTTGACTGAAAGTATTACCAACCAAATGGCTTGTGTGATGCGACGACAAGAATAAATATCCATGCTAACAGTGCGGAGCTGCCAAGTGTTTCAGATGCAGCAACGCGATTGTGAGCCGGCATCAATTAGCCGTGTGCTACGCTTTAACCTGTCACCGCGATATGTGCGTCGCTTTTATCATTCCCACTGTGTGCGTGAGAGACATCGCCTTTAATCATGTGTTCCTGTTGTTGTTTTTGTCTTCTTTTTTTTCTATTTTTGCCCCTTTTTTGCGTGTGTAAAAATATGTCCCTATGCCACGTCGAGTCCCCAGACAGCCATGTTGTTTACTGCCGATTAACAAAGGGAGAGGGAGGTGAAGCAGGGTGAAGTGAAGGAGCTGCTACAGCATCGTGAGCAGGAGGAAGGAGAAGAAGACAGGAAGAATTGAAAAAGTAGCAAAGTGTGAAGGAGCAGGTCTCAAAGGTGTAGAGACAAGAGCCAGGCACAGGGAGGCACAGAATGTGAAGGGGCAATGGTGATTTAAAATCTTGTGCAGTGAGGTGAATTCTCGCGATATTTGTGAGTTCACAAACTCACGACACTCCATCTTGGGATGCTGGTGCAACGGGCCAGACCACCAGTGGGCCGGAGATCTGACCAATCACAGAGCAGTATTGTGGTTTGGGCGGAAGCCAAACAAACCAATGTATGGCGAAAATATGGACTTCAGCCTTTTTTAGCTAAAATGCCAACTATTTTGTTTCTGAAATATGTGCAGAAAGTAAGTGCTTTGTGCATTTGTGGATGACAGTGATGTCTGCGCATTGCTGTCAACTGAATTTAACCAAAGTTTGACTTCACGGCTTATTCCGCTGTTGTGATACTTCAGCCAATCAGCCTTTCCAGAGTGACAAATGTGTAGAACGCAATCTCGCATTACCCAGGTAAGAAGATTTATGCTACAGTATGTTGTAGTTTGGTTCATTTAAGGGGATGTGTATAATTATTATTAATTATTATTTATGTGTAAAATCAGTTTTGCTCCTGTACAGGGCATATATTGTAACAGCTCCTATGGTCAAAATAACACCACTGTGTGCTGCCTCTATCTAAAAGAGTGTTTTATCCTATGCTGCATTAGCATGCTAGTTGTTTTTAGCATAATATTATGGGTTTGTACTTAATTAAATATGAACGTATGTGAAATAGATTGTGGCATGAATGTTTGGATTATCTAAAGGGCAATAAAGAGTTTCAAAATGTTGGCAAAAAAAATAAAAGACCAGAAGAAGACAGGTCCCTCTTAAAGCTAGGAATGGCCCTGGTCTGCAAATGTATTAGTTAAATAAGGGCATTCACAGTTTTCCTAATGAATAAGAAAAAAAAAATCACACTTTCAGACCTGTTCTCAAATGACTCATGTACCCGTAATTATAATCATTGTACCATAAAGACATTTGAACTACTTAACATGGCACATCACTTCATTTGCATATACCAAGGTGGTGCCGAACAGCGGGGGTCCTCTTCCAGTGGAGCTTACGTATCTCTATCATGTCTGCTGTGCCTGTGAGAATCTTTTCCACTAATTATACTGAGGGAAACATGCTGTAACACATATTGGCCACCCACTACACGCACCTGGGAACATGGCATACGCAAACAAACATCACAGCTTGACCAGACTAATCCACTCATGACCCAAACATGTAAAACTACTACATAATGACATTAATACAACATGATATATGAAGAAAGCTTAAAATGACAGTAGGCTTTTTTCATTCGCTGGTATAATAAAAAAAAAAAAACTTAAATCTATATTCCAGGAACTTTGCCAAAGGATCAAACAGGCACAAGTGGAGTACCAGCTGGTGCCGTGGAGGATACCTTGGCATCCTGTGGCACCGCGAGTGACGTAGCACAAGCAGCAAAGGGCTCCAGGAAGCTTGTATGTAACTGACAAGATGCTATTAGTAACAGAAAGAGTAGGGGAGGTGAAGGGTTTTGAAAGCCAAAACTAACCTTGCAATGATGAAGTGGTTGTCAAAATATGATGAAGGTACAGATGGGTAGAGGGCGAGATTTATTGCTATGTGTAATTTCTCTATTTTAATTCTAAGGTTAAAATAGATAAATTACACATAGCAATGAGTAATTTCTCTATTTTGATACTGATGCCACATTTATTACATAGCAAATACTACAGCTTCTACTATATTTGCGAGTAACTTAATATTGAGATTTAATATTGAGATTTAATATGGAAAAAAAAAAGTTGAAGAATATAGATTTTTCAATGTAAGAATGTAATTACAGAAAAAAACTAAATATCGATTGTCTCTTTGACTTGACTTTAAAACAATCAAATGGTCTTATACTAGTTCTGCTTAGATCAAGACAATTGTGAAACTACTTGGGAAGTGTATACATTTGTTCTTTAATGTTGTTTTTTTCTCAGTATCAAATCAAGTATCTAGTTTTTATATTAGATTTAGTATTGATTAGTATCTGTAAATAAGTACATTTATTTTGACAACCCTATGCTTCTACAATACTATTATCAAAATTGTGAAATAAACCTGGACTAGAGCTAGACTAAACTAGGACCCGAACCAAACCAGGAACAATTCAGTACAAGTGATTGCTTTAGTCTGGCCATTCCTACTTAGATTGTATTGTACACTACACTTGGTTTTGTCTTCTGCTTAATCAATATTCAGATTAATTTATGCCCATTAAATACTGAGTCAAAATTTTAAATACGCTTCTTTGTGAAACAATTGAGAATCAGTGATCACATTGACTACACAGTATTACAGTAGTATTTCACAAAGTGGCTCGGGATTTACTGCTCCTTGTATGTCAAATCTGTGTGTGTGAGTCAGGGCGCGAGTGTGACATGCTACTCCCGCCTATAATTAGGGAACTATTTTCTGTCCTGGAGGAGCTCGGTGTCACTATGTACAGTATAGGGCTTATTATTGCTGTCTTCCAAAGGATTTCACTGGATGTCTGTCACCGCACCTGAACAAATATGAAATGTTTCCCAGAATACACTCATAGTCAGTTGGCTTGGAATCTCCTTAAGCCTGCTTTAAAATTGCAGTCAAGCAGTACAGCAACTATTACTGATGACGCATTCAAGAGGAATTTTTAGATGATAAACTGCGGATTATTATTTTATTCATTTGTTTTTAGATTGAAAAAAAATATATATATAGGTCTCTTTTAAGACCAAATCCAACAGTGATTTGTATGTGGATTGAAGATTGATTTGTTTATTGTACAGTACAGTTTTGGAGCTTTATATCTTCTATACACACAGTGATTTTAGCTCTTTTAGAGATAAGAGAAAAGAACCTTTATTTGTTCCCCAGTTGTGAAATTCCAGTGTTGCAAGTTATAATTAAAGGTTAATTTTTGAATGAAGAAAGATTATCATGCCATAGTATTTACTGCAAATATCCAACAGGCCTATATTTGAGAAATAGTCTGATAAATGGTCCCTACAGTCTGTTTCTGTGACAAAGTCCTACCATTCAAAATTCCATCTAAAAGTAAATCTGGACCATCCACTGAATCGTCACATTTGCACAATCTTGCCATTAGTATTCAGTCTGTGCTCTTATTGGCATAGTATCTTAAGTGTCCTTAGGCTAGAAAACCTCTGTGGTCCCAGGCTGCCGCTGAAGTGTCCCTGAGCAAAGCCTTTGAATTTGGGCTTGCTCCGTGCACCGCTGCCTCGCTTGGTCCCGCTGTGAGGAGGTCGGACATGCACAAAGGAGAAGAGCTCTATGGGAGGGAGAGGCACGGAGAGAGGATGGCCCCATCACTGTCAGTCTGACCGCTCAGGAATGAATGCGACTGGTTTGATCAATATTTTAAAGGTTTGCTTATTTTCAGCAGCTTAAAGGCAAAGTTTTTGTGCCGCACACAAAATAAACTTTTCTGAACTACAAGTATTTTGGACATATTACCAGTGTTAGGGAATTGTTTATGTTGTGTTGAATATTTAAATTTTGAAGAGCACTTTTTTTTTTCCTGGGGGAGCACAGGCTGTCAAATTATTCAAGATTAGATAAATGGTTGTATTGGGAAAGGCATCTGATATAAAAAATAGGTGGCCAATGACTCCCCTGAAATCTGATTGGTCCAAATAGACACCACCCCACACTGAAAGGCTTGGGGGCAAATCACCATTTTATTTTAATATTTCCCTAAATTTGAGCAAAGAATAATTGCCTTAAACACCCACCCTTGTTGCGATTTTGAAATAAGACACCGTGTTCTTGTTGTGAGTTGTTTTGACACTGCTCTGTCCTTCAACTACCCTTCCAGTTTGTTTTGACTAAATACTGCTGACATTAATTATTTGGATATAGGGATTTTGAAGGCCATCTTTTCTAATATCTCAGTGTACCAGACGCCTCCTGCTTAAATGATTCAGTGCAGTGTAAATACAGTAGGTAGGTTTAGTTGAGGAGTGCTGGTTAAAAGCAGACGCACAGGCCTTGGACTGTGGTCATGGACTGATGCAGTGAGATGGGTGCAGGAACAGCAGTTTCATATTAAAGGGGAAGTAGATCTGACACTGGACTGAAAAAAGTTGTGGTAAATATGCATGTACACAGATTGCTACTGCTACCTCTATACCTTTGAAAACATGGATTCTTACTTTGAGCAGAGTTACCTTTCCACAGATCAGACCTGTAACTTGGTCTGGTGGCATCACCTGCTTGTCTCAGTAGGGATAAATATGTTTAATGTCATACTGTGGAACACTATTGATCTAAGTGCTTAATAATAAAAACAGCACTGGCCCATTGACTTCCATTCAGAACTGCAGCTGTAGAATTGACACGTCCCACCTGTTCATATATTACACTGTAGCAAGCAGCAGAGTTTTTATTATTGAGAAATTGTTATATAACTTATTGGAACACTACATATATGACCCTGACTCTGGTATGTGTGTGTTATATATATATATATATATATATATATATATATATATATATATATATATATATATATATATATATATATATATATCCATCAAAATCCATCTCAGAGAAAGCTAATGATGAGGGAAGACTGTTATAACATGGTAAAAAGTTCATAAACGTTGATTTAACTTAATATGTTCCCTTTAAGGTTTTATAATCTGCCTTGGCTCTGTGGTATGCAATCTGAGTCTCTAGGCAACCCAACAAATTGTTCGTGCGTTTGGATCAGCCGCATGTTCCTTTGTGCCTCTTTGACACTTGGTGATGTCAGAGCTCTGTTATCAGAAGTCGTCATTCACTTTGTCCTCAAACCACCACCTTTCATGAAAAACTTGATTCTCTTTAACTGCTATTCAGCTCCCTGAGAATGTAATGGGGAAACTATTGAAAATTCAATTGCTTATTTCCTGCAAAGTGGTTGGAAACTTTGACAAATCACTTGTTTGGTTCTTCATCTGTTCCATTTCTCAAAAAAGGCTCATTCAAAAATCTCATAGATTGCATCGAAGTAATTATATTGAGGAAATATGTGAATTGGATTGCAAAAATATGATCTTGGCCTGTCATATAATATCCATAGGTAAACTGGATGATTCACAATCTCACATCATTTCATAAGTAATCTGTATTGACGAAATTAATTTAAAATTCAAGGCTAAACTAAGATATTAAGCAGCCCGTACTTGGATTCATCTCAGGAGAAGATAGCTATCGGCGTGCACTGATGTAGCTTTCGTTATTTATTTTCTCCTATTTATTTATTTATATGTCGTTTTAAATACCGCCCACGTCTGCTCCACATTTTCTCCCGTCTCGTCACCTGTTCAGATCTGAGCGATGCAGCACAGGAGATGACAGCAGTCTCTTTTGCCTTTGTGAGTTACGCAGACAAAAGCGCACTGAGAATCTACACCTCTTAATGGGGAGATAGAGATATTAACTTGATATCTATTAGGAGAACCTGCAGGCTCCACTGGGTAAAGATTGTTGGGTGAAGACATTATTTGAAAAGTAGTAAACTGATAATTTGTTGGTTGCTCACGCTTCAACAAATTCAGAGAGGAACTTGTAGAAGCATTTTTTTTAAGTATTCTGTAGCTTGCTTTTCAAATGTGAGAGCTTTACATGCATTTACTTCTATCGTAATATTTCCATTTTGGACTCTTATGCCTTCTTCAACCAACTTAAGCCTCTTTTTATTTGCTTGTAGAGAAGTTTAGCCAATAACTTTATAATTATTAATGTATAATGACATGATTTACAGCCTTAATTAAGGCGATTCCGTGGTTGCCATGATCATGTTTGTCTGCTCTTGTGGCTGGCTGACACATTGAGCAGTTTTTAAACTTTTATAATATATTTGGGGATTTTGGCCAACTAAGAACTACTGGATTGTGTGATTTAGTTTGCTTCTCCTATATCTATGGTGACCCTGGATGGCTATGCAAGCCAGCTCTAACTTTTTACACAAAGGCAACAGGCTTTATACACCAAATATGACAGACGACATTCCAGAGGAAGCATTTTGAGAGATCGGCCCACCTCATCACCCACCAAAACAATAGAGCGGAGTAAGAGTGGGGCTTAGAAGAGAGGGGGCTTTCCTTTGGTGTCTCCAGAGTTCATCTGGCTCCCCCTGGACACTAACTGTGATGCTGCAGGACACAAAGGACACAGAGGAGGAATAAAAGCAAAAAGCATATCTACAACTGCAAAAAAATTGTCCTGCCTACTACTGCTGCTTGTCTAGTTTATATTATTATTGAGCTGCTAGTGCTTCTATAAACTGTCTCATATTTGTTTGTCACAATATCTTGCTTCACTCATCTTTACCTGTGTTGTGATCAAAGTGAGACATCCCACTTGTTTGCAATCAACAATCTTTGTTTTTTGAAATATACACTACTCTCAGATATGGTTCAGAAGGGGATGAATCTGCACTGTTGCTCCTGAATGCCTTTTACTACAGTACACACTTATGCATGAAATAGGAACAGCAAAGGTAAAAAATAAATAAATAAATAAAAAAAGGGGGAAAGTTTGTATAACACATGCTTAGTGAGCACTAAAGCCACACAAATCACACACAGGCATGGAGTGGGGAGTGCTTCGATGCCAGTCAAGCACACTTTATCATGTCAGTATAGTCTCCCTCTAAAGGCAATGAATATATTATTGTAGTGAAGAGCCAGCCTGAAAGGTTGCTGAACGGGGACACCTATGGGCCACAGGGGATACTACACATATTACTTTATGAATCTCATAAGCCAGGAAGAAAGTAGGCTACTCAAGTAGTTTTAAAGATGCATTTTTACTCCATTTTTAAGTTATGAATTCAAGGACTCTCTTCTAATTGTCACAGTTCTTCCAAGTGTTTATTTTATTCAAATTATATTTGATATTCAAAGGTGCACTATGTAACTTGTTGCTGGTGGAGACATTGCAATAATATCTTATCACAAATACAACAAGGTTTACAGTACAGTAACAGCCCTTAATCTGATGTCCTCTGCATGTGTGTATTCGAATAGTTTGAAGGTTGTGTACTTTCTGTAGGCACAAATTGTCAAAAGTCTGCATAATTTTTAGAGGAATATTAGAGATTATATCAGGACTTTATGTCTGGAGTCTGTTTATTAATTTCTATGCAAATAGCAATGTACAGTGATGTAACAGTACACAGGGTTATGAAAATATCTCATGTGGGAGGACTACAGCAATAAGATGATCAGTGTAGCATTTATCCCTATAGCAATATCAGAGGTATTTTCTTCTTCTCTCTGGTTGGATTTTTTATTTATTTTAGCCTGGTTTATTCCTCCAACTATGGGCTTTAGACAGGTTACCCTGACAGCACCTTGCCACCTCCCACTGAGGATAAAATATTTGAATACATCATGTACTAGAGGCAGAAGATATTGGGAAAAAATAATATTGCAACAGTTTTTTTGGAAATATGCAAAACAGAACCAAAATGTACCGAGAAGCCTTCCAAACAGAGCATAAGGCGATACTTCTGCTCTTATGTGCTTAATTTCACACTCCATTAACATTTTGTGCCACACTTGAACCTCAACTGAGACATTCTCTGGCACATTTTAGAACATTTCTGATGGAGCCATAATCACCTGTGCCGTCAGCAGAATAATCCCTAAAAATATTGAAGTATACATTTCTCTCAGTATCGCCTATTAGCACAGTAAAAATCCAATTGCTCCTTCATCTCTCTCATGTCTTTGGTTTGCAGTGTATCTTTTGATTTCATGCCTGGTGAATTATCAAAGCATTCTAATCCTTGGATCATATCTTGTAAAATTGACTACATTTGCCTACTACACGTGTAACAATTTTCACATCCTTCACATTGTTCATTGTCTCATTTGCTTGACACATAACGGTAAAAATTGTCGACATTTTCTGACACAGTTCATAACTCTCACTTTTATCTAATATGTGTATATTTTTCGTGTACTTATCCCAATGCTTAGTCACTCCCACTCCCAGTCTTCATAAGTATTGTATGACCCATGGCCTCTTTCATCAGAACAATCAACTACATTATTTACAAAGTGGAAACAGTCTTGGGAGCACTGTCTTACAGGGCTCAGAGTCACCATTAAACACTACTGCTCAATTATGAATGAGTATTTAATTTACTGTGCCAGGGTTATGACTACACATGTGAAACAAAGTGAATATCTAGACAACACAACACGGTATACTCTGAAAATAGAAACAATATTTTAAAAATCACATTGACACAAGATTTTTAAAAATAGATATTTGTATGCATTCCATTTTACTCAAAATTTTCCAAAACTGTACCTTTGCACTCAATGAATGACTATATATAGAGAACATATTCAGCACAATTATATTTTCATATCAATTTGAGTAGAACTGCTACTGAGTTTGTATAAAAGCTACTAGGAATAATGCATAAATATTTAATTAATTATGCTGGGTTACGTCTTATAATACATGTTTATAGCTCTTTGCAAATGTGGCTTTGTTTTTGGCATCAACACATAGATTCTAGATTCTGATCCTAACCAGAAACATACTGCTACATACTACAACCTGTTAAAATAACCCTAGCATTTTACAGAGGCTGCAGCAGGTAGAGGCCGATATTCTGGCTGAACTTGGACGTGTGTGTTAAAAGACTCCCCTGCAGGCCTGCTTTCAAGCCTCCACCTGTGAGTTCAGATTTACATCAGTCTTACAGATAGACTCTCCTCTGATCTCCTCCATCACACAAACTCCAACACACACACAAACACTCTCTCAGGCCTGCTCCATCCACTGTGCCTGTTAGAATGAGCATTAGGAGTTAGCACTTGCTTTTTAGTCTACTTCCAAATACAAAATAAAATGTGTGAATAGATTAGAATATGAGAAAATACTCTAGGATGCATTTAGGAAGGGCATCTAGTCTAAAAAGTGTAAAATTAACCTCAACTTTAGTCAAAGGAAGTTTTTTTTTTTTTTTTTTTTTTTTGGTTATAGTTATCAGTATTCTCAAATAACACTAATAATTTGAGAGGAAATCTAAAATTGAAAGTCAAATATATTAATTTTATCAAGGAGTTATGTGCTGCTGACTAATACCTCTCAGTAGTGGGGTGGGGAGCTGTTAATTGCAATGCAACATCTCTTTGGAGGAGTGAGCTGAGCTGGTGGGACAGAGATAGTTCAAAGGGCCAGGGAACACTCTGGAATTTCAATAACAGGATAAAATAGAGCTGCTTGCCCCCTGACCAGCAGCAGATTGGAGCCAAGTACATCATTAGAAATACATTGGTCATCTGTGGCTGTATCTATTTTGTATTAATAGAGATGTTTGCTTTTTCTCTCTCAAGTTATCCTTGTAGTTCTAGTTGTGTTATTCTAGTTTAACTCATAGGCTCTATTGTTATATACTGCAGCCCATTGTTGAGTCCCTGTTGCCTTTTTGACTGTTATAAGTGAAATGGTTTGGGGTTTTTTACAACAGACATAAAAACAAGAGGCATTTAAATGAGAATTCACTGCACAAAGAATGAGAGGATTAGATGTTTCTCCCACTTTGCTGTTAACTGTGGGGAATGGAGCATGTTTCAAGAACGGGTATTATGCAAAATTGCCTTTTTGAAGCTATAATGTTCCCTCATCAAAAACATGCCTGAAATGGTTTTATATGTCATCCATGTTTGAGTAATCTTGAAATCGCTCCCGAGCACTGTTCAAACTCTCCTCATGGCTATGAGCCTGTGTAAGCCTCAGCCCACAAACCTACATCGCCCATACTCCTGCACGGCCATATATATATATATATATATATATATATAATATATATATGTATATGTATATATATGTATATATATATGTATGTATATATATGTATGTGTATATATAATATATATATATATATATATATATATATATATATATATATATATATGTGTGTGTGTATATATATATATGTGTATATATATATATATATGTATATATATGTATATATGTATATATGTATATATATGTATGTATGTATATGTATATATGTATATGTATATATATGTATATGTATGTGTATATATATGTATATATGTGTATATATATGTATATGTATATATATGTATATATATATATATATATATATATATATATATATATATATATATATATATATATATATGAAGGGGGAGTGACAGAGGAGTAATGTAAAAATTTTACATTAAATATTTTTGAATGTTTATTTTCGGTAATTTTTCAAAATTATAAAAGGTAACATAGTTATCTAAATATATAGCCCACAGAAGCGTAATACTCCCTCTTTAAAATGCACACATTTTGTCCATGTTTGTGAAGGGCAAATATAATTAAAATATGGTAGTCTATACAAAGGTTTCATTAAGCTGACTGAGTGTTTATATGAGCTGTGTTGATGGTTTTCAGCTACATGTAAAGGGGAAATCCAGCCATCATTAAGCCACAATCCACCAGCTGCTCTCCTCCACTCTCCTCCTCTATCTCCTCCTCTCTCTTCCTCTCCCCCTCCTCCTCTTCTCCTCCTCTGCTTCCTCTGCCTCCTCTGCCTCCTTCTCTCCTCCTCCTCTGCCTCCTCTGCTCCTCCACCGCTGTCTCCTCCTCTGCCTCCTCCTCCTCCTCTTCCTCAGTCTCTTCCTCCTCTGCTCCTCCACCGCTGTCTCCTCCTCTGCCTCCTCCTCCTCCTCCTCTTCCTCAGTCTCTTCCTCCTCTGCTCCTCCTCCACTCTGTCTCCTCCTCCTCTGCCTCCTTCTCTCCTCCTCTGCTCTGCCTCCTCCCCTGTTGAAGCGCTGGTGAAGGGCACACAGGTACTCCAGAAGGAATCCACTCCGAGCGCTCCCCATGCACTCCTGATGGACACCACCTGTTCTCTCTGCCCGCTCTGCTCAGCACACACACACTCATACGCACACACACACCACACATACACGTATGAAGGATTGGCAGGTGGGGGAGTGGGGGTTGGGGCAAAAGTGGGCTGTCACTGTCACTGGGGCAGAGGGGACGACGGGTGGAGTTTGGATGGCACTGAGATCCAGATGTCACATGTGTGAATGACATCATTATGGCAGTGTGTGACTCCACCTTGGCCTTATGCAAAAATACACTTATTATCACTTATTCATTAGGTTGTTTATATAGGCCTATGTCGTTGCTGAGTTTTAAAGGTCACATATTACTCAATATTGACTCTTGTGAGCTTTAAACCATGTTAGAACATTACCTTCTCAAAAATATATATTGTGTTTTGTTTCATTCACATATGTTTGAGTAATCCTTTATTATTGGTCTGTCTATATCTTGAATGCTCAAAATACTTTGTTCCACCTTGTGATGTCATGAAGTGGCGATTTTTAAGTTAACACCCACCTTTACCTTTTGTTCAATTCCAGGACTGAAGTAATCCAAATGATTCTAGTGAAGGCGTATAGAGTTTAAAAACACAGTAGAACACTTCCGGTATTACCTCATGATGACAGGTGATAGCGAGTGCTTTTAGATTGAGAGAAGAAATAAGCCAAAGGTGTGTATTGCGTTGCCTCCGCCCACCAGCCACACCCGGCCAGTCCGCAATCAGCTGAGGGACAAAAGCCCGGAGCCGCCACCAGACCGGCACCAGTGAGACCTGCAGCGAGTTTAGTGGATGTTAGTTTGTTTTTGTACTACCTAGTTATCTGAGTTATCTCTATTTATGCACATTCTTCAGTATTTCTTTGTAAAATAAATACTGTTTGTTTTTTGTTTTTTTGGACACTCTCCTGTTTTTGTTCCATGCCTGTTTTTTAACTTCTTTTTTTTTCCAGTGACTGTGACACGTAACACGGCGGGGTTTGTCATAAATCAAAAAAGCAAAAAAACGCACAATATTTAAGCTAAACCTACAATTAGGGATGCGACAATAACCGGTATTAAGGTATACTACGAAACGGTATAGGCCTACCTTATACCCGTATTGACGGTATAAGTTAGGCCAATACCGTACGGTATCGATACCTTGAGGGTGGGTTTCTGACGGTATTGAAGGTCTGTGGAAAAAAGCAGCGCTCCTCGCAGCAGTGCCGTTTGATCATAACGCTGTTTTATGTGGTCCTTACGTCTGCGCTGTATCCTCCGCTCTCCGCTTGCACCTTGTACCTAAATAGACCACACCACGGAGCATCCATGTGAACCCGTGAGCACGCACGGAGTTCAGAGCTAACCCGCAAGTCTTCACGCTAAAAGTATAATAACCTAAACGTTCAGAGCCTATATAGTGTCCGAGTTTCAGACATCTATAAAGTGAAGAGGCGCGCGCTCGGTGTCTCCCAGAGGTTGAACTATTGCTCTTATATCCACTTTGGCCGCTCCCTGCGCCAGACGCGGACATGAGTTACATGACAGTACTGCCTAAAATTGCAAACAAAATCCATTGATTCTGTAATTATATTTGATCAAACTAGATCAAAAGCCTACAATATTTTTCCAGTGATATTTTGCTTAATAATATATTTAATAATATTTAAAAAAAACATATAGTGCCTATCCTAGGGTACCTAACTGTAGCTTTGCCCTGATATTCACTGATCTGCCTTTCACCAAATCTCTGCACACTAAAGTAGAACATAATCAAGGAGCAATAAATTGGCAATATACTTTTTTTTTTTTTTTTTTTTACTTAAAAAAAAAAAAGTCCCTTGTTTTCATTAGGCATTATAAATTACACAACTCCACGGTATACCATCATACAGTGGTATTTTTGTAACGATTATCATATCATGGAAATTTCATACCATCCCTACCTACAATATTTACCCATTTACACACAGACACACAACCCAACTTCTATAGCCACAGCCACCCTGGGACTGAGTGACACGTGGCGGCCAATATGTGATTGTCTGACCTTGCAGTACACTACCAACTACGAAATCACACAATCACAACCCATTCTTATTACCATTGTCTCAAGAATTTGAATGATCAACTTCCTGGCTATGGGCCAACCTGCTACTGACATTACTGACATTAATGTATTGTAATTTTTCTGTTGCATGTGAAGCACTTTGTGCTACATTTCAAATGTATGAAAAGTGCTATACAAATAAAGTTTGATTGATTGATTGATTGACATTTAAAACTTGATCTAAAAATTGAAGAAAAGGCTCATACCAATACCGATACCCTATTGATTAAAAACAACAGCAACAAGATGCAATAACAGCTTTTTAATCAATGTTACAATGTGGTCCCCCTAGTTCTCTAGAACTATTCAGGAAATGCCCAATTCTGACTTGTTTCTGTCCAGTTACAATTACCAACATGCAACTACTACTATTCATTTAGAGAGATTCTGAACATTTCTCAATTTTCAATTGATTAAACCATTTTGAAAATCTTTTAATAAAAGTTTGCCAAAAGATCTACAGCTTGGGATTCCTGTCACACTATCAATCAAATATCAAATGCCAGCTCCTTTCTGCACACACCCTGGAGTTCAGACCATCTGGAAGGCCCATTTACTGGTCATTAACTACCCTCACTTTCAGCAGAACCCACTCTGTGCATGAATGAGTCATGTTCATGTTACAATACAGTTAGTTTGGTCAACTCTCAATCATCTGGATAGAGTTGATCCTGCTTGTTATCATGTACCAAAGTTGCCACCAATCTAAGAGAAACCTGGTGAAATAAAAGCATGCTTCTCATGAAAACAGAGAGGGGGTGTTGTTCCAATGGGAAAGCAGATCTTATTAAGGGTTGAACATTTTGTAAGTGGGCTAATTGTGGTTCAGAGAAAGCTAATGCATGATAGATGGAGAAGGAGTGGTTGCTATTGGTGGATCTCACTGCTGGCATGAGATCACACACACCAATACTGTAGATTTGCACCTCCAGGCCCAAAGGCATCTGTTGCCAGCAGTGGGTAACCTCGGCCTTATCTTTACTTACTAGACACGCCCATGTTTTCCTGGCATGACAATTTAAAGCAATATATGTGTTTTGTGGCTAATTCCGGCTGTCAACGTGGTACCTGTTAGGAGGTGAAAAATAGGTGCGCCACACAGAGCAGCAGATGGCCCGGGCCCGTCATCGATCTAAGCGGACGCCGTGTGATGGATGGATCTCAGGAGAAAAGCGCCTCAGACTCTGCCCCACATCGAGAAGAGATTAGCTCGTAATATTCTGGATGTAATGCACACAAAGACAATGGTTTTAGGATTCTATTGCACATTACACAGATTGATCTTTGTTGATTAGACAAGGCAAATGATCCATCATGTGTATGGTCACCGTTTGATTATAAAAGCTCAATGTTCATTGTTGCTCATTTTAGGATGCAAGTTCCACTAGGTTTTGAAGACTATAGTCACAATGTAGAGGTCTCAATTCTGGGCAAACTGAGAGTAATGTCAGGATGGGCATTGAATTTTTGCTCATAGGCAGCCTTAAATTATGCATTAAATGGTTTTGGCAATCTGTAATACAAAATGTAGCCTTTTTTAGGCTACTGTATTTAAACAGTGAAGAAATTGAACCCTGACTCACAAGCCATACCTGCTTATTATGTTCCGATCTCGTCAGATCTCAGAAGGTAACTACTAAGCAGTTAGTACTTGGATGTGTGACACAGCGTGGCATGCTCTAGTGCATACTGTCATTGTGTCCTTGGGCAAGATGCTTCACCCCCCTCGCCATGTGTCGGCGGGATATCCATTTGGAGTTTGCGAATTAATCAGACCGAAAACTGTAAAAAGAACAAATAACTTATCTGAGATAATTCCATGATGAAGACTGTTAAACATATTTTATAAATGATTCCATTACATACCTTTCTATGATCTTCTTGGCTGTCTTTCGTGTTTTCCCATATGGCAGTACATCATTGTTTGTTTTGAATGAAGTAAAATGGAATTTAAATATATATGCATATACTCTGTTAACAATGAGCCTATAGCAATGCTTTACAAAAACAGTAATTTCACTCACTGAGGATTGAGGAAACTTTTAATTAAGATTTTTCATACTAGTTCTAAATAGAAAAATGACAAACTTGTTATGTTGATGATGAAGGCATAATTGCATGGTCGCCCAGTTGCAAAGACATGTCTAAATCTTGTCTAACTTGCAGCATTGCTATTGTGTATTAGAAAAACACTCAGTAATAGTGCTTATCCTCACAGTCAAGTGGCTAAGTGAGCGTCGGCCTGAATAACACAATGTTTGCAGAAAATTTAAAACTGCTGAGAAGTTGCATCGCATGGTGACATGTCTGCCAGGGAAAGTAAACCACCTCATGTTAAATTCTGAATATAAACAGTTTGAAAAGCCGCAAATTTTCTCCAAAGTACGAGATGAAGGCGCGCTTTTATGACTGAGGCATCTCCCAGTGACATGCGACCACCAGTGTGTGGCATGAATAAACCATGGTGCAGCGGGCAGAGGCGTAAACAGTAGCACATCTTCACCTCAGAGGCCTGTCAGACACACAGTTAACAAAGACTGCCTCCTCATCATCATGCGGCCCATATACAGCCGAAGATCCACATCCAAACCTGACATTGTTCCCCACCCCAGCTCCTCCCCCTCCCGTCTCCTCCGCTCCACAAACTCCCTCCTTCAGAGACTTAAAGCAGTGTAGTTTTGCAGCTAATCTGTCCCTGGAGATGTGGTTCCGCACTCCTGTATTTAAGGATTGTCTTTGTAAATTAAACTAAGCGGAGCATTGGGATTAGCAGCCTATTCTTACTCACTACGAAGAGACTGCCCTGTCTGCTGTGATTTCACTCATTACCACATCTAAAGGCTCCATTAGGCACCAGTACAGGAGCTTTATGTCAAAAGCACACTTGTATGGTCAATAATGAAAAACACATAAGTACTTTTCAGAATATAGTTTTATTTATAATTTATAATTGCAGATACAAAAACTCTTGAACTGTATCCAAAATGTGCAATCAATCACTGCTGATTTTTTTTCCAAAAACAAACAATAAAAAATCTACTTTGGAAAATTGAGATCTGACAACCAACATAATCTGAGCATTCTACGAGAGCCATCTATTTACTACGAATGTTCTGACAGAAGTTCAATTGCAAATCTGCTTTTGTTCTCCCAAGATGACAACCAAAGTCATTACATTACATACATCTAAATGGTGACATTCTATCTCCCCATTGTATAATACAGGAAAGGCAATCATATCCATTTAAGCAGCACAAATGTGTAGAACACATTACCAGGAAATAAAGGTCTTCAAATATGTACCAATATGTTTGCATGGAATTAAGGTAAACAAAGGGTGGACATGTCCAACATACTGTAAACCATTGCCTAAGATCATTTATGCACAGATAAAAACTGAGCTTGTTCATTCATAACCTTGAACAGTCACATGTGGAATCATACATATAGGCAATAATACTAAATGAGGGAAAGGAACAGCAGCAACTCCATATGAAACTGCTTGTCAAAATTCAATGACAACTAATGAAATTCAAAGTAGAATAAAAAGATTGTATTGAAAAAGACATCTCACTTTCACATTTCAAATAAACACTCAAAGGAGTCAATGTAGCCCACATTCTTCCATAAGCGCTCCAAAGCACTGATAGAGGCATTGATATGATGCTGGTGCCTTACCCTTTGTATCCCATAAGATAACAAGCACAACATTTAAACAGTTACAGGAACAAATCAGGACAAATGAGTGACAGGATTTTGTTAAAAGAAACAAAGACCATCTGAAGGACAGCATGTGGCAGGAGAGGATCCAAGCACATCAGAGGAGAAGTATTCAAGTGCAAAATGTGTGGATGTGAGTGTATGTGATTCTCATGCTTTCTCACACGCTCTGAGGACAGATCAAGTGGATACCTTACACAGGCGTACATTCCTTTTGTACAGCCCCGTCCCCCAGATGGTAAGTGTCAAAACCAAACAATTTCTATATAAAAACACTTCTGGTATACAGAATGTCCAGCCATTGCTTGTGACAAAATAAAACATCTTTCTACACAGCTGAACGCACGACCTAAATCCTTCATTCCTATACAACTCAAAGCTTTTTAGATTTGTAAGTCTTTAAACATGCAACACCATTCAAAGTTCCTATCTAATTTCTGCTGTGCTAGCTTTATGAAACTTCCTCAGACATGAAAATATCCAGCTAAACTAAAACTACAACTAACATCCTACTGAAGTGATCCAAGAGACCCCTTTCCAAATACTTTTAAGGACACTGTTGTTGAAAGATGCTCATTCATAATGTAAAAAAGACAATTCCCTGTCATATTATCCATATAAAGCACTTGCGTAGCATACCGTGTGCTCTTCCCTTTGCTCTGGCGCAGAAAGCCAAGAAGAAATGGTCTGAGGGCCATGCAGCTCTGTGGCCTTAGATTTCTTAAATGTCCGTGGCACTAAAGTCAACACAACACCAAGCAGTGGCAGAGTCTGCTCCCACTGTGACCCCCTCCAAGAGATTTAAACTTCACCAGCACTCACACGAGTCTAGTCCTGCTTTGACCTGGGGACAGTCCATCACTGGTATTCACAGACTAACACAGCCATCCCTATAGAACATAATTGAGAACAGTTTTTAAGCTTCCCAAATGAGACTTTGACCTCTTTGTCCAATCTATCTGTAAAGACACACCATAAAGCTGTACTACATGCAGGAAAAAGCATTACAAGTAATTTAAGCCTGAGCGGCTCTGCCCATCTTAGAGCATTCCTAATGCAAATAATTTAACAATGTGTATACATTAACTAATTGCTGTTATGCAACAGCATAACATGAAAATTCAGCATAGTCAGTACCTTCAGTTTGTAATTTCATAAAGAAGTCCTTATTGATTAAGGCATAATTAATATATTACTAGCTAAAGATATATCTTGTATATTACGTAATACTTTTGTGGTTCAAGATTATTGTCTAAATGTAAATCTGTAATTGCCTATGTACCAAATAGAATTACCAATTTTAAGGAATCATTAACCATAATCTTTATAATCTTAACAATAACAAGCAATGCACAGATTCAGTCCTTACAGTCCAAACATCATTAAAGCAGTTTCTTTGCTCTTACTTAAAAATACGTTTTTGTTTTTTTCCAATGTACAGTTCTCAGATATTACAATTAGAAGTACAATTGCAGACTTACAGTAATGCTCTCGATATCCTGCTTCACATGCACTGAAACATACAACCAAATGTAATCATGATGGAGCTTTATAATCTAACTTGGCTGTATAGATATTCCATATAAACTTTTTTCCCCAATATTTCAATACTTTGGAGGTATACCAGATAAAAGACCCAGACCATAGTCATCTCACATGGCACCTGTGACCTGTGGCTATAGCACACACTAGTGCAAACTGCTCTGACACTGTTCTATGTGGAATCCTCAGTAGTGCTTCTCCTGCAGATAATCTTTCATCTTGTTGGGCAGAGGGAGTTTCTGAATCAAATCTATCCTAGTATATTGTCTAATGACAAAGCGACAGAGGTACTGTAGTGAGCGCACTTGCATAAACCGAGAAACCGGATTGGTTAGTCTAACAGGGTAAGTCGCAGACCCCGGGAGGCGAGATCTGGAGTAGCAGAAAGCTCCATTCTCAGAGTCTCTGATTGAATGTTCAATTAAGTCTACTATGGAGGTGTGGCCCTCTACGTCGGGCTGCTCATAGAAGCTGAAGCGCCCATTGGAGTGTTCAATGCGAGTGTGAAGTGTTTTTCCCTGGGACCTAAAACTCAGGCTGAGCAGGTACCGGTCATCAGAGCTGTCCCGCACCAGAAAAGATCCATCAGCAAGGTTCAGAAGCTTCTCCTCAGCCTCCCAGCGAGTTATTGGGCCCCAGTACCAGCCCTGTCTGGCCAGTTTCTTCAGCTCCTCTGTTAAACTAGTCACAACCATGGGCCCACTGCTTTGGACTGAGTCATACACACGGCTCACCCCAGGGGCTGAATTTGGGTCAAAGTTCAGGTGGTGCCTTACCCTCTCTGCAACCTGGCTGTCTGCAGAGGCAAAGCCTGAAAAAGTCCTAGGGAGAAGTCCATTGCTAGTCATGGGCGGCAGCAGAGGTGAGAGGGGAGGCTGGACGTCAACTCTAGAGCCTCGCAGCATCATACTAGAAGAACTAATGAGCAGTCCATTTACCGAGGTGTCCATGAAGAGGTCTGGGGGCATTCCCCTCATCAGTTCATGTTCCTCCTGTGCCTGGTCTGCATGCAGAGACCCACTGTCTGCCTCTGTGACCACCTCCATAGGAGATGAGCTGTCCAGACAGAAGGAGTGGGACCCCTCAGGGTACATTCCCTCATCTAAAGGCATTGTGTAATGGATGTAGTCCTGGGGCGTCAACCCCAGAACCACAGGCACGTCATTTTCATCAATGTTTAGATGCAGCTCGCCATTTTGAGGCTGTTGGATGTTCTTTAAGGATTCTGCTTGGTCCTGAAAAAGCCCTTCCATTTGGAAATCATGAAATTCCTTTCGAACACCGTTTAAATTTGGACTTGGGCTGGGAGAATGAACCATGGCTTTCACTTTGACTTCCATTTTAATGCAAGCCTCATCCGAATTAACAGAGCGCAGAGGCCAAGGTGAAGGGCTATAATGGTGACTACGTAAGGATGAAGATCTAAGGGGTCTCTGGGCTTTAACCTCATTAAAGCTGATCGGCACAGACGACGACGAAAATGTATCTTCATCATCTAATGAGCCATTGGCCGAAGACCCACTTTTTACTTTTGCCTTTTGCTTTGTCGACAGTCTTCTTTTTAGGGATCCCATAAGGCCCTCACTTTTAGCCCTGTTTTTATTCTGCCCCGACTTGTCCTCTTCACCCCCAAGATCACTGCCCGACAGGTCTTTGGTGTAACAGCTTCCAAAAAGTGACTCCTCTTTGGAGAACTCTGTGTTCACCGGAGGCTGCTGAAGCATGACAAAGTCCCCCTCTTCTTTGCCCTTGATACTGAGGGACTTTCGGATGGTCTTAAGGCTGATCTTCTTCATCCTGACAAGCCCTCCACTCCGGGGGCATGCAGCGCCTCCCTTGGTCTCCTGATAAACGCACTATCCACGGTGTTCCCCCATCAGGCCACATGGGACAGGTCATGCATACAGTGCAGTCAGCAAAACCTGAGCGAGCAAATAAACACAAATGAAAACAATAAAAATGAACACTATCAAGTTTCATCTTATTTATACTACATCTGTTCAGTCAATGATCATCAACATATGTTCTTTTATATACATTTTTACTACAGTTGTTTAAATTGCACGCTCCCTGATTAATGTCTTGATTATTTCATATGCATTAACACTGTGTAAATGTTAAATGTGAAACAAAACATTATTTCACTGTTCATGTATTAATTGTGTTGACACTGCAGTGAACTGTGCCTTTAACACTGAGACACAAAATAAAGCTAAAGGGAAGCAGAACAACTGCAATCTGATTACTCACCATTATGTCCAGGAAAACGGTGACTCAATTGATAGGTCAAGTTCCTCTTCCCCTCCGCTCATTTGATTCTATGAACACAACAAAGTTCACTTTGGCAAACTAGAATCACATACTTGCATAGATTGTAGCCTAAAATCCTCGTTTGACTCCGTATTTGGGTTCTGAAATAACCTTAGCCAGGTTTGCATAGCTCAACCTGGCACGGCCTACACACATAAAATAACACATCATAGGTAAAACTTCAAACTGCGTGCCAATATTACATTTGGTCGCATCACAAATCCTATAATAACAATTTCCGAGACTGAAAAAGTGTATCAAATCCAAAATGAAAAGCTTTTTAGTCTATAATGAAGCCTCATCTGGTGTTTTGTTTGCTAACACTAAAAAGCTAATATTAGCCAGCGTCAAATCATCTGTTTATCCAATAAGATAGAGCCGCATGGGATAACACCTTTGTTTTACTTTAAGCGTACAATGGCTCGATAGGTAATGCTTTCATTTTGCACAACTCCTTTCACAAAAGATGCGCTCTAAACGATGATGATCTAATGTTAGCTTGGCTAAACGTGAAGCTAGCTCGATAACGGTACCTGTACATTTCTGCTAGCAGTGTTAACATTGGCTATCGGAAGCTTACAACGTTACCTTTTATTCTGGACACCCTCTGAAAAGCAGTTAAAGGAACGGATATTTATTTTGGCCGGGTGAATGTTTCCTTAAATCTGAGGGAGATCCCTGGCGATTCAGTGGACATAAAGAGGTGACATCTTTTCTGCTTTGTTGGCTAGCAGTTAGCAGCTCACGGCCTCTTCCTTTCTTCCTTTGTTGCCTGTTGAATTCTGGGAGCGGACACAGACGCAGCAGATCAGGCAGGCACAGGGCAGGCACCACCTCCACCGGGGATGTTGGGGGTTTCACCATCACACACACATAAGGGAAAATAAAGCATCATCAGGACCATCGTATGAATATCCACAAGCATGTCAAAAACACACGTGATTTAATGATGAAAAAGTAGGATTGGGATATAAAGGTTAGAAGCTCTTTGGACCATCATGAAAAATCATATAATCCAGGCCCATGATTTAAACAAAATATATATTATTACAAACACTACCTTGCTACCCTATGCATGTAACATTATAAACAGTTTTGTTTGTTTATTCTTTATATGGTTCAGTCAGTATTTCCCATGAGAGCCGTTATAATTTCAACAATATTTCAACCTTAGTCTCTATGCCAAGGGGTCTCTAATTAGTATCCCACAATCAAGCAGAGAATTCAACACAGGACTTTGATAGTGGCTAAAACTTGAACTTTGAAATGATACATGGGTTTCCTAATTAGTGTCAGCATTGTTTTAAAGTGCTGCTGTGTTTACCACTGCTTGGGTAATTTGGACCAGGCAGAGCCATATATTCAACATTAGGCCTACATTGTTTTTTCCACACTGTCAAGTGTATGGCAGCCGTTCCCAAGTCTTCTCTGGGTACTGTGAGCAGACAGGCCCTATGCAAAGACTCTAATTACCAGGGCTTATTAAGGTTGATCAGACCGCGCTGGCACAAGAGGGGAGGGCAGGAGACAAGGGGCTTGGCAGCACTTAAAACTCAGAGGGCACCGCGAAGATGTTTGCAATGTTTTTAAACATTAATTAGACCTGACAAACAAACTTCAACCTTCTTGATATTACTTGCTTGACATAAATTATAAAAACAACTACATACTTGGTGTGTTTTTTCATAGGATAAACAATTAATAGCAGTTTATCATGTTGGTAGATTCTGATATCTTTGGCAGTTTGTGCAAGTTTTCTGAGACTACAGGGACAAGCTTACCAGCTCAAGATCAATATAGAAAATTATTTGAATTTATGTATAAGCACAAGTCAAAACATTGCATCACCACAACAAGTCAACACTGTAGACATGGATCTCTAGCCTAACGAGGCACCTCTTCACATGGGAAGACTTCATGTTTCATCTTAATTTCAAATGAGTGCTGCATCAGCCATAAATTATGTGCACAACAACATGTCGGCCCTGGCTTCAGTTTGACTCAGTCCTTTGACTCTTGTCTTTGCCAGGCCTGGATTGTGGGGCCCCTCTGTGCCTACCCTCATATCCTCAACACTCGCAGTGGAGCGGAAGACGGGTACAGCAGCCGTGTCAAACAGTGACAGGACCACAGGGACCACTTGGGCTTGTTGCAGGCATAACATGATTTTGCCTCAAAATGTAGTGAGAATCCAAAGCAATATATTACTATGTCCAATCCTTCATTTTAAGCCTTGTTGTTCCAATAATTGTTTCAATTTCACATGGCCTGATCAATAACCAAACAATAATGTAATTGTTAATTAATCTAATAATGTCATTTCCAACATTTTCAAATCTTCTACCTGGGCATTTGAACTGATTAATTAGAAAAAAAAAAACAATGAGTTGGGCTTTTGGTGTGTTTTGACAGCAGGACCAAAGGCACTAGGCCAATTTTCAGATGGAGAAAACAACCTACAAAAGTATATTCACTTAGTTATTTCTCACCACCAGCATATTTATAATTATAATTAAATTATAATACATCACTTTCTAATACTATCTCTTAATTGTCAAAGCTGCAGACACATCTCAGTAATTTACAATTGTGAGACGCCTTTAAGTTTCAAAATATGTGGGAAATAAAATAGCTTTAGAATCATAAAGCACTTTGGACTGTGAAATGTAAAATGTTTTGCAAGATTTGAGATTTGAGAAAACTATAATAGTCTTTTCAGCATGTAGCAGTGGTCACATTTTACTTGGCCCATGAATGTTAACCAAACAGAGAAATGTTTTTGCTGTGGTCAAAGGTTTTACCCGTAAACGTAAGTACCCTGAATGCCTCGCGGAGCCAGCAGGAAGTGGAGTGACGTTGGCGCGGACGTTGAAAACATTTGTTGACATGTCGCTGGAGGAGAACCACTGACTAAACTCTTGTTGGCTATTAAACACAGAGGAAATGGAGTTATCAGCTCTTATAAAGAAAATCGGTGGGGTGGCTCTATTAGCTAGCTTCTGAAACATCTCACAATTTCGACTTTCTGATAAGTTTTCACCATATGGTTTTCACCAGAATGCTCTCAAGTTACATTAGCCGCATTTGTGCTAGCTGTTAACTAACTTCTTGCATTATGTCACTAACACATTATAGTTTACTGATGTATTTTGTTGTTGTATTTATGTCGTGAAAAGTAATGTTTAACTACGCGAACATTTGCATAAAATAACCATTACAATATTACCGTGTGCTTTTAACTTTAGAACCTGGCTGTACTGTGTGTCGTACCTCACTACCTGCTCATTCTGTGTTGCAGGGCATTCTTTGGTGGAAATAAGAGTCCGAGCTTTAAAGAATATAATTTGTAAGTTGGACCACTCTCTCATTTCGGTGGCTGACATAGTGCAGGAGAAGATGCTTTTTGTTTACTTGTTGGAGTGGTTCAATTTCCCTGAGGTACCAATGCAAGAACAAGTCCTTGAACTAATCACGACATTATCCAAGGTACAAACATCCATAACATTACTTTTATATACTTTCTAGTTGTTTAATGCGAATTGTGTGTTTTTCCTCAAAGCATCCTAGTGCCGCCCAGATGCTGAGAGACGTTGGGGCGGTGGACTTCCTCACTCAACTGTCTCTGAAAGTGGAGCCCAGACTGCGAGCTGTCATCGATGGAGCTCTGGACCAGCTGTTTCAACTTCCAGAGCTGCTGCCTAGTCACACCATTGTGTATTCAGGCAAGACGCAGACAACTATTGCAACAGGTAGTGGACTGAAAAGGCTAAATAATGCGTAAAGGATTGGTTTGAAGGTTTGGTTCATCTAACTTTACGTATTGTGCATTACAGCCCCTAATGTGCCTGAAACCGAAGAGGCATTACCCAATGCAGGTTATTTCCACATGGACCTACCAAATAAGAATGTTATACTGTCTCAGAAGTTAAGAGGTACCATGCTCTTTTATTTTATCCAAACCATCAAACACTTTCAAGGCTTACCTTTATTTCTATGTGTAGTGTGGGAAACCGTGAGATGTATGAAGTTTTCAGTGTTTCCATGGCTTACCCTGACAAATACTGACCGACATATACTGTCGTCAAATGAAAGGTAATCAATTATTTATATTATTTATTTTATATTATAATATTTATATTATAATATATTTTCTATATTTTGTTTATAGTTTGTTATGACATTTTAAATGTCCTTGTTATTCCTTTGAACAGTTCTTTAACAAGCAGTAACCCCAACTTGGTCAGGACAACATGCGAACTTTTGCGAGATGTTATTATGCAAGATTTCCCCTCGGAGGTCTTCTTGCAGCGTCCCGGTATTGTAAAGGTACTAAAATGTAAAACCATGAGCAATTTGTGTAGAAAAGTACAGCTAAGAACTAACCATGGGATCTAGTAATTTATACTGTAAAGGAGGTGTTTTGGCAAACTTTTCTACTTTTAGTGATCATACATTGGCTGTGAAATGTACCTTTGAGGTGATGATTAGTTTGAGCCTATTAAAATCCACATATTTACACTCAATACACTTATTTTTTTTTTCTCATTATTTCTTCATTTTGCTATTTGCAGTTCAGACAAATTTTATTAGCAATTTACTGCCAAGTTTTGTCAGTTCTGTTTAGTTGGCAAACATGAGAAATAGGTTAAGTATCATATTGCAATGTTAACTAGCTATAACTGCATTTATTTATTGTCCCTTGAATATGGTGACTTCATTAATTTGCATGATAAAATACAACAACTTGTATTTGCCTTTTCTGTGCACTGAGAGTTTTATATCATGTTTTACAAAAATACTGACCTTTCAAAAGTGTTACCATTTCAACTGATTCTTTGTCCCAACAACAAAAGGAAATGCTTTCATAGATTTGTAACGTCTTTGATTGTCCACGCTTTGAATGACTAGAGCTCTTTGGTTAAATTACTACAATCTGATTAAGGCACTGACATTGGATTTAAGAGAACGGAGAGTTTAACACAAGATGAATGGTTGTTTCAATCATTTAATTACACCTTCACTGTTTGATCTGTTTGAACATGAATGCCTTTTGTTTCAGATTTTGTTGAGCCTTTTGAGTCTGGGTTCAGGTAAACGTGAGAAGAACTTCCTTTACTTCCAGGCTCTCTCCTGTTTGCGGCAGCTCTGTGTGGGGTTGAGGAGGAGACTACGCTGTCACCAGGACCCAAGCTTTTATTCTACTAAACAAGGTGAACCAATTACACATACTAATAATGTGGTAAATTATCTGATAATTATACACAATTTTCTTTTTGACTTCAGATCCAGTGTCCCAAAATTCCTCCTTCACCCATGAGGTGCGGGGGAGTCAGCATTCCCAGACCTCATCCCCAGCAGCAGAGCAATCCCCCAGGCCCTCTGTGGTGGGACGTCCTGGACAGAGAGCAAGAGGAGATGGCCAAGATGGAGATGCAACATCCAACAGGTAATAAATGACATGTTTAGGTAATTGAAAGTGTCACCATATAATTTTTTTGTTTGGAATCATGAATGTTCAGTTCTTGAGTGATGACCATTACACTGAACTAATGTATGTCTGAGCAGTGTTTTTTTTTTTTCGTTGGCTTTGCACTTGCCCAATGCCCCTGCACACAAAGTGTTATTTATGACCTTTTAGTCTCTCAATCAATTACTGAAATATTGTACTAATTTAATAATAATTAATTGACATCTTGTGCTTGTATGCTATATACTGAGATAATATGTTTTAATAGAAGTTCACAGCATAAAATCCACACGTAATATATTACTTAATTTTTTTTTTTTTCTTTTAGTGGTAGCTCTCACAGAGGTGCAGCTGCCCCTGAGCAGATGCCCCAGTCGCCTGTGGCCCACTTGGAGTTGCCTGATCTTTGTGTTGAAGATGGCCTAGAGCTGCAGTTACAGCAGCTCACTCTGGCACAGTTCAGTGTGGCCACAATACAATACTCTATCTCTCTACTCAAAACAGGCAGGGCCATTTTACTTGTCTTCTGCAATGTCTTTCCAGATCTTGTATCAGTGATTTGATCTTGCTATGCATCCCTCCTCAGAGAGTTCACATGTGTTTCACCGTGTGCTGGAGCTGCTGTCTGAAGCTGTCCTCCTGCTCGGGTACAGCGTCTCGGAACTGGTCTGGGACGATGGCAGTCTGGTGGGGATAGAGCTGGCAAGTCCAAACACAATTCATGACAGGATCTTATGTAGATGAATGGATGCACTTCAGTGGAAAGAGGAATCTGGGTTGGTCACTAGACAGTTTGCCAGAGACGCACAGGCATATGGTCCTCCACTGTTGCGTAGATTGGTATCTCTGTGATTGGATTTATAGAAGGTTGCAAAAGCTTCATGGTGTTTTTCAAAATTTCAAATACTATTTATATATATACTTATTATTATTATTATTATTATTATTATATTTTTTTATTATTTATTTATTTATTATTATTATTTATTATTATTAAAATAAATAACATTTCAAATACTAATCATTGATCAGTCTAATCAAATACGTAATTTCTTCTTTTTGTTTTTTAAGGAATGTCTTTATTTAGTGTGTAAATACAAATGCTATCTGTTTAAAGTCATCAAAATCATTTGTTTAAAACTGTTTTTCATCTGCTATGCAAACCCATTTCTTTTTCTCACCTTCTGTTTAAAGGCTATGTTCTTGTGTTAAGTGACTTCTACACTTGTCAAGCCCATGCCCCTGTGGCCCTCTGCTGTTTAATACATGCCCAGAGAACTGTTTTGTCATCTTTATGTAGAGAGCAGCTTTTGTGTGCCAGACCTCCAGGTTTTTTCCTAAGGGATTGGTTTAACTCCTCATGTCAGCCTGGGCTAACTACAGAGCTTCTACTGCCCCCTGCTGGCGATTCCCCTCAATTGTTTTAAATTCTCCCCTCAGAAGTGTCTTAGAATAGATAGCTCCAATTTATTCATACTGAGATAGGGTGGATCTGTATCTCGTCCCAAAATAACCCTGAAATCTGATTACATTCAATTCCTAACCCCTGGAACGAACAATTTTATTCTTGGCTCGCTGCCAGCAACTGCTCAGCTGAAAGACTTGTTGTGTATGAGTGTGCATGAGATGTAGAGACACACACATTCGTCTAGTGTTAGTGGGGTTTTGGGCCTTTGTGTAAATCTTGTCTGTTTGTTTTATAGAAGGAAAAGCTGCAAGCGTCCATGGAGCTGCTGGGAAACATCCTGAGCTACCATCACAACTGTTCAGCAGAAATATCCCAGAATTCTTACAATTATTACAAAATGGCCTACACAGGAACGGCCATATTTACCATCAAACTTCTACAGACTATTTTGCCTCCTGAAAAGGTTTGTAAGCTTTTAAATTCAGCATTGTTACATCATTTTATTGTATTTTATCTTAATCTATTCTTTCTTACACAGGCTTCTGAAAATCTCCCTGAAAACACAGCAACAGCTATTTTTCATCTATGCTTGGACCCATCATTAGGAAGTGTATTACCAGGCATTCAAGAGACAGCAGTGGCCTATTTGGAGCAGGTGAATTCAGACCACTTTGACCTCTACAGATTGGTGACCCGTGCAGCTCTTTGGATGGAATCGACATGCAATTTTCTCAAGGAAGTACAAGCTGAGGTTTGAATACACAGCATTACAGCAGTGTTCATTCTTGTCATGTTTCTACTCAAACTGTATTATTTCAGTCTAAATTGATTTATTAATTATATTGCAATTATTTTTGTTTTGTGTACAGGGGGATAAGAACTGGCCAGAATTACTAGAATTGGCAGACCAAACAATAGAAGGGCTCCCATTTCACCAGCACCTGCCAGTCATAAAAGAATGTGTTAAAATGTGTTCTTTCCTGTAAGAAATTGAACAATATTACTATTTCACTCCATATTTATGTTTAATTAATATATTGTATGTGTTTTAAGATGGAAGTTTGATCAGCCCAGCCCACTACTTCAAACCGAGAGCCAGAAACTTCTTCTCAAGCTGCTGGCCCATCCACTCCAATCCGTCAAGATGGAGACATACACCTGTGTTTTAAATCTGGTCAAGGTTAGAACAAGGCTTCTTTCATAACATAGTTCACAGCTAAAATGTTTCAGACAACTCAAATTTTCTATGTAGTGGAGGTCTTTGTTAAGGAACAGGTGCGTAAATAAGACAGATCAAGATGAATAGCTCGTACTACTTTGACTGTGAATAATAAAAAATCAATGTGACATTTAAAATCAGGCAGCCAATCTATTTCTCTTTCTATTATCCTTCCATTTTATCAACCCTGGTAAAGGTATATGGCTACTTTTAATGTGAATGAGGATTTAAGTATGCATGTGCAAGTGAAAGGCAAGTGATAATTTATGAGGTGCTTTGGTGTGATCACATCCTAGGACTGCCTTGGCATCCAGAATGTATCACGACAGGAGCCAGGAGCCAGCAGCGGAGTGTGCTTTCTTCTCCACTATAAAGTGCTGTATGAAATCTGTGCTTTTGGACTGCAGGACTCAGCACAAAAGGTGGGTTGGTTTGTATTCTTCCAGGAGAGTCCATTTTGATGTTGCTATTCATTGTTTAGAGGAGTAGCTTTCAGTAGTCAAACAGTCTTGGGCAATGTACTATGCACTACAATACCATACCGCCTTCGCCTGAAGTTTTTTTGGGAAGAGTGGAAAGTAGATCTAATTCTAGAGACTACATCTGGTTCCATATACATGGATGATATATCAGCTTTGTATTTGCTCTCCTAATTCAATTTATTTCAAGGATTAAGGGATGATCAAATTAAGGCAAACTTGGTCACTGGGATAACACTTCAATTTCAACCTAAAATGATACTAGATCAGATAAACTCTCGAAATAGAAGTCTGAGCAGCACCAGAGAGACGATATCACAGTTTGATGAACGCTGATGCTGAGTTTAACTGACCCGACCCTCACATCTTTAAGGCTGTATGCTCGGTCAGGGTCAAAGGAAAGTCATCCAATCAACAATGAATTGCACAATGAAAAGAATTTGTAGTTTTTAAGAGGACATTAAAGTCTTAAAGGGTCACCTGCTTTATGCATTATTAGACATTTTATTGTATAGCCCTAAAAGTAGCCTGTATTAAATGTTTTACCTGTTGTACTTAAGTGTTAACTCAGCACTTTACTTGATGTATAGGTGCACACTGCTGCCAAGGATATCCTTCTCTTCCTGCTCAAGGGACAATTGATGATGACAGCATCACTGTGGGACAGATTGAATGAGGCACTTTACCCGATCATGCCCATATTACAGGTATTGTTCTTCCTGACTATGTGCTATTGCGCTGGTTCCACAGTTCATAAACTGGCTTCATATTCAACATTTATTACATTATCTTTATGGAGTAGGCGCATGTGGCGGTATGTGTTCCCTTGTATCAAAACAAACTATGATCAAAACTGCAATTTTAGCATTTCTAGAATACAAAGGCTGCATATTGAGTTGCCAGTGAGGAAAAATGTAGTTATTCTCTCATTTACATATTTTGTGTTATATTGGCTGCTTTTGGGAGGAAACAACATGCTTTTATTAATTGTTCAGTTTCAGGCAGCAGAAAGCCTGGAAATTCTTCATGAATAAACATGAGAATTTGACTAGGCTGTCAAGTGTGATTTAATTCAAGGAGGCCATTCGGAGATGGGCCTGCCATGTCAACAAGAGATGAAATGAAACCACCCGTAATCAAAGCAATGCATATTTTATTTACTGTTGCTGCTTAGCCTGAATTCCCCATTGGACCCCTCTTTGTTTGGTTGATTCACTCTGGCTGTGTGTGTGTGTGTGTGTGTGTGCGTGCAGGGTTACGCTAACACAGAGGACTCGCTGGGAAACTGTGTCCTGCTGATAAGTGACATGTCCGACGTGGCGAGAGACAACATGTTTTCAAGCTCTGCCAAGTTAAAGGCAGCGCTCCGACTGCTCTTCACTAAACAGCCCTCGTGAGTCCCCTGGTCTTTGTGTTTGGGTCTGGTTGTGCAAACGCTCTGAGCATTATTAGGTGTCTCCTTGTTTGATTCTATAAAGTCAGTCCATAATGTGTAAACTTCTCTGGTGTCTTGTGAAGTCAGTTTGACAAGTTTGGTAGCGACAAGCGAGTATCAAAGTTTTCTGAGTCAACTTTGATAGGAAATGTACTTTTGATGGACACATTCCCAAAGTCGCCGAGTTGGCGCCGAGTGTAGCAGTATCCCTCTGAAAATTAAACTCCAAAAACTTGAGTTGTTCATATTATGTTTTACTGTCATGTGCCATCCATTGTTTTCCATATGTGTTGTCTTTGTTCTTCCAACAGTGTGAGAATAGCTGCAGTAAAACAGATTCTTCCCCACCTGACCAGTGCTGATGGGGCACAAACCTCGAGACCAGAGCTAGACCAGTTGTTGATCTCCTTGCTCCCCAATCTCTTCTGCCTCAAAAACTCTGTTGACATTGGTCTTGACAGCAGCAGCAAGTCCCTCTTAAAGGTAACACATAGTAAATCTAACATGGTTACATGTTTACCTATGGTTTCTATGTGACCCAGGTGGAGTCAGTGGAGAAGCTCTTTGGTATTCTAACCTCAGAGACAGTAGATATCTCACTCAAGAGGTCAGCTGCTGAACAACTGTCTGTGGTTCTGCAAGGTGAGCAAATACAAGCTCTAATCATATCCAAGAATTGCATACACAATATAGGTATATTTATGTGACCAGCAAAAATTGCATTACAGAACAATGAGAAAGAAGAAAGAAGAGATTATTAATATCATATGTACCTGATTACATCACATTTCAATATTCTGACTCCAGAAATCAAATAATAATCTCATTTTTGGTGTGCATGTAAACATAGCAAGTGACAAATTGTATTTTTAATAAAAAGATAAATATTTCCTTCATGTTTTTATAGATACTACTATGCATCCAGTGGTCAAGAGTCTTGGTATAATTGACAAAGTCCTTTCTTTTATCATGGAGTGTGTGCGTGGAAAAAAGGTGAGCCTAGACTCTTCTTGATACTTAATTTTCTCATTACCATTCCTTACATGTGTGTGGATCATTTGAAATCTGCATGTAAAGGCACTTACAGGCTCCTCATGGCACTATTTACATGTGTGAGCATGTGCTGCCAGTGGCTATAGAAGAGACTTACTGAAGCATGCATTGCTCAAAGATGAAATGGTCTGCATTAATAGTGTCAGACAGGCTCTGGTCAGCAGTGGTTTTTGCCCTGTAGGTATTGCACTCTGCTGCTCATCCTAACACTTTGAATCAGAGCTACTAACAGGGGTAATAGTCCTGTGTGTCTGCCTACATCAGGATGGAAGAAAAAAAACATTGAGAATGACAGTTTCTAAGCTAACACATTTCAGATAACAAGTGTGTGTGCCTGGATGCCCCCAGGTTAAATATCTGTTGTTTGCCTCAGCCTGAGTATTCACCTCATTTGAATTCATTTGAAACACATCAGTAAAGATTCACAGTGTGAGTAAGTATACATTTGAACTGCCATGTGATTGTGTTGCTGATGTCCCCAGAGCCTGGATGGCCTACTGGAGCCCTGTGTGTGTATACTGAGGAAACTGGTGCTGGCTGATCCCTCAGTGAGACATGGCCTGGCCCAGCGCAGCCCTCTGCTCCTCTCTCTACTCAGAGGTACAGGCTCATAAGGCATCTCATTAGACTACAGCTCCATACGTGCTCTTCTGCTCTGGGCAAGTTTACTGAAGAAGATGACAAGTCACCAGTTGATGCGCAGCGCTTAACAATGTTGTCGTGCTCCAAATTGGCAGATGATGCAACTTGCCTCCTACTGTTAGATTACATTGCTGTTACCAGTGTGTGGCATGTGAATTCATTTGATTTGGTCATAAAAAGCTTTGTATTTGTCTTTTAGAAACTTTATGATACATTTTCTTTCATATTTTTTTAAAGTATCTTTAATACTGAAGGAAAGCAAAGGCAACAGCAGTGATGTGACTGTGTTGATGTGCCTACTACTGTTTGATGAAATTGCCAGTCTTGAAATGTGGTGAGTTAATGCTACTATTAAAACATACACTTGTGTAAAGGTGTACTTGTTGACATGTGTGCAATATTTTTTCAGGTCTGATATATCAAGTCAAAATGTTAGAGTTTCCTCCTTCTCTCTACCCATGACAGTAACACGCAGGTTACTGGACTTATATGATTGTGTATATTAATTCTTAGGTTTATTTTGCAAACTGTATTTATCGGTCCACATCTATCCCAGGTACAACATCCCGTTTCAAGCTGCCACACATCATGCTGTGAGCCCGTACTGCTGTGTCCTGCCTCCCTCCTCTCAACTCTGGACTCTGGCCCCTGCACGCCATGCCCTGCAGGTGGCCTGGAACACTGCATGGCATTCTGGGATAGACACCCTCTTTGAAAAATCCCATGGCTCAGGCGTACACGATGAGTAAGAACCACTTGTTGTCATGCATGCTGTGTTTTGAAAATCCCGTTAACATTTTTGATTTAGTTTTGATGAACAAGATGAATCACTTATAACTGCGTCGTAACTTATGAAGTGGGAAGAATTACGCTGAACATATTGTTTCCAAGTCTTGTTGCTCTGGTTTCATCTGTCTCCATTTGTGCTAATGTGACCTAATTCAAAAAGATGAGATTGTCTCTCAAATTGGTTTATCCCGCTTTATTACATTTAGGATGCTTAAAGCATCACATCAATGGATCAATCCAGCTAAAACTCACTTTTATTCAAATTAAAAAGATTAGCGCTGAAGTTAAGAGAATTATAATTATTTTACAGTTTATGTAATGTTTACCTGTGGGAAGCAACAATCTTCTGGGTAATAATGATACTTGCAGAGTCAGTATTTTCAAGTATATCTAAGGGTTATGTTTTGTACTTAAAATAATATCACATGCCTTGTCAACTTTTGCTTAATTTATTTTACATGTTGAATGTGATGTTTAAATAATAATCTAATTTGTATAAAAGCTTTCGCACCAGCTGTACTGCACACAACTTTTTTGTCCCAGATTTCCTGCAGAGCTGAAGCTGTGTGCGTCCCAGGTGGAGGTGCTGCGGACCATGCACTACCCCACTGCTCTGAGGGACTGTGTCCAGACCATCACCACCGCAGCTGGGCATGCCTCAGTTTCCTCTGCCCTCTCTCGCCTCCGACTTTATTTACTGATGGACAAACTGGCCCAGCCCCATGACCCCACCCACAGCTGTAGATACACAATGCACTGTTTAAGCTGGCACAATGCTATGAGCAGGTACAAGTTTGATTGTAACACTAAGGATTATGTGATCCCTTTTATTTTTGGTTGATAGTTCAATAATTATATTGTTTTGTGCAGATTTCTCCAGGTTCGCCCAGCTTGTTTAGAGGATGAGAAGTTGCTGGTGGCTATTGTTGAATTCCTGAATGATTATTTCAAACAGAATAAGCCAGGATCTATGTCAGACCAAGAAAACCAGGACCTCCGGTGGATTTTGGAGCTGTTACTTAATCAGGTTTGTATGGCATTATTTAATATGAAAGACTTTTACTGGCATTTTTATACAAAAAAGTTCCTCCCTGTTAATATGTGCCTCCACACTTCACAGATTAATTTGGTCAGACTTTCCCTCTCCAAAAGACACCAATTAAAATAGCTGAGCTTATTCCTTCCTCATACTAAAACAAAATGATCTGACAGCATTTCACCACAGACATAGTTTTGAATGTTACTTTTGTGGTTTTGCCATAGGAAAGGAAATCACAACACTATAGGTGGGAGACCTACTTTTAGGATTTAATCAGTCTCACCTAGGCTTTCTCATTAATGTGTGTGTAAACAATAAGGCCTCCCCTGGCAGCTCAAACAGACTCGACTGAATGCCTGGTAGGGGTGAGCTGTGCTGCTCAGACTTCTCTGTAATTACTGAGCTGTTTAAGGAACATCTGTCTCTCCACACTTGTATTACCAGTCTCTCTCTGTGTGGCTGAAACAAAAATTCTCAGTGTTGATGTGTGCAAAATACTAATCCCTCAGTTTTCTAATACAGCAAACTATTTATGTATACACTTTAAATATTTAACTTATCCGACTAAACTTGGTAATGGTATGTGCAACACCCACAGCAATGTAAATAAACAAACACATTAAGAAATAAATCAGCACCACTGTCTGTGCATATTCTTCATGCAGGATACAGCGTGCCTCCTTCATCTGCTCCTTGGAGCAGAGAGCCAGAGCCCACGAGAGGATGAAGAGCTGAAGACTCAAGTCAGTCAGCGGCTCCAGAGGGAGCTCACATCTTTGTTCAGCACATTACTCCAGTGTCTGCAGAACACCACTGACAGGTTTGGTCTGAACCTTTTCCCTGGGTGTGTCTTCCCTATAATGTAATTAAATATGTTGATATTGAAAAAGTGATAGTTCTAATCTCTGCTTTGTTTCCTCATTTCCCCTCTTCACTCCTTCATGTCTGTACAGGCTATGTTTGGCTTTGGCCGGCCCCTTCCAGAGCCAGCTGGCAGAGCGTTTGCTCCAGAGTCTGCGGGTCTCTGATGCCCCTCGTTTCTATGGCCTTCCCAGTCTGGAGAGGACGCTACAGGGCATGGTCTGTCTGACAGCCCAGGCTGGCTGGAGCACCCACTGCCCTGACCCGGGGCCCGCCTCCCTCTGTGCCAAGTATCTGAGCGGTCTGTTGGAGGTGTGTGTTTGTGCCCCACATGGGACAAGTCTCTGTCTGCGCAGTATGTCTGCATATGTTCATGTGCACTGTGGTTTTACAGGCCTCCTGTTCCATCTTTAGAGAGGAACAGAACAGATAACTAAAACAACCACTTTCTGTGGAATTAATTAAAACCAAGCAAAATATGGTTACAGGACAGGAATCACAAAAGGTAAAACGCTCATTGATATGCCACAGAGCAAAGATGCTGATGAGATTAATCAACCTTGCTGCTTCCATCTGTTCTTCTGTTTAACAGTCCATAAAAACCCAGTGTAATGCAGGGTGTGCGGCATAACTCAGCTTACAAACATGTCCAAACTTTTTATTTGAGCTACTGACAATAGAAATAAACATCTCTTATTTACACAACACTTTTTTTCTGTTCAGCAGTCTGATATTGGATCTTATCTGTCATTGGTATCTCTGTGAACTGTTCTAAATGGTGTGGACCTATGCTGTACTTTCTTGTAATATTTTTGCTTTATGTTTTTCCCAAAGACTCATGAAAGATTCATGAACATACTTTATCTCAATTGCATGCTTTTATTTATTTAAACTAAGGAGTCAATTGAACAAAATGATGAACTTGTAAACATTAAAGGCAGTAATATAGTTGTCTTAATTATTCTGAACATGATCTTTTCTTGTTGTAGGTGATCTCTTCCTTCTACGTGGAGTGGGGAGGTAACTCGATGTCTTTCATGGGTAAAGGAGTGACTAAAAATGCTGCCGTCTGCCTGCTGCACCTGTCCTCTGAGATGATGGCTGAGAACAAAGACGAGGCAAGTGTCACAATGCGCTTGGCTGCGTGGGAAGAAGTGTCAGAGTTTCTGAATAGTTAAAACACAGTATATTCAAAAGGAGAAACGAAAAGGGTGCTGTGACTATCATGTTAACAGTGTCTCTTTTCCAGGATGTAATCTCCCAGTGGTCTTTGGGGAATGAGACAAATGAGCCAAATAACGCTCATCTTGGATTGGCCTGGCTTATACCACTGTGGGTTGATCGAGATCCAGAGGTGAACAAACTGTGGTTACATTCTAATTGCAACCCTGTTTTCAATATTTTTACTTTTTAAAAATGTCCTAATCCTGCTCACCCACCCCTCTTCCCCTCGTCATGTCAGGTGAGGTGTGCCAGTTTGGGTCTGGGTGCAGCTCTATCGTCTGTGCCCGCTGGGTGCCAGGCTTTGTGTGCCAGCTGTCAGAACATCAGCGGAGGGCTGTGGGGCACATTGCTTAACATCCTTTTGGATCAGCAGGAGAGCAGCATGGTCCGCAGAGAGGTATAACATTAATGACTCATCTGAAGTCAATTCTTCTTTGCCACAAATTAAATAATAAATCTCTTTCATGTAGAATTTGCCTTTATACATTTTGGAAATTCTAGTCTACGATCAAACAAACTGCAAAAATGTATGAATGCAAGTGACATGAAAGCAATCACAATCTGAATGTTGAGCTTTGGAGTGAGGAGTTGGAGATGTTTTTGTATTTCCTGCCAGACTCAGACAGATGGCAGTGTTGCTAATGTAGTCTCAACTTGACCTTCTGCTCATCATGTGTTTGTGTGTGTGTCCAGGCTGCATTCATCCTGCAGAATTTGCTGGTGATGCCGATGCCAGCCAACGCAGAGGAGGCCAAGGACTCTCCCTGGCAGGTCAGCCGCTCTGCCAGGCATTTAAAACGCTTTTTATGAACTGTTTTCATTTTGTTTGTGTCAACTCCATCACTTCTTTTCATTGCAAGCTGCCCACACTTATTTAGACCTGCAGGATGAGTTCATACATGAGACACTTTTCAAAATGTGTAAATAGTTGTTCTCCCATAGCGATCATTTTTACAAAAAAAGCTAGATGTTTTGATACTTTAGAACAGTTTATAGATACAAAATGAAAACAGAATATCAGGAGAATACCCTCCAAAATCACTGCATGTCAAGAGAAACCATCTTTTTAAACTTGACGTTTACCCTCTGGGATGTTTGTGAAAAGTAGAAATAGGACACCAAAATGTCAAACTACTGATGTGGCTGTGGTATTTGATGCATTACTATAATAAAACATACTGAAAGATTAGGAATATCAACAGCTACATATTTTGGTTGTTTTTATCCTTTTATATTGATGCTAAGTAGATGTGTTATTTTTTTATATTGTTATTTTTCCTTCATTTAGCACCCCTGCGTTCACGATGAGGTGTCTGGTGTGTCTCTTGTGGGCCTGCCAGCGCTTCAGGCTCTGCTTTACCACTGTCAGTATTTCCAGCATGTGTCCTCCTCTGCAGCCTCCTGTTACAGAGGCAGGTACACGCCTCACCTACAACCTCACGCTGCGACTGCTCATGGCACCGAGCCCGGAGAGAGCGCTTCACACGGTACGCTGTTAGCCTTTTTAAACTGCTGTCCTCATGCTCCAAACTCAAAACTAGAGTACTGTCTTTTTATGGCATTGTCTGCTTTGTTTTTTAAATGTTTTCCTCCGAACTACAATATGTAACTTTTCTGCTAGAAGGCCTAGAATGTTACAGAGTACAGGATTAAACATCTATCTCCATGGAGGCCAGTATATCTCAATGGTCATTGTAACAATACATGCATGTTTATTATCACATTTTAGATTCCTATGATTCCCTTTGGTTTTGGAAATCTGCCCCACTGGAACTCACTGTTGATACTCCGAGACCTTCAAGTTCTCTATCCACCTCCAGCACTGAGGTCAGCCCATAGATAGCTAAATTAACTAAATAACTAGATAACTAAATGATGTTTTTTACAGAATATATGGCTTAAGTTCATGAAAATCTTATGTTGTAGATAAGGGGCTCAGGAATCCACTCACCAAAGGAGCCATCACCGCTGACTGTCCCAGAAGAATCCACCACAAGCAGATTAATGGCTCAAGGTACAACCAGTTCTTGTGTTGGACTCCCCTGTAAAGTGGTGAAGACATGACCGACTAGCTAATATTAATATCCAGTTGATCTTTGTAAAATCCAAGAAAATATGAAACACAGAGGACTTCTTAAGTAGCACGTATTGACACAATGTGTTGTCACACTTAACCTGATTTAAAAGTTTTGAAGTGTCTACAATTTGTTTAATAACTTACGTAAAAATGAATGAATTCCCTCCCACCCATGTGTCACGTAGGCCAAAGTGACACGGAGACCAGCGCCACAGTTTCATCCCATGACTCCCGACATGGCCAGCCCGCGGCTGTGGAGCACATCGTCATAGTAACGCCCGACCTCCTGACGGCACACTGCGGCCTGCTGGGTAACCTGCTGTCCATCCTGCCAGACTTCACCCTAAACGCCCTCCGACACAACCAGATCCTCCAGGCGCTTGCAAGGTAAGAGGCTGTGTCCTCAGAAAATGCAAAACCAGTTGTAGCATTTGTTTTGAAATCCAGAAAAAGAAGAAGAGTAACAGAAAGTCAAAAGTTAATGGATAAAACAGTTTTATGAATTTGCATATTTTTTGGCATGCACATGTACCATTTGAAATCATAATACATCCTTCTTCTTGCAGCTTTTAAGCCAGTAACTCACGCATACTTACTGTGATTTTTGCATCATATTTTTTTAGTGTGCTGGACATTAAACTTGTTGAGAAGTGCGTGAATGACCTTAAAGCTCTCTGCATTTTACCAGGAGAGCGAGCAGACATCAGGAGCCAGGTGAGGAACAGTTCTGAATAATTAGACTTTGTTATGACTTACCTCAAACGTGGGCCGGTGCCGCACAGTTGGGCTGTCTGCGGCACCTCCAGGTTTTTAGTGTAGGCGGAATACTTAACAAGATTTTATTAAAAGTAAATCCCTGTTTGAGCTAAGTTTGAACTGTTTTGTATTTTAATATGCTTTTAAATTCAACCTTTTTAGGGTTTAACAAAAGTATCTTATTGTTTGGAAAAACAAAATTGTGGCTGTTTGCTGCAGGGTTTCCAATCAGTGAGAACAGATAGAGGATGCTCTTGGAAAAAGGATCAAAACTTTAGACATAATGAAATCCAGGCACTCCCAAAAAGTAAAAGTCGATCGAGGAAAAGTATAGATAAAAGGCCTTTAGCGCTGATGAAGACCCGTCAATGATCGAAACATGTTGGCTTTGGCCATTTAAGTAAAGGCCTTTTAACTGTGTACTTTTCCTCATGTGACTTAAATTTTTTTGGAGAGCCAGGATTTTGTTGTGCCTAAAATATGTTATTGTTTGTTTGTTTTTTATTTTTTTTATTTTTTTTTTGTATAATTTCAGCTAGTGACCCTTCTTCAGTTCCTGTCTGCCTTCTCGAAGCTGCTGCTGTCCTGTGTCACAGTCAGTCAGGAGTCTGTTGGGCAAATGGACTTCATGAAACAGCTACTAACTTCTCTTGTGGCAGTGCTCACTCTGGATACTAAAGGACTAGGTCAGAAAATTATAATTTAGAGTCTTGGTATTGTAACATTAAACTAGAATATTCTATTTTTAAAGCAGTTTTATTTTATTTTATTGTAAATGTGTGATCCATCTAACCCTCTTCTCTGCATCCTCTTCTTTTCACGATTAACTTCATTCCTTCTTTTTCACTACGTTCATAATAGTGTTATAATGAGAAAATTTCAAACGCAATACTAAAGAATAGACTCGATACAGGTTTTGATACTCAAAGCTGTTTTTATACAATATTGTATTTTTCAACACAAAATAATGTGTTTATTATACTATAGGTTTTATGTTAGTTCTGATAAAACTCAGAATGAAACTGTTCAGAAAAGGTAAAATTAAATTTTATCGAATTTTTTTCCCAGTATCCATACTTGCTTAAATCTATTTAGTATCTAGTTTTGATACTAGTTTTACTATCGATTAGTATCCGATTTTCAATACTTTTGACAATCCTACTTCATAATTCTTCTAACTGATCGTAGCTGGGAATTATATTTTGAATCTTATTTCTACTGAGCTTGGCCTGTCACAATAACAAAATTTGAAATGCGATATTGCTGAAGAAAACACTGAAGCAAATTTATTATTCTGTTTTATTTGGTTTTGTTTGTGTCTGTTGTCACCAAACCTGTGCCTCATGTTTTCCCGCTCAGACCCAGGTTCACAGGACACAGTGCGAGTGTGCTGGGCCGATGTGTTTATGCTCCTGGCTCTTCTGGTGAGGAGGGACAGCTCCACAGTTTACCCATCTGTCTCTGCGGCGCTGGCAAGACGCTGGCGCACTTTTGCAGGTAGATAGACATTGTCACACTCCTTCAGTATTGAATATTTTGGTATGATGAGGAGAATTTCTTTGAATGTATAAATAATATGATATTGCTGTGCAGGCCTGTCATAATAACAAAGTTTGAACTAAGTGCAGTCAATAAGTCATAATATTGAACTACTTTATGACGTTGACACAATAGCCCTAAAGCAGGATTATAGAAAAACTATTGTAAATGTACAATATTGTTAAAACATTATAATAAATAGCTAAAGTAAACAGTTTAGTAATTACTTGGCATCGATAATGAGTCAAGTTATTTATTCAACTGTCTACAGCACAAATCGTATTGGACAGAAAAATTACTTATAATTTCCCCACTAGTACAAAGAAAAATATAAATATTAATCGAGAAATGTTGACCCCCAAAAATGATTGTTCCATATATAATTTACTTTTGGTTATGAAATGTATAAAAAGAATAATGTATTTTTCTTGTAAGTGCAATTTTGTGTTTCCTTATGTGATCCTTCCATTATGGCAAAGTGTATTTGATGTATATATATCATTTGATGTTGCAGGCACTTTGTCTATGTGTATAAGTGAGAAGTCCTCAGACTGCTCCCTTCACACTGTGGCCCTACAGTTTCTCAGCACAGTTTTAACTGAAGAGACAAAGAAACGAGACGCAGAAGATCAAAATTCCGCCTCTGCTCTGTCTGAAGTCTTGTGTGGTCCTTCGGCCGAGCAGCTGTGCGACCTCCTGCTGCAGGTAGGGGGCAGCATTCTGACATTAAAACTTCCTTTATTTTGATTTATGATTTAATTCACATCATCTGTTACTGTGCAACAGAGTTTTGAGAAGAGGACACTTTTGGACCCTCTGAAGAAGCACACAGCCAGAGCTCTGATGACTCTGCTGGCCTGTAGTCCCAAAGCCCAGAACTATGCAGCCAAAGGTAACAGAACATTCAAATAGCAACGTCTTAGACTAAAAAGCAACGTGGGCTTCATGGTTTTAGAATATGTGATACCTGCGTTTGCATTGCATAGTAAATATTAATATATGATTTTGTTTTTGGCTTTTGATCATTGTGGTAATTACATTTAATCTGGCATGCATTTCTGAAAAGCTGTATGGTCAATAGTCAATAGAAATGTGATACAAATGTGCTACAAAGAAAGATGGTTTGAACTGAACACTTTTAACAATACTTAATTTAATTTCAATTCATTGTGTTTTTGGCATTACAACTAATAATTGTGTTTACAACAGCCTTTCATTATAGCCATTAAAAAAACATTATATTACAATAGGAGTTATATGTCTTTTCAGCTGGCCTAATTGACAGCTGTGTGGAGCAACTGAAACAGATTTATTCTCAGCTGAACCTGGCATCAGCTCGACCTGGCAGGACATCCCACCGCAAGAAGGTGAACAAAATCAGTCTAAACTTTGCACCGAATGTGGGTTTTCTCACTCCATAAAATAACAATGTGGTATCAACACGGCGAGATTTTGAATAAATATTTTGAACACATTTTTGACTCTCAACACATAAGTCTCTCACTCTTTTTAGCTGTTGAAGGTAATTTTAAACACGTCATTGGTTTGTTTTTTGGTTTGTTTTCAGGAAGATGGCTATTTGAAAGAAGTCAAGCTGATGGTTGAGATTCTGCAAAGTGCTCTTTACTGCAACGATGAATGCAAAGTGAGCCCCTATATGTTTGCTTTTTAATTCCCTGCTGCTAATTGTTTTTTAATGGGTCCTAAGAGAATTAGCGCTGTGTCTGTAAATGAGACTCACCTAAATGTTTCATAAAGCTTTATCTGGCAACTTAAAGCAATAAGGAAAACATATTGCAGTTGTCAATAAAATATATTTTTCAACATGTTCATCTTATGGGGACACAGTTTGGTAATGTTTATGGGGGAAAAAAATCATACTTCTTACCAATGCTTTGCGTTTTTGTAGTTAGCTTTGTTTCTACATCCTAATACAGAACAATGTTAGATCTGCAAGCTGCATCTGTTACAATATTTCTTTTGGTAGTCGCTTTTGTGTGCTGTGTAAATTTGGCTCTCAACTGCTGGAATGTGATTATTTGAACAGATCACAATTATGTATGAAACCAAATTGTTATTCAAGTGCTTTTACCGTGTGTGGAGGAGCATAAATTGTATGTCTATTTGCATTTGAATGTGCAGACCATAGCCACAGACGCACGCCTTACACTGGCCCTCTACTCCCTTTGGCCTTGGCTCCTACTGGACGACCCCACTCTGGAGGCGGTCCTAGAACTGCTGTGCGTCTATACAGCCAAGTTCACAACAGGTCAGTGGACATGTTTACTGTCTTGCATACAGTTAGTCTGTATTTTAACATGCACTGTGCCTGGTTCCATTCCCTCTTGTCTATGGTTATCTTGAGTCACACAAACTTTGCATTCAGAGGCGCATTGTCCTCTCCACTGACCACTGTACAACTGTCCAGCTCTGCCTTCTCACAATAGGAACAGTGTCAGGATCCGGGGCTGAGGCTGCATGCTTGTCTCGCGGTTTGTATGGGAACAACTGTCAAAACAAAGGCAGATGATGTGGTAACACTGAGCATCTCTATTGCCAGGGAAACTGCTCTTTGGACCTGTGGAATTGTTTAGAAATATTGAAAGTGCTTATTTCATGGAGAAAAAAATACAGTAAATCAGCAAGATATAATTTAGATAAGCCTGATGTTTTTGATGCCCGTTTGTGCTTTCATCAGAGGAAGTTGTATACTCGAAAGCACTAACTTCATGTGTGATTGTGTTTGATTGGCAGTGGCTCCTCGGTGGGCGTGTGAGCTCGGATCTAAACTCACTCAGAACATTATTGGACCCCTTAAGCTCCACTATCTGTGAAGTGCCAGAATTCAGGGCCCCATTTCCCCGAAGGTTAACCAAACAGCAGCTTGTTTTCAGACTGCTTGAAGCCAACGTTACTATTACACCATCTACCCTGAGGCTAGCGTTTAGTCCCCAGGGATGGCTGCATTTCCTCTGAACATTTCATTTTAAGTCTGTTTTATCCATGGGCTGTTCACACTGACTCAGTGTGGCTAACTGACATTTTATTTAGGCCTGGTTGGTTTAGAGACATCAACTTGAATTTATATAGAAAAGATAAATCTCAGGGAGGATTGGAAAACACATACACTTCAATGTAACTTTAAAAAAAAAAAAATTAAAATTCAGGGTGATGGGATAACTTACTATGAATTATGGCTATAGGTAAGATTAAAAAAATAAAAAAGTTTATTAACTATTTTTACCTTTTCTTGTAGGGTGGCCCTGGTCTACAGTGGTCCAAAAAAAAAAAAAAAAAAAGCAAGCATCAACAGGGTAGCCGCAGGGTCTTAAAAGTCTTAAAAAGGTCTTAAATTTCATGTTCCTAAATTAAGGCCTTAAAAAGTCTTAAATTATGTTGTCCAAGTCTTATTTTTTTCACAAAGGTCTTAAATTAGCCAATTTTTGTATACTCAACTGGGAGCAGGGCAATTAAATGGAGGAAAAAAAAAACAAAAACGGGAAATCATATAACAGCTGGATATTTCACTACTTACAGCAGGACAACGGCTTTTTCTGCAGGAGACATGCGCATTAGGGGGCAAAGTGACAGTGGTACAGTAGTAGTAGATACTTGCACACAAGCCTAGAGTGCCCTCTCATGGCTGTCAGTGTGAAAATTTTAATATACAAGTCGCACCGGAGTATAAGTTTCAGGAAACACCCAAACCATGGAAAAAAGTGCAACTTATAGTCCAAAAAATATGGTAGTTTTGGTCATTATTAGCATTGGATCTGGTGTTTTTTGCCTGCATTATGGGTGCGATGTTGATCTTAATTTTCATTTAAGTGGTCTTAAATGGTCTTTAAAAAGTCTTAAATTTGGGGTGGCCATTTGGTCTGCTTTTACAAACCTGTCATACTTTCGACATTAGATGAAACGCCTAATACAATACAATTTGCAAATCAACAATCTGCAGAATAATAAAAAAACATGCAATTTCCATATATTATCGCTAAGGGAACAGGAAATCATAAACTGAGTGAAATCAATTCAGTCTGAAGTAACTCTCAGCATTAAGCAGCCCTTCCTGTCAGTTGAGTGAGCAGTGTAGACAGATATTGAGATAACCCCAGGCTAACATTAGCGTCGGCTTGTTGCTATATGTTTCCATTCAAGGATTAACACTGGCAACGAGCTGTCATGTTTTCCAATATGCCCCATCAATCAGTGTCGGGCAGAGGGTGGTCACGCAGCTCTCTCTAAGCTTCTTGTTGATTTTTGTATTTTCAGTGTAAACCATGCCGCAGTAATTAGTCATGTCAGTTATGTTGATGAAATGTGAAGCCTACGGAGACTTGGTATTTGCTGTTTACATTACTGAATAAGGTATATACAAGCCTGTAGTATGAGAGGGCTGCGTCATTTTTTAAACAAACAGATTATACTCAAGTGATCTCATTACTGTCAAATATTTGTATTTCTGAAAAGGTTACCCCGCAATAAACAATCATGAACTTGATAGCCAAGTAGTCTGAAATTAACTCTCAGACCCCTTGGATTGTTGATGTTCAGGAGGTAACTATTGAAGACAGTTTCTATACCAGATAAAATGTGTATTGTAGGACTTTCTGTGATAATTTTGTTGCATTAGGATTCAACATGTTGTCTTTCCAGTGTTGGGAAGGTTACTTTTAAAATGTAATCCCCTACAGATTACAGATTACACACCCCAAAATGTAGTTTGTAACGTAATCCATTAAATCACTTAAAGTGAGTAACGTAATCTGATTACTTTGGATTACTTGATATTGTCATGTTTTTTAAACGACATGAATGTAGCAACCACATCCTGAAAATTCTTGTTTGTTGTCTTCAAATGTCTGAGCCCAAGTCTCCATGAATAAGCAACTGTTTGCTGTAGAGAAACAAAGACCACGATATCTTAATATAAGAGGTTTTGTCTGTTAAAAAACAGTAACAAGATCAGTCTTTCCTTCACCATATTAAAAAAATATTATTGATAGAGAAGTTATTTTTTATATGAGATCACTTTAAATTATGTCAACCTACTGTTAGGTGTCATGTTGTTTAGACCTGGTTTAGTCCTGGTTTAGTCCTGGTTTAGTCCTGATTTTTAGACCTGGTTTACTCCTGATTTTAGACCTGGTTTAGACCAGGTCTAGACCAGGTCTTTAGTTCTGGTTTAGTCGTGGTTTAGTCCTAGTTTTAACCTGGTTCAGTCCTGGTTTAGTCCTGGATTAGTTCTGGTTTAGTCCTGGTGTTAGTTCTGGTTTAGAGGCGCACAGGAGGAAGCGCGGTTTACGTGAGAAAACGCGGTCCACACGCGGCGCACGAGACGGCGGTGTCCGCGCTGTAACTACGGAAGGAGACGTGGTCCGCGGGTTCTCAGGTTGATGACGATGATGAAGGTGTGTGTTGGTGTGTGTTTGTTTGCGCGTCCCCTCATGTCGTAGGTCATTATAGGACAGTAGTGCAGATATTATGAGTCTATGCAGGTTGTTTTCACCAGTGCCAGTAGCTCCGATTTCACATTTAAGTTGTAGGCGATTTTATATTAGTTTTTATATATATATATATATCTCACATCGGGAGAAGAATTTCCAAGACACAAATGCGTTTTTACCAATGCACTGCTGCTTCCACTGTGTGACTGACACCGCCAACTTTAACGTGACGTTTACATCGGTCTTATTTTGCGCGTTCTGTTTGGGTTTCCGGCAATGAGTGGAATTACCGAAATAAATAAATGGGATGTAGCACAAAATGTGAAAACAGGAAAATACCGCCTTGTAATCCACTTATTTCAGCAAAGTAACTGTAATCCAATTACCACTCATTGAAACAGTAACTGTAACGGAATACAGTTACTCATAATTTGTACTCTGATTACGTAACGGCGGTACATGTAATCCGTTACTCCCCAACACTGTGTCTTTCTCTTGTTTCCCAGCATGCAGTTCCCTTTGTGGTAGTGGTCCTGGGGTTGTCCCGGGATCTAAAGGCTCTTCAGGGAACTCTCTGATGCACTCCATCATCAAACTGGCCTCAGGGGTTGCTCCTGACAACAGCTCTATTCAGAAACTGGCCTTCTACCTCCTCACAAACCTGTCCATATCCCGGGACTGCAGGGGTCTCCTTCAAAAGGTACTAGATTCATCGCCACACTCAAGGGTGGTGAATTTTAACTCTGTGGAAACTTTTGCCTTCTTAAAATGTGTTATTTGGGAGAAGTTAATGCTAATCACAAGGCAGAGCTATAAATGGTATCTTTAACACTTGTGCTGTATCACAACTTCACACTTCCATTGAGCTGTCAAGGAAGTATATTCTGTCTCAATGATGAGTTAATGTGACACCCCCATCTCTTATTTTTGACAGAATAATTTCCTCCAAGGCTTCCTGTCCTTACCTGTGCCTAAAGTGTCTGTTAAGTCTTCACTTGGCTCTGGTGGCGTGTTGGCTTTATGGCTGAAGTTACTGCTGAGTGTGTCTGTGTGGGAGGACGGGCAGCAGAGCATCCTCAGACTGACTGGGGCTGTGGACACACTGGCAGGCCTGGCATCACAAAGGCACCACGCATTACTCACCCTCCACAACCTCTGCTTCTGCCCAGCCAACAAGCCCCACGTCATTGCCAATGGTACAGGGCACAGACACAACACATGCGCTAGTTCTGCAAGAGAGTAAACATGGCAAAACTCAACAATATTAGCAATATAAATCAAAAACTTATTGTTGTACCACTGCTGATAATTTACCTGAAGTGCTCTTCTTAATTTTTCACTTTTCCATAGTTGAATATACCCTGGCATGCATATATATATATATTATATTATATATATAATCTTCATATCCCCTGTGGATATATTGCATTTTTTTACATTCTAATAAAAGCATAACAGATACAGGGTATTCAAATATTATCCAAAATGAGCATTACCCATCTTCTTCTACAATATCAAATGCATTTAAAAACACATAGTATGACACATAGCATGTTGTTAGTCTGTGGGTGTGCTGACAGATGGGAAGGGGAAAATGTGGGCTTTTTGTGAAAAACATACTTCCTGTGTCACCTACATCTATCACAAAATCAAACCTCATTGTGTAAATTTGCAAATGCAAATGTGATTAAATGCATTCAAAATGAGGATTATACATTTGCTACAGGTGTACAGGAAGTGCAGTTTCAATTACTGACCAGTGATTTGAACTTCTAACTCTTCTCTAAGATTAAATTATTTTTGTAAGAATTTACCAGACAGTAACTGAACTAACAGTATAATTTGAACTGTATGATTTTAGTGCCTCATACAAATTTGATACATTACATATTGCTTTCTTCATATCATTAAAGCCTTCCTCCTTTTCCGTCTGCTTTCTCTCTGTCAGAAAAAGCTATGAAGGTGCTGATCGGCTGTCTGGAGAGTAAGGACCTGGAGACCTGCTGCACTGGAGCATCTGCGCTGTGGGCTTTGCTTCACAACAATCAGAAGGTACACACACAAATGAACACAAAAACACACAAACACACAACAACACACACCTAATTTAGTGACTCTGCATTAATAGCCTATTATGGGCACTCTCTGGTGGTGGGTGCCAAATTAAAATAGATAGGATCCCTGCTATCTGATTTGGCAGGACTTTGATGAATCCTGTTGAAAAGGTTGTCTTCCTTTTTCTAATGCATCTATTTAATTTTCTCCAAAGGCCAAGACCTCCTTAAAGTGTCCCTTGATTCGATTGAGGCTTGAGGAAGCGTATACTAGCCCTAAAAAGGGGGGTATGTGTTTGCTTACTTATACAAAATAATGACCTCTTAAGGCAATTTAGACAATCTGATTTTTCTTCTACTCCAGATAAAGACCAGAAGGAGGAGCCAATGAGAAACTACCTAATGAAGTGCCTTGAAAACCTTTCCCAGATACTGAAAAACTAAATGCTGTAGTCTATTTATTTATTTTTTGTATCATGTTTTACATGTCCAGTTTTAGCGTTTTGATATTAAATAATGGAATTTTAGTACATCAGTTACTGTTTCTTTTTTACAATTATTTGTTGCATCTGAAAATTCCTCATACTGTGATTCTTGTTGACAGTGGGTTTGCCTATCCACAGATCTGATCTATAAATTGCCCTGGTGTTATCACCCATTTTTCGTCATTGAGCTAGAAAAGTGAATTGCCATACTCTGGATCATTCCTGGCAAAGCAATAACAATACAGTCGTCAATAGCGTATTGACTATTCTGACTTGAGTTATTCAACAGTTATTTCATTGTTCTCTATTAAAATGGAAAGTTACAGCTTATGCTGCAGCACCAATTTCTGAGACATTTACTTGTTTTTGTGCCACAGTGCAAAACCTGATCACTTTCCCTGTTATGTGTTTCACTTATGTCTAATACATAGAAGTGAATGTTTCTTTAATTCTCACTATTTGCATTGTAAAAGGAGAATTTCCACAACACTATGCATTATGCGGTAGCTTGATCAAAATGTGATGAAATTAATAATGTCAAGTTAATTATTGTTATTGCAATTGTTAACCAACTAGCATCAGTCTAGCATTAAGTGTGCTCCAGTCTCTCAAGGGTTTGACTGTAGCTAGAGGTTTGACAGGAAGCGCGTCTCAGTTGTCTCTCGACTCGTCACATCAATGCTGCTTTCATTCTCCCACTGTGGGGCAAGATGGGAGCTGTGAACAAGGATCACTGGTACATCGTGGTACTCCTACTTCTTCCCATTGTTAAAGGTATGTAAGGCAAATATGAAGCTTATCCAATCCATTTACCTATGTTAAAAATGATGTCATGTTAAGTCTGTTGAAACCTGTCCAAACAATTTTAGAAGGGTATAGAAGGATAACTTTGGTCACTCCCAAATAGTTTTGTTTGATAACATCATCTGGTCCTAGACTTTCCAAATACATTGGTTTTCTAAAACTCTAGTCCTCTGAGAATTTTGTCTGACTTGAAAATTACTTGTAATTTAGTTTGGAGGAAAGCGTTGGAAAAACTCTGGAGCTTGATCAGTAGCTATTGTCAGTGGTGTTGGGCTCATGCTCATTATCTTCCTCCGGAGACAGACTGGGATCTGTGAAAGTGCTAATCTGTGCACAGCACTTTATAAACATTTCCTTCATGAGACACTTCTCACAGGTGCTATCCTCTGCTAATGACTGTAGATTATTTAAGTCCAATTCAAGGTGGGACATCTGGGTGTTTCATTATTTAGATAAAAATAACTGCATGTGTAAACTCGTATTCCTAAATATTATGACTATATTTCAGTTAGTTGTTGTAACAGTGGTATCAATAGTAGTATGCCTTATTGTATGTGTGGTACCCAGTAGTATAGTTACAAGCTTAACATCTTTCAACTTTTACTGTAATAACAAACAGCCTGTGGTCTGTGTGCAGTGCAATCGCAGAAGGAGCCGGTGGTCACCGTGGCTCTGGAGGAGGGCATGGTGCTGGATTGTGTGTGCCCGTGGAACGGCAGCTTCAGTATGGTCTCCTGGACCAAAGGCCAGGACAAGCGTCCCATCGCAGTGTTCCATCCAGACTTTGGCGTGTCCTACGCGAACCAGTACGAGGACAGACTGGAGTTTCTGAGGAGGAGTCCTCTGGACGGGAGCATCACCCTGCGTAACGTCACACACCAGGACCTGGGCCAGTACCACTGCTCTGTGCAGACCTTCCCACAGGGGCCCTGGAGCCAGAGCATCCAGGTGGAGGACCTGGGTAAGTCGCACACCTCAGCTGTTTACTATCTTCAAGAATGACATGACAAATGCAAAAAATGGGTTAAGGCAAAATCTATATAAATCTAAAAAAAAAGTATGTTTGCTTGGCCTGAGAAAGAAGCCAAACATAAGCCACGTGCCGCATTTTGACTGCACTGTCAAATCTCATCAGTAAAATGTCCACACTATTTGGTTGCCAATATGGCATTATAATAAAATTAAGATTTAATTCACCCTTTTAAAAAGTATTTTGATTTTTTATTTTTTTTTTATCTGGAACTGACACCATAAAAGTACTTTGGCAATGTTGCTGTTGTACTGCTGTTACTGGGTTCTAGAAAAAAACACAGATGCTATTCTCTAAAATAAGCTTTTCATTTTGGTTGTATCCTCATCAAATCAAGTTGGATACAAGTGAACTCATGCTTAAGGTCAATATAAAAGCTCGAGTATACATTGCTGTAGTGGAACATTTTCTGTTCCAACATAAAAATAAGCTCATGTTTCCAGTCTTTCATCTCAAAAGCTGTCGATTTCAGTTTCCTGTGTGCTGTCGTACTGTATCTGACAGATGAACCTCCAGCAGAGGATGAAGATGATGTTGCGGGTTTAGAGTACCCCTCCCCTGAGCCGCTGGAGCCCGGTCTGGAGGTTTGGGCAGAGCTGAATGAAAACCTGACCTTGAGCTGCACAGGGCTGCCTAATGTGACAGTGCATCAGGTCATCATGGAGAAGAGGATAGGGGTCGGGCCCTGGGACATCATTGGCGTGTGTAAGCTTTTGGACGGGGGTCTTCTGACGGAGGACTACAGCGAGCGGGGCAGTATCATCTGCGCTCACACTCTGGACATCAGCCTGCACCTGCTCTATGTTCAGAAGGAAGACAGTGGTTTGTACCGCTGCACCTTCCACACAGATACAGGGACCCACATTACCAACTTGACCCTGTCTGTGTCTGAGCCAGGTGCGCTCCTCTTTTAATGTCTCTTCCTTTCTTCAAAATGGCCATATTAAGAAATATTACCAGCAGAACTCATATTAATATAAACATTAGTGGTGAAAGTACTTAAATTCTACCTACAAAAAAAGGTGAATTTTGAAAAGTCCACAGTATATATACAGTTGTACTTCTACTTTTTTATTTGCATATCATTACTGCAGTAAAGTTACTTTGACTATAGCTCTTCTTTTACGTCTGAATAGTCACCACATTGCCATCTGTGACATCTGGTTCACACATGCTGAACCACGACTTCCTGTATGTGTGCTCGATTGTCAGACTTTGCAGTATAGGTGTCTATCCCTCATTTAAGGTTTTCTCCTCTTTACCTCTTTAAACCTCTCTCTAAACTTTTTAAATTGTTTTGATTTTGTCTTTACCAGGTGGCATCAGTCTATCCATGTACATGTTCTATATCTACTGTGGTGTTGGGGCTGCTGGTCTGCTACTCCTAATAACCATCATTATAGTTGTTGTCAGACACAGGTAAATTTTGACCTAAATATATAGACCATAAGTCTTCTCGACGACAGGATTGTTTTTGACAGGATTTTTTTCTGTTTTAGGAGCAAAAATAAACGAATAGAGTATAGAGTGAAAAAACGATATCGGGCACACAGACAGGTAAGACTTGTAATGTCTGAGTATTTTTAATCTCTGTAATTACTTATTTTCTTAACTAATTCCAAACCCCATTAAAGGGACAGTATGATTTCAAGGTACTGTACTTTACTTTATTGTCCCTGTAGGAAAATTTGTCCTCTGCATTTGACCCAATCCACCAGTGCTGCTAGAGCAGTGGCCAGCACCCAGTGACCCATGCCCATGATTTTAATGCTAGGCTTGGTCAGGACTAGCTTTTTCTTAAACATATCTCTGTCCCCAGATACAAGGTAGACTTGGTCAAGTCAAATATAACTTTTACTGGTAACAATTGTAATGGTGATTTATTCTAAATTACAAAACAATGGAAAAACATGGCCAAGCTGTTTATGTTACAGTTTGGTGTTTTGGTTCTCAAGACAAACCACACATTAGTCTTTCATTTGGGTTGCCATTTTCAATGCTGAAAGCTGTTAAAACCTAAAAGAAACACTGGAGGGTCTATGCTTTCACATGAGGCATGGTCTGCCCAATACTGAGAATGAGATAAATACATTTTAATCTATATGTCATAAAAGGCACTGGCAACTCAGGCTCAGTTTTGATTTTTCTAATCTGTACGTGTGAAGAATACATACTGTCCCTTTAATATTTTTTAGCACTCCAACTTATACGATTAAACTCAGCAGCTTTTCAGGATGTAGTTAAATAAATATGGTATACTGTATACTAAAAAAACTGTTTGTGCTTAAACGGCAGATATAAGCTGTGTACATGGCTGTTAGAAATGATGCTATATTCTGCAAAGCTGCCCCCTCCTATTGACACTTACTAACCCTGTGTACCACATTCACAGCCAAATATCTATGAGAACGTCTCTGTGTGTCCCAGAGGAGCAAAGAGGCCTATGCGTATGATGAAGTATCCAGTGTACACCAACCTGCCGTATGTCCCAAACCACAGGTGTCGTACCTGTAACAGCTCACAGCAGCAGTATGTGTTTGTTTAGCGGTCTCTTTGTACAAATGTAAATATATATTTAAACATGCTGCTTTAAGATCTCAGTTAGTATTTCAGTTTGTTCTTTACAATGCATCATCAAATTAAAAGAAAATGCTCCTTAAAATGTTCAATTCAAAATGAAGATCATATATTTTAGGACTAGGACTGATACAAGAATTTTTACTGACTTGAGCCTCACTAGATTATTCATAATCTCCACAAAAGTTAAAGGTGCAGTACGTAACTTTTCTATTAGAGAGCACAGCAACTGTTTGTCTCCATGGAGATGTTATTACATTGCTTGGAATAATTTATATTTATTATATATACGTTTATATCTCCATGCAGACAAGCAGGTGGTACTTCCAAGCCTTGTTGCAGGTCAAATCTATCTATCTATCTAAGAGGCCATCCCACTATTAGTAGGAATGCAAGTTTTTCAAAGTATTTTTTATACAGTTAAAGTACCTGTAATGTAATAAATGAATTTAATGCCATAGTGTGAGAATTCCAGGCAAAGCTATAACATCTCCATGGTGACAAGCAGGTCTTGGCTCCTCCATAAGAAATTTCATAGTGCACCTTTAATTAAAGAATAATGAAATTCAGTGTATGTAAATATATGTATTTCACAATTTGAACTGAAGCACTATGTTGTTTCCCTGATATCTGAATTTGTTGTGCATTCATGTAAATTAGCCATTTTAACATTTAAAGAAACCTATTGTCTGGGTCCAGGCCGGCTCCTTTTAATTACACTATGCACTTCATAATAACTGTTGAGGAAATAATCGTTTTTGTATCACAACAACGTTTGACAGTTACCAGTGGGCTTCACAAAATCCTGTATAATCACTCTTTTCACTTCCCTAACCCTCTGGTAGACATACAGGACAAAAGATGGTGTAATTGCGCTCTTTCCTTTTACTCCTGTCCCTCCTGGTTTCCTATTCAAAGCACCACAATGGCTGTCTAATCATCCAACGGAAACAAAATAGCAGCACTGTACAGAACCGCATTTCCCAGAAGGCTCTCTGTCTAGGATGGCTGCATTCCACTTATTATGAAAGCTACACTCTTAATTAGCCATTCCTGTGCTTTGTTTACCCAAACCTTTTTTAATAGTTTTATTTTTATTTATACAGTTTTCTTTCTTATGCTGGTATGTAAATTACACTATGCATGTTTGTAGAGATGGAGAGAATGGCAGAGGAAGTGACCACATAAACATGGACTGAAATGCGCATTATTATGAGACAATGTTTGCAACTTTATGTGACGGGAAGCAATGGCAGTATATGATGAAGTGCAAATAAAAGGTGTTAAACCCACTGTGATTTCCTCTATCTGTGGGTTGAAGTAACACAGCAGCAATCTGTTATTACTTTCACAATACACAGACATTCAGTTTATTACAGTGTCATTGAAAACATTACATATGTACATTAAGTGAAAACTGTAGTCCTACACTCGTACACATACAAAAGTGCTATTGACACATAACAGTGGACAGAATACAAGGACATCTCCTCTAAGAAAACAAATTATCACATTGTAATGGGACTAAAAAGAGAATTAGTGCAGAAAACATTTTTACAATACATATATACTAAATTAAGTTAAAGTAGACAACACATTTGACTTAAAAGTACAGCTAAACGCAAAATAAAATGAAAAAATTCTCATACAAATGGAAGATACTTAAAAGTGCTACAAGGTTCAGTGACAAAGACAAAAACTCACGACTCAGATTTAAATAAATAAAAATACATTTGCTTTGCTGCCTGATTGTCATCCATTTTATCAACAAACTGTAACACATAGAACACAATGAGGTTTAGGTTTAGGTTATTTTAGTCTGTTTTGAAATCTACAGTCACAACAAAGGTCTGGTTTTGGAAGGCACTTCTTACTGAACCATACACAGGTGGGGCAATATGAGCATGGACTGAAATTAATAATGTTCCTAATTAGGTCAATAAAAATATAAAACTAAAATTATACATTTAAATATATTAATTGGCAGAGGTGGGCAGTACTCAGTTACATTTACTTGAAAAATTTTTAAAGAAACATTTCAAACTTTTCTAGCAGCATACTGGCCTACTTGAGTAATATTTTTATTGTAGTAACAGTACTCTTACTTGAGTAAAATTTTCGTTTTGAGTACAAAAGTGAGTGACAAAAGCTTTATGTTGACAATATGAAAAGGTTTGAACATTTGTGTTTCTTGCACTGCTCCTTCTGATCTGATGTAGTTTGTTCTAATTTCTGTGTAAATCATTTGAAAAGAGCAGATTTTGTGCATTTGTTCTTCTAAATACATTAACCTGACTTTTTAAATGAGATATTACACACTGACAGTCACTCTTTAAGTTACCCTTACTTGAGTGGTACTTTTCCCAACTACTTTTTTACTTATACTTGACTGACTTGTTTAGGAAATTTATAAATTTGTACTGCCTGTCAAAGTTTGTCAATCTCTTCTGTTTAAATCTCTTCTGTGTTTTAACTTGAGACATGTACAGTGGACTTGTACAGATACATAGGTGATGCAAATCAATCATAGTTAAAGTTACTGGATGTTGTGTACTGCATTGTTCAACTTTACCTTGTTGAGATGAAAAATTGTTTGTCAAAAATGCGGTGTTCCTCCGAGTGCCGAGTCTGCACTTTATTCAAATGAGCCATATGTTCTCTCATCAATCACTATGTAATGTAGATGTTAATGAAACAAGGGAAAACTAAAAACTACTAAGCATTTTGGTGCACTTGAAGTTGCTGAGGTCACAAATAAGCCAAGACAAAATGTCCCTCTTTAAAAGGCCTTCTTATTGTCTACAGTTGACACTATTTTAAGGAGCATTGGGAGATCCTATATTACATGTGTCACTATACAGATTTCTACAGGTTTTCTACAGTAGCTGGTTTGAAACAGTCTGCGGTTTTGGTGCCGTCATTGAAGAGGTCTAAGGCTGCAACTCGACGCGTGGCCACTAGAGGGCGTTGGTGCTTCTTCTTGGAGTTGGCTGCTCTCCTCTTCCTCGGGCTCGTGGTCGTCTGACAGAAAACTGGGGTATGTCTGTGCGCGAGGGATGAACGTGAGACTCAGACCGCTTCCTAAAAAGACAAGAGGAAAAATAACTTACAACTTAAGATATAATATGGTTAAGAAAAAGAAAAAGAAGAAGAAAGAAAAAAAGCTATTATTTAGTTGCTGTTAAAGGTGCACTATGCGATTTTTTGTAGAGGGTCTGCCACGTGTTTGTTGCCATGGGAATGTTATAGATTTCCCTGTAAAATTCCACAGTATTACATTACCTACTTCTCACATTTAATTACCCATGATTTTATTGCTTAAAAATACCTTGAAAAACCTTGCATTAAGTGTGCTTTCCTCTCCACTGATCTCACCTTTACATTGGCTTCATGGTGCCTCCTGCTTGTTTCATTATATAGACAGATTTTATAAGTTTAATGCCATACTGTGGAACATTCTAGGCAAAGCAATAACATCTCCAAACAAGTGGCAGACACTTGACCAGAGAAGTAACATAGTTCACCTTTAGATAAGGCTGTACACATGGCCTTATTTGACCCAACCCCACTCCAGTTGTTGCTGAGCATGGGTGTGTTGCTTAGTTACAGTACTTGCATAATCTTTAAAATACTAGCCTGGCCTCTGATATAGCATAGAGAAAAATAACATCAAGAAAGCAATTTGTCTAACATGTTTTGGATAGTCTTTATTTCCCAAAGACTAGTATTTTTTGGGGGGTCGCCTTGTCACAATCTGCATGTAGGTGTGAAATATACAGTTCTGACACATGAGATTTTCTGTGCTCACAAAAATGAAGACAAAGCACAGAAAGAGACTGAATGCTGCATCTGATCTGCGTGTTGCGCTCTGCTCCTGCACCCCGGACTGGAATGTGCTACAAAAATGCAGACAGGCCCACCTATCTCATATGAAATGTTGAAATGCTGAGATCTGTTTTGTATAATTTATAATCTTTTTGTAATAATTTTATTGAATATTTTGTTACAATATTGCTGGTTCAGTTGAATGCTGAAAAGAAAAAGAAACAGGCTACATTTAATGTCCAAATAGGCGACTTATGGATCCTTTAATTGTTGGTTCAATTAGTGTTTTTCATTGTTTAAAACTTGAGTAATATTAATTGTTCAGAGAGACACGATCACTCAGTCAATAATAAAATATCCTCATTAATGTTCAATAATGGTCAAATCCACCTTTATTTTGTGATTTACAAATAATGTCTATTGACTTGACATGGTGACTGCTCTAGATAATAGTGGTGTTCAAAAATATCAATATATCTTATCGCTTATTACAGCATCGATATCGTGGGTTGTTGTATCGATATATTGCCAAGAGTATTTTTTGGTATATTTTACCCAATTATTTTGTTACAGCACTATAGAGTTTTGTTGCTTGTTTAGAGGAAGGACACTTGTTTATGCAACACATTTGACATTCTCACTGTTTTTGTTTCATATGAACTTTGCACAAGAAATGGTTTAGCAAAAAAAATTAGTATTACAGCCACGATTTAGCCATTATTTTTATTGAACCGTGTCGAATTGTTTTGAAATATATTGAATCGAAAGTGCACTGTATAGAAATGTGTATCATATCGTGGCCTTTGTATTGAGGTATGTATCGTATCAGCAACTTCTCAATGATACCCAGCTCTATTAGATAAGAAATGACATTAGAAATACGTGTTATATTATATTAACTTTTTTTTCTCCTTAAGTAAGTCATTGCCCTTTTAGCCAGTTAGTTAGCTGACAATGCCGCACTGATCTCAACCTAGAATCTAACTTTTACAATAATGATGATAAAAATACTTCATTTTCGTACATGAAATTTCACACTTGCATTTCACACCATGACCTACACACTTTCTCTCTCCCGCTCTCCTCTCTCTCTAACCTTATTGTCACATATTTAGCCAAATATTGTTCACTTTCCCATATTTATATTAAATTATACTCAGTGCACAGTGTAAAAAGTGAGCCTAACATGTACTAGCAAAGTAAGATTTGACATTACAATACGTGGTTAAAGGGCCCATATTACGTTATTTTCCAATCTATGTTATAATTTCAAAATACGTGGAGTTTTGTTTTGTGAATGAAGCAAAATATAACTCCAGGTATGTTTTTGAAGAGGTAATTATAACTGCATTTTGCATAATGTAGAACCTTCAACATAAGTAGAAAATCCCCAAAATAACTTCTGACCTAACTTCAACTTTGCATCTCCACCTTAGTTTGGACTAATTAGGAGTTTTTGTCGTCTCACTGTGTTCCGAGTGCACCTTCGGGGACTAAAGGATCCTTGTGGGCGGAGAGGTTTGCAACTGTGAAGATGTTAATAATAAATGAGGATGCTGTTCGGGGCGGGCAGGAGATAGAGTCGCTATAGCTGCTGCTGATCATGCACTGAACAAGGAGGAAGTGGGCCCTGATCAATATTTCAGAAGGTGCAAAAATAAAAACCCAGAAACAAAGCTGTAATCAACTTTAACTACCACTGTACCACACTGTATGCACACAGCTATGCACAAGTCAATACACAGCATGGTTTTCAAGTACATCGGCCTTCTCAGGTTAATTGAATGTTGATTAACAAATTAAAATCTGAATTTGTTTCCAGGGAGCAATCTTATTCCAGGGTCATATTGATGGAATAGACGGAGAGATCATTCGGACTCATGCTCCTTCAGCACAAGTGGTCCTTCAGTAAACATTTGAGCTGCTGGGGACATTATAAAGGACACAGTTATGGCTAATCGGTGCACAAGGACAATTACTGATTCAATGTTCAAACTTAAAAAGCTCCAATCTGGGTCGAAACTTTGGCAAGCATTTGTGATTAACACTTACAATGATGTGAAAGGCACTGTACTGTATTAAAGCATTTCCAATTTGAATCAATCTGTATAAAGATTGTGCTTACTGTTGCTGGTTCTGCTGCAGAGTTGTTTGGCTTTTAAATTTCAAAATTAAAGGTGCACTGTGTAACCTTTCTGATGGAGGATCCATCACCTGCTGCTTTTGTCTAATGTGGTTGGCCTGGATTGTGCCACACTAAGGATATAAATTTATATATATTGCATTTTGATTGTCAAAAGTCCTTGGTTTGATAGACCCCCATGCTTGTTTCCATGGGGATGGGTAAATTTGATGCAATTTTATGGAAGATTTTCCATAACGATCTTTTACTCTGGACTTTTTGTCTTAATGGGATTGCCACTATAGTTTTAGTTTTCATTTGACCCTACTACTGCTACTTTGTGCTAGTCAGGCTGGCGCCACCTAGTGCCTCCACTCAATTTCATTTCTCTCTCCATTTCTATTCCAGGTCAAGAATTGGAATACACTAGACGGTTCACAAAAACCCCGGAAGTGCAAGTTTGGGCACCAGCCAATCAGCATTCTGTGTTGACAATGATTCCTGAGGTCGAGGATTTAAAGCCAGAATAAAGAGAATGATTGGTGAATTTTATCAAGAGGAAAGACGTTATTGCCCTTCTTCCTACAGGATTTGGGAAAACCTTAGTTAGCCCCGTTAGCAGTGCATTCCATACATCACGACCAAATAGCAGTGATTGATTAAAAGAAAAAATTACCCACCTACTGTCGAGCTGCGTGGTCAAACTGTTTGTACGAAGTGAAACCGGCTGAGGAATCAGGCTAACTTTGTGCACGAGGCAGGTTACATTCTGCCAATAATCAGCTAGTTGTGAGACAGATATGGGATTATGGGCATTTGGGTAACAAACCTATTGTTTTTACTTTATTATATGTTTATGTCAGTTCTATTTAGAAATTCTGCCAACATAACTTACAGGTAGTATTTTTAGGATAAGCTATATAATACGAAGAAGGTGTTATACAGAGAGAATCTGATAGCTCACTTCTGTTTGAGCAAAGGTAAAAACACCACAGAAAAAACAGCACATGGCCACAGATCCTATTGACTGATCTTTCCGAGGACAATGACAGGGCTGCACAAGGATCATCTGAAAGCACAAAAAGATGATCCTGAACCAAGCGATAATCAATGTCAACATGGAGACGAGAGGAGGGACAAATCCGTCTCCCTGTGAGTAAGACCACAAGGAGGACAGTGTGGGGGCACGACAGGAGCAGGCATAACAGGTGACTCATCCCAGGGCCTGAATAAAGACAACACAGAGACATTTTGAAATCTATATAACACAAAAACAAGGGGGCCACCTCCTTGCTCCTCCCTTTTGGCACCTAATAGATTGCTAAAACAACTGATGCGCAACCGGGCAAAACCCTTTCATATGTTTGCCAAGACAATCCCTCCCTCTCACCAACCAAGGCCAATTTGGGCAGGGAAAGAGAGAGAAAGAGAGATGGAGCAAGAGAGAGAGAGGGAGGGAGAGATACGGTATCATGTCCCCACTCGTAAACAGTATTTTCTTATAGGAGCGAAGCAAGAGACCTGACAAGACTGACAGCTATGGGGAAAATGATGTCTGCTATATTTACACGCACAAGTCAATGCAGTGACATCAAAATCATGTTCTTATATATAGACTAGATCAAAATATACAGGCAATAAACAGGCACGGTTACAATATTAAAGGTGCACTGCGTAACATTTCTAGTGGAGAGTCTGCCATCTGCTTGTCTCCATGGAAATACTGTTACTTTGTCTTGAATGTTCCACAGTATAGTTTAAACCTTAATCTATCACAAGGGAGACAAGCAGGTTAGTTGTAGTAGTAGTAGTTTTATGTGCATGACTGAAAGGGTTTAGCTTTAGTAACGCTTTTAAACAATGACAGAATTCCAAGAAAGAAAGGCATCGTATGAACAGCAAGTTTGCATTTACAATTTCACTTACGACTTACTGTATATATAAGAGACAAAATATAAATTAAAACAATAATTCATTCATTCCAGAGCTCTATGTAACGCTTTATATTCGACTTTTTAAAATCATCACTCAGATTGTTCCAAATACTAACCCCTCTAACAGAAATACAATCACTTTTTTTTTTTTTTCCTTGTCTTCATTTTTTAAAGATGCCAGTTTTGTTTTCATTCATGGCTGTCCAAACCAATAATCTATGGTCGTACAAACCAATAATTAACAGCTAACTTGCTACAGTCACCCCTATTCACAAAGGACTTATTGTATTTTTGAGCAATAGAAACAGATGTAATGGATAAATGCTAGATGGAAATGTTTAATGTTATGGAACATTCCAGACAAAGCAATAACATCTCCATGGAGACAAGTGGGTAGCGGACCCACCAGAAAAGTTGCGCAGTCCACCTTTCAGTAGAAGGGCAGAAGCTCCGTTTAACAAAGCCAGGTCCGTTTTGGCTGTACCTCAGATAATTTGGCATAGGTTACCATGGGAAGTTTTAGCCAACTCAACCATTAAAGAAACATCAAGAGATTTGCGGTTTGAAAAGGGAGAGTAAAAAACTAGAAGCACTTGTATAATTACATTTACATCTATTTAATTTGGATTCATGGAACATAACAAACTTATACTTTTTTGTTAGAGGGTCCATGCCGATGTTATTGCATTGCCTCGAATGTTCCACATTATGATATTGACTTTTGTATCTTGCATTTATACAATTGCAGGTGTGTTTGTGCTCAAAAATACATTGAAAAGCATATGTTCTCACAGTGAGCGGGGTTTTCTCTCCCCAGTTCTAACCTGTAACTTTGCCTGGTAGCGTCGTCTGCTTGTCTCCATGGATATAAGTTTAATGCCATACTATGGATCTTTCAAGACAAAACAACAATATTAGCCTGATTCATCAGCTGGTTTCACTTCGTGGAAACCGTCTGACCTCGCAGCATTAGAATTTGTTCACTCGACGATAGGCGATACTTCTTTTTTTTTTTAACCAACCGCTGCTATTTGGTCGTGATGTAGGTAATGTGCCGCTAACGGGGCTAACTGGTATCTTAAGCTTTTCCCAAATCCCGTAGGAAGAAGGGCAATAACGTTTTTCCCTTTAATAAAATTCACCAAACATTCTCTTTGTTCCGGCTTTAAATCCTCGATCTCTGGAATCGTTGCCAACACAGAATGAATGTATGGCTTCTTCTACATCCATCTCGACCACTTTGTTTACTTTTGTGCTGTACCACAAAAAGGGACCCAGTCATGGTTTCACAGCTCTTCGTTGATTCGCCGGTGCACGTTCTACAACTTCTGGGATTCTTGTAAACCGTGTAGTGTATTCCACTGGAGAGAAATGAAATTGAGTAGAGGCACTACACAAGCAGGTTGCAGACCCTCCACCAGAAAAGTTACACAGTGTACCTTGAGATCGTCAATCATGATTATAATACCCTCTGAACCCAAAAATTAATTATTTGTTTGTATTTAAAAAATAAATTAATTAATAAATAGACTTAAATAGGGCAGTTATTCAAAATGAACAAGCTGTTACAACAAATATGAGCACATTTACAAAATTAAAATTGAAAAAGAAGTGAAATAAAAGTGCTAATGAAGCATCTGGCTGAAGTCGAGTCTGTTTACTGGAATGGAGAAAAATGTTTACCAAATTTCATTTAACAAGGGTGAGTATCTTTCCAGATTTGCAGTTGTGTTAATATTTAGTGCTTATGAAATTAAGCAGAGACAAGGCCATCTGAATGTATTAAGAAAAATGAGCTAATTGGTATGATATTTTACTTAGTTTGTGCTTTTATTTGTTTACTTGTCCCCATAAATTTTACACAGTTTCCAATGCAACACTTTAGTGACTGAAAATCAACTTCATTCATTCATCTAAATTCAAAAGTGTTACAAAAATAATAACATAAAAAAAAAAAAAAAACAAGAGATGGCAGTGTCATTCTCATATCACCCCCTTCCATACAAACTAAACATCATTAACTTTAACTGCATTTGAATTGTCAATGCTATAGTGGTGTGAAATAAATAGAAAGAAGAAAGAGTAGGAATTTGAATATTATACATTTACAAGGTAGAAGTTTGACCTTTGAAACCCAGATATAATTGTGTGCTTGTTTCTCGGCATAAACAGGTGCAGTACACGTTGTAAAAGTAGAGTTAGTGTAAGGCATTTTTGTAATGCTGGAATCCCCTTGAGCCAAACCTTCAAACACGATCCTAATCAATAACAACTTCAGGATGCACAACGTAACCTTTCTGGTGGACGATCTGCAAGCTTGTCTCCATGGAGATGATGGATACCTATAATGTTCCACAATATGGCATAAAATTGTCTTTATTAAATTACAGAAGTTTTTTTTTTTTTTTTTTTTTTTTTTTTTTTTAGGTTTATTTCTTTCTTTTGCTTTATTCTGTGAATGGGGTCATTTCTCCACAGATGTGATCTGTAGGATGGCCTGTGTCAACTCCTTCCATGGAGATGAATTTAATGTCATACTGTGGAACATTATAGGCAAAGTAATAAGATCTCCACGGAGACCTGCAGGTAGTGTCCTTTGATATTGCTACTTCAAAATCTTTTTACTCAGACCCTGTACTAAAATAAATGCTACTCTACAGTACAAAACCTATAAAAAAAATATTGAAATAGCAAAACTTTCAAATACAAAAACCCATTTTTTTATTCTAATATTCAAATAATACAAAAACAAAAATATCTGAACAGAATCTTGCTAATTGTCAATCTAAAATACCAAAAAATATACTTCAATACTGACCAAAAAATGCTGTTATCATAATTTAGAGAAGTATTACTGCTGTTTAAATAAAGTTTTCTACATTAATCATTCAGTTTTGGCCAATCTTTTGGCACGCAGCCCTCAGCAAACCTCTCCCAAAACACTTTTCACTGTTTTTAATCTTAAATTGCTGCATTTCGTCCAATGAGGCACTTGGGAAGTTTGCGAGCTCTATCCAGACAAACAGGAGATGATCAGAGGCAGTGTTCAATGCCAGAGCTACAAAAACACAGATAGGTGGATACCCCTCAGCGGGACAGGAAGCGTGTTATGTAATTACCCCTGCGGACCCACGGGGTATTTGAGCGCAGCCGGAGCATGACTCGGCAAATTGACTGTGCTGATTGGATATTCATCGTGCGTGCAGAGATAGGGCCAACCCAGACACCAGGGCTCAAGATCTGATTTAGCGCATTCATACCTCAGACATAATAACAGATTTACACCCTAATTTAATGTATAAAAAATAATTGCATTGGGTTGAAGTTAGAGTCGAATCAGTATAACTTCTCTGGAGGAGAATCTGACATCTGCTTTCTGCATACAATTGTTACACAGCATGGTTCAGCACTGATCTACCTATAGAGGCAAGTAGGTGATGTCACAAGGCCAAGTTACAGGTTAGATCTGTGAAGAAGTGACTCACGCAGTAAAAATGCATGTTTATTAAGGTGCACTAGTAATTAAAAGCAAGATTAAAGGCAAGATTGATTATTTAAAGCGTCTGATTTTAAGACATGAGTCATTTCTGACACTGATATTGCATCTTGAAACATAAACAACTCTATGGGATTATTTTCACATGATTCTTAGTAACAATGTGATTTAATGGATGAAAGAATGTGACACTGTCAGTAGCTTCATTAGTTATTGCCTGAGAAAATGTAAAATGAATCGATTATATTTTGCTCAATCTGTTTAGTAACTTTTACCATATATTGGATCATGTAATGAGCATTTATCTTAATAAAAATGAATTGTAATCAGGTACAAGCTGTTTAAGTCATACTGTGAAACATTCCTAGCAAATAATTAGCAGATATGTGACGCATTCCCCTCTAGAAAGTCTATATCTAAAAGAATATTTCCCCTTTGGCTTACCAGGCAGATGAGAGATCAATCTGGCAAGCAATTATAAAACCTCACTGTTTAAAAAAACTGTCCTTGAATAGTGTGTTTGCATATTGATATTTTAGTTATAGCAGTAGTATAGTAGTAGTATAATAGTAAAGTAAAATCATTGTCAAAATAGAGTAAAAGTAATAAGAAAGAGGAAGTTATGTCCCATTTTTTTTGCTCAAATGTGGACCTCCTAGAAAGTTTTCAAGAATCCTAACCCTCCTGTCAAACGCAGTGCGAGCAGAACCCACACAAGGTCCTGGGAGATTTCTCACATCCAGAGCAGTTTTTGGCCTGCTCATTAGCGCCTCCTGTGTGCGCTCCCCTGACACTGCACGGTGGTCCCTGCACTCCTGTCAGTCCCAGGGATCACCTTGTCTCACTGCTTGTGTGACGAGACCTTTCCTGTGTCCTCCAGCACACTGAAGCATTCAATTTATTCATGGGAAAAGGGGAAATCTCAGAGTGGGCTTGTTTCAGATGGGACGGACACACAATGGGAGTAGGAGGGGGAGGGCGAGGTGCCAGCGTGATGGATGAGGAGAGGAGTTAGGAGAGGAAGAAGAGAAGCAGGAAGTTTAGAGGAGTTTACAGACACTGGCTTTATAAATAATGACCTGTGGGCTGCACTGTGGGTCTGTATGTGAAAGTTACTCAGGCTGAAAAATGGTTAATTTTGAAACATTGTTGTGTATGTTTAAGTAATGAGTTACAGGCTAAGGGAGAGCACTCATCCCCAGTATTAATGTAGCATCTAATGATAGTATTCATTCAAGGCGCACTAACTTTTCTAGTGGGAGTACATCACCTACTGGTCTCCATGGAGATGTTGTTGCTTTGTCTGGAATGTTCCACAGTATGGTGTTAAACTTAAACTATCTTGCTAAAAGAAATGCCCTGAAGAATATGCCCTCTTACTGTGATCACTTGTAATTCACTTGTAATCTGGCATGGTGGCGTCATTTGCTTGTCTCCATGGGCAGGAAAAAAAAAATAGTTCACTCAGTTTAATGCCATACTGAGGAATATTCCAGGTAAAATAGTAAAATACAAGCATGTGGCGGACCCCCCATAGAGTGTCTTTAAATACTTAATTTTCTCCTATTTTGTTTTGGTTTTGATGTGCTGATTTGGAAGAGGTTTTAGACCAGATGTTCTTCCTGATACAACAACTCTCTCAATTAGTCAGGCTTCTGTCACACTCCACCTGGCTCCTTTTGATTAATTACATATTTGTTTACTAGTGATTTATTATTCAAAAGTGTTACAAATAAATATATTTTTAAATAAAGTTCATAACAAACACAAGTTTGTCACACTTTATTTTCTATGTGGCAACCTGTACTTATGCTATTACATGTGATGGTGCATTACACTGTGCTTACGTTCCTTCAAGTAGTTTTATTTCATCCATGCATGTTTGAGTAAATATAGTTAGCATTATGACTCTGTCCAAGAGTCCACAAGCCTACATCACCCATGCTCCCACACTGCAATTTTACATAAACATATAAAAAGCATGATGCACAACAGTATACTAGAACTTCACAAACCTGATGCAATATGTAGTAGTTTCATTTAGCAAAATTCTAAAAAATAAAATGTAACATGATGATCTAGACATGTTATGTGTTAACAATTAAATACCCCAATGAAGTGTAAAACCCCCTCCTTAAGGTGGGGTTAGAGGATTTGGAATACATTACTTCTTGTTACATTAAAGGTCCAATATTATAAAACATTTAAGTCATGTTATGTTGTTACTTCACCACAAACATACCTGGAGTTGTGTCTTGTTTCATTCACTCATGTTTGAACTCTTAATTATTGTCTGTCTGTATCTCCAAAGCTCACACTGCCCTGTTCCACCTTATGATGTCATGAAGTGGTAGTTTTCAAGTTAACAGCCACATTTTACCTTTTATTTCAGTAGAGATTGGTGATTCCATGGATGAAATTATCAAAATTATTCTAGTGAAGGGGTGTGGAGTTTAAAAGCACTGTGGAGCACTTCCTGTATTACCACATGACATCACAAGGTGGAACGTGTGTTTTCTGTTTGAGAGAAGAACTCAGGAGGAAATATGCAGGGTTTGTGTGAATGAAACAAAACACAACTCCAGGTATGTTTTTAAGGAGGAAACAGCATTATAACATGGATCAGAATATATGTGCAGTATGGACCCTTTAATACTTGTTGTTACATAGTGTTACATAAGGTTTCTGGCTCAATGTTGCCATGGTGAATTATATAAAACCACCTTCATAAAATCCCACCAAAAGTGACTGCTGAGACACCTGGCTGCTTCACTTCTGATTACAGCCTGTTTCTTCCTTGTGCGTATTTATGTTTGGCTCTCCTCTGGGCTTCATTACTGACTGAACTGAACTGGCCTAATATGATAATCAGAGTGTGTATGCCTGTACCTTGGTAACTGTAGAGATCTCCCACGCTGTTTTGACGCGTGATGTGCTGCCAGTACGCGCTCCGAGGTAGAGAGATGGACTTGGTGAGTATCTCTCTGGAGTGGATCTAAAGCAGACACAGAAGAGATGCTCAGTCTAACACATATTGTGAGTCATTCATTCACAGCTCGATGTAATACCAGTGCAACACGCTTATGGTTAGGAGCTTATGTTATGGAGGGAAGAATGGACCGAATGAAAGGAAGAAAGAAACTAAGAAAAGCAAAGGGAAATGTGCAAAAATATGTACGATATTGTCATTGTGAGTAATTCATTCTCAAATCTATGGGTGCATTCACACTTTTAGTCCTGTATTTTATTTTATTATTATTTTTTTGTTTTGTTTTTGTTTTGTTTTGTAGATTTGTGTAATGGACTTTGGTTTGATCGAGTTTTCGTGCTGGTTCTGAGTTTAGTCCTGTTTTTAATGTGATATTTGTAGTTTGAATGGAACCTATAACACCAGTGAACAACACACTTAGAATCTTCTGTCATGATAGTAAGACTGAAGGGGAGTTATGCCAAAAAATAAGGAAAAATGTCAAAATGAAATAAGGAAGGATGAAATAAGGAAAGAAGTCTAGCACGTTGTCACAGTGAGTCATTCATTCAAAAATAACTCGTGAAATACACACTTAGGATTTGATGTTATGGAAGAAAGAATAGAGGAGAGAGCAGGAAAGGAAGACCGAAAGATGGAAATAAAGAAAGGAAGCCGGGAAGAAGATATGAAAAGAAATAAGAAAGTCTAGCGTATTGTCACTGGCAGTTACATGTGCACTCTAAATCCGATTTTATCAGATTTTTTGGAGTTATAAGATGCTTAAAATACTGCAAGAGGTTCAGAAAGTAGATACTTAAAAGTTCAGAAACCAGATAATCAGATTTTGGTGTGCGTGCGAACATAGCCAGTGTGAGTCATCAACAGCTCTATAATACCAATGAAGAACACGGTTAGAACAGTTTGTTATGAAAAGTAGAGCGGAGGGAAGGGAATGAAGAAAAAAATAAAGATGGAACAATGAAATTAAATTAATGAAGTGTACTACATTATTATTATAAGTCACTCATTCATAACAGTATAAACCTCTCTCTCTTTTTTTAAAACCAGGGAATAGTAGATTTAGGACCTGAAATTTCAAATCGGCTGCGTGATTTAACAGGGAATAATATGAAATACAATTAAACCAAATGCTGAGATGGAAAAAGCCTGTGATAATGGCATGCTGCATTTCCCACACATCTGTTTTTTGACATGGTTGGTTTGATGTACGTAGGTGTTTATGTGATTTATGGAGCTGAAGGTAAATAATGCACTTGGAGTGACGCCAAAATAGAGAGGTCCAGGAGTAGAGCCATATGGACAGGGCTCATCAAACACAAGGCGGGACCACATAAATAAGTAATACAAATGATCGAAGGAAAGAGAGGGAGGTTACTTCACAAAGAATATCAATGAGAGGAGGTAGGGAGGTGTAAGTGGACCAACTGTTGAAACTTATAGTATTAGACTTTAACAAGGACAATATTGGGTCAGATGGTTGAGTAGTTGGCTCATAAATGGAAGGTTGTGCTGTGTAAATCAAATGTAATGCTTTGGTCCTGGTTTGAGCCCATTCTAGTCCTGATGTAGACTTGGTTTGGTTATGTTCCAGTCCTGGTTTAGACCCATCTGGTCCACTTTGATGCAGTGTGCGTGCAATTGTGAACTACAGACTATAATATATATATATATAAAGAAGTGGACTAAGGGAATGTGATGTCACCCATAGCGTTCAGCTCCAGTCAAATGAAGCTCAAGAGGTCTGCAGTTATAGGGGCGAATTTGGAGCAGGGTTCCATATTAGGAAAGGGAATTTATTAACAGACAAAATAGCAAAATAAAAACTCCAGGATCAGGTAGAGTGGGTTAATATGGGCATTTTAAGACCAAAATGATGAAACTCACAGCAGCAGTTACAGAGAAAAGGTGACATTTTTTCAATGTAAAGTCAATTGGAGCCAGCATCGATGAAGCCAGAAGCACGTCCTTGCTCACTTCCTATCTGGAAAGTGGTGGCTAGCGAGTTAGATATGTCCATTTATATATACAGTCTATGGTGTGAATGCAACCCCACTCCAACTAATTTAACTAATTTTGTTTATTTTAGTCAACAAATAATTTTATTGGGATTATAGGGTTTTAAAATGGCCCACAGCAGAAAGGATGAGGCATGGATTAAGTAAACTGGAGTTTTAGGAGTGACTGGACAGTTGAATTTGCCTTTTCACTTATGAAGATGCTGTTTACTTGTACTTCTCTAATAATTTTAAGAGCTTTTGCCAGTGCCATGCCACGTCCCCAGGCCAAGAAAGCAAGAAATGAAGGAAAGAGCCAAGTATAAGGTGTGAGGCGGGGGCTCGACCAGGTCCAAGGCAAAATTACTCATGAGAGAGTCGAGCTGTGCGGCCTGGGGGAGAAGTGTGTTTTTGAGCGTGTGAACAGTCAAGGTCTTGTGTGTGAAAAAAAGATGATGTATTACCACAAAGATTAGTTTCTAAAAATATACTGAGAATTACATTGCCTATCTTTAATGAGAAAACACACGATTCAAAAGCAATTAGTGTTTTGGTCCTTTAAGGAAGTCCATAATTCAAATGTTTAATCTTCAGTAATTATCCTTAATGAATAATCAATGTAGAAATATATCCAGGTTTAAAAGAAAGGAAGTCATGAATCACATTTTACTGTTTGCTCCTTTTTTAACTAAAGAAAATGGAAACTTTTGAACAAGCTTAACCCATTGCTCTTGGATATTATCACTTCCTGTATTACCACATGATCTTACAAAGTGGAACAGTGTTTTCAGTTTGAGAGAAGAAATCAGACTAAATATGTAGAGTTTGTGAGTTAAACGTGTGTGAATTAAACAAGATACAATTCCAGTACGTTTTTGATGAAGAAACATTATAACATAGATTAGAAAATGGCATAATATGGGCATTTTAACTCATTTTATCTGAATATCTTCTCTTGACCTTGGTAACTGCTAAATGTAAAAACTGCCTATATACTCATGTTTATGTATTTATTTATAGTGTGTTTAATGAGTTATATAGCAATTAGATTTATAATTTCTGTTTGCAAATGTTAACATTAACATTTGAGAGCAAACTGAAATTCATAACATGTTTGAATAAGTCTTAACTACAGCTTTAGCAGTTTTATCCACAACAAAACCTCATGGAGATATTTAGTTTTTTGTACAGGATGTTATATTTCCGAATGGTTGCTAATAGTCTCCATTCAAATCACAATTTTAGATATTTTTGCAGCCTTATGTACAAGTCCCCCTATTGGCCTACAAACATATTTTAAGGAGTATCAGAAATTGATAGTTTTTAAATAATTACTTCCTGTAGCATTGTTTTGTTGGGCCTGACTCCAGTGTTTGTTTGCACCACAGTGGTGAGCTGTGAGCTGCAGTTGACAGAGCACCACACACATAAGTGGGCTGTGTACCTGGGAGCTCTTCTCCAGCTCCTCCATCATGCGCTCGTGCTGCTGGGCGATGGCCAGTGTGGCAGAGTGGACCCTTTGGTAGATCATCTCTCCCTCCCGTGTCTGGAACGTGAATAGCCCCTCTCCAGTATCGCACATCCTGGGACAAGCATGGACACATAGATGGGGGAAGCATAGTCTTTTCTAAGTTGTCCTTAATTTAAACATTATGAAAGAAAGGCATACAATTTAAATGCACACTATTGTCTCATGGAATGTTTTTATATGAGCCTAACTTCTCAAAACCTGACCTCAATAAGACATGAAAAAGTAAAAGATCAACTTACTCTGAATATGCATGACTGTTCCTGTCTGACTTAAAGCTACCATCTGTACGTTTATTCGATTTTTGTTACGAGTAGATGTTTTTTGTTACCTGGCTTTTATTCAGGCTCACTTGTGCTCTCTGGTCTTCTTCTGTCATGCTAAAGCTAGCACACAACCATACAGAAGTAACGTAGATACCATCTAGTGGTGGTATGTGAGAATACAACAGGGTCAGTTCAGCCAATCTAATCCCAAATGGTGGCTATAGTAATAATGCATTTGTCTTATACAGCACTTTTTCTGACACCAAATGTTGCTTTAAATAAGTCAAAAGACACTAAATTTTAAAGCCCATATTATTATTTTTTATTAAGTACAACTGACTATATTATCCACTGCACAGTTGTCCCTTGAAGAATAACAGAGAACATGTATGAGTCAAGCTAACAACATGAATAATTATCTGAATGTCTCTGCTCACTCTCTCCCCTTTTTGACTAATCAAACCAGTGCCTAAAAATTCTTAAATAAGAACACATTTTGGCTTGAAGGACTAAAATTACTATATTCATCTACCAGGGTCATTGTAACGCCTGAGTGACAAAGTTATGTGCACATTGGTCTAACTGACGATCTCTGAGCCCCTCTAAAAACAGCTATTCACTTGGTAATAAGTGAGTACTGAGAAATATTTCTGACACGTACCTTCCTGACTCAAAGGTGAACCAGGTGGAGTCGCGCCCGTATCGTCGTAGTGAACTGAGCGGCCACATGACGAGCTTTAGCCGTGGGTTGTGAATGTCCCACAGGTAGATGTTCTCATGGGTGATCTGCATGGTGCACTCGCCGTAGATATCCAGGTTGGGAGTCGGCATTAAGTAAACATTGAAGCGTTCTGGGAAGAGTCACAACAGCAGCTTGTTAAAAACTCGGATAACAGCAGAACAAAATGCCAAAACAGGAAACTGTGGATTTGCTTTGCTTGTCACGTCTTAGCAATGGCAGTAAAGAAGGGATGGGTTCATTTAAAAACAACACTTCTTCTCATTTACATTCAGTGGTAAATAGAGCACACAGTTTAGGGCAGAGAAGCGCTCTTTTGCAGACTCCTTTGTCAGGACTGAGGGGTAAACAGATTTCAGAATTGCTGTGCTCATCACATTGGGGGTATATCTTTTAAACTGTCTACTTCCTTTTTCTAAGTTCTCTAAAAACTCAGTGCAAAATGTGATCTCTAAACGGTTGAATTGCCAATTCATTAAAGCATACTTGTGCAATTTTACTCAGTAAATTTCCAGCTTAAACTTTTGTCTCTGCTACAAAGTCAAGTGAAGCCAAACTATTTTCAAAACAAATTTACCTAAAATCCAACTAACAAGATATCCAGGAAGTGAGCTGGCATCAATTTAAACTAGCCCTTTCACATTAAAGGTGCATTGTGTAATTTTCTGGTGGAGAGTCAAATGCTTTTCTCCATGGAGATGTTATTCTTTTGTCTGTTTCAGAGTATGATATTAAACCTTTCTACCTTCATGGAAACCAAACCAGACCAAGGTACAGCTGGATCTGTGGAGAGGCGACCCCACTCACAGTCAGAATGCCTGTTTTTCTAGGTATTTTTGAGCTATAAAACCACCTGTAATTAAATACATGTAAGGACAGCTATTTAATGTCATACTGTGGAACATTCCAGGCACACATCCATAAAAACAAACAGGTTATGGAACCCCAACCTAAAAGTTACACACCTTTGCAAGTTCACTGAGACAGGCAGTTGGAAAGCAGGCGAGAGGCACATACTGAGCAATGCACAATGATTTCAAACTAATTATGTTTAATGAATCCAAATAAAGTGGTGCCTGTGGAAGTGTATTTAGCACTCCTACCTCACAGCGGGTCGGACTGAAAGATTGAAAATGTGCCTGTAGCCTGGTCATAATTAGCAATGCTCTTGTGGGTGTATTTTAAGAAGGCTGAAATTAACTCATCTTGGTCTACTTATTGGTGCCTGCTGTTCGGAAAAGCTACTAATGATGTCATTCAAATCAGTACATAACTAATACCAAGCGATATGCTATTGTATAAAGGTAATTTTCTTAGTATTCTTGGGATTACATGAGTAGTGTTACAAATTCACAATGAAGACTATAGTGGCCCTCCATAGTTAAACAGCAAACTGAACAAAATATGGGTAAAGCTAATTATAGTATAGTTAAGTAATCTCGAATCATATTTTAATACTCATGATCAATATCTGGACTGCACAGACTTTCTGTCTAGAAACCTTCAGTCTCTATATTCAGTCATTATTTGGTTAAAATGTAAAAGTGTACAACAGAAATAATTGTTTGACTAGTCAACTTATAAAAATATTAAATAAAATAAACCTCTTAATTAGTTGACTTCGAAAATAACTGTTATTTGCAGCCCTACACTTTCTCCTTATTTTGATCAACTGATATAATAAGTGGCATTTTCTCCATAAACTGTATTAAATGAACTGACTGAAAAATGGATGACCTGTGCCACCAGTGTCTCAGTATAAACCTGTGAGAGAAACTGCAGGAGAACTTTTTAGACCAACAGTGAAATCGAAGTGGCACCAAAGTTTGCCGTGCTGATAAAATGAGAAATAAATCAGAGTTTGTTTTCTAATCTGAGTTGACTTAACCAGTGGAGAAAAAATGAAATGGCTGTTCTTTTCAATGACTCGCCCTTTACAATTGTAACCACTTTTTGCAGCCTGTTGATTTTTCGATTTCCTCGGCGGTTTCACAAATTACACTCCTCTCTTTACTGATATAACCTCCTGTTGTCTGTCTGGCCTCTTTTTCTCTTTTTTCTCCCCTTTTCCATTTCCTGTGTGTGGAATATGCGACAAAGCACATTTATTTCACAGGGCTTTTGGAGCTATAATCTCATCCATCTCCATGACAAGCTTCATTATGAGGGGAGCAAGTGATGCGCAGCACTTCTCATTAGCAACTGGGACAGGGCCTGGCCAGACTGTGACCTGTGACACACACACAGCCCCGAGTGTACAATAGGGCTTCACAGCAGTTATTGACAAAAATGTCCCATATTTCCACAGTGTAATTGGACAGCATGTGTTCTTTCTGGTGGCTGCCCCTCGGAGGGCTCAGTGCTAGTAACACATGGAGTGCGAACTGTTTGGTGGTGAGAGAGCTGAAAGAGACTGACCCCGAGTAGCACCGGCCTGGTATTTATCTCATTGTGGGGACTAAAATATGTGTACACACTCAATCCACAAGGACCTGCCTCCATTATGAGGACAAAACCCAGGTCTCCATCAGGTAAATATTTTATTATTCAATCAACAATATGCAATAAAGTTATGTAACTTTTCTTAATTCTAGAGAGTCTACCACCTGCTTGTTGCCCTGGATATGTTATTGCTTTGTCTGGAATGTTCCACAGTATGACAATAAACTTAGCTATCTTGCTTTTCTTTATTCAATTACTGGTGTATGTTATTGCCCCCTGTGAGAGGGCTCGCTTTTTTCCCAGATCCGACCTGTAAGTTAGCCTTGGGGCATGAAAATCGATAACTCTAATGCAATACTGTGGGACATTTGATGAAAAGCAAAAAAACATCAACATGGACACAAACATTTGATGGGTGGATCCAACAAACAATGTGTCATGGTAGGATTTTAGGTTGAGCCAGTAGTAACACACACAAAATTGACTCTTGTGAGCTTTTAGTCATGTTATAAAGTTACCTCAAAAACATATCTGCAATTGTTTTGTTTGAGTAAATCTTTATTACTAGTTTGTTTACCTCTCAAAAGCCCAAAATGCTCTGTTCCACCTTGTAATGTCACGCAGTGTTAGTTTTCAAGTTAACAGCTACCTTATACCTGTTGTTCAGTAGAAATGGGCAATTCCAAGGCCCAAGGCTGCAATCATCCAAATGATTCCAGTGAAGGTTTATGTTTTAAACATAGCCTAAATATAAATGTGTGTGTTAAACATGGGTAAATAAAACATAACACAACTCCAGATATCTTTCTGATGGGGAAATAACATTATAACACAGATCAGAAAATAGGGAAAGAAAAAAATAGGAAACAAAGTAAGTCAATGTGTCTCCAATGTGTCCCCAAGAAGCATGGAAACCCAACATGTGTGTATGTGTGTGTGTTAGTGTTAGCAGGAACTAATTGTGCACTCACCGCTCTGCTCCCTCTGTACCCCTGCTGCTAACAGGTCCGGCTCTCCCAGGCTGATGTCGTTCAGTCTACTGCCCAGGCACTCCACACACAGAAGCTTGCACCACTCCTCAGCGTCCAGCTCTGTACACAAACACAAGCATATTCACACACTTAAAGGCACTGTCAACATTTTACAAGCCTTTAAACCAGGCTAATGTGGCGTATGAGCTGCCCATAATGTGTCACAATAAAAAGCCCCATGCGCTGGACATGAGCTAACAGTAACTGCAGGGAGAGAATCAATGCCATCGATTTGGTGCAGATACAAGCGGCAGCAAGGTTAGTACCACAGACCACAGGACTCTAGGTGGTCTGTGCTTTTCCTGGTAAACCAAACAAAACCAATACAATCAACCATGATATTCTAGTAATATACAGACATCATGGAAATTGGAATATGGGTTAACGAATCTGTGTCTGTATCTGCCTCATAGAGAAGAAGCTGACCATAGACGACTGGGGTTTCAATGAATCACTGATACAGAACACTTAACAAGTCAATTTGGCACTTAGGACTGTCTATTTCTAACTCATTAAAGGTGGACTGTGTAACTTTTCTGGTGGAGGGTATGCCACATGCACCTCCTTGTCTCCATGGTGATGTTTTTGCTTTGCCAGGAGTTTTCCACACAATGGCATCAAACTTGTTTATCACCATTGAAGCAAGCACTGATGTCATTAGATATTAGAAATTACAGGTCAAACCCGTGGAAAGACCGCTCACTCGAACCATTTATTTAATGCAATAACAGTAATAACTGGCCTGATTCATCAGTCGGTTTCACCTCATAGAAACCGTCTGACCTTAGGATTAGGATTTGTTTGCTCGATGGTAGACAGGTACTTTTTTTATTTAACCAATCACTGCTATTTGGTCATGACGTATGTAATACGGCGGAAAGCTCAGTGGTGTCCAAGTAATTGGCGGCACAACAGCAAACAAAGCAGAGAGTGAACATGTCTGTCAACGACCATTGTTGTTTCTGTGAGATGAATTTGCAAATTAAAGGTAATTGGCCGGTGCACGGTCTAAAACTTCCAGGGGTCTTGCAAACCATCTAGTGTATTCTGATTCCTGACCTAGTCGCTGGAGAGAAATGAAATGGAGCAGAAGCACTAGGTGGCGCCAGCCTGGCTAAATAATAACATCTCTATGGAGACAAGCAGGTGACAGGTTCCCCTATAACAGAAAAGTTGCATAGCCCACTTATAAGTCTAAAAACATGTCTTGTTTGTAATAGTGTATATCCAGCTACTTGCAGAGATTAGAAATAATATGTTGGGTTTTTTTTTTTTGTATTATGAGCATTATTACTTCAATATCTGTTTTCACAATAACAATGTTACTGCTTAGATTACATAAAACCAAAAGGAAAATCTCTTATTTGTGACCACAGTGAACCCAACTGACCACTCGCCACCATTTAACACAATGTACAATTCTGTCCATCAAATAAATGGTCCACACAGTATATTGACCAATTTAAGTTTGCAGTTGTTGTTGTTGTAGTTTGAAAGTTGTGTTGTTTTTGTTAAGTCAGTGTTTACAATGAATCATATTTTCAGTTGTCTTCTGTAAGCTCCTGCTAAAACTTACTGAAGTATGAAATGAGACGAGCTCCGGAGTTGTTTATCTCCACCAAGCTTGTTCACACCAAACTCTGTGGAATAACCGCCATAGCGCTATAGCTAGTCATGTATGCAACATCAAAAAGACAGCAGCAATTCTCTTTATATTAAGCAACTGTCATCGCACTCCCAGTTTTGATATGCAGAGATGGATTTTCACTTTTTTGTAATAGACAGCTTGTTTGTCAAATCAACAGAGCTGTCCAATGGGAGAACTGCTTACAACTTTGAGAGGTTAGGGAAAGGTCTGTAGCAGCCTGAAGCAACTGAGCACAACACAAGGAAATATGGAGGATGTGCGTACAGACTTAGAGGCTATAGAACCCTCTTTGCACTTTAAGATACCAGTGCAGGGCTCCCAGGATTCAGATTCGACTTATTCAGAGTTACTTTAGCCTTTAAGTGGCTCTAAACTCCCACACCTTTAAGGCCAGCGAGTGGAGAATTCGCTATACAAACAAACATATGGCAGCGGATATAGGCAGACTGAGGAAATATGGTGGGAGGAGGCTGTTTCGGAGAGCGTAGGTGGACCATGGAACAGGATGCGAGGAATGGGGAGTTGGAGTGACAGAAAATGTGACAATTGAACAGGAGACGGGCTTGAGGTTGGTCTCCGTGGTTACACAACACCAAAATAGGATCCCTGACACATTTTTATTGGTTCACATTCGTTCGATGCGCTCTTTGATACGCTCAGATTGAGTCATAGCATCTGCTCATCACTATGTGGGCACAACAATACACTAATAATAAAGTAAACACGACGCCTGACAAGGTTTTAAAACAGCTGCTAAATCAAAATAGCAGTCATAGTTTTTGCATGAAACACGTTTCACATACCATGCTATTTTAATGACTTTGTATATATAGACAAATAGATACAACATTACATTTAACTTCGAATTGACTTGTTCTGTGGTCAATAGGTGAGGGGGTACACAGTGATACAACACAACTGCTGATTTTCCTAGAGTCTGTTTTAATGCCTCTTAAATAGTTTAGGGAGGTTTGTCTTTGCCATTTAAGCTTTATTTTCTCTAGTGGAAGCTTGCCAAATTTCTATCTGATGCAGATACGATTTCTTGTAACCTAACCCAAACCCAAATCGAATTCTAGCCCTGGAAAACAACTTGACTTTACTTGCCTCTGCAGCAGCAAGGCTTTCTCATGATGGCTTGGTAAAAAGTGCTTTGAAATCACTCCATCGTGCACATGTTATAAAGAGCTGTGTATATATGGTTGTATAGGAGCTAAGTGTGAATTCCCACTAGAGGAGCTGTGAATGACTGGTGAAAATGATGGGGTTGCAGGATATAAAGGACTCTGGGAGGTCAGTGTATCCATATGGTACTGTTGGCAAAAAAATCTATATTCAAGAAGCTGCTATTTATGGTACTGCACCTGTATCAGAATATACTCTTTCTCAATACGCATTATTAGTCTCACATTTCACACATTAGAAGCAATCTATTTTGTTACACAACATAATTGGGTTGAAACACACTGTAAATAATGCCCAATATTGTTTTTCATACCTGCAGTTTAGAAATCGATATTCAGGAACAGCGCCTCCTATTTCTTAACGCAGCGGCAAATGAGCACGACTTGGCTAAACTCCAGTTCTTCTAAGTTTTCTGCTTGTCTTCTGTGCTCTGACCTTTCACTTCTTACAAAATACTTACCAAACTTTTCAGATACACCCCTCCGCTCCCCGCCTCGTAACTCCTGCATACAGAATAAGAGGTACACAGCAAACATCTCTATCTAAAAAGCACATAGTTACCTGATTCACAAGCGAAAGTCTTGGAGGTGTCGTCACAGAAGATAATGGCGACAGCGTGCTTCTTTGTCTCTCGGGGCATGCGGGTGATGTTTTTGATGTTGTGGAGCTCGGTGATCTGTGAAGGCAGAGACAGCAGCATTAGAGGGAGAGAGCAGGGATCAGCACTGGGTGAACTGCACTGGGTATACAAGTGTAAGCAAAGACAGGCTAGACTCATTTAAATACGACTTGTGTAGGAGAATATAGGCACTGTGTGGAAACCGTGTTCTATCTAGTGATAAAAGCAGACTTGACACTCTTCTTCTTATGTGTAATATCTTTTGTCATTGAAGTTTATGACATTACACTACTTTTATTAATCTTCAACCACAATATTTACTGGCACATGTTAGCATTTCTGATAGATTCCCATTAGGGATGCACCAATCAGATACTGGTATCGGGTATCAGTGCCAATACTGAAAAATTAGCTGGATTAAATATCGGTTTCCAAAAATCGCTTCAGCCATTATCCTAACTGGACATATAAATTGATATAAAAAAGATTATTTACTGGTCGTGCTCGGTCCAGAAAGTCTCACAATGTTAACTTTTATTTATACAAAGCTGTTCAGTAGTTACTTGAGATAAATAAGAGTTATGTAACACTTTTGGCTCAGTTTTGTCTTATTTTATTTTTGTTTAAAGAAAATAAATGCTGATTTCAGTCTCTGAACTGGTATTGGTTGATAGTGTGTATCAGCAGACATTAAAAGCTAAAGTACTGAGATATTGGAATTGAAAATTGGTGCATCCATAATTGTCATAAGGTTATACGAATATCAACATTAGGATGAAATTATTGTCAATGATGTCCACCCCTATGACTTGTTGAAAATGATTTTAATATTTTACTTAATTTATTCCATATACCTGTTGCTAGAAACCTTTAACATTCCCCTTTATTATCTGAGATCTCCATTACAGTCACACTAAACCTCAAAGATCACATTTATGTTATTGAGCATCAGCACTCTATGTACAGATGAAATTGTTTTCTTGTCCGAGCCAAGTTAAAATTGTCGACCTTATGAAGATCATTCTCATACTCAGCATCCTTTTAGTACAAATGTTCCTATTATTTGTCATGTATATTGTCATCTCACATACCTAACTGAAGTGTACATTAGCATTAGCCTTATTTAGCCTGTAGTGCCTCTGTATTTATTTTAAAAGCATTCAGTGGACAATGGGGGCTGATGATTATAAACCTTGTGCATGCGCTGAGTGGCTCTCCTTGAGACAGCTCCTTTAGTCAATCTGGAGCAAACCAATCTAAAGCATCTCAATCACTTATGCAGAGAATTGATCGGCAATATAAAAAAGAAAAGATTACATTTAATTGAATATCACCCGCATTTACAGGCCATTTTGTTCAACAGTCTTCTGTGTGTTCCCTCCACCCGGGAGATAAGCCCCATTACATTATTGTAGTCTATTGTGTGCTAACCATGGGACCACTGCCAGACTGTTGGGAATGAATTAAGCGGGCACGCTGCCTGCACAGTACAGCTCCAGTGTGAGAGGTTAAAGGAGAAACCTCATAAACATACACAACATGAGGGGCAGCCATTCCTCTCTCTGATAGCATGACATGTAATCAATGATACTTATACTTGCAGATCACTCCCCTGCATTGTGTTTATTTAGCTGAAAAAAATAAAATAAAAATACATGAATAAACTATCCACATACAAAAATATTGCTTTTAAGAGCTTTACACCAACACTAAGAACATGTGGGAGAAGGTCTATACTTCAACAATACAACATAAATTTGCATAACATTTTGTCAACTAAAACTAAAAATATCTAACTGCATGATAGAGGAATTGCATTTCTGTGCTGTGCCAGCCCAACACTGCCAGTTCATTCCTTGTTATCTTGGTCTACGTCATCAGAGGTATAATACTCCCTACAGTGCTAGAGTAGACTGCACTAGAATGAACAACACTATCACAATGTTTTGGGAGCTCATGTTTCTAAATGCCGGGTCCTCTACTGAGGGTAAATAAACTCTAGTGTCATGTCTCTACTTTCTCTTGGACTTTATTTCAATTTAGTCTACAGCACTGATAAATCTTGACTACGGCTGAAATGCATTTTTTTTTTTTTTTTCAAAAAAAATAAAATAAAAAGATATATATATAATTTTTAAAAAGTGTTAAGTGCATATCACGAAAATTTACAGAAGACTCCCTGCTACATAGTAAAATAAATAATCTACGACACCCGTGGATCATCATGTTATAATTTGCACATTTTAAATCACAATATTCATCTAAAACAACTTAATAAAAGAAACAAGTCTGCTGACTTCCCTGTAAAAAAAAAAGTGGTGCTCAATGGGAGCTGACAATGCTGTAAACGTCATCACAACAAAGAGATGACATCTCTTTTGAATAGCTGCAGATCACACAAGCAAGCTGCAGATTTTATTTTTTTTCTTGTTTGTTAATTTGTACCAAAATAATATCACCAACTGAGAAAATAAAATTGGAGAACAAAGTAACTACAGAGCAGTGGGCGTATGTCGGTGGCGGTGAAAACAAGGATTGATCAGTAGTACAGCATCTTGAAAATGAGCGATTAAAGATTTCTCGAACGAGCACAAATCACTCCAAATACAACTGTGGGTGAGTAAAAGATGAGGGGAAAAAATATAACATGGTTAAAGGTTTGAAAAGTAAAATTCGCAGAATATGTTTGTTTTAACAGAAGAAGGGTGTGCAAAAGATAAGAGTTCATTTTCAAAGAGGGTGTGATTTAAGTTTACATCTGTCCTCAGGCCAAAACATCACACATTTAACTGACATGAGACTTTGTAGCGTCTGGTTTGGTTCTTCCTTTTAGCTCTGCTTGCGTGGCTCAACCCTCCTCTGGTGCCTGAGGCAAGAGCCCATGCAAAGTGAGTCATTTCTAAAGAGCCAGATTCCTCATTGCGTTCTCTTTAATCTGTTTTCGCCGTCAGATAATCTCATATAAAAGAGTTACTTCTCTTTGCTGCGTGTCTTATTTACACCCTCTATATGCACATATATTAGACTATAGCTCCACTCCACTTTAACTGTCAGCAAGAAGGCAATGTAGTGCGCACAAAAACAAGTTCTCAGAGGCTAAAAATATTCAGAGCGTGCGTGGACCAGTGCTTCTCAGACACACAAACATGGAAAATAACAGAAATGGAATAAACGTGACGAGTTGAAACTAAAAATAGGGGCCAAATCAGCCACCGGTGCAGCCTGGAAAGCAGTGCTGCGTTGAATGTAGCCCTTAGTTGGGACCTTTTCTTGATCTTTGGGGCGATGCATTATCAGGTGCAGTGGTGCATGTGCGCGCTCATCGCTCACTCTCCACAGAACGGGTGTACAAGGTGCCCCCGGGGACCAGAGCCACCGCACAGGACGCCCCGTGTGACAGCATGATGTAGTAACCACGGAGACGCTTTATGGCAAACACACAGCTGCTACTGTACCAGCTAACCAGTGGACTCAGGATACAGAGACGCTCGTATGAACAAGTACATAGTATATACTGTACACAGAAATGAGAATGAAGATAATTGGACAAATAATTATATATAAAAAAAATAATACAGCCACAAGCAGCAATCATTGGTCCTCACTCGCGCCTACTCCATGCCCAGCCCACACCGCACCCCATGAGCATCTGGTTAACAAATGTAGTTTGGCTATGCCAAAGTTTTTGTCAGGACGTCCCATTGGCAAGGACAGATTTTTGGTTTGTTGCTATGGCAACACAATGTGAGATGGGGTGTGGCCAGCATTAAACTTTTGATCTAGAGCATGTCTCAAATATGTGTACCAAACTTTGCATGTCTACGACAATTAACATTTTATTGTTCCATACAAATTGCCTAGTGAGGTACTGTTGCACCATTTTAAAAATGTTCTTATGTAAATCTGTTCAAGGTTGGGGTGTTCACCCATGATTAAAGTTTGAGTTAAATCATCCAAAGATTCTGCAATTTGATGATTTTGAAAAATAATTTAGTTTTCTCCCTGAATTTAGTCTTAATCTGTAGGGAGCGCTAATGCAAGTTAGAGTTTCAATAGTTAGCAAAGTTTCGTGTGTTTTTGCCATTGTTCACAGGGTGAAAAATGGGTGGGTTGGTTATGAAAAAAAAAAATGAAAAAAAAGTACATTCTGTTTACTGTATACTGTAATAATATTCTGATACAAGAATAATGTTCCACTTTTTTTAGCTAGCTCTAAAGATAGTCAAGTACTACGCTACATTACAATTTAGATCTGTGGAGAATCGTCCCATATTCACGGAAGGAATTAATATATTTTTGAGCAAATCAAACACCCATAATGAATAAATGCAAGATGGATATGTTTTATGTCATACCAGAAGATTCCAGGCTAAGCAATAACATCTCCATAGAGACAAGCAGGTGCTAAAAGTGAATTAGACTTTTTAATAATTTGATTTGTGGAATATGTTATAAGGAAAAATACCTTACCATAAATATACTGCAGATGCACAACATGTTTTGCAATAACCTTTGTTTCTTGTGGATCAAATATTGTGTTTTCAGGAAATGAGAAGAAGTCAGATTTGTCTATATAATGCAAGCCCTGTATGGAAATGCTGTATTTGAGAATCACAGCTTTCATGTGTGTAACGTGTAGACACTTTATTACAGAGCACTAAGTCAGCACTCAGTGCAAAAAGCCTCATTGTTATCTGCTGTTAGGTCGCTTCTACTCCTTTAACACCAGCTCCTCTCGCTGTAATGAGCCATAATTGGAGAATTTCAAAGCGTTCGGAGGTGGAGAGAGATATCATATGCGGGATTATTGCCTCCTAAAGGAAAGGGAAAAGGGCCTCTGAGGACTAGATAAAGTTACCGAATGTGCCTTAATGGACTTTTAACTCCATCATCGGAGAATAGCAGTCAGCCGATCTGATATAAAGACAGAGAAAGCTATTGTTAGACATGTGCACAGCTTATTGCTATTATAACTTTTTTATAACACTATATTTGAATTCTATTTCCCTGAAGTGTGTTCTTGAGTAGAGGGTGTATTAGTTCAAATACTATCAGTTTTCAAGTTTCATGATTGCTGTTTTGAAACTGAATATTTACTGTTTGACTTTTGCCTAGACCTGTGCCACTATGGCTCTTGGGTCATTTCTGCATACTAAACAGAAAGTTGTTTGGGCATCATGATCTTTTGAGTGGGTGATCATGACATGAGTGGGAGTGTTGTTTTGGGGGGGCACACAATAGCGTATTATGATCTCATTAGGCTCAAGAATATTCTACTCAGAATATTTTGTTGGCATCTGTTGTCTTTGGATTGTAACCAAATACAGCCTACATACTTGATTAGCCATAGATTGTTGTTGTCATTCATAGAAACTTGCAAATAAATTATGTCAAGCCAATTTGTTAACTTACATTGTCCAAATGTTTTTGTGAAAAGTAAAAAATGCTCTAGCTGAGGAGCAAATATAGCAAAATCCTACTCAACATAAACACCTGTGACCCACAGGTTGGCAGTGCAATTCCAGCTCCCACAGATGAATTCTGAAGACACTTAAACTCTCAGTGTCTGCAGACACTGGTGTGTAAGTGTGTGTGTGAATGGGTGAGTGGTTCCTTGATGTAAAGTGCTTTGAGTGCATTGAAGGTGGAAAAGTGCTATATAAAAATTTGACCATTTATCACAATACGACTTTGTGATTTGTAGCGCAATGTAAAAGGTGACTATGTAACCTTTCTGGCACATGGGGATTGATGGTTTTAGATACATTCTGTAATATAATTGCAAGTTTAGAAAATCTACCATACAAAGGTACTGCATCTATTTTCTAGTGAACCATCTTATATTGAATATCTGTCAAGTTAGAACAAAACAGTACATTGCTAGAATCATCTACAACATAAATCCACACAGTGCATAGTGAGAGTGAGGTGAAGTTACCTTATGAAAGCTCCTGAAGTAGGCTGCCTTCTCGTCTGGGTATTTCTCTAACCGCCGCGGCCCTTTGCTCGACGCCTTCTTGAACACAAGCCAACACCTCCGGAAGATCTGACAACACAAAACCAACAAGAGTTAAATATACAGCTTCCTCCAGTGAAACGAATACATTAGAGCACTGAGGAGTTTATAGTGCTTCAACATTAATTTGAGGATCTGGAACTTAGGACACTCTTTGTCTGGTCTGGTTTAAATCCTGGTGTAGTCCTGGTTTTGACCGAGTTTAGTCGTAGCTTTGACTGGGTTCTGCTGTATTTCAGTCCTATTTTAAACCTGAGTTACGCTATGCCAAGTTTAGTCATAGTTGTAAAAAGTTCCTCCAGTACTTCTTTAAATCTTCACTTAGTTCACCGCTATGCTTTTTTATCATCATCTTATACTGTTCAGATTTATGCCTGATGAAAATGTGGTACCATCTTGCCAAATACTTGATAAGTGATACTATTTGAGTAACCTTAAAACAGCTGAAGAGGTATCAAATTCACAAGAGGAATGCATGCTGACTTGAAGCTTAAATTAGTTTGTTCGGGAACTTTATAAAAACTTAAATGACGTTCCAGTTGCACCAAGACGACACTGAGCGATGAGTCAATTTTGTGAAAGATGTTAATAATACTCCCATATCTGATGCTGATTGCAATAACGATATCCTCTGAGTCATATACTGTATATTTATAGTGCTGTGAAGTGGATATATACAGCAGAAAAGTGGAAGTGAAAAACACGAACAGCCCTCTGCAATGCCCCTGCCATGATGTGATCCTCCCCATTGAGCTAAGGTCAATATCAGGGCTAAGGTAACAGGAAAGAGTCTACAATGGAGTGAATTAATGTTTTTATGAATAGAAAGTACATGCTGCTGTGGTAGTAAGATAGAGAACGTTGTGGACATATCGCATATCAGTAAAATGTTTTCTACGTGGAGAAACAACGCTGGATATTTGGGAGTTTGTTAACACAGTGGCAGAGTAACCCTTCCTCAAAAGTAATTAGTTTTTTTATTAAGTATTCAAACTTCCTCTTAATGTCCATAAATTGCCCATGTGAATGAAGAGAGAACAGTATGAAAAGACATAATGCCTTTCTTAAGTGAAAATGAGTTGTCCTTTTTAACAGTGCAGTTTTTTGTGCATGTTTTGATGACACAAGGACCAAACATATGAGCAGTTATGCCAATGCAATCTCTATTACATGGCTATTAATGTCTCCCCCCACCAGAAATTACAGAGTACACCTTTAAATCAAAGGTAAAACTGAGTAGTCTCACTTTGGTTTATTTTAGAGTAGGATGGAAGGGAGGGCACCACAATAAACCATCATAAAATGTGTTTAATAACGGAATACTGAATACATAGACAAGACAAGTAATAGACATTGAATCAGAGTATTCTAACAAAACACTATGTTTCTTGCATAGTTTGTTATGCTTGGATTAATTATCACTAGTTAGAGAAGGAAAATCGCTCATGCACTCACCACAAGGGCAGTGTTTTCTATTTTTGTCACTAATACTGCGCAGTTTGAAGCCTACATTCTATGATCAGAAGTACTGCAATGAAATCCTTTACTCTTATGAAAGTAATTGTTTCTGAATACCACTAAATAAAAGAGTAATTACCAGAATACAGTTACTCTAAAGTATTCTGGATATTTTCTGTATATATTTAGTTACTTCACAACACCAAAATGAATGAATCTGTTCCTGAATGAAATGAATCTAGCTATTGATCTGTAATACAACTAAGACACACCATCAATCATTATACAAGTATTGGTAAAGCAGATATTTTAACTACATTTTAACTTTGGTGTTTTAATTTGAATACTGTTACTATGGATTAGCTGGTGTTTGATAGTTTGAAGGCACATTCTTGACATGCACAATGCGTCAAAGAGTTTGACAAAAGCATATGCATTAAGTAGGGTCGTACAAATCTCTGCTGAATGACTATTTGCTTTTCAAATGGGCCCATTATTGTCTGTGATTCCCTGATTTATGCAGAGGAAGATGAGTCACCTTAAATATAGGCCCGGACCACACAATCCACTGAATGAAAGATTGGCATTCAACAGGAAGGAAACAGGTGAGTAAATTATTCAGTTCTTTAAAAATTGATTCATTCTTTATTTATTTATTATTTAATATGTATTCCTTTTCATTTGGGATCATTAGGTTTAGCCAGCCATTTATTTATCCAAATGCTTTATTCATAAGGTTTTATACAGCTTTATGGGCATTTGGGGTGGCACTGATAGAAATATAGGATTACAACCATAGACTTTAGATATAAATGGACATTACTAACCCAATAGTCACCGTGTTCCAAACAGAAGGTGTATAGGGATGGTTTCAGCTCGATCGGCTCCAATTGACTTTGACTGAAAAATGTCACCTCGTTCCAAATTCACTCCTTTAAGCCTCATGAGCTTCATTTGCCTGGAGTCGAATGCTATGGGTGGCGTCACACTCCCTTAGTCCACTTCTTTACAGTGTATGATTGTAGTACACAGTAGTATACAGTATTTATTTATTTTTTTTGCTTAGTCAACTTAACAATATTTCTTTTGTGTAACTGTTACACCCTTACCTCTCAATTAAAGGTGCATTGTGTAACTTCTGGTGGAGGGTTCGTCAAATGCTTTTATTCATGGAGATGCTATTGCTTTGTCTGGAATGTTTCACAGTATGGCATTAAACCTTTCTATTTTCATGGAGACCAAACCAGAACAAGTTGCAGGTCAGATCTGTGAAGAGGCAATCCCACTCACAGTCAGAATGTGTGTTTTTCCCTTGGTATTTCTGAGCTATAAAACCACCTGTAATTGAATAAATGTAAGAAGAGCTGTTTAATGTCACACTGTGGAACATTCCAGACAGAGCAATGACATATCCATAGAAACCTGCAGGTGACAGACCCTCCACCAGCAAAGTTACACAGTGGACTTTTATGCTAACACAAAATACTCCACTCATTGAAGATTATTCTCAGCATCAGCCATAAAACATCTGTGAAGAGGACACAGAGGAGAAATCGGTTGGCATTACTTTCCTGTAAAAAGTTGTATATGCAGCGCTAAGACAATAAAAAGAAGCAAAATGCTTCTTTGGCACGAACAAGAGAGAAAGATGTGAATCTCTTTTGATGGCTATAACCACATTTGCAGTTAAATTAAAGCCAGGATCTATTCCCTGTTGGGAGCACAACTCAAAGCAGCAGCAGTGTAGTGCAGCCATAGTAGTGCTAAGATTAAGTAATTATGGTAGCACAAAGGAGGGTGCAGAGATATAGCTGGTGCATAATAAGAACTAGAGGGTCTGAATGGAGAGGACTTCATTTTGCCTGTTTCACAGTTGTCAGAGCTATTCTCAGGCCACTGCGGCTCTTCTTCACACACCCTCGTACATGATTGTAATTATGTGATGTGATGGAGGCTGTGGGCTCGACTAATGCCAGCAGAGAGAGTGGGACTGGCAAAGCTGCAAAAGAAGAAAATTAAAAAGTGCTTCCTGTCCAAACAAACTATTCATTTTGATGCAGGTCTCAGCTTAACTTTTGTGTTGACTGCAGAGTGAGTTAATGTAACTTCATAAGGCGAGGCAGAATAAAAGTAATTGGATTCAAATTATTTGTTCCATGATTAAAGGTGCTCTATGTAACTTTTCTGGTGAAGGATCTGCCACTTGCTCGTCTCCATGGAGATGTTATTGAATTGCCTGGAATGTTCCCAGTCTGACATTAAACTTTAAAATATCTCTCTCAATGGAGTCAAGTTACAGGTTAGATCTGTGGATAGGCAAACTCTCACACAGTTATAAATTAATAAATGCAAAGTGTATTTTTAATGCCATACTATGATACATTCCAGGCAAAGCAATAACATTGAGAATATTTTCGCCAATTAGAGCAATATATTGAAAGAAAAGTGATTATGATTTTAATGACAGTCATTTCCTCTTTGGTCTACCTCAAATGTGTGAAATGCTGCCTCAACTTTCCATATTTCAACCTATATAGCAAAACAATAACTTAAAATACTGAATTCAAGAAGGATTGTTCAAACAAAAGAAAAGAGCCCATTTGCGGAGGCCTCATTCTCATGGCGGCTGAATGAAAAGCAGATCAGAGTAAGTCTTTAGTGCTTAGCCTGAGCAGCTCCCTCACTGGAATCCCCTTGAACAATATGAACTCCTGCTCCTCTATTGTAGTAATTGGACGGCCTTATCTTAAAGGCAGCCTAATGAAGGGAGGTCACATAATTAACAGCCAGTGATAAGCCATGCACCCTAATTCAATATGCGTCTGCACTCCACTATCTCAGCTACAACAAGTTTTAGCTGCGCAAAGACAAATGGACTTGTGTGGTCCACTGGTCAAGATTAATGGGCTCAAGGTCAGGTAGCAGTACTGAGAAACCTTTCATTTGAATCTTATGTTTTATTATGTGTTCATTACCTGGTCTAGTGTAGGATCATGGACAAAAATTTCAAAAGGCTATTAGGAAAAGGCTTAATACTTGACACTCAATCCCACAATGATCATTAAAAACATTTTTATACATATACATTATAATTTTCAACACCAAATATTAAAAGTCTCTTTGGTGTGTGGTCCAAACTTGATCCAAACTTAAATGTGATTTTTATACAGTACTGACACTTGTTTAAAAGGTCATCTAGTTTCAATACTAGTTTTAGTATTGATAATGTAGTAGGTGTGGGACAATACACGAGATTGGGTCCATTAGCACAACAAATGAGACAAGACAAGGTTTTTTACATAATTTCTAATATGCAAATAGTGTGATTTAGTTATCAAAGTTGGCTTCAGAATTTGTATTTACTTAATTTAACATTTTTGTTGTGATTTTGGGAACTACGGCTTCTCAAACGATACAACTCCCCAACTCACCGGCATTTAACCCTTTTTTTGCCCAACCCAAACAGGGGGAAAAAATGATAATAATATCACATATTATTTTTCTCATGTGTGCACAATCTTGTGGAAATTTTCTCTTGAGAGATCTTATGGCATGAGATCTTGTCAGATTAGATTTTCTCAACAGGCAATTGTAACTTTACCAACAATCTGGAAGCTATATGCTATGCTAATTGTTGATTACCATATTTTTCAGACTACACTAGAAATTGATTGGGGCTCTTGAGTATAAGTAAATGTGAAGTGGTCCAGCCAAGTCCAAAATTGATATTCCTCTGTAATATGACCTGCCGGCTGGATGTATGCGACCTTGGGCTAAATGTGGAGGAAACCGGCTGAACTACAAATAGCTTGTTTTGATATTAAGTTGCATGGACTTGTATCTCGGAAGTATCAGGATTTATATAGAAGGTAGTGAGCATTGTAGTGACTAAGTGAGCCTCTCTATAAGCCTAAAACAAAGGGTTTATCAGTGGGCTAGTGTTACGAAGTCACCATGCTGAGGAGAACTTTTCAAGGGTAATCCCGTCACTTTTGGGAGGGCTGTTTTGTGGCGCAGTAAACACTTCAGGAGGTACTTGGCAAAGAGCAGCAAATTCATCTACTCCAGCAGCACTAGAGAAAAGGAGGATTAAACGCAGACAGTTACAGCCAGGTGCTTTGGAGATAAATACTGAGGTGCAAAAAGAAGAATTGTCATTATTGTGTTTCATGTGCTCTTTTAGAAGTAAGTACAAATTGTCTCATTTTATAAGCAACAAAATTGGTCTCCAACGTACATACACAGAGATGGATTTTAATTTATTATCTCCTTAGAGTTCCAGAAAGTTGGACATTCGGAGTGATAATTCCAAGATTTGTAGCCATGTTTACTTACAGCAGACAGTCCCAGGGCAGCTGTAGTTACAGAAGTAGTACCAGTGCAGAGTGTTTTTGTTAAAAAGTCAATATATTACTACTGTTAAACCTTCATCATTTATAACCATTGATCAGTGCTAGCAAAACGGTTTACACCTTACAGTGAGAAAAAATGAACTTTTGACTTCTTATTCATCAAATAAATCAAGACTTGAGTTGTAACATTCCCTGAAACCAAATAAGGCAGCCTTCACACAGACTAATCAGAGGATCTATTTTTAAAAATCATATTTTGAGAACAGAATACATTCACTTTACAAAGTACCATCAAACTAGTGACATTATTGAGAATCTGTCTGACTCCCTGATATTTTCTGGCCCGGTTCACCCCTCAGGCAATGCCCTCATCATTCGGATGAACAGAGGAACTGTCTAAAGACATGAAAATGATTTCCAATGACAGGCCCCTTCACATAAATGACTAATAGCGCCAAGGCTTAAAAATAGCAGCCGGTGAGGTTCTCAGGAGCACAGTGGATAATTATCAGAACACAATCTCAACACATCAGATATTTATAATTCCTTCAGTGTTCCCTCAAAAGAACAAATGTGCAGAAGGCCCTGTGACCTGAGATGATTGATGTCCCACAAACTCCAGTTTAAAGATGATTGCTGGTGCACTTAGTGAAAGCACTGATGGAGAGCACTCCAATCAGCTCTGTTGTGAAACACTCACATGTGACGGTAACACAGAGGATTAAGGCTGTGGTTAGTGTTACGTGGTGTTCAACCATATTCACTGGGATTCAGGATAAAAGCCTACAGGTGAACAAGTAGCTCTTCCTGTTGCGGATGGAGTCCTTGGGCGAAGCAGACGTTTCCACGGTGATAATGGCGTCTGATGGACTATGACAGAAAAGCCCCGGCAGTATCAGCTCCCAACGCCAATCAATTTGAGACAGCGGCTCAGCCTGTGGAGCAGTGTCCATCTTTATAATTTGATTTGTTATCCCGTCAGACAGTTGTTACAGCAATCAGGGCGGCGATCACTCCAGTGACCCCAGTCTTTAGCCGCCCCTTACCCAAATCCCCCACAGGCCCCTGTGACCACATTCTGCCAAACGTGACAAACACAAGTTTAGCTTAATTGCTCTCACTCTGTGTCCCCTCAGTGCAGTGCTCACCTTTGACACATTTGCTCCTATTTCTGTAATACATTTTCCGCTGCATCTGAAATGTTTGGACATGCCATCATTTTGTAATTCGCCCCTGACTACAGCTGTTGGCAGAGTGGTGAGCCAGCCGCGCCCCAGTTAATCATAGATTACTTTATCTGGGCCATTCCAAATCCTCCTGTGTAATGCCGTGCTACCTCAGCAGCAAATAATCACTGCCCCTCACCCCAATCCCCCAGCCCAACAGTCCCCAGCACAACACCCCAGCCCACAGTCCCCCCCCCAACAGTCCCCAGCCCAACAGTCCCCAGCCCAACAGTCCCCCAGCACAACAGTCCCCCAGCCCAACAGTCCCCCAGCACAACAGTCCCTCAGCCCAACAGTCCCTCAGCCCAACAGTCTGGTAGCCCGACAGTCCCCAGCCTGACAGTCCCCCCAGGTGACTGACCATTTAACTCAAATTAATGTTGTGTGTATGGCTGAACTCTGCTATGTAAAATCATTTATCAGAATACTTTTAAATGTTTGAGAAGTTTAAAAAAGGTAAAAAGTACTATATTATGGTTGAGAAAACCAAAGCCCAAAAGACAAAACAAGATATTTTGAAGGATTTGGGTAAAATCCACAAGAAAAGGCTGTATTTACAAAGAGAAAATGTGTTTCATCTGGTGGTTTATTCAACATTGGCAGTGGCAATTTTTTTTTTAAAATATATGGAAACAAAGGTCCTTTAATCTCTGAACAAATCTTACAACCATACATCTGAATGAATGTCTACTAAAGTTCATAAAAAATATATATAGTAGAAAAATTATAGCTTGATTACGCAATTGACAAGCAAAATAATTTTAGGCATAAGTATTTAAGACAATAATCCTTGTGAGGGTGTTTGCAGTGAAGTCAGTCTTTATATTTAGTTACAAATGTATGCAGTAATCTCAGAAGTGGGAAGTCTACTCTTTTTAGGTATTTGCACATCATTACATTGGATTTTGAACGGCCACTTCTAATGGGCAGAGATTATGGAGAGTAATGACAAGATTAAGAAATGGAAAAATAAAATGAGGCATGAAATAAGAGGCTAAAAGGGGTGGAAAGTTTTATGAGGAGAAAGTTTGAATATGATTAAGAAGGAGTGCTTGTTGAGAAAGTGGAGTATGCTGTATAGACCAGAGCCACTGCTGCAGCCCTCCATTAGGATTCATGATAAATTACTCTTTTAAATGGGACTTGTGGTCAGAGCACAGTGAATAGACCATGAATCTAGCATGCACAGAGCCTTAAGCATAAAATAAGACCTACACTAACAAATCTTGCTAGTACCACTGACTCATAGAGAAAGCCCAACCATAAAACTCCTGCTCTCTATGCTAATAACATTACTGATGATGGCGTTTACGACCACGCTGTTAAGATGTTGCAAACCATGCGGCTAGCAGTGCATATTTTAAAACGCAGAGGAAAATATAGCAGCTAAACTGTGCCAAAGAAGATGTAGGTCAATATTGAAGTTTCTCTCTCAGGTGTGAGTGAAGGGGCTGGCTATAAACAGACTGGCGTATTGCTCATGTCAGCTCGCACTTCTACTTGACGATTGGCCAAATTTAAAATCTAACCATGAAGTCGTAATGTTGCTTACCACAGCGTAGTTATGCTCTTGTATATTCTAGACGCTATTGATTCTTATCACAATGAATGCGCGTGAGGTTTCTGTCAGCAGCAGACTTTTTTGCAAACTTTACTGATGCATAAGGGACATTATTTGGACACTGTAGCGCACACATCACAATATTTTATAATAACCAAGAGCAAAAAATATATAAATGGTGATAATAATTTTTAAATAAGTAGCAAAAATAGTGCAAGAGACTGGTGTCAAATATAAATGTAAGTAAAAATAATAAAAAAAAGAAATATAGTAATACAAATATAACTCAGGTACAAGAGGTCATAAGGAGAAACAGTGCAAAGATGAAATAGTGATTGACAGAATAATAAGCCAATTGCCTCGTTTCGAATCCAAATCCCTTTATACATTAGCCTGTTAGTCGGCCATGAACACAAAGCAATTTACATTTAATATAAGCAACAACTAAGGAGGGTTTTATAAGTGTAATCTTTGTGGCACCAATGAAGAACAACTCCTGTGTTATTCACTATCTTTCACCATGGCTGATCATGAGAGTCAGTGCAGCACAAATCCTACTGAACTTTTGCAGATACTCCAGTAAAATCATATTTTAGTGGCTCTCTGAGGAACTCAATTAGGCCAACAGGTGAGGTCTGCAAACCAAGTGAAGTGTCCTAAGAAGTGTTTGGTCAAGCTATAGTTAGAATATAAAGTAGGGCAATGAAAGGAGCAAGTTTAGAACTAGGTTACAACTATGATTGTGAGACAGAGCCAAATATGCTACACACACTAGAGGGCAGTATAGATCATGTCCGAGATTGATGGTTTATTCAGATTTCTTTCATTCATTTATTGCTTTTTGGAACCAACTAAAATATTCAAGTTTGAGCCTGGGCAGACAGTCCATGTAAACCCTTGAGATATCACTCATACCATGTCCACAAAGCGGTTATATGAATTTTTTATGAAACCATTTTATCACCTTAGCATGTTGCTTTGCCCGAGGCTTTTTGAGGATCTAAATTAGCATCTAGGCCAACAGGTGAGGGCTGTAACTCGGAAACCAAGCGAGGCGCCTTAGATGTGCCTGGGCAAGCCTTAGTTGGAATATAAAGTAGGACGATAAAAGGACCCAGCAAAGAAGTGGGTTGCAACTCCATCAATTTCCAAGGGTAATTAACATTAGGCTGACCACTGATTATCATATCAATAAAGTGTGAAATCCATTGAATTACACTGTACTGTATCATGGATAACTGTATTTACATGGAGTGTATTACCCATGAAACAAAGAGGTTTTGTAAATGAACGTTTGTAATTTGAATTTCATCAGAATGCTCTAAAAGCAGTAATCCTCTCCGCTAGTCGCCATGGCCCCCACTACCGCCTCTCAAGCCCTGGGGATTAAAGAGGTACTCGTTCAGTGATGTCTGGACTGCTCCTATGATACTGTAGGCCGCACTAACGCACCAAAGCTCTGTATGCAACAGCTATTTCCCCCACACGCAACCAAGCAACAGATCTGTGCTTTGCTGGAATCAACTGGACTAAGGCTGAAGGACTTAGTGGAAACATTGGATTGCGATTTTTCCTGACATAAATCACAAATCTGAATTTGATTAGTGATTTATGTTTTGATTATAAGATTCTGTTAAAAGTTCACATTTTAAACTCATTCAGAATAATTAACAAAAAGACTGGAAAATTAAATGAAAAATACAAGAATTACATTTCAGAACAAGTTTGTACAGATCTAAACTACAGGATTAGCAGTTTTTAAAGGTCCCATATTATGCAAAATTGACTCTTGTGAGCTTTAAGTCATGTTATAATGCTCTTGCCTCATCAAAAATATTGCCTACCTGGAGCTGGTCTACATCTCCAAATCTCAAAATGCTCTGTTCCACCTTGTGATGTCATGAAGCAGTAGTTTTCAAATTAACAGCTGCCTTTTACCTTTTGTTTAACAGAGATGGCGAATTCCAAGGCTGAAATTATTCAAATGATCTCAGTGAAGTTGTATGGAGTTTAAAAACACAGCAAAGCAATTCTACTTATTACCACATGACATCACAAGGTGGAACAGAGTGTAGCACTCAGCCTAAATATGGAGGATTTGCATATTGAACATGTATAAATGAAACAGACCACAACTCCTGTTTTGTTTTTGAAGAGGAAACAACTTTATAACAAAGATCAGAAAATAGCACAATATGGGCCCTTTAACTAGCTAAGATGTTTTCTTGTTTGTGGGGAAAATTATGATACTTAAAAAATGCGATTTGCTAATTATATCCATTCAAATTGTAATTTCGATTTGATTGTGATTAATCTAGCAGCCCAAAACTGGACTTATTTTGTGACAATAGAAAGTTATTTTATGCCTGCAAAGGAGGAAGCTGTTGAGTTTGTTGGTATTGTTTTTGTCTCATCTCTTTCCTTGGATAAGTGGGTTGTGATTTGGTGTCAATGTGATTCGCAGCATGAAATCACTAAGGAATGCAATTATCGCTTTGCTAAGAACAGACGTTTTGGTGAAATGAGAGAAAACACAGGAACGTGAGAGGAGAGTGTAGGGAAGGTGTGTGTGTGTGTGTACGTGTGTGTGTGTGTGTGTGTGTGTGTGTGTGTGAGGGGGTTTAACATAGCTTAATCTTGACCCCAATGCAAGCCTTACAGTTGCAACTTGCTCCCAGTAATCCTTGCCCCATAAACATATATAAGCTTTGATTGTTTCATGTACTTTTACAGCAAAACATTGTACTAATGAAAGTTGATGTAACATGTTGGGATTGTATTGAAGGTTAGCTTTCATAACAGGGCAAGATAAAAATCATTTAGCCAAAAGCAACCTACCCTTAATTAATTCATTATTAATATTAATTAATAGTCTTAATGAATATAGTTTGTACTGTTAAATTCATCATAATAACAAGAGACTGATGTTGTGATATGGTAAATAAACCTCCATACATTTTAATTGAACTCCAAATAGAAGAATTATCCATGGGTTTCAGCATGATGCAGATTAGCAACATTGCCATGGTTATCAATAATTCAAAACAAAATTATAATTATGTCTTTTGAAAGATATAAAGTGACATTCATAAACAGGAACCTGAAATTCATGAATACAGAGGTTTAAACAATACTCAGCATAGAATTATTGATTCTTTTTGGTGTAGTGAGGTGTCTTGGAGGCTGCTTTAGTTGATTTTGCCAGATTACTGCTTTGATTAGCGATTGCTGTTTACCCCCTTACTTACACCCCCTACTGTCTGAGGCCTTCTTTAGGACTGCATCCAATGTGTGTGATAAGGTGTACATTCCCTTGTCATTTTACTTTATTTTGTGTCACATCATGAATTGGAATATCAGATCAGAGAGGACATCAAAAGACATAAACAAGATCCAAGGAGCATAAACCGTGACGAGGGAGCATACACTTTATCACACACGGGATGCAGTTGTGCTATCGAAGGTGTCAAACAGTAGGGGGCACAAGTAGGGGGCATCAGGCAAAACCAAGGAAAGCAGCCTAAGACACTACACCATCACATGATGCTTTTGAGGAAGGCTACAGGAAGTAACTAAAACATGTAAAGCAGGTAAACAAACAAATTTTATGTTTAAAACTAAAGACAAAATTAACCATTAACATAGAAAACTATCAGCACTATATGAGCCAAATGTCTTGCTTCTCTCTTGCATGAGTCCATCATTAGCCACTGATCTTCGGACTCTTTGCTTTTCCTTCAAAACTGATGAAAAACCTAATGTTTGGAACAATTTCACCACCTCTAAGTGCCAAGTTATTTGGTACTTTTTAGCATTTACTCAAAGAGCCACTGCCAAGGTGACTACCATTGTTTTCACCATTTCTTTTGGCCAAGCATTTTTTAAATTAATTCTATAATAAATCACCAAAATATAGCACAATTGCACTGCCTTGGCCTTACATTTAAGGTCATTGCAACTTATTAAAAATCTTACCACTCTTTTTTAAAAAGTGGGTGTGAATATTCAGTGAGAGATAAACTGTCACCAACTTGCTATTAAAAGAGGTCCCTGAACAAAGATGGAGAGAGGAGCGCACAAATTAATCTCCAAAACAAATAAAGACAAACAGATCCGGGCAGCGCTAGCCACTTAGAGAAGACTGCAAGGTCAAGGCTTTCGCAAAACACATTAATAATGAACCACAAACAATTAGCACCCCAAACAGCACACTGGCTTAAGGTATTTCAGTGGGGCTGTTTTCTTACATATCAGGTACAATATTGAATTAATCTCCACAAGGCTTTAATGATGTTTGTTTAGCATAGTAGTTAAGTAAATGAAGATCTCAAGACAGAAAGACAGGCTCCTAACACACACACGCAGAGAGCTGGGGCTATCTTTGGCTGTGCACTGTACCCAATGTGCTCAATGTGCTTGGCAAGCAGGTTGATGAAAGGTAACAGCAGGAGGAGAGGAACTCATTATAAAGGAGTTGGGGATTCAAGTAAAAAGGGTCGCACAGAGTTTCACACCAAGACCACCTTTGTAAGTTTGCTTAAAAGAACCCCACGTGTCAGCTTCATGTACGGCAATTTACTATGAATGTCGGCCAGGGAATGTTCACAGAATTGTAGTACTTGTTGTAAGTGTACAGTAGAGAAATGTGGTGGAGTAGAAGCCTGAGGGCCCATCAGCTGATTAATGAAGGGGGAGGCGAGTGTTAATGGAGCTATGATGGATTTGTTTGGTGGTTCTCTTGTAAGTCTGCCTCCAGTTAACAATGCAGCAATACACAAACACACACATGCACGCACATCAACAAGGTTCAAGGATTAAATAAACCCTACTATGTAGTAATATTTAGCAATTTTCATCAACTGAATATAGAATTGTATTTGCTTATCTAAATCTAAATTATCTCTATTCTGAATTTATAGGGAAAAATATTTTGGTAAATAAAAATGTAAAAAATTTGACTATGTTAAAATTGGTAGTCAAAGTACCAACACTGGTTAAAATGTATTTTCTTTGCACCTTATTGTCAGTATTTATTATTCAGCAACAATCCACTAATATTTCAGTTCATTTGCAATGATGTCTCAAGAATAAGTTAAAAGAGGAGTATTGGATGTATTGATTGATACATTATTTATGCATTTTTGCCTGCAACATCTGTGTTTTGTTAGTCTTCGCACTGGTTTTCAATCGTAGAAAGTGTTAAATAACACTGAGCTACGTATATATCGCCAGTTAATTACTAAAACATGAGATATTTTTTATTCTAAGCACCCCAAACCAGATGTTCAGTTGCAATTTTAAAAGCCAGCAAGCCGGAATCTATTTAATTTACTGTCTATCATCTGTTGTGCACAATTTTTCAAAAGAAAGTTTCATGTTGTGGTTTATTTAATTTGTGTATTTCTGAATAGAATGCAGGGCTCACGCTACAGCACAAAGTATATTTGATACCATGAGTGCAGCTGGATGTAATGTCTACTGGGACTTGGAGGAAGATTAAATGGCCAAGAAGTGAGTCCTCTGCTACTGAGCTGTGACTTCTGCCCCAATGGGATTAAAGAACTTTGCACTTTACAAAGCAGCTCATCAGAAAACATAGGGCCCTCAAAGCTGTTATGGACATGGGCAGCTTACTGTAACATGCATTTTTTCAAAAGGAGCAGAGCAGTAGGGCTGTAAGCCTTTGGTTGCTTAGTCAAGTAATCGATTATGTCTAACTCGACCAAAACTCTTATCTGTAAAGGAATTCATTTATTTTCATTATACACATTTATATGAACCACAATAGAACGTTTAGGAATGATTGGTCCATGAATTCTGCGTTTTTCAAACCTATTCTTTTGTGTATGCAGCTATTGTGCAGTTTATGCTTTATGTGAATGGAAAATGTACTGAGACATTACGCTCATAAACACAAAGAGATATTCTTCACTAGGTTGTGGCTAAATAGCTAGTTTCCATCTGCAGTCCTTGATTTACAGCAATCAATTATACAATGAAATTGCATCCAGCCAAAAATTAGAACTCTCCACAATTCATACTCTCTACAATTTCATACAGCCTAACACAAAGAACCACATCACATCAGTATCGAAAACAATTATCCATCACCATTTTGCTGTGATCTTGTAGTCTTATGATTGCGGTTTGGGTAAACACAAGAAGACAAACAGTCATGCATCGTAATTTGCAACAGTGAATAGTAACATGAGACAGTGAAACAGATTAAAGATACAAATGTGTCAACAGCATGTGTACTAATCCTGTGAAATACTCTGGACTGAGTCTTAAATAGTAGCCAGAGATAAAACAAGCTGTGCTTTAAAGTCTGTTATAGGTAGTTCCAGTCACTTGCTGTAGAGAACTGAAATGAGGAGTGGCCAAAAGCTGTGCAGGCTTTAGGAATGACCAGTTTAATGGAGCTGTTGGATCTGCGTATGTTTAGCGGTGAGCTAACGTGGGTGGGGTTAGTAGTGCTTTGGCCATGCCCCTTTTTGTCGACAAATTTTTTTCAGTTCAGTTCATCTTGACTTCGGACTCATGGTCCATTTTTAAAATAGACAAGGACAGTGACAATACAAAACAACAAACATCTGTGTTTTCAAAAGACAGCCACACCAGCGTCTCCACATATTGGACTGATATCATACTGCACTGAATCTCATATTTTTGAGTGACATATTATTACATTGTCCGATTGGTTCAGTCTGCAAATAAAACTGAACATTTAAGTTCTTAGTTCAGCTTACAGAGTGTTCACTCATGCAGCCACAATCATCTCAGTCACACTCGTCCATCGTGGCCTCCTCAAAAGCACCAGCAAAGTATCATTGTAGGCCATCGGCAGTCTTTGCAAACTGTCCTTTTTTGTAATTAATCCAGAGGTGGGCTGTGTACAACGGTGTGCAACGGTGTGCAATATGATTTAAGCAATAACAACTTTACATAATTTGAACAAGAGCCACGCGTACGCATTAAGATTATTTGCCTGAGCATAGAGCGTCCTACAGCGTCTATACATATCATTATCATCTGCCACGTCCGCAGTGATGACTAATGAATGCACTGGTCAGGTTTTTAGTCGACCAAGAGTTTTGTGGAATACAGCCCTTTAGCCCAACAACTTCAGCCTCAAACAGTCAGCACTTACTCACAATTAAGTCAAGAGCAGTGTTGATACATTAGATTATTATTGCCTCTATAGTGCATTGCAAAATCAATTGGATTTCAGTTATGGCTAAGTAACAGCATTCATGACAAAGGGCTTTTTTGATAATTAAGAACAACAGAAATCAATGCAGTGAAATCTTTAAGTGAGGCCTGGGAGGAGATTTATTTAAAAGCAACTTTATAATAGAGCCACATTCTTCACAGTGAGAAACATTGAAGGAGCAGAGCGCTGATGTTGTTCCCATATCCTGCTCGCGACGCCATTGGTCAGGGGCAATAAGGCTGGACCATCTGTTATCAAGTCTTTGTCGGATGGAGGAAGCCGACGAAAAGTACGGCAGAGGAAATGACTGTGTGACTTATATAGCAGCGTACGTGAATTAATGCACTACGGGCTTCACATCATATATCATGGAAACAGCTCAAAGTAGGCTACGAGCACCCACGGGGCATAAATAAAATCTAAGGGGGAATTTAAGCTTCACACTCACGCCTATAATATCAGATTAGCTATAACCACTGTAAAATATAGAGATGTGTGGACTGATAGCTTTCAACAGCCCTACTTCAAAGTGCTTAAACTGCATGCGACAGGTTTGACTACACATTTCACTCAAATGCATGGTAGAATTGTTATACTTGAGATCTAACAAAATTGTACCAACTTTCTCCAAGTAACCATTTTGGTGCATCTGATTGAATATGAAGATTGGTTTGAGTGAGTTTGATTAAATATGGGCAGCAGATAGAGGTAATTACATAACCGTTTTCCTTGTAACCTACCACCTTTTACTGTAAACAAGGCCAAAGCTTCTTGTTATTAGTTGTTATTTGCCAAATTAAATGATATGACAACACCTTTATTTTGATAAATGAATGTTTAAATTAACAAAATGTTATATGGCCCTTACATCTTGAATGGAATATGCGTCATTTATTACATCTTTTCAGAACTTGCTAGAAACTTTACTTCATAGACACTTGACTAATTTAAAATTTTGATATTTACTACAGGCTCAGTAAACTATTCGCTAAAACTATAAAAATATCACATAATATACAAGATATATAAACTATAAAGTATAGAGATATATAGAGTGGTATCTTTGAACTTTGTGGAGAGCTAAAGTCTACCAGAGCTGACTGTGTCTTTTCCGCGCTTCAGTGACATTTGGTGAGATGAAAAATCTCCTGACATCCAGCCTTTTCTCTCACCTGTCATTTCTGATACAGAGAGCGTGGAAATGGTAAGATCCCATCTTAAACGGATCTGCCATCTTGGACAATAGACACATTGTTCATGTCTGTGACTGTGGTGGAAGTATGATACACAAGCTAGATGTTCACAGGTTATAGAGGAGTATATGATTACATACAGTCAATAAAAGATCATAAATCATCCTTTCTACATTAAATATAAGTATTTATTATCTGCCCTTTTTCATTCAACCATGATGGCCTTGATTTACCTATTTCATTGTTTAAAAGTTAAGGAACCCTTACAGTTTCAAAAAGAGAAAATATTAATTATTATAATAATATATTAATATTAAGTTTGTTTTTTTGTTTTTAATGAGTGTGAAAAAGCAGTTTCTATTTGCGCAGCTAATATCTTTATCACTTCCCACATTCTCCATGTTCAGTGACACACAGACAAATTTAGAGGCAGGATTTTAATATTTTACCATTTTCAGTATTTTGCTTTGACAATGTGGATTAGATACAAAGTGTCAATTGTTAACACTTTTTTATAGTACAATGACAGGAATAAAGAAAGAGCGATGAAGAATATGCACAACAATGTGCAAGCCTCTGTTGTAAAAATAAGTTAAAACCATGAAATGCAAGGGCATCTGATATTCCACATTTGGGATGATAAATAACTCTCCGGGTTGTCGTTGTGATTATTGGTTTACTGATTATTTGTTTACATCCGCACTTTAAGAAGATTGGATTCTCACTCCTCCTCATTCTAAACCAGACATAATGCATTTTTAATGTGTTTTCAGCTTTGACATTTAACATTTGCGATTTGACCACAGCATTCTCCAAAGTGCACTCAGACTACAGCGGGGAAACAACTTTTTCCTTCAGGTTATATTCACTAAAATAAGGCCAGGATCTGTCCAAAATGTTACATTTGTTTACACTGATAAATTATATGTGTATGAATAAGAGAAGACAGTAGGGAAGACGTGAGGCACAAAGGTTGAGGTAAAGACTGATTTGAGTACTTGAGGTCAACACTAAGGTTATGAACAGCACAAAGCTACAGAAATTATGAGACCAGTAAAAAAGTGCAAGAGCCTGAAACAGCTGCAACAGGAAAAGCTGCAGCTCAATATGATTACTCCTAACTGAATCAAAATCACAACATTTTACCTCCATAAACAACAAAATAACCTTGGAGACTGTAGTAGTTTAGACCTTTATGATGTGTTATGTTATGAAAAGCATGCAGTGATTTTTGTCCTATTTCATATCCTGTCACAAATGATGATGCCCTCCCATCACCTATTACAATGCTTGTCAGATTTGTTTGACACTGGTGTCATTTGAAAATATTTTTGCATCATGTTGGACATAACATCAAAGCAACAACTGCTTTTTGAGGTATTAAAACATGCTGGTGAACTGAGGGCTCGATAGTGACCACTGGCAACAAAATCTGACCATTTCTGCAAAGCTTTGACGTAACGCGAGCGGACGAAGGAAATATTAAACAGCTGACCTTTTCCATTTACCTCGGCGGGTCTGGACGAGGAAACATGGAACCCAAGTGACACTCAAATTACTTAAGGTCACGCTTTTCAACATCCAGCTGAAGCCTGCGATAACATCTGTGCTCTTTCACTCAGAGAAAGAGAGGACGCCACTGTCACAAGGTGTTTGAAGCTGAACACCTGGCAAAATTTCGTTTCAATTTTAACATTGCAGAGATATCTGAACTTTTTAGTATATCATCTTAAATTTCAAACATATATTTTGTTTTGGTTAATCTGCTAACAAAAAAATACACATAAGTTTTATTTTAACACTTTAATGTGAAGAGACAGCTGTGCAAAACATGACTGAAAGGCTCTCTTATAAGTTTGTGGGTAAAAAGGATTCAGAGAAAAATTATCCAAATCAGCCCAAAAATATTGAGTTTATCTACCATTGGTTTCTCTGTTTTCTAAACACTCCATATCAGTATCAGCTATGAAAAAAATCATATTGGTTGATTTTTCCAACTGTGTTAATGACCAGCCAACTCCACAAATGGAGTTGTACAGTATTGTAAACTTCTTTTTTTTTTTTTTTTTCAGAATTGGGCATAAGTAATGTAAAAAGTTAGATGTTTCTTTGATAAAAAAAAAAAAAATGTGTGTAAAATGTCAACAACATTTCACCAAGCACCAAAAGGCTTGAAAATTATACTTGAATGAAAACCCACACATTATGTCCTATATCCGCAAAATTGAGTCCTGTGAGCTTTAAGCCATGTTTTAATGCTGTTACCTGTATCTTGGCCTAGTTTCGTTTGTGCTCATCTTCATGGAGATAGATGAGTTTAATGCTTTACTGTGGAACATGTTTAACACACAAATCCTGCTTAAGTAGGCTGAGTTCTTCTTTTAACGGCAAAACTATGAAGGCAAAAATGAATACAGTTACAGTTTCACTATTTGAGTTTTATAACCAGCCAAAATGTGTTTCCATTTTGTAAAGTTTCCCTGTTAGAGCTTGTCAACATTTTCCTTTCAGATGGTATGAAAGATACAGTGTGGTACAAAGCTACGGGATTAAAATTAATTGAGTATTCTTTGGCAGCAGATTGTTCGTCAGATACTTAATGCGTGCCAGTTTTCGAACAGAGCCAGTGCATTTGTGTATGTGTGTATATGTGTGTGTTGTCACTGGGGGAATGGCCTTTTGGGGTTATGGAGGGTGCAATGTGGGGCGATGAATAGAATCCCTTTGTGTTCAGTCTCTTCACTGTCTGTGAACTGGCGAAGGGGAGAAGGTGAGAGCCAGGAGGTGACGGAGATAGGCAGATAAAGAGGAAGAAGGGCAGACAGAAGAGAGAGAGTGAGAGACTGCGAAAGAGTGGTGACACGCATGGGAGGGAGTAGGAGGCAAGGTGACAAGGTAAGGAAGAAAGACTAAGCAATGACAAACACTGTTGGGTAAGAATGAAATGCTATCTGTTTAAAGGTCCTATATTACGCAAAATTTACTCTTGTGAGTTTTAAGCCATGTTATATTGTTGTTACCTCATCAAAAACATACCTGGAGTTGTGTTTTGTTTCATTCCTACATGTTTTAGTAATGCAGCATTATTAGTTTGTCGAACTCAAAAGGCTCTGTTCCACCTTGTGATGTCATGTAGTGGTACTTTTCAAGTTAAGAGAAAGGGCCAGTCCAGTCCAGGAATTGAACCCAGGACCTTCTTGCTGTGAAGCAAGACTGTGACACACTTTGATATGAGAGTCTGACATATGCACACAAAGAATAACCGACCAAAATATGAGTCATAAATGTACATTTTGCTAAATTACTAAGGCCTTATTCACGTACAGAGCCAAATTTCAGTGTGATTCATCTGGTAAAATGTTTACATTGCTTTCAGATAAATGGGTAATTTGCTGTTCTACTTAAAAATGTGTTGCTATCAGCTTTTTACTCTTAAATAAGCAGCACAGTGGATCCTTGTAATTGGATTCAAAATGACTCGGTTCTGTGCATTCATCAATTTGCAGAAAATGTGAAAAGAAGGGACATTTCTCCTGAGACTGTACTGGGAAAGTGCTGCCATTGAAAATAAATGAAAGTTTGACACAAGCGCTCTTATTAGTCATTTTGATCAGTTCACGAATCATTCACCTGACCTCGTGGCCTCAACCTTCACACTTGATAGACTTTGGAAATGGACCAATCATATTGACGGATGCCGAAGCAGGCCTGCCGGAGTGGAGCCGCTTTTAATAAAAAATCAGATGGAGAGAAGCACTGAGCTGTATTGCATTCACATGAAAAATTAGGTTTAATACATTTTAAATGGCACTGTGCTACAATGGGAGCGGAAGCAGGAGTGGAGGAAGGTCAACTGTGATACAGAGTCGTGATATGTGATATTTAAAAGACCTTTAAAGCACTAAAATGTTAAATAAAGTAGGAGCCCACCAGGGACCTTTTGGCCTTAGTCTCAAACATTATTATTATTTATCTTTAAAGAACTAAAGAAGATGGTTCAATAGGCAAAATGTGCATTAGGTCTCATCAGAGTTACTGTGGTTGGGTATTATACTTTTGGGTTGCATTTTGGAAAATTAAAAACTAAATTTTTTGCTCTAAATTTCTCAATAAGATGACATTTCAGAGTTCCACAAGTGCATTGGCAGGGTCATTTAGTCCGGTGTTAATTGTTCTAAAATCATGAAAAATCTCATCTTATTTCTCACTTGAATCCACAAAAATACCATTTTTATTCTAAAACTCACAAAACTCCTGAACTGAAATTTAAATTAATATGTGACTATTTATAACAAGTAATTACCGGGGATGGGACAAGATGTCGTGCCACAAGAAAGATTTTTAAGACTGAAAATTATTTTGTGAGACTTTTTATCCATGTTTTTAGGTTTGGCTTGGACAGAAAATGTTTAAACTCTGGCGAATTATGTTTTGAGAAGTTCTATCTTCTACAAAGACAACTAAATTATAAAATAGCTAAAAAATGTTAGACCAAAATTGTCAACAGATTCACATTATTCATATATTATGTCAAAATTTTGTCTCACTCTCGTGGACTCAATCTTACGTCATGTCCCTCATAATTACACTGCACGATTTAACTTATTTGATGTGTGACTCACTGGTCATTTCTACAGCCACATGCAGGCAGAGGTTGTACAGTGACCCAGAATAACTATCTCTCCCGTGGTCAGATAAATGGGCCTAGCGTCTCTGCCACATCGCGGGTTCCTCTCAGGCCATCGCAGCGGGTCTTTTCCATGATGAAACACAGGGGCACAGGGGCTAAGGGAGTGGGCGTCGGGACACTAACACTTTCTCCTCCAGCGCCACGGCAACAGCAGGACCAGATCTGGAGAGCTGGCACCGATATGGCATCCATACCTCAAGCTCAGCCAACACAGCATGAATTCTCGCCTGCTTTGCAAACTCAGGCGTCCCCATCTCTCTTTGTGACTGCTTCTAATCTAAAAGAGCATATGCAAGATGTAAATAATTGCCGCCAACTGCTGATTTGCATGGTAACAACAGACAGCTTGTGTTGGAGATTTTATAACCGTCCTGGGGTGCTGTTTTTGATGATGGCGGTACTAAGGATTCTAAGGGTTCTCAAACTGCAGGGTGGGTGTCACAGTCACTAGAAGAACTCAGTCAGCGCCCGTTGCGAGAATGCAGATTTGAATATCCGAGGTTTTCACAGTGATAAAGAATGAGGACAATTTAAAACAGACTACCGTATGTTATCTTTTGGATGGTGAAAAGTCCTCAAAATGTCACCTATAACAGGGTGCTAAAACTCACATAAATGGGCAATATAATTAGCAAATTACAAAAGCTGTAAGTAGCTTATATGTCAACTTAGAGATAGGGATACACCAATTCAGTTTTTTCAGTTACGATTCCAATAACTACACTATAGTTTTCTCTCGATATCTGATTTAAACTGATACCAGAGCAGAGACTGAAAAACATATTTAATAAAATAAGACACAACTGACTCAATGTGTTATGAAGCTGTTATTTATCACTCAAGTAACTACAGAACTATTCTGTATACTGTAAAGTATTAAAGATTGTATGGAGAATTTTTTACGGCAAAAGAAATACAGTGACCGTCCTTTTTCAAATGTTGTGCATGCGTGACACCACCTTCCTCCTCCACAGCTCCCTCAGTAGAAACATCTCCTCCCGCCTCGTTACTCTAGAAATCACATTTGTTTACAGCCAGTGCGGATTCAGAATTACTGTTGAAGTGATCTGTCTAGAAATAATTTAGCGACCGGCGCGTCAGTTTTTAGACCCTTCGTCTGCATCAGTCGCGCCATCGCTGGAACAGATCTCCAAGAATCATCTCAGTCTGGCTTTGCTCCTTTTCCCCTTCTCTTCTTTTTTCAACGACCTCAAAAAACTGACTTTCTTCTGCGGCGAACTGGTCATGGATTCTCATCCAACATCGTGGCAAATTTGTGCGAACTGTGAGGAAGCTACAGTTTGAAAAAGCCTCTAAGAACCGTTGCATAAACCACGTAATCCCCGCGCGCCAGGAAAGAATCACTTACACTAGAAACGTAAGGAATTTTATTAACAACCTAACAGCCAATAGAAAATGAGGTAGTCTTGTTTTCTATTGGCTGATGTTTATCTGGCCTCACAATGTCCACAGTTGATAGATTTTCATTCATTTTTTTTTTTTTTGTCACCATAATTACAAGGCTGCTGCTTTTCTGTAATGGTATTTTAAACTTTCATTAACAATTTGAAACAAAAAAAAAAAATCTTCCATACAACCTTTAAGTGTAAAGTATAAAGTCCAAACTTTATAAGATTTTCTGGGCTAACTACAACCAGTAAAAAGTCTAATTACATACATTTATATGTGCAACCAGGATATCGACTGAACTATTTAGAAGTTTTCCCTATCAGCACCAACTTCAGATACTAGTAGTGGCTTGGTGCAGCCCAGTTAGAGAATTAAATAAATTGTCTCTGCAGGGTCTTATGCAATGGATGGAACCTGTTCTGAAACCCATGGGATTCATGGTTTAGATTCACAGTTAGATTTTTTTTAGAACATCTTGAAGACTACAAGCTGCATTTAAAATCTAAACAGAATTTTTAATACATAAACCACAAAGCTAATAACAAATGCTGTACTTATTTAAAAAAAAAAAAAAAAAAAAAAAAAAACATTGCCTTTTCCAAAATAATGCAGCCCTAGTTTAGATCATGTTTAGATCTTGTTATGTTCTGATTTTGACCTGCTTAGTCCTGGTTTAGGGATGTAGTTTAGTCTTATTATAGCCCTGCTTTAAGTCATGGATTCATCATAGTTTAGTCATTTCTATCTAGTTCCAACATAGCTCAGGACCAGCATATGAAAGCAATTATTTTACAAAGTGTAAAAAGTTTTTGAGGATGTAAAAGCTTTGAGGTGTGATATTCAAATAACTATGAATCGTCTAGCGTTAGCCTTAATTGTAGCCAGCAGTGGACGTGTAGACTAGAGTTTGTGGGTGAAGCTGTGAGGAGGCAGACCGTAGCCTCTCCACGCTTCTCTCTTAGTCTAATGAGCTGGAAGTATGATGAACAAAGGCAGATGGCTTCATGACTCACACAATAAGGCACACATCATTGAAAAGATGTCACTCATGGCTGTTTAAAGCTGTTGAGATGTTTGTCTTGCTTCGCTGTATCAACACAAGTTCATCTCCAAGGCACTAAGCGGCTTTATCAACTGAATTAAGTGAATTTTCAAAGCTTAAGAGAGAATACACATTTGTAAAGCATATAAGCTCTTCTTTCATGAATAAAATTATCATCCTAGATTTTATATTTAGAACTAAAAGGAAAACAAACACAATACAACCACCTGAGAGTCATATATAGGTGCAATAATCTTTTTACCAGGCAGTATTATGGAAACTATAGGCAATGTTTTAGGTGACATTTTAGGGACTTTTCAAAGCAGCTGCTTTATCATTTTTTGTGTTTAATAGTGATTTGAACTTTAATCAAAATTTTCATCATTCTTAAACCCATATCCTACTCTAGCCAAGAGTAAATAAATAATGTATCTATTGTGATCATTAAAAAAAATCCTCCATACGCACATAAAAGAGCTGTAGGGAGCACAGACTGAGAGGCAGAGGCGCGCTTCACCTGTAAATCACCTGTCCCTCAACAACACTCCATCATCGTTCCAAAACAAGCCCAAGTCTGATCGCACTGTGCAAGACCGTATAGTGAAAGTTACCCACTGCTTGAGCTGCTTTAATCCGGGCACAGCGCACGGCAGGACGGAAGCCTTTGGAGCAAGCGCACGCTCTTGAACATTACGCACGGAGCTCAAATAACGCAAACATACAAGAACATAAGCTACAGCCTCTTCGCCTTCTCTCCCTCCATCACCGACAAGTGCAACAGTACTCACCCCCAGTTTCTTACTCCGTATCCTCACGTATCCCTGCTTGACTATGTCGTTGAAGTTAGAAGCCATGCTAGCTTCCCTTTTGTCCACTGAGGAAACAAATAAGTCTTCCCGATGGGTGAAGTCTTGTATCACTTGAAGATCGTCCAATGCGACATCCAGCGGGAGAGCAAAAGGAGCGGCGAGGAGGAGCGGCCAGCCCCCGTGTCAGCGCTCACGCTCAGGGCTGCCCGGCTTCAGCGGCTCGGTCCATCCGCCGGAGGAGGAGGAGGGAGATACCATTGAGCTGATTCACGAGAGCAGAGAGAGGAGAGAGCATGAGAGACGCGCGCTTCCTGGACCACACCATCCCAAACCAGGCGGGGGGGAGGGGGTGTCTGGAGCATGGGGTACAGTGGGTGTACAATGTATCAAAGATAGCCTAGCAGCACGACTGAGCCTTGTTACATAAATCAGAATATATTTAGAGATGTGGCCTAAATGTTATTCTAGTAGCTTGGATGTTGAGACTATCTGTTTCTCTTTCAGTTCACTTAAGTTTGTAAAATAATTGTTTAGTTAGACTATGAAATATTTACTCTACTCAAGCTGTTATAGTGTAGATGTTATTCCTTACAGTGTTCATATGACATTAAACATCCTGTCTTCATGCAGCAGGACGTGATGGAATCAGGCCAAGTTACAGGTCAGTGAGGTGACCCCACTCACAGTAAAAATGCACCTGAAATTAGCAAAGCACTAAAATCTCCATGGAGACAACAAAAGTAACATGCAACTTTAAAGGTCCTATATTACACTAAATTGACTCTTGTGAGCTTTAAGCCATGTTACAAAGCTGTTACCTCCTCAAAAACATACTTGGCACTCTGCACTCTGTCAGGTTTTTTATTCTTTTATACTCGCCATTTTGCTGTCCTTAACTGCACTACAGTACTCTGCTCGTGTTGACTGTCACTGTTTGATCTCGAGCTTGTCAGGTGACAAAAATTTGGCCACAAATGCGACTGCAAATGTAAATATACTACATAATTATTTTATATTATAAATACTTCATATAAATATATTTTTTTATTGAAAAACTCAACAAAATACAAGATGTGTTATTATTTGCTAAAAATATGACATGATATGACATGACATCTTTTGAGTCCCTCATGGGGCCAAGTAAGTAAGTAAGTAAGTCGGCCCAAGAGCCTTAGTTTGATGACCCCTGCTTTAGGCCTTAGTTTGTCTACAACTTAAAATGCTCTAAATCTACCTTGTGATGTCATGAAGTGGCACTTTTTAAGTTAACAGTTGTAACTTTAGTTTTAGTTCACTAGATGTTGGCAATTCCAGGGCTGAAATTATCCAGATAATTCTACTGAAGGTGTATAGAGTTCAAATACACAGTGAAGTACTTCCTGTATTACCACATGACATTAGAAGTGTTTTCAGTTTGGTCTGATTATGTAGCATTTGTGTTAAACATGTGTGAATGAAACCAAACACAGCAGGTATGTGCACAGGTATGTTTCTGATGAGGAAACATCATTATAACATAGATCAGAAAATATTGTACTATGGGCCCTTTAAAACATTAGTTAAGTTAAAAAATCATCATAAGAGTTTTGCTACTTATTTGCACCATAGCTGATTTTATTGTAATGATAGATTCAGCTGTTTATTTTGTACACTTTTCTCCAGTCATATAACTATTATTATATATTTTTGCTCTGAGCACATGCTCTTATTACTCTTTTTGATGATTTAATTCAGATCCCATTAGCAGGTGCAGGAGGGGTACTCCATCACCCAATGTTTACACTCAATATGTCATACTAGACTAGTGCTTGTAGTAATATTGATGTATTTTTAAAAACTGTAGCCATCAGTCAAATACTATTCCCCCTTGCTCCTTTCTCCATCAAAGCAAATATGCAAATGTCTACTGGGGCTTTGTGTTCAGACTAATTTGAAACACACTTTGTACCTTGCCTTTTGGTTATTACCTGTCTAAGTATGAATCTCATTTCCATATTTTTACCAGAGTCGCTAATAAGGAAGTATAATTTTAGACAGCTCCCATGTTTTCTCAAGATTTAACAACCCGGAAGTTATGTTACTTGATTAGTGTGGGGAAATTATAGAGGCTATACTGTTTCATTTAAAACCTCAGAATCTGGGCCCACAAAGCAGATGGCGAGTGTGTTGATACCATAACCTGTTATTACACATTTTTGATTAAAATTCAGAGAAAAGCGATGGCTGCTTATGTAATATAGTTACATAAAAAATTGTAGATTAGGGGATCAGACATGTTTTGCTGTCTTCACACGTTTTTCATTCACACAAAAGCTGCTCAGACTAGACCAGATTTCGGTTGCTAAATTCAAACACATATCCCACCCAGACTGCATTTGTTACCAGTTTTGTACCTGTTAATTTATATATTTCATTATTTTGCAGATGGTAAGATAAAAACTGTGAGGGTTGCTACATTGGGATTTTCTGCTTTGTGAAATGACAGTCTGTCTCGAGGAAAGACGTAATCACTATATCTTACATAATTTTTTAACGCAATACAATAGTTTTCAATACAAACTGTGAATTTCCCCTTCAAATATTTTGTTTTCATATTCCATGTTGTTCATATAAGATGATGTGATTTCTTTATTTTGCTATCCCTTCTCAAGGAAAACGTGATGACGACAAGATTAGATTTTTAGGACCGGGTGATATTAGAAATGAAATATGGCATACAATTTCTGGATATTGTTTTAACTAATTAGTGACATTTAACTGGAAGTGCTGCCGTAAGATTGTGTTGAAACTTCACGATACTAAAACTTTAATTGATTTCAGGCAACAGCAGCTAAGAGTGTTTGCCCACTGATCCAAAGGTTGGCAGTTCAAATCCCACTCTCTACATAAACATTGTTGGTTAAGCAGTCAGATCCATGAACCCAACTCCCACAGATGAATGCTGTTGCTGTGTCCTTGGGCAAGACAGTTAACTCTCCGGTACACTAGTGTGTGAATGGGTGAGTGGTTCCTTGATGTAAAAGCGCTTTGAGTCTTGAAGGTGGCAAAGTGTTATACAAAAATGTGATTATTTACCATTTCTATACTGAGTTTGAGTACTTGATACAGATTTCAATACATCAGTTACATTAGGGTAGTAGAATAAAAATGTCAACACAAAATAAATATGTTTTCTTTTTGTTTTGCTGAAATCCAAGCAAAACAAGACCAAACCTGTAATTGTCACTTCGCAATTGCTTTGACCTTCAGTTTTAATATATCCTATAATTAGTGAGCTTTGTTAATGAGTTGGTGCTACTGATGTGATTCTCCTTTCAGTAAAGCACAACCAAGCTTGGCCTCTTGGGTTTTCCAGAATGGGCGTGCGAGAACAACCAACATATGGCGCTGCCATACACCGGTGTCTGCCAACAGTGTCAGATAAGGTCAGAACTGGAGGAGCAGTCAAGTGCGCAGAGTCCTTCCACAAGGTCAACAGTGAAACTAGAAATCTCCAGCTCTGATGCAAAATACAACAATCCATCTATTATCACTATAATTGTTGCCATTTTTCACCTCAACATGCGTCCAAGCACTTTCACAGCTATTATGATTTATATGAAGCAAGTACCTACAGAAACAGCTATGATTTGAGTGCTGTGCTTAGCTAAAATGCCACCTAAACTGTTTATGGTGTCTCAAGCTAATGGATTCCTTTGATAGCCTGCTGATATATTCAAATGGGCAGTGAATTTGATTTGCTTTGGCGCTACTGGGCAAACAAACTGGTAAATAATTAACAAAAAAAGATAAGACAGGATGCTGTAGATGCTTTAGCTGTTTGCCAGGTAAGCACTTTCACACGTGGGTGGAGGGGGGAGAGGAGGGAGAACAGATATCACAGACGCGTTATGGTAATGATCCATGCTTGGTTCCTGTATTCAAGCTTTTTACAGCTTTCAGCCTGATATGTTAATAGGCACAATGGGATTTGGCTTTGATTAAATGTCAATGCCTACAGGGCAAAAAACTGGGAAAAGAGGTGGTGAAAAACTGCTAATTTCCCTGAATGAGAGATGGGGCTGTTCTTAGCAAGGAGGACATTGGTAAGGTGTAGGATATAGGACAGTTAAGGTTGTGTGGTGTCCCAGTGGGTCTTAGCTTGACATGTTTGTGATTTACTTCATAAGGGTGGAGGCAGGAGTGGTTGGAGGGCCATTCTGTCCTTCTACAGAGGGTGCACTGTTGAGGGTCTGCTTCTAACACATAAGAGAGAATAGAGAGGATAAGCCTATTACAGCCCCTTTGATTTCAATAATTAGCAGTGAGTAACATCTAAAGCGCAGCTGCACAGGGAAATTAATTTGTAAGGTAGTCTAGTGGATAGCTTTTAAATGCTTTGTGCATTTGCATTAGTTAGCATGCACATATATTGAAAATGTAATAAAACATGCAACATAAAAGGAATATGTGAGAAGGTTGAGTCTGCTCAGTCTGCAGTGTTGAAGAAATCCATAGAAAAATGGTGACTATGCATATTAGAGTATTAATCAGTTCCATAGTTCCAATTTGTGTTTTTTTTGCACTATAATTTTTTCTTGAGAGAGTTTGCCACTTGCTTGTCTCTATGGAGATCTTATTGCTTTACCTTGAAGGTTCTACAGTGCAGCTTTAATAGTATATGTCTTTCATAATTTCATTAAACTGTTCCTGTGCCATAGTATTAAAGTGGGTAACTGATATTAAAGATTGAAATTGAAGTTAAGTTAAAGTAGGACTCACGTGCCCTTTGTGAGTGTTTAGCTTGAACTAGACGTAGAGTGTTGGCGCACCACTCAACGAATGTTGAGAAATATTACCAATACATTATAATACATTTTCTTAGTTAATTAATAAATTAATAATGAATTAAACAATTGTTCTGAAAGTTCGTAAATTCTCTATATCAGTGATCCATGTCTATAAACAGCATCACTATTCACCAAAGCAAACTGTGGTTTATGAATATTCATTGACCAAATTAAACAGACAGCATTTTAATATGAAATATGCAAATGAGATAAAACTTTAAGAGTTATCTAAGTATCTATCTAATTAATTAAGCCATTCTGTGAAGAATGTGCGTACGACCAGGAGAGTGGAGATGTTCGTCACAATGTGGTCCATTGGTTTGGAGGTCTGAAGTCCTCAGGGCGTCAGGTCTGAAGAATCAAATGAGCTGAGATGGACGGAAGCCACGTGATCTAAATAATAACTCCAGGCTCAGGCAGCATCAGGCTGAAGGAACGCTGCATCCTCTGAAGAGGAGCAGAAGACACTTTCCAAGCGTTCATGAGGTGTGATCACAGATTTAGGTCAATTAAGTCAAAAGGCTATTGGCTATAAAAATGCAAATATTTAAATTTGGAAAAATATGAAAGCGGTGCTTTTGGTCAGATTAGCTGCAGTAATTTGGATAAAAACGTTAAAAGACAGGCACCAATTTGGAAAAGAGAACTGGAAGTTTTAACTTCTCAGGTCTTGTCTGTCTATGTTCTTTGTCCAACAGAGAAAATAAGGAGCTGCTCTGTATCTCCCTGTTTTTCTGTCCTCTCTGGTCAAACTCCTTTATTGAACTGGTTCCTTGAACTGAGCTGTCTAAGCTGTCTCTACGTTTATTAAAGTGAACATTTGGAAACAATATAACTCAACATTGATGGGTTACTTTTTTTTAAACAAATGATCATTACCATGATCTTGCAAATTATGGAATGTTGTCAGTTTCTATTTCCCATAACAAAATTTGCGTCATTTGTAAGAATAATATGATAGTAAAGCAGCAAATGTGACAATTGTTGACAAAGACAAGTGAGACTCCCAGTGAGAGAAAACATCAGGGGATGAGCCTGGAGCTTGGAAACTGAATGGGACTGTGAATTGTTCTGTCTGTATAAGGCTGTATACCTCCTGCTCGTTTGACCCAGACTTTGTGAGCTAAATTGGGGTCCAAGTGATGTCACCGTGAGGCTGGATCTCTGGGGACCTGGCTTTTCTGCTCCTCTGGCATTTCCAACAAACACACAGAAAACTAAATTGGCTGCATAGACTTTCATTAGGGCTGCTTTTTATGTGGGACCATTGTGCTAAACTTATCAAGGTTTTGGATCACTGACCAGACCCCTTCATCAGACCATCTCATTCATTTTAATTGTCTCTTGTTTCCCGGCGACACTTGGTAAATTAGGCAACGTCGGATGAATTTCTATCAAGTCCTTAAGCGTTATTATTGTGATTAGTGGTCTTAATCAGTTTTCTTATTCAATTTCACGTCATTAAAATGTAAATATTGTTCCTGTCAACACATCACGTTAAAGTTAAGTGTTAAAGTTATAGTTGTTTCCTTAAATACCCTGCACTGAGGTGAATGGTCAAAGTGAACATTATGCCAACACAGAAGTCACATTATAATAGCCCGTGTTTGCTCTTGAAGGGACACACTCACCCTTTTTCTTTATAATTGTACATATTTAATCAAATTCCCCTAAAATGAAAATTAGTGGACACAGACAAGCATGACTAATATGTATGTCCTGTAGAGGGCAATATTGCCTGTGCTGTTCTGGACACTTTTGGAAGGGCACTTTGCTAACACTAATGTTTGTAATGGCTGCTAAATGAGATTAGTGTTTCAAAGTTTTATGAGCATATAACTGTAAGCTACTGCAAATATTTACACAGTTAAAAATAATTTGAATGCATTGTTCTTGTATAGCACTTTTCTACACACTCAAAGTCAAATTTGGCGAATTAAAGATAATCTCAGTCTGTACCTGCAGTTGCCCTGAGGTAAACTGATGTAAGTGTGGCTGCCATTCTGAGTCACTGGCCCCTCTGACCCCCGTCACACAAACACAAAAAAGGTGGGTGTAGTATCTTGCCCAATGACACAATGGCAACATATTGACTTTAAATTAGTCAATTATTTGCCCTCAGTTGGATAACTTTTGGGAAAAGGATTTATTTGCATAAAAACTCCTTAATTGTTTATTTTTACTTATTACCTTAAAGAAACTGTGTGCAATATTTTGATTTAAAATTTCATGAACATAACCTTACTGTATTTCCAGATATGAGGTAAAAATGTTCAAATTAAATATAGCATTCATTGATAACACTTCAAATGCTGGTTTATTTTTAATTACAAAAACACTGGTCATGATATTCCATTTATTTGCATTATAATTTGGTGTTTTGGTTCTCAAGATGATTATCCAGTCAGAAAGATGATTATCTAATTCCTATTGCATGATGAAAGTAGCTTGAAGTAGTGTAAATGACTGTACAATTATTTATCTTACATTTTATTTATATGGGAAAGCCCAGTGAGAGTACCAGTCTCACTTTTGAGCACACTGAACAAATGTGCCCAGTCTAGTTTTAAAGGTAGCTTTAAATGCACCTTGCCCGCTGCAGGTTATTGCTTCCTTATTTAATCTGACAGAGCTAATATAAAACAGCTGTATGTTTGTGCTTCCCTCAGCGAGCGTGGCTTGTGGGAGCTTCTTTGGGATTGGCAGAAGGCTGTGACTCCATCCAGGTTTAGAACAAAGTTCGTCTTTTTGCTGCGACTCTCGCTTTACAACGACCTGTGTGTGAGCATGGAAAAAGAGTGGAAATCAAACCTCGTCTGTAAATACCCCAAAGGTCACCGATGACGTCATAGTCCTGGGACACGCTGCATGATTTTGTGGCCCGATCTGAGACACCTGATTGGCTGTGGGCTTTATAGGTTGCACCCTGTGATCCCAAAGTATAAATATAGCAACACACCTCTCATAGAGAACTGTGCTGTTTCTAATGAGTGCAACTGTGGCTGCAAAAGGAATGATTTCTGCTGATGGTGCAAAAAAAAGTTAAAAACAAACTTATTTTGGGATGTGACTTTTCAATTTCAATACTGTTTCTTTTCCACAAACAGAGGGGAAAGCATCGGCTCCTTTTGCCACCCCCAACCCTGGATAAATAGTCTGTTAAAGCACAAGAATCCCCTCCAATATGGTGTGCATATTTCTCTGCCAAAGCCAAAGTTAAATTTTCTCTTCCATTTTTCACAAGTCCACTCATCCAAAACCTTCACTCTGGTCTCTTTGTTATGACTGACTGCAAATGTGTGTGCGCCCATCCACCAAGCAGCAACTTTATGTTTAGCTGTGATGCTACATTCACTAGACCGTCCTTTTTGCCAGCTTTTTTGGTTATATTTGTAACTGTTTCTTTCCCATCAGAGCACCATCAGTTTGTTATACTGTGCCAAGGATTTTGGAAAAGTATAATTCCCTTCCTGTGTAATCTACTGGCTTTGTGAGGGACTTCTTAAAGCCTTTTTCTTGGTGTATAGTATGAATATTTTTATTAGTAAAACAGATTAAACAGCCCACATCTGGAGGGTAAACAGGAAGCATATTTTTATTTGAACAGCCTTCTGCTTTGTAAAATCAAGGCCACTTAAAACATCAGACATGTGCCTAAGGAAAGCTTAAAGCACGTTTCTGTGTAGTGTGTTCAGACACTGGTTTTGTCCACATTTGAGGAGAATTTGAAGTTTTATTCTGAGCAGCAGTGCAGTCTGGGAGGCAGCCAGTCCTTCCTGGAGTAGGCACTATTTTCCCTTCTGCACGCAGTTTGTTTTAGGAAGATTTTTACATGTGGCCCACATCTGTTTACACAAGGCTAAATGCTTCAGTGACAAACAATTATACAAGAACAAATGTTAGCGTTCATCACCTACTTTACTGTCTTTTGGGAATGGACATGGGTTTAGTCTGTTAAGACAAATCATATATACAGTACATGTAGGATGGGGGCAGTCATAGTCTTGTAGTGTTTTGGGCTCGCAGGTTTCAAGGTAGCATAAATATCTTGAATAGAAAAAAACAATTCAGTATTTAGTAGAAAATAATTTGGTTCATTAGTAGACCTATTTGGAAGTGTTTAAACAGCACTTATGCAACTCAGTGGCAACTGTCCAAAGTACCAGTAGTTGCTGTGACAGGCCTCACGAAGAAATTGATATAATTTAATGTTTTCTCCAAAGTCAATAAATCCAGTTTTCAACACATTTTTGACGAGTTATAGAAGTAAGATTTTCCACAGTCCCACTGACCTATTTTATTGCCACAGATTGACACGCTTTAAAAATAACTTAAATGAGTGCATTTGAGTGGTCCTTGGCCGTCATTGGAAATACTGTGGTGCTGAATTTGAGTGGGTTGGTCATTTGTAATGAATGGTTATTATAAATCAGATGTCTAAGATTTGTCAGAGGCTTGTTTTAAAAGCACAAGAGCTTAAAATAACTCGATAATTATGAGTCAGCCAGTGCCACTCATTCAAGCTCATGTTCCTTCATTTTTGTTTTGTCTGTCTTGAACGGTGTGAAGTGTCTTTTAGTGTCATGAATCACTACACAAGTGTTACGTATATATATGTATTTTTCAATACCAATGTCACAACTACATCTTATGAGAAAACACATACAAACTGCATACAGTAATCTTAGATTGGACTTTGTATATTGTAAAGTAAGGGTTTGACAAGCAAGTCATAATAAATATTGGCATAAATGTCATATTTCAAGCCAGTTTTCCCCCAGCTTGTGGTCTGAAAATCTATTTGAGCAGAGCTTTTATAGGTGTTGCACCCCCGAAATGAACGACAAGACTCGCGCAATCTACTGTTGTAAACAACACGTTGCCATTGATCACTTTTTATTCATTTCTATTCCACACAAGTCAAAGATACTAATTCATTTACTTTCTCTTTCTATCTCCAGTTAAGCACCATGGAGTCATAACACAGTGCACCTCTTGAAATCATCTCTGTAAACACAACTCAAACTTCACCTGTGTTTCGTGTCTGCTCCTCAGATCCTCCCTCTCTGACATGGCCTGCCACTCTGCCCCCTCTCTCCTCCTCACCACATTTACCGTGCTCACCAGACGACTACACCTGAGCGGAGGCGAGCTGAGGCCGTTATTAATGGCCTTCCTTATTTTAAACGACAGACTGAAACAGGGCGCCACCACGGCAGACCAGTACGGAGTCATTCACCCATCTGTCTGCACTGCGCTGCGTCTGCCTTCAGTCCTAATGGGCCCGGCCGGTCGCTATGACACCAGGCTATAATGCACCTACATCTGTCTGCTGGTTCACATCGAGAGCACACACACATCCATCAACATCAGCTGACAGGAGGAATGATTGCACTAACTGTAATGCAGATATTCAATTCAAGTCATTACTTCTTTGGAGAATGGAGTAAGAGTTGTGAGGCAAAATAAGACAAGACTTTCTAATAGCTCCACTGTGTAACTTTTCTGCTGGAGAGTTAGCAACAGGTTTCTTTCCATGGAGCTACTGCTTCTGTTCCTGCAATGTTCAGTCGTATGGCATTAAACTCTATCTCTATGGAGACACATAGCACCACCTGGCCAAGTCAGATCTGTGGAGAGGCAACCTTCTCACAGTAAAAACACATTTGGCTTTGGTATTTTGGGGCAGAAAAAAAAACTACCGGAGATTGGTTAAGTACAAGATAGAAAAAGAAAGTAGGAAGCCCCTCCTTGACAACAATAATGCACCTTTATTATAGACACAGAAAGCTGTAGTACTTTCACAGTCCAAGTTAAAGTCATACTACATATCAGCACAAGTGGTAGTTGCTCAGCCAGCAGAGAAGTCCTTGCATTATGCTTTATCCCCACAAGACAACATTGCATACTGCCATTGTGTTCATGGGCAAGACATTTTCTTTGAACTGAGAAGGACACAATTTTAATTTAGGTAGAGGTTCAAGAACACTGTCAATTTGTTTTTGGTACTATGAATGTCACAAGGCTATTTTCCTGCACACACTATAGATGTTAATGGGACGTTCTCTTTCTGCAGTTTTCTTATTCCTTGACTTCTCTTGCCTTTCATTTGTCCAATCTGCGCACCTCCCCGCACCCAGTTGTGAGTTTTGACATGCGTCTGATGTATGTGTCTCCTCTCGGACGTCCTGGTGCTCACTGACGACCTATCAATCACAGTGTGGCCAAATTCAGTGCAGCTCTCAGCCAGTCCCTCCAGGCCTCAGCACAGTGCAGTGTCTGTGTTTCCTATCACTTTAACATGTGGATTTATTGAGCATGTTTTAAGGGTGTTTTACAGCTGTCTGAATGAAGTACCAGAACTTGTCACCTACACAGTATCTCCTTCACAGTTCTGCTGTAATAAGCTGCTGCAAAGGTCATTGGAGCCACTGCTCTACACCTGCTGCCACAGACAGTACTCAGAAGAAAACTTTAATTATTTCAGAAAATAAAAAACCCTGCTGTTGTAGAATAAATTGTAGTAGCCTGAGAGATGAAGAGAAGAGGCATGGCACTGGAGTTCTAATATAGGAGAAGTTTATTTTACCATCACTGCAAGACTCAGCGCCCGGAGACATGAACCCATTATGACACATTATGATAGTGTTGTCTATTCTAGTCTGTTGTAGGGAGTATTATAGGTCTGATGATGCAGGCTTAGATAACAAGTACTGAGCTGGCAGCAAATGCCCTAGATACAGCACGGAAATGTGATTTCTGAGTACACAGTGCACATATACTTTTTATTAACATTTGATACAAATCAAGGTCCAATATTTAATATAGACTCTGATACCATACGCAAGGTTTACTCCTGTACCTGTGATTTCTTCTCTCTTTTACCATCTTCACATTTCCAGCATACTTGTATACGATCTAATGTCATTTTCAGCACTGGTTTTATTTAAAGGTCCACATTTTTCTGGTGGTGGGGCATATGGTCATTCTGAAAAAGATCTAAACCATAGTATCTATTTATTACCTGCCAAAACAAGTATAAATGCCTTTCATATTGGTTTGTAGAGTTTAGTATCTCAGTATTGATTTTTTTTTTTCCCCCTCACAACCCTACCAGGCAATAACACTGTCAATTTGAGTTTCAGTCCTCTCCAGCTCTTTCCAAATTACACACTTTTCATTTATGATAGACTACATTACAGATTGTCCATTTCACTTCACCGCAGTGCAGAGGCAAATGAACAGTGACGACTCAGACTCCCCAGTGGCACTAAAATCAAACACTTTAAATGAATAATAGTGGATGGATGTGGGGCAGGGGGTTAGCGGTGAATGCGAATATACCAGGTCCAAAGGGAGGTGGGGGGTCCATACAGTGAACTCGCCCATCCACACCCCCACCCCTCACTCCACGCTGCTGCTTTGATCTGTACTTCTTGGGCTTATCCCGTGGTTGAGAGAAAATGGGAAATGACTCATCAGCAGTAGGTTTAAGCAGAGTGTCAGCTTTAATATAGAGAATTATGAAGCGTGTCAGATTCAGAAGGCTCAGAGTAGATGTTAAAATTCTGTTTTATTTTTTGTCAGATATGTAACATGGTTTAGGAAACTTTTTATTAGCAAAATGTGAGCTTTTTCTCAGAGGTCTATTTATATCTGTTATGTTGTAAACTCAAATTAATATTGCTGTTATAATCAGAAACATATAAGGAGCTGGGCTTTATTTCATTCACATGTTTAACACACAAACCCTGCATATTTAGGCTAAGTCCTGCTGTCAAACAGAAAACAAAACATAACTCCAGGTATGTCTTTGATGAGTTAAAAGCATTATAACAAGACTTAAAGCTCACAAGAATCCATTTAATATAGGACCTTTAAAGTATGTTTAATTTAAAACATTTCATTGTTGTTTATCTTTGACCTTTTACTTGTTACCAGTCTCAGTCTAACAGGTGATCATTTGTTCATAGATACATAAATGCAAGCAGTTGTTTGGTATTCTAGATATTGAAGTAGATCCTGCGATGTTCTTTCCATATGAAGTGTGGACCTATGCAGCCAGTATCCTATGTGACAAACCTGGGTCAATAAATCGTAAAGGGGAGGGTCATCCAAACAAACCCGCTGCCATGACGATGAAGGTGAACACAAGAATTAGACTGCACAAAGAGGATTGTGACCAAATCTGTTACCAAATCTCTACTCTTAGCATAAGTTAGTAAAATCATTGTATAGTATAGTAAATAAACGATTACAAGTGCTTATTACCTACTGTTTGAAAGAAGAGTTTAGCAAACAAAATATAAAACAATATATTTTATTAGCTTTACTATCAACATAGCTCTTTGTGTTTTTTCATACAGATATACTATTTATAATAACACACATTTCTGAAAAATACAAAAGTTAAGTTGGGATAATTTTGGTGGATGTACTTCCCGGCCTGCAGGGAGCTCACTAAACCAGATAAACTGTAAAAACACTATTGAGATTACAAATATAAACACATAGCAGCATCTTTTATAAATCATATGTAAAGCATATAAAAAATAAAGCATTTTTACTCAATTAAAAGTAAAATCTAAAATTCAAGAGCACCAGTTAAAATGTGCCAGATGATATGGATCTCTAAGTGCCATTATTATTACAGGACTTCTATCATACATAGAGAATTTGAATAAAAAGGCCGAAACAAATACTGGGGCCATTGACAAATATGTACAACAAATATTAGCAACCCATTCATAGAAACAGTATATTTACACAGTTCAAAGAGTCCTGCTACAGATGACATAACCCCAAGTGTATGTTTTGGTTGTCAGGTGTGTGTTGTCACGGCGATGACCTTCAACCCGAGCAGTGCGGGAAAGCGAGGAAACATTTCAGCCATTTTGAAGTTTTGACAACGCCGTTCATTAGAACCTATTCACCAGCCCACTAGACTGTTGCTTTAACGTGAACCTTTTTTTCTTCTCCTCGTAGAATTCACTCAGATGACGGCGAATACTCGGAATGCCTTGCCCCCTGGAGGATTTTGTAGACTGTAAGGGGCCAAAGAAAAGAAGAAAAGTCAGTTAAAAACATACAGATTTACAATGGATGAGTTGACAGATGGATACCAAGAGATGGGCAAAGGGTGAAAGAACCAAAACACAGGAGACTTCATGTGTTACTCCAACAAAGAGCGGCGTGTTGTGGGGTGTGAAAGGAGGAGACAGATAAATGACAAGTAGATAGTGGCAGACGTCATGAGGCCTGACAGAGATGAATGCGGTGAGGAGAGATGAGGAGACATGGAGAGGAGGAATGAAGAGAGGAGAGAAGAGAGGAGGAGAGAGAGAAGAGGAGAGAAAGAGAGGAGGAGAGAGGTAAACTAGGAGTTAAAAAGACAAGGAAAGGAGGAGAGAGGAGGCAAGGAGATGAGAAGAAAGGAGACAAGAAGATGAGGACAGAAGAGACAGGTCGAGGTGGAGACAAGAAAGAGACAAGGGGAGAAAGAGAAGAGGGGAGAGGTGAACAGGAAAGAGGGGACCAGGGTAAAGAAGACAAGGAGGGGAAGAAAACAGGAGAGGAAGAGAAGGTGAGGAGAGAAGAGACAATGGAAGGAGGGAATAGGGGAGAAGGAGATGAACAATGAACAGTGAGTGAGTGAGTGAGTGAACAGGCAAGAAAAGGAACAAAGGGAATGAAGAGAAGAGGAGTGAACAGACTAGGAGAGGAGGTGAGGAGAGAAGGAGTGAGGGAGTAGAGGAGAGGAGGAATGAAGACAAAAGGTGATAGGAGACAGAGGATATAAAGAAAGAGGAGACAAAAAAGTGACATGGAAAGGAGTACAGGGGGGATAAGGAAAAGAAACAGGATAAGAGGAAAGAGGAGAAGAGGAGGAGGACATATGCATACCATATCATAGTGAATGAATTGTAAAGAGGTTGTCAGTCAGCACTGGGCTCTGTTTTAGCCCAATGTGTACTGAAAGTAATGTAGCAGTAATAGCACTTTCAAAATATTGAGAATATAGACATAAACTTTCAAAATCCATTGGTAATAACTCTAGTTTCTTCAAATGGGACCATGCAGGCCAGACACGTGTGTCACAGAGCAGAGGCTGGTACCTTAATACTACTCTGTTGACTGGTACCACTCAGCTCTTTCCTAAATCCAACCACCACCAAATACATGCTTCCCTTTTTTAAACCAGCACTCACACATCTTCTCACTATTAACACTTTTGAACCTCTCTGTTCTTAAGTTAATCTCCTTAAAATTCCTGTCCCTTCTGTGCAAATCAATGATGTCTCTAATTTGCTCGGTGTAAACACATCACACAAACAATGTTGTTTTTTTGCAGAATTTGAAGCAGTAATTTATGAAAAAGTACTGCTACTGAAAAAGAATATCTCTATGTGGCACTGAAAGTATCCAAATATTTACTATGTGGGGCACAGACTTTAGTTCCACTCTGTTTAAAGCCTGTGCTCGGAGCCACCCACTTACTCCACCATTTTTCCATTTACAAACTTCCTTCGGATTATTTATTGAAGCTTCATCCGACTTCCTCTTCTTCATCCTTGCCACTACAGAAAATGGTCTTGTTATTTGCACTCTAATTGGCATCTAATTAATTGTTTTAGACAGAAGCACTCTCCCATGTGAACGGCATCAAAGCTGTAATCAACAGTTTGCATCTTGAAAAGATTAGTTCCAGAAGGAAGGACCAAAGTGGATGAATCTAAGTCAACCTAAGAGCAATTGATTTCAAAGCCCCTGTTTACCTCTGAAAATCCACCTTCTCAGTTTTAAAGGGCCCATATTACGTTATTTTTAAAATTTATCTTATAATGTTGTTTCTGGAGTTGTGTTTTGTTTCATTCCCTATTTAGGCAGTTCTTCTCTCAAACAGAAACCACCCTGTTCCATCTTATGAGTCATTTGGATCATTTCAGTCCTATAATTTCCAATCTCTACCAAACAAAAAGTGAAAAGTAGCTGTTAACTTGAAAACTACAGCTTCATGACATCACAAAGTGAAATACAGCATTTTGGAGATGTAGACAGACTTATAATAAAAAGTTATTCAAACATGTATGAATGAAACAAAACACAACTCCAGGTATGTTTTTGAGGAGGTAGCAACATTATAATATGGATTAAAGATCACAAGAATCCATAGCACAGGACATAATACATTGGCAAACAAGTACGGTAATCTTTTTATTGCTTTCTTTGTCATTCATGGTACGTATATTTTATAATTTCCTGTAATGCTGCAACTTCAGTTTAATACACAGAATACTGTACCTTTCTGAAGAAATTCCATTTTGATATGAAGCTATGTAGTGTCTCCTCTTATCCACCGGCATCACATCAATGTAGCCTCCTGCGTCATTCCTGATGACCCCAGCGTGAACTGCAGCTCGACAAATACTGGATTTCTAAACAACACAAATATAGACAGGTCAATGCATCTCTCAGCCCGGCAGTGAAGCAAATAAATACCTTAAGCATCAAAAGGGAGACTTACATCAGAGTATATTCTGGTTCCTATTACTCTGGATATGTGGGCGTTCTCCTCTAAACAGTTTCTTGGGCAGTATAATCTAGATAGAACAATGGGCTTACAATTATAGTATACAGAAGATTGAACTGTGTTTTGATCACTAGGCTATGTAATATACAGGGCATTTTTTCACAAAATAATGTATTTGATACAATAGGTCATTGGCATTTAAAAAAAATGCTAAAATTTATTATTTCAAATAAATCAAAAGAAAAAGCAAATGATACCTTGGGCAGTGTGTTGAAGGTTTCTCATATGGACAGAGCATCGCTACTGTTGTTTCACATGTAACAGCTTGAACTGTGAGAATAAAATACATTCTTTGTGAATATTATGATGAGGTATAGGAAAGATTACACTGTACTTGTACTACTCAGTGTTACCTGTCACTTTAGAAACTGTGAATGAATTGGCACTCTGGTACTTCCTATAATACAGAAATACATGTTGCTTATAATAAATATAGTTAAAAATACAAAAGCCTTATATTTTTCTCACCCTATAGATTGTACCCCATTCTTGTATGATTTGATGAAATAGTCTTTTCTCCCTTGTCTGCTCACGTCAAGCCATCCTCCATCATTATCTATGACTCCAGCGTGTAGGCCCGCTTTGCAGACACTAGATTGCTGAAAAAAGTTAAATATTGACAACATTAGCACCGTTTGCTGACCTGGTGGTAAACAGCAGCTTTTAAAAGGCTTGGTCAAGGATGTTTGACATCTCTCACAGCTGATAATGGCGGCTTATTGACCAAAACAAACCCACTCAAGCCACAATCAATTACCTCACTCACCATTTCATAGTACACTGTGCCCACCACTTTCCCAGGGGCATCTAAACATCCCGCTGGACATTCATATCTAGACAAGAAAAGAAAAATAGGAGAATCAGCAGTAAAATCATTAAAATGTTAACAAATATACAATTATTCATAGCAATTTACTGCACAATAATAACTGAAACGAATATTTAAAATCAATAAATGTGGTCACTAAATGAACCAGGACACATATCTTATTGTACTTTTCATGGGAATATGATTAATAAGGGAATCTAAATGAATTTGTCCCATTGCCAGGCTACAATTAGTACAGCACAGACCCGTTATTGTTTTTTTAAAGTATGAAAAACATGATGGATTACTTTCATTTTTGTTTTTAATTGCCTAATATTTATATGAAATCAATCAAGCTTAATATGTGGGGACTTTGTGCACCAGATGCCCTTCCTTTCAAGACTTACACAAAAGTTCCACTTGACTCTGACTCCCTCTTTTTTACCTGTTGCATGTGGTTCCTTTACACTGGTCTCTCAACTTTGTGTCGCAGGTGACGAGCTGAGCTGCGAAACAAACACACAAATAAGCTCACTTTTCAGACAAAGAAAAATCCATGTTTTGAATTCAAGCTACAAGGAGGTGGTCAGCAGTATTAAAGGAAGTATCTCGCCTTACAGAGACAGGCCCCATGTGCAGTGAGAGGAAGCCATTTAAAAACCACAGCAAGCCCCTTTCAACTCGCCTTCATCAGCCAAGAGCAAACACACAGCTTCGGCCAAACCGTACCAGGCAAAATTAGGTATAACTGAGAATCTGTCAACTTTAATTACTTTGACAGTGGACTATTTGGTTATTCACTTTTACCCCTTTTCAACTTTACAGGCTTGTCTATATTTTGTCAGTTTTGCATTGGATTTACAACATGATTTTACTTTGTTGAGATACTGGATTTTAGACTGTTTTATTCCAGTGGGAAAGAGGTTAGATTGCTTGTGAATTGCTTCAGAAATAAATTAGAATAAGTTTACACCTTCCCACGGTCCTGTTTGAAAATGTAGCAACTTGTAGAAAATGTTTGATTACACAATAACATTAAAAACATTAATTCATTCAATCTTGATTTGCTGGGGAATAAGTACACTCCCTTGTGCTTTGTCAAGTTTTCTTCTGCTCCTACTTTGGAAAATAATTTCAAGTATCAGTGCTTTTTACATCCAGCACTACAAATTTGACCTACTTAGTAACAATTCTCTTAAACTTGTCCTTCTACTGGTTTTTACCACTGTGACCCTCCCAAAGTTAAAACCAGATCCCCCATTCTGAGCTCTAACGAGACCCAGAATAAACAGTTAAATGGCAGCTTACACATCTGCTGTGTGTTGACCACCTCATTCCTGTGCAGGACCTCTGTAGGGGGTCGTGTAGGGGCTGGGGCGGGGGCCCGGGGTCGAGCTCGAGGGGCCTCAGGTTCAATGAAGTTGTTTTCTTCTGTTTCCTCTTGGTAAGGGTTGTAGCTGTCATCTGAAAAGAGGGTCACATGTTATGATACGACTTATTTACTTCCACTGAAGACTAAGTACATGATTGGCCTACCTTCTTCTGCAAAAACTAACTATGCAAAACTAACTAAGCCAAGCTAGTACACAAGTTGTATACACATTATTTCAACTTTCAAGTTAAATGGACAAAGTAACAGTCACACAGCTTTGGACCTCAAGACAGTAAGTGGATACTGGATACACATTCTTATACTTTAATTTAGCGCACTTATCATGATGTCTTCATAGTCCAATCTTAATCTGATTTTAGATTTCACATACCTTTGTAACATTGGTTGTCCTTGCAGCCTCCCCCATAACTCGGAGGACAGGCTGAACACGGGGTCCCATGTTTGTATGGAGCATGACCCCACCAGTTCCCCCTGTTCAAATCACACACAAAATACAACATAGCAGAGAGTTCTAGTGGGAATAGGCTGAAAATATTTGTCACCTCAAACTTTAACATTTTGACAGATTTGATTTTCTCTGTCACTCATTCATCAAAAAGTGTGTTTACTTTGGAGAGTAGTTGCAGACAAGATAGACAGCCTTGGCCCAAATCTGCCCCCAAACATTCATATTGTAGCATAAGTTGATCGCACAACCGATGCGACTGCTGGTGGCCCACACAAGCTGAAAAGTAACAAACATATCCATTAAATAATACATTTCGAAAATTAAGGTGAGTGAAGTACTGGACCTTTTCAGTCAAAGTACCTGTGTGTAGTGGGTGCAGACTGGCCCAGAGCATCTGAATGGACAGTAAGGGTTACACTCTTGGGGGTAGGGATAGGAGAAGTCTTTCACTTCATCATACCACGCCTGGACATGGAACGTAGGCGGCTGATACCTGCACAGAGGAGAAGAATCAGGAGAAAAATATTTACAAAATTTGTCCATTTTGATGTAGTATTTTGGAAAACATTCTAACACATCATCAATGTAATACTTTTTCCTATCAATTTCCTTTTTCACATAATCATCTCTTTTAGTTCAAGCTTGGGTTTAGCCCTTCTTTTGACTGTAGTATTTGTCTTGTGTGGTGTAGTAATCATGAATGGTAACAAAAATTACAACATGCAAAAATTAAAGGTTAACTGTAAAATTTGTTCAGAGGCCTAATTCTGTAATCATTACTTTATCATCAGAGGCTTCCGAGTAGAAGAGACCAGTTACAATGTAAAACCAAAAACTGCCAAAGTTCATAAAGTTCACATAGTGTGAGACAGTTTATGGTGCAACCAAATGAATAAATATCAAATTCTGTGCAAAGGAAAACATAAATGTAAAGTTTTCATCTGGTTGTTAAGAAAATTATGTCAATAATCAAGAGTAATTGTTAAATCAACCTTCTCATAATAATTACAACATAAAGATTTGATATTGTGACACCTCGAAGGGTAAATGATGAACCTAAATGAACTAAATTAACTCAGATGCCCTCTGTGCTACAACAGTAATCACCTTCCCCAGTGAGCGCCTAAGTTCTGTCCAATCTGAGGCAGTAGACCAGCAGGACCATGTTCCCACAGGCAGGTCTCAGCCCACTCCTCAGCTGTGCGCTCCAGTTCAGTGTCCCAAACCTGCAAAATGTAAAATGTAAATCAATCTACTATTTACAATTTACTTCACAACCAAGCTTTTCTTAAATGAATTCACTGAGATGGAAGAGAAAACTAGTTTGGTAAAAGCTGAAAAACATCTGTAAGGAAAAGTAAAACACTGAACTTGGAATTACAAATTTGGAAAATATCTGTCATGGAAGAAATTAGTTTTTGGTACTTTTTGGTTTAAAACAGGCACACGTGCACCAAATTGGGGATTCGGCTGGAGTCTAGCTTTGCCTTACACAACATCACAACACTGAGCGCCACATTATAAATTAAACTTTAGAGCTGTCACTGGCAATATAATAAAAAGGCATTGCAACTTGATACTAAAGTACTATTATGGGTTTACTCCTCATTTTGAGCATTGCTGACTGTGTAAAAATCCTGCACTTTGCCGCTCAGCTGACTACCCTCAAATGGGTTTTCCCGTAATATTGAGCGTTATTCCAAAAATGCCAAAAGGCTGTTTTACCTCTTAAGTAATAACTTCCATATGGTCCTGCTGGAGAGATGAGGGACGGGTTTCACCTCTGTCTTTCTGAATTGGCCTCCTCTGTTTCAGGTTTGGCTCAAGTCGGATACTAAATGGATCAGATTCCCATTTGAGGGTTTTCCAAGAATGCACTCTGTGTCCTTCATTTGTGCTGACCTACATTTGACCATTAAACATGCTGCAGTAATGCCAGAACCAACTGTAGCTTGTTTTATGTTGTGTATGTTTGTCTATGCATCTGGCTACTCCTTTTTTTTCCAGGGAATTTTATGTCATATACTCTTCCTTATGCTCCTAGCGGCATCACTGTGACTAGAATTGGCAATGGAATCAAACCTTCAGGAAAAGAGTATCAAATGTCTGCTCTCTGCTCTTGAGGAAGTGATTGTATAAATATAAATAAAAAAAAATTTCTTCTATTGATCTACCACAGTCTCTCAATTGAAAGAACATAAACAGTAGGCCTTTAAGCGATGCCAATTCACTGAAAAAATAAAACATATTGTAAGTATGGACTCCAAGCAATATGCTTTTAGACCATTTGAAACAACTGGATCTTGGTTTGATATAACTTTGATTAAAAGCAGAGATCTAACTAAGAGAGCCAATATATGTCACCACCAAATACTTTTTTTTATTTCTACTTGTACTACAAAATTAGTTTACTTAATTGTATGTGACTCTGAAAACCCACCTCTGTCTGCTTGGACTATTTGTGAGTAACCAACCATCACCAATCGAAACAAGTGCTGCTCTCTTCATTCTTTGTTATAGTTACACACACCTATGGCCAACAACAGGATGTCTGGCTGCGCAGCAAATGAACTGTTAAGTCTGAGCAGTTTCTTACACGGGACTTCTGGGAATCCAGTCGACGCTGTTTGTTTAAATCAATAATGCAGAAAATAGTGGGATTTGGAGATAAACACAGCTCTTTGTAAGGCTAATTGTTTGCTGTACACCTGCATAGATAAACAGAGGAGACTATATAGAGAGCTGCAAGTCGGAGCTGACACATTTGAGTGTGTTGTAACAGCTAATGAAGCAGCAACAGATTGGCATGTAGTTATCAGTGAACATGTTAATTGAAGCTTTTTTTCAATTAGATTTCCTCTAGCAAGATGAAAAACACAGTCAATGCTTTCAGTGATCAGGAGGTTGGAATACATTGAGTAGAGTTGTAGTAATTGTTGCCAGGTCAGAAAGTCAAAGCACACTGGGTTTGTTGTGTGGGCTTGCATAAAGATGCCTATTCATGTGATAAGGACTCATTTGTGGTAAACAAAAGGTTAAAGGTAGTTTTTGACTTGAAAAGTATGTTTCATGACATCACAAGGTGGAACAGAGCATTTGAGACAGACTAATAAAAAAGGATTACTCAAAAGTGTGAATGAAACAAAACACAGCTCTGTGTATTTTTAAGTACATAAGAGTCAATTTTGTGTTATACAGGACCTTTAACACACAAATTTAACAGCATATTATGTAACTGAACTTGGCTTGCATTTCATAACATAAGTCTTATCTAAATTAGGATTGCTGTTTTTAGATTTGATTGATTGATTAGATTTTGGAGCTTTGGAGCAAGTATGCGCCACAATATCACAATAGTATCTTATTAGGCTTCCTTTACACACCATAGTGCTTTTTGTTTTTGTTTTGTTAGAAACACCAAATCATTCAGTGCTGCAAAATTTTTCAGCTGGTTAAATGAGAAAAAAATGTGACTGTTAATCAATTCTAATCTTGAAAACAACACTAACATTTGAAAATTTAAACAAAGTTAATCTAAGGCTTACTACTTGCCTTGACATCCAGAATCACAATAATAATTAAGTCTATTCTGTAGCTTTCCACTGCCAGAGTTGTCGTGCCAAATAACCTGTCTCACATATGCCAGATTCCCGCCTGATCTTTTTTTTTCAGGCTTGGCGGTGCCACTGGCTTGTAACAAATCATGCTTTTAGTACTAAAGTGTCACAATTTAGCAGCCTGAACTGAAGGACTGCACTGTGGGTGAGATAAAACGAGTGGTGGATTTTGCCCGCTTTAGAGCAGGTATAAAGCACAGCCGTCTTGTCAGGCCACAGTTGTTTGCACAGTTACGCAGCAGGGGAGGCCTAGTAACAAGGACCCCCCAACCGTGGGCCCCTCCCTGACCACACTCCTGCCTGGGGCCCTAAAGAAAAACACCTTAGCTCCTACACTCTATCAGCACCGCACACACGGCATTGTTTATTTCGTTTCACACTTCATTTGTGGCTTTTTTTTCCTTGTCCCTGGTCATCTGGTTACATTCCAAACTCCATCGTGGGGTACTTCCTTTGCACGTCCGGGTTTCCTGTTCATAATCAATAGGGCATGTGAAGGAGCACAGCCAATTAATGATATAGGTCAAGTGGTTTCAAGGTATTACTCTGTCCAGGTGGCATTTTGTCAAACTATATTAAAGCCAGCACTAAGGTATTTAGAGCCAGATATTTCATGCACCTAAAATTCAAACTAAAGCATGTATTATAATTTTGCTATTTGATTTAATAGGCATGGGGACATATTATGTAAAATGTACTTACATGAACAGTTTTCATCATTAGTTTACTCTGAGTTGTATATGATTCATGCATGTTTCAGTAATCCTTAACAGTATTGACCACTGAAATCCTCTAACTCCTGTGATAAAGCACACACAAGAGTTACAATACTGTGATAGTATTGCACCAGGATCGGGAGTGCCAAGCTCAGTGCCAATACAGACTGGCTCTGGACCAATGCTGTTGCAACTTTCATTAGCGTTTATAGAAATTCGACAAAAGCTCCTCCCTGACCTACCACTCCTGATCCATTTTCTGGTCGTCACATTTTTGTTTCCAGGAATCTTCCTTCTTTCTTCCTCAGTACCTTGTCTTTGGCCAACCATTATGTAACAAAAATGTTCTAAATCAATTTTTGTAAGATGTTAAGACTTGAATCAGATATCATGGTTAGTCAGAGTGTATGTAAGTAATTCTGAGTTGAGTGACTGTAAATGTATACATCATCCCATTGCTTCTCATTAGTGCATATGAAATATATAGATACTTAACAAGCAATCAGCCAATGATCTTCATGTTTCTAAAGAAGGCCATTTTGTGGACTTTGACGATTCAAAAAAGAATAATTTGTTTTCAGTCGTTAATAGCTCTGACAAAGGTGTTAATTTATCATCACTCTGAAACCCATGTATAGCTACTAAGCTGTATCGACAGTACCGTGAATAAGTGCTGTTAGATGTAAGTATTAACTGACATTATGTCACTCTCCTAATAGTAATTTGAATTTATCTGGGCATAGTGTTGCCACATGCAAGGGACCCTCGTGACTGGATTTACCTTGCATGACCATACCCAACTGCAAACCCACAAACACACATTTTACATCTTTCTTTAAATCTCACACAGTAGCAATTGAAGACAAATTTACAAGTCTAGACATTACTTACATTTTATAAGTCGCACTATTTTAAGTTAAATAAAGATGACCAAAGACTGCTGCACAGTCTAAATGATGTGTAACCTGAAAAATGTCAATCCAAACCGCTAACACCACCGGCAGCTTGGGCCAGTTGCCCAGCACAACCAAGGTAAACAAATCAAGGCAGGTTTTCTCCCATGATGCATCTGTTTGTCTAGTGGCACTTCAAATACTCGCACGTCTCTGTCTATACCTGTGGGTCAACCTTAACCGCTGTCCCCCCTACACTGACGATGCATTGATGTTTTTGGCAGAGTCGCTGTAGTGTGAATGCTTATCCGGGATTTTAGGGGCCTCTGTGTGTTGTATAATGACAGAATGGGAACGGAGCCATAGGGATAAGAGACAGAGGGAGTCAGAGAGGAAACAGATGAAGTGGGAGGAAAGACAGGGATTTGAACTGATGTTATCAAAGACTACCTCAGAAGGGCTCTGAAGTTTGGGTTTGATCCACAATAACACACAACAGAAAACCAGTTGAGTGCACAAAGAGACGTCTGTCCCTCAAATTGTTAAGGTAATACTATGTCTCCACATTGTACATGCTTGTAAAGGAAACATAAAGGAACTTGGCTAAAATTTCACTGTGCCTAGATTGTGTATATTACATTAAATGAGAGGTCTACCCAAAAAATCCTAGTAGGGTTACACAAGCGCCATATGTGCTTTACGTCCATTAGTATAACATAGTGTATAACAATCTAAAATCCCTTTTGCATCTGCGGAGCCTCTCTCTAAGTTATTATAATCTGTCCACACCCCACTAAACTTGTACTTTCTTCTTTGCTTCAAACCTGCTATCCCCTTGTTGCATGCCTCTCCGTACTTCACCCCTGGGTGCCCCCGCAGCTAAAAAAGCCAGCCAACTGTAACAGGAGACAGTGGAGAAGGAGCTGTGTGCCGCTGGCTCAGCAGTTCTCCTCCTCCAGCAGGCTGCCAGAGCGCACCCCTTTGCACACACCACATGAGGGGTCGTTAAGTCTAACCTCTCAATTATACAATTACACAGTCCAGCAATTGCCCCCAGCAGGAACTGTTTATTTGCCATAACCACAGAATAAGCCTTTTGTTTTCAGGGTCTTTAAGCCAAGATGAAACAGTGATAAAAACTCAGTGCGTTTTGCACACTGTATTGATTTTCAAGCCCCAAAGTACAGTTAGTGGCCATGGGCTGTAGCAGTCAAGCCATGCCTTTATTTGGAGAAGTTCCAGATGGTTGGCGATGAGATTTTCTCTAAGTGCGTGTGTGTATGCACGTATGGCATATGCTTGACAGGGAGGAGGGGGGTCCAGCTGGTAAAATAAGCCCCCAGTGATTCTAATTGCGCTCTGAAATGTGATCCGCTGCTTTATACGCACACGTGATGGCTAAAGGATAAAGTCAAACAAATCTCTTAGCATGAGTAAGAAAAAACACAGTAGTAATGTGATCGTTGGCAGGTTGCAGGAATTCAGTGCTGGCAGTGGCAGGAGTCACATGGGTCCTGACTTATGGGAGGAGAAAGTGGAGGGCTAGTGTGGAGGTGCTTAGGAAATGTTGGCATGCTGATTATGACCAGGCCAAAAGGGACAAGTGCCAGCCAGTCTGGCGGTGACTGGGTCAAACTATATTACCCGAGATTTAAATGCACAGCAGGAATTTGAAATGGGGCCACAGCTGCATAATGATCGGTAATATGGTTTTAAATGAAAGCACACACACATACATAAGGTGAAGAAGGGAACTCTTCAGGTGCAGACTGCAAGCATCAGTGTCAAATTGATTGGCATTGTAATCAAGAACACTGCTAGTTTATCATGCAATTAGTAGATGCAATAATATAATGAATGTAATGTGATACACTTATTTGACCAATCAGAAAGCTCCACTCTCGCAAGTGTCATGCCAACACTTTTAACTGATGGATAAATTGCAACACATTTTTCTTCTTTTACCTCTGTAGTCTTTTAGATATTTTGAATATTGTTATTGGTGTATTGGATAGAATGCATCACATTTATGATTTTTATAACATGATACCATGTCACTTACCATGTACTCCATGTTGGATGCTGGGGGGTACACCTGCCCCCTGAGCTTGTTGTGAAGGTCCAGGATGAGCTGTGCATCGCTGTCTGTTATGGCTCTCTTGCCCCTCCCTTTGGCCTTCCACATCGCTCCATCCTCGTCCATGTACTTGTCCAACATCTGCTCCAGGCTGGAGTTAAACGGCAGCGCAAACGAGACTGGCATTTGGATCAGACAGAGCAAGAGCATGGATCTGCATTCTGGCCAGTGAGTAGACAAGAACCTCATCCTGGTAGTGGTAAATTTTGTTGTATAGTCTTCAAATAATGGAGGGGAGCTGTGTAGGCCAGTCACAAGAATCACACTTTCTGTTAGGAAAAGAAAAGAATGGGACAATATATTAGCTACAGAGGTAAATTTTTCACCATTCCTTTGTGACACCGAAGAATAATTTTGTTTGTTCATTGTACTCTGGCAAATGCAGAGCCCATGCGCAAAACCAGTTAAAAACGCATATCACTGTACGTTGAGCTTATGATGGATTTCCATATTACCTAAATACGTTTATATACTTTTACTATTCACTGGTAATAGCCTCACAAAACAAGCTAGAACAATAGGCTTTTATTTAAATTAGATTAACAGTGCACCTGCAACTTTGACAGATAAACTCCGTGCTAGCAAGCATGCAAAACTAACAAACAATAAAAATAAAAAAAATGCGTGCACAATTAAAACTATGTAGCAAATGCTAACTTACATTTATTGGGAGTCTGTACGCGTCTCCAGGGAAATTAGCCAATGTGAAAACTGCAGCAGTAAAAACGCAGTTTGGATGTTTGCAACGTGCAGAGCAACTTGTGGAGCGCTAACCTCAGCCGCTGGATAGAGAAAAGAGGCTGCGGGGATGTTTCTTCTGCAGGGTTCATACTCCAAAGCCGCTAAAGCATCACTTGTGCACACTTTATCCCCAACTTTAGTTTCACTCTCGGGCGCCGCCTCTGACCCCGCCTCTGGATGGATGATACGGCCCTCTGCTCCTCAAACTGTGCAGGCTCATGGCACTAACAGGTACCGGGAACTTGGAAGGCACATGCGTTATGATTTTTTGATTATTGTTTGAAAAAAAAAAGAAGAAAAAAATATACAAAACTGTAGGCTAATTAAAATCTTCTTGTTTGCTTATTACTGAGGTAGCCAACACCCAGACATTATACATACTAAGAAAATATTTGGAAAGGCATTATTTGTATTTGTTGTATTTATTTTGTATACGACTATATTTTACAGTAGAAATGGCCTTTCATAGTTGCTCATTGATGGCAGTAGTCATAGTAACCAGAGTAGTGAACAGTGATGACGCACCTTATAGTATGCTACAGGCCTATGTGTTTCAGAACATAACTTTATACACTTAACTATTTTCTTGACTTTAATTTCTTTGGTGAATATTTGTTGAGTAAGTAATTTATACATTTTTCTTCGGAAACTTAGGAATGCATCAATACCGGTATCGGATATTGGTGCCAATACTGAAACATAAACCATATAAGTGGACATAGCTAATGGAAGTGCGCCAGGAGGCTCTTCCGGCTCCATCTGACCCTGGCTCCAACTGACTTACATTTCGATCTTGTCGCCCCTTTCTCTGTAACTGCTGCAGTGAGCCTTGTCATTTTGGTTTTAAAATGTTCGTGTTAACCCACTCCACATGATCCTGATTTATTTATTTATTTTTTGCTATTTCGTTTGTCAAAAAATCCTATTCATAACATACGGCCTGGCTCCAGATTTGCTCCTGTAACCGTGAGCATCACGAGCTTCATTTGAGTGGCACTGAACGCTGTGGGTGATGTCACACTCCCTTAGTTCACTTTTTTTATACAGTCTACATAATTGGAAATCGGCTTCCAAATATTGGTTTAGCAGATATCCTGGTTGGGCAAAGAAATTTAATAAGATTTTACTGATTGTAATCATCTTTTTTTTATTTATACAAAGTTGTTCTATGGTTACTTGAGAGATAAATAACAGCTGAATAAAAGACTTGGATCAGTTTTGTTTTATTTTTGTTTAGTTTTAAGGAAATAAATGCTGCTTTCAGTCTCTGCACTTGTATTGATTGATATTGGGTATCAGTAGATGTATAAAGCTATATTATCAAAGTCAGTATCAGAACTGAAAAAGCTGGATCAGTGCATCCCTTCAACAAACATAATAAAACAATAAATCAATGTCTTCATCTTTAAAGTGTAATGTAAGCTCAAAGCTGCCACTGTGTTTTGTGACCTTTACTGGTACCTCCAAATCCTTTAACCTAATCTAAACCAGACCCTGCTTCTCCTCAGGGGTCTGGGCTTCCAAAATGGCTTCATTCTCTGGAGCCCTAACCGCTTACAGGTTAGGACTTCTTTGGGGGGATTAAACACAAACCCTCTCATTGTTAATTTCAGGTACTGCGTTTGTCGTCAATATTTCCTCTCACGTATGCACCGCCCCTGTTCCTTTAACCGTAAATATGGAGCCAGCAGATTCTAGATTGTCTTCTCTGCTCTGGTCCTTTTCACTGGAGCCCTGGCACATGTGGCAACAGTAGCTAATAGGCCACCGCTGCAGCCCCCCGCACACACTTTCCACAATCAACAGTCCCACAGTGTTTCATCTGACAAACGTAATAAAGGCACATACAGGAAACCATGGCACAGTTTGCTTGTATAGTTAATGAGCCTGTTTCTATGACAACCAAATATTTTACAACTTCCGTTTTTGTTTTTTTTTTTTGTTTTGGGGTTTTTTGGACTTTGGCACGTGAACGGACTTGGAATGAATGCATACTTAAAGTTCACAATGGGCAATTGTCCAATGCACAAAAAAACACTTTTTACTGGAAAATAGCTTGTCTGGCCCCTGCCCGAAATTATAAGTGTGTGCAAGTCCACCTACAGGCTTACCTCTCCCGGTGTCAATCAAGATCAAAGCATTTACCACCAGCCGCATAACTCCATTCTTCAAATCAGGTGATTCTGAAGATAGATGGGCTTTCACACACTCATGAGACTATAGTTATGTAAGTAACAGTTACTTTCATAACTATAGTTCTATTACACATGTGCTCTGCCCACTTATGGGCTTTGCTGTTGGTTGCTCACTGAGGTGATGGCTATGGGGATAGATGCACCTCCATCTGCATAGACTCTTAAGATTGGCAGAGTAAAATGAAGCTCTGTGAACCTCACACTCATGGTACACAGGCAGCCTAGGCCAAGGCACCACAACCGGGTCATGCTGCAGAGTATCAGCGTAGAGCACTAAGCCTGATCACTGCAGACTGAATGGCTGAGGTGATGGCCTTTGGCTGGAAGGTAGGGCTAGAGATGAGCCAAGCAACCACTTTCTCTGAAATGCATGTAGGAGTGGTGAACCAAGGCACAGGCCACCCGCTCTATTTAGGAAGGACAAGGCCCACAGGCATGCAGTTTGTCCTAAGTCAGCCATTCATTCTGCTCAAATAACGAAAGTTCTGGAATCCAACCAGAGCGTGACAAACCGTGTGTCTCAAATGCGGGAGCATCTCTTCTCAAAAGTGTGTCATTTAGAAAAAAAATATTTCTAGATAAATAAGAGTTTGGTGATTTGATTGTTGATTCTGCAGAAATTTGAAATCAGAACAGTCACATCAGTTTGTTTTTTTGTTGTTGTTGTTGTTTGTTTGTTTGTTTGTTTGTTTGTTTGTTTTCCTTTTTAGCCGCCATTTTTGTCATGAACGCAGCGTGTGTCTCTCGGATTGGTTTATTCGCCTGTCACTCACGGCTATCTGAAATTAGGATGACGGGATATGGTTCCAGACCCATATCATTGTAAAGTTTTGTCAAAGCATGTGGTTTTGGCTGGCCAGGTAAGATGGCAACACCCATAAGGCTATATCCCTACGGTTGGCACCCAATAAATGTTTTATACTGTTTACAATTACCACTTTTGTTTTATTCATGCATCATTTGCTGACGTTCTTGCTGTAAATCGCCCATGTCAACTGAATTGGCAAAGCCAATTAATATCACTTTAATCTAACTTTGTGATAAAACATAAAATGTAAGACTATGTCAAGTTTTCCACTGAGAAACCCAATGAACCCAAATCAGAATGTAGCCTAATATTTGTGCCAAAACCGGAGAACCAAATAACACAAAGCAAGAGTAGCCTCAAGCAACAAACCACGAACACGTCTTGCACAAGCAGAAATGAGAAGAGAGGGAGACCAGTGTTATCTGTTACATCGCTCCCTAATGGTTTTGGTTGGGGCTGAATTGAGGTTGCAGCGCTGGAACAGAGCCGGGGTGAACACGGGGCTAAAGTGCATCAGGGTGGTTTGGCGCACACAGTGAAGACGGCCCTCTAGAGACTGTAAACGATCAGTCCCGGATCACATACAGACTCTTTAATGAATCTCTGTCTCTCTCTACCCTCTAGTGGTCATTAGCTGCAGTTGCAAGTGATGACAGCATGACATTGTCAACTTTAAAAGCAAAATCTTTGTTTATTATTGGAAAGCGAGATTTTGTTTCAGCAATTTCCTTTGTTCGCCTTTTGTTTCTGTCTTTTTAAAATTTTTTATAATTAATAGGATATGCAGTAAGGCATTTCTGGCCACTTAATTTCTTGTAGGCATCTTGCAGGCCTATTTGCTATTAAGTATGACAAGTACCTTGAATCAATGATTACATTTTATGAATGTGGGTTATTTGTTCTAAATTGTTTTGAGTACATTTTGGAGCCACTAGGTGTCAGTGTCCCCCAATATCTGCATTGAGCATGACTTGTAGGACTCATACATATGCCTCGTGGTGATAGAAATGTAACGAAAATTATAAAAACATATTTTTTTAATGACATGATGGTTAGAAATATAAATTGTGTAATGTGTTCAGAAGACAAGTCTCTGCCATTACCTTGTTCGTAACTTAACTCTGAAGGAGAAAGTCATTTGCATGCTTCCATGGAAAAAGAAAGTTATAACAGTATTCTCCATGCAGACAGATTCGTTTTATGTCATAATGTGAAATATTAAAACCAAATGAACAACATTTTCATATAAACAAGCGAGAGGAGGCCCTTCACCATGAGAGTCAGGTTTGTGGAGACGCAAGTCAGTGGCTTTTACACAGTTTAGACAGTACCTCATACCTTTTAATAATACTTAAACATTAATTTATAAGCCTGTATCATGGTGCAGTGTGATTTATTTAAGGCCGTAGTGGTAGAAATACTTGAATGTGTAGTTAAAAGTACTACATATGATCAGTTGGGTCAATTTAGCAGGAACTATGAGGGTCAAGCAAAATTGGCCACATTTTGGACCCCCCTAAACTAAAAGAAGAGTTTGAGGTAAATGTATGTTTGCAGTACTTTGTCAGAGCTTGAGTGGGGAGTACGTGCTGATCGGCTCAAATCCAGCTGCAGGGTGTCTCTACAAAGTGCACTTCGCTTTACTTTAAGTCTAAAACTGAACAATTTCTCTGAACTCTCTTTGACATTTGAGGTTTCCAAAAGAATTTACCTTGTAAGCTTTAAGGGGACAATCCATGCCATATTTTACTTACTTTTGTTTTATGTCGTGGGCTATGGAGTAACTAGTAGACGGTATAGAAAAGTTCCTATTTAAGCAGTTAAACTATCACTCCTTTACCTCAATCTGTCTGCTCTTCTTTCCATTGCGTTGTTGTACATTGAACCACAAAAACCTTTGGAAAAGTGACACATACTTTGAAATAGACACCTGACATGGTTTGTATACACCAAAGAACTTATTTCTTTACCCTATGTTTGAAGTAAGGGCATCCAAATCAAGAGGTGCACCACAAAAACCTGCCCTGCCATTAACTCCAGAGTTCAAGTGCTGCCCCATAGAGATTTATGGTAGGAAAAGACTATTAGCACGGACGTGTCAACATTTGTTGAGGTCCCAAAACATGCTTCAAGGCGCTGACATCAGTGACTGAAAATAACATGTCCAAACCTACATAAGTACATATCAAATGCATGCACATAGTTTGGTATAAGACCATATCAAGTTGATGTTTTTGTCTATTTTCAAGAAAATAATATTTCTTACATTATATATTTTACCAAGTCCAAGTTTTGAGTACAAGTGTGGGGACTGACATTTTACCATTGCAAGATTGTAGATGTATTTATGTACTTTAAACTCTATGTACTGTATTTTTATATTAATTATCAATTTATTTTATATTGCACAACTTATGATTTCATATCACAGACTAACATATAACCTTTTTTTGTGCAAGACCTCCTAGAAACATTGCAGTTTCAAATGTGATGAACTAACAATATTGTTAGAAGACTTAAATAAACACAGCTGGTGACACATATAAATATTGAATAATTATGAGGACTTAAAGGTGTCTGCAAGTCTAATTTTGAACAGGGCGGATGAAGTTCGGTCCAAATATATTTTAGTCTACAATGATCCTAAATATTTCATTGAGTACAAATTGAATTGAAAATGGCACTGAGTGGTTTTAAAAACAGTATTACTATTAGTACATGTATACTCCCCCCAAGACACTGCACTGCTTGGGCTCAACGAAGGTCCTGTATTACGCAAAATACTCTTGTGAGCTTCAAGCCATATTATAATGTTGTTACCTCCTGAAAAACCTGGAGTTACATATGTTTGAGTAAACCTGGTTTATTAGTCTGTTTACATCTCCAAGTGCTCTGTTCCACCGTGTGATGTCATGTAGTGGTAGTTTTCAAGTTATGAGCTACCTTTTACCCTTAGTTCAGTAAAGATAGGCAATTATAGGGATGAAAGTATCAAAATGATTCTAAGAAAGAATATGTAGTTTGAAAATACAGTGGAGCATTTCCTGTATTGCCATATGACATCACAAGGTGGAACAGAGTGTTTTCACTTTGAGAGAAGAACTCATGCTAAATATGCAGGGTTTGTGTATTAAACATGTGTGAACAAAACAAAACAACTCCAGACATATTTTTGATGATGAAACATTATAACATAGGTCAGATAATAGCATAATATGGGCCCTTTAAACACATGTCTTCACTTAAAGGTACATGATTTTGGACTTGCTCTTCTCCTGACCCAAGTCCACACCCATTACCTTGTCATGGGAATTGTCAACTAAATATCAATAACTCAGAATATCCATGATAAATTAATAATACTGACATAGTCCTGGAAAACTCTGGTCCATTTCCAAAAAAATGTGTTCAGTGAGGATTTTAAGGGCTTAATACTATGTGACATGCGATGATGTCTTTCTGCTATATTTGCAGTGTCACTTGGTAGAAATTGACTCTCAAATCCCAAATTTTAAAACAAAGAATCAGTTCACAATCCATACTAAACAATTCAGATTAATGTCACATAAACAAAATTATAGTCAACAAAATAGATTTATTACAAAATACACATCAGAAAAAAGCGCTGTATTGGCATAAATAGCATTTGGTGCTAATTAGAATCAGTGCTGAACATTTCGAATTTTCTATACTGCAGCGATGTGTGACAAATGATGAATACCTGGATACATACTGTGGTAGTGCTTAAAACATGGTGAAATTTGACATGCAAATGAACCATTTTAGAGCTTGATATTTACACTATTTACAAACCATAAAAAACATGTTCTATTAAATATTTCCCCATATAAAAATGAATAACTTACAGTGTACCTGCTGATATAACTGATTATCCACAAATACAAGCCTTGCATTAGAAGCTGTTAAGGTGCACTGGAGTGCTCATGGTGTCCAATATATCAACATTGGCTATAATAACACATAATAGATAAGTGTTGTCATACAAACATATAGATAGAACATTGCCATTAGAGTAACAGTACCTTAAATGTTTAAACAGTAACATATAGTGAACGAGTGCAGCACTTGGCAGTGATCCAACAGTACAGACATCACAAACACATTTGTAATAAATATAAAACAAAATGGTAAGCTTCAAACAGCTGAAGTTATTGTATCAAGAGGTCAGACACTAAAGACATTGGCTGAGAATGGTAATTGAAACTCCTCTTCATGAATGTCTTTACCCAATATAAATCTAATCATGTTGTATTCTCATTATTTAGAGTTTATTGAGTATTTTGAGTGTAGGTCTTACAGAGTTGCATAGCCTTTTGCATAGTACTGGACCCTTCTGTGAAGCTTTGATGTGGACATCACAGCATTCCTACTGAGGCAGTGCACACAACAGTTAGGTGTGAGCCCTATAGCACCGTAATGAGTGAGAATGAGCAGCTCTCATGTGTTAACCACACTGCAAACATGTATGGAGCACAGTCTGTCACATGAACTGTGTTTAAGGACCACACTACAGATAAATTATAGTTCATCATTTCAAATCAAAACAGTATTACAAACTATATACAATGTATTCACAAGTAAGTAATGCATAGTTAACTGCTGCCATTAAATGAGTGTGTCTTTCAAAGTCCATATATACAAAAGGTGGTCCATGACTGTTGTGCAAATCTGTAGCAGTCTCTCTTGGTAGTGAGGAGGTCTGTGGTCTATATGTGATCTACTTGTCTATTTGAACCAGTGCAGGTAGTTTGTCTTGAGTGTGGGGAAGCACATGTTGTTACTGCAGGAGCCTCCATAACTGGGCGGACAGGCCGAGCATGGGACACCTACTTTATATGGGGCTTCACCAATCCAGTTACCTCTGAAAGACAAAAACAGATTTTAAGTAAAATAGAAGACAATATAATTCACTGTTTTTGGGATCAGGGTGCATAAAGGTGCATAAACTTATATAACAATGAGCAAGATTTAAAAAGACTGGACTGGGCAGTACCAGTGCACCAGCTGTATCAGGCTTATGTAGACCTTGCAGAGACAGGGGTACTAACAGTCTATGCCAAAGGATTAGGTCGTCATAGGTTACAGAGTTCAATGAGATCAAATGACTTCTTACAGCATGAGTTTAGTTTCATGTACAGTGAAGCATAAGGCTGAAAGAATACTTACTTTGGTGAATAGTTGCAGACTAAATATGTGGCACGTTTCCATATAGAACCCCATACATTCATATTGTGGCAGGTGTGGATGGCACAGCCCACTTTGTTTGATGTTGCCCAAACCATCTGCAGAACAAGCAACAACAGTGTCATAAATCAACTCTTAGTGGTGGAGAAGTTTGGCAGTGTTGACAATGGTGTACCTGTGTGTAGTGGGTGCACATGGGTCCAGAACATTTCAGAGGGCAACGGGGGTTACAGTCTCGGGGGTATGGGAAAGTGTAATCTTTGACTTCATCATACCAAGGCTTCACCAACTGCAGAATGGAGCGATACCTGGAAACGAAATATAAATGTCAACTAAAAATGTACTGGCATTGGAGATATTATAATTATTAACAATTTTTAGGGTAATATTTTCAAAAACTGACATCACAATCAAGTCAAAAAGCACTAAAAGTTGTACAGACCAAAACCATTTGTCATACTGAGAAGTGGACCACAAGTTGTACTCCTCACAAGGTAATTTTAAAATGATATACAAAACAAAGTACTGCAGGTGTTATACATTTTAACCTGAGTTTGACCTTAATCCTCACTCTTGTGTATAATGCATATTGTTTTGGTTGTTTTTCTTTACTGGGAGACAAAAAATACAAGGGGGCAGAGACACGACCCTGGTGGAACGCCTCTGTATTTAACAGGGGGGAAGTAGAAGTCAAGTAAGTTAAACGTTTGAGTGAAAAACAATGTGTTACTCTTACAGGCACCAATAAAATTTAAAAGAGGAACTTTTAAACCTATCTTTTAAAGAGACCTATACTATTCTTAAGGATAACCTTTTAATAACTGCCAATCACAGGGTTAACAAGCAGAACCCCCTTGTGTCTCGTGACGTCCTTCAATAAACACCCAAAGATGCCAAATGGAAAGTCAAGACCCACTAAAGGGAAGCACCTTTGTCCTAAGGGTCAATGCTAGCAACACATCTTTTGTTTATTTGAAGGGTCACAGGAGCATTCCACAAGTTGTAACCAGGGCAAAAAAAAACTTAAAATAGAGAGAGAAGAAGTCGGCTGCGGGGCAACGACCATGAATGAGCGAGTGCAGTCCCTTGGAGGAGCAGCAGATGTTGGGATATAGGGGGCACAAGTGGGGCGCCTGGGGTCACTCACCGCCCCGTCCTGACTGAGAGGTTCTGACCCAAGAAGCGGAGGAGGTAAGGAGGGCCATGCTCCCACAGACAGGCGTGAGCCCAGTCCTCAGCAGTCTTAGCCAGCATGTCATCCCAGACCTAGAATCACACAAGTACATCACAGAAAAAGCAATTACATAACTGCATGGAAAATCAAACCACAAGAGACTCTCCATCTTCTGCCATTGACATGTGAGGTAAGAGGTTTCCCTGTGAGTGCTGCTACAGGTGTTACCATGGCAAAATGGGTGCCCCATCCTCCAAATAAGTTATACAAGAAATCATAGCTTTGCTTCTCTGTGTCCTATGATCATTACTTAAAGATGGGAATCTTTTCATCTTAACATCTCAGCTATGATGTGCACTATTGGTGCATCCCCAAAAAGGATTCACACAAGCTCAGGAGCATAAGCAAAAACTGAAGATAGAAAAGCAACATCACCAGAAATGTATTTAAGGCAGAGATGAGTCATAGAGGTAAAAGTGACCACTCTGTCCCCTCATCTTGACTCTGTCTGCTGGACACTGGTGCCATGTCTGACCCCTTTTCCCCCTGGAAGTCACTGCTTTGGTGGTCTACTGAAATCCTATCCCTTTAACAGCTGAGAGTGTCATTTGTCACTTGCTTTTGCGTAAAACCACATTTCTAATAAAGCACAAAGTGACATTAAGCCTTATCACAGAAAGCATATGTAAAAGTAATATATTAGAGGTTGAATGAAAACTTACCATGTACTCCATGTTGGATGCTGGAGGGAACACTCGTCCTCTGACTTTGTTGTGGTAATCAAGAATTGCCACCCTGTCGTTCATTGAAATATAACGCTTCCTTCTGCTTTTTGATATGGACGAGTCTGTTCCATTATTCTGCGCTGTGCCAAAGACCGCTGAGAAGTTGTCGACTATGGATGACACGGGCGCACCAGGGATACGAGTAGCCAGTGCACTTGCTCCACATGAGACGCACAGGATTGTTAAAACGAATAATTGCGGCTTCATATTTAGTTCCGGATAACAACAATACTCCACGACCTGAATGAACGCTAAACCCAATAAAAAGCACTGTTCTTCTGTACGCAGCCCTACCTTTCCTTACGCACCGACTACCTGCATTCCAGCCTCCGTGTCACCTCCAAAAGTGCCGCTAGTGGGCTGGACATAGAGAGACGAGGCTGCAGAGAGCAAGTTTCGCGCTTTGCTAACGTTGTGGAGCTTTGTGGAGTGCTGGAGCAGGCGTCCCTCTTGAGTCTCTTATATATTGCATTGGAGCATGCAGGAAGTGCGCGTGGCTCAGAGGTAGACGCACGGCTCCTCCTTGTCACCTGAAACACCGCATCATCTCAGCGGGTATTCAGTTTCCTCTTAACTTTCCAGGACCTTAACAGCATCGCTACGTCACTTTGCAAAATATTTTTAACATTTGACGTTTCTGAACTTTACTTGGAATACAGACAAAATATTATTGTTTTAACTGGAGAGGAGAACGTTTATGCACAGTGCTCATCTTTTGTTGCCTACTTTTGTTGTTTAACTTTTATTAAAGTTTAATATTTTAATTTTCAAGTTAGAAATGCTTCATAGTAGGATAATATCAATATAGGCTGCAGCTTACTTTATTTACTACTTTATTTCATTAATAAATAACAATCGTTCGTGTCGTCAATTATGCTCGCCAACCATAAATAATGATATTAATGGATTCATTTCAGGTTTCAGGTTATCTACAACAATATCCCGTGTTACTCATGTGGAGCAGTGTAAACAGCACTTCCATGTGTTGCATTTATGACACAGTAAAGATTACACTTGTTCAGCAGGGCCTCCAGATGTGTGTGGTTTGGGTCCAGAGGCACAGCCAAGTGAAAAAACGTGGCTGCTCCCCGTCATTTTCATTGGCAGCTGGAGAACAAATTAAAGCAACGTGAAGCTCTCTCACTCTCACTCTCTCTCCTTCTCTCACTTTCTCTCTTTCCCTGCTCTCTCTCTCTCCCTGTCTCTCTCTCTCCTTTCCCCCTGCTGTCTCTCTCTCTCTCTCTCCCTCCCTTTCTGTCTATCCCCCTGCTCTGGATGTTTCCCAAAAATCCTCCTACAGTGATGGTCTTTTCAGGTGCCGGAGAGGCCAAAAGGATATATCATTCAAGAGGGGAGCTCTCTAAAAAGCTTTGGGAGTTGTCTACCTTTCATTCTGTCCAAGCAGAATATGTTTACTTTTAACTTTATAACAGACTATAATGAACTAAAAAGTGATTAGACCTTCTGGATGGTTTATCCGTTAAATCGTATAACTATTATTGTCAACTGAGTGCCATTATCCAATCCAAACCTAAGACAAAGTTTTATTTTTATTCTTTCTCGATTTGCATCAACAAAAGGATCGGGAAAGACAATTCCAAATGAGCAAGCATGCCAGTCACTACTATTCAATGATAATAACTAAAACATATAAACAGCAGTTATAATGGGTGACTAAGCCTAAGGAAAGGCAAGTTGTCCAAGCTATTTGAAGATGACATTTGAACTTCTAAAGCTCTATGCTCAGTTCAGAACATGATTATTTTGGTTTGGTAATATGCATTTTCATAGTGTACACTGTAGTCAAGATGCAGGAAGCTGAGACTTGCGGACTTGCTGGCCAGATACTAACCTTGTCATTTATCCAGGTTTGGGAGTGACATGAAAACTGGCTTAAACCTGGGGTGATTTTTTTTTTTTCCCCTAAAACACCTGACTTAAATGACCCCCATTCAAACTGAGCTGTTTCTAAACCCTTTGGAGTACCAACAAATGTGTGGGCTCTTTGTGAAGCTGGCACTCTGTAGTTTTGTAGTAATGTAAAAAGCTACGCACAGACGAACATCAGCTTTCACATCCCACCTCATTTTTGGGGGGTAAATATAAGATGTAAAACTGCTGTCTGGGGCAATGGTCTGATAGACAGCAGATTGAGAATTTATTGGGTTTCAACAATTCCTTTTTCAAAGACGAAGTCCAACTCACTTGGTGGTCTATGAGGGATGCCTATTAAAATGTTGTGAATTTTAGGTTTGTTTTATTATTTGTGGGTTTGGAATGGTTGATTTGACTGGAAATAAATGGGTTACAGCTTTCCATTTCTTACATGCTCAGGGCTTTACAGTTCACAAGAATAAACCCTCATTTTAGATTATACAGGTGATGAGTAGGATTGTATTCTTTAGAAATCATTTTAATTCTGTGTATTTTGCATGAGCATTTTGTCTGCTCCATTTCTGATACAGTATTTTGAGGAACTGAGTGGATATCTGTTTTCCAGCATCACATCACATCTGCTCAGCCCTTTGACTCATCCTCTCATCTGGTATCAATCGCCTGGTCCCGTCTCGCTCCAAGTGTCCAGCCAAAGATCCAGATCAAAACATTTGCACGAGCGATCTTATCCTCGCATTTATAACCATTTTATAATCCATATCATCTGATTAACTAATGCACACATGTTTAACACTATCTGATCCAAGACTAAATATCTCTGTGACATCAAAATGAGCTGAAATGTTGGAGCAGTGCGCGCCTCTGTGGATGTCTTCAGCACAGATTGCCTTCACGTGCTGTCTGCTGCTGGTTCCAGATGATACTCCCTCAATCCCAGGCCTTGTTTTTCCCTCTGAACTCAATGACTTCTCCGAGCGCGTCCTATTATTATTATCGTCACAGTAATTAAGGCATTATTTGGGGCACAGTGTTGCTCCAATGGCCCGAGGTCTGTTTAGGAAAGGCATTCTTTTTCATTCAGAGCATTTATTTACCTACATTACATCGGTCCAAGTTTCCCCTAATGGTTATCCCCCCTCTCAGGAGGCCTCTCTCAGCCCACAGTCTGTGCCAGGTCAGGGGAGAGCAGTGAGGGAAAACGGAATACAGCTGTGCTATGGTGGTGGTGGTTGAAGATTTAGATGTAAACACAGCACAATCAAACTGAAACTAATATTATATTTTAGCTTTGCAATGTTATGATTTCCAGTGTCTTTCATTTATTATATTATTTTTATAGCACTTTATAGTAACCACACCGTAATTTAAAGAGTTTATAATGAACAAATCATTGTTAAGAATGATTCTGGCTTTGTAAAATTAAATGAATGCCCTAAACCCTTATATTTACCGAGCCTTTATCATTCTTAATAAATAACTTCTTCATTATGAATTAAGTCTTTGTTCACGCTGTAGTAAGGATAATTAAGGCTGTTATTGTAAAGTGTTAGCCTCTCTTTTTTCTTTTATTTTAGCAATGCAATTGTGTTTTCTCTATCACAGCAGACATTTTTAAGTTGATGAACTGATAATTATAATAAATAGTCTTACAATGTCCAGTGTGGTCCATGGACATCTCACTGCCTACTTTGCATCTTGCATTCAGATGGGCGCCAAAGGTGATTATAGAAATGACTTAGTTTGCCATGCATTCATGTCATAACTTGTATATACATATGCTTTCTCATAAAAAATTAAACATTTCAAAAGCAAATACAATCAAAGAAAATATGAAAATGTTAGCAGATCTGATTATTTAAATTTTGGGGTTTCTTTGACGTTGGAAAGTTGTGATGTCACAAGTGGGTTTTTCTTGGCGGCTGAAGCCAGAGAGAAATGTGACATTTGGAGAGTGGTTTACTTTGGTCCAGAGCCCAGTCTTTAACTTCAAACTGTCCCAGGAGCTTTTCTTCCACACACAGCTGTTAAACATTGTATCAGTGGGAGATACAGTTACACAGCAAATACTCGAGCTTCTCATGAAAAAGATGCTGAGAGCTAATTCACCCTTTGTCCTTGTCAGAAATTCACAGGTGTAGAGTAACAAGTGTAGCAATTAAAGCTACAAACCGCAAACTGATCAAAAACAGATACGCTTTTGAGATTTTAATTGAATCCCAGCTGTGTTGACAGTGTACACATAACAAGCTTTTATTTCGTAGAAAGCAACAAAGAGGCATTTGAAACAGTATTTTGAGCTAATTGACCGCACTGGAATCTACAGGCAGGCTGGACTGCATGTTTTGAGTGAGTACTTTGTTGTCTGGATACAAGTCTAGAGTCTAGACTAAGATTTGGTTTGAAAAATATTTATTGAAGTGTTGTAACAATTAGAAAGAAAGCACATTACATTTGATTGAGCAAAAGTAACATTCTTCCTTGATATTTACTCATTTAGTAACGTGCATTGTCGAAATGTACTTTTATCTTTGATTTCAACACTATAGAAAATGCAGGAAAATCAGTACAACATTGCGAGTGAAATAGACAATGAAACAAAACATTATTTAATTGTTGCTGCTTAAAAACTCTTAATAAAGTGCTCAAAACCGTTTAAAAACAAACAAGATGGCGGCAGTGCAAACACATGAAAGGGCTTTTCCTGTAACGCTATTTAAAGTGTGGGAAAACGTGTCTCGGCAGTGTGGGGCAGTTTCTTCAGGAATAAGCACTTTGGCCCTTCTATTTTTGACATGTTACATTCCTTTGCCCCCAGATATTCTCACCCATCTATAAGACATTTACAACCAACTTTGATGCTCGGGCCTTGTAAGACTGGCCAGAGACACGCACACACATTTCTCAAAAGGTTCAGAAGTCAAACCAGGGAGACACAGACACAAGTCCGGGCCTCCAACATAGAGCTGATGTGATGTATTTTCCTGACAGCAGGTAACAAAAACTATCACCTGGGGATGAGGAGCAGCCTGCCAAACCAAAATAAGCCTGAGCAGATACTGACAGAGCGGTAATGTGTGAGTAAAGAGGCGTTACTCTGGCCCGCATGCACTAGGGAAGGACTGGAGTTAATATAGTCAACATAAGCAGGCAAATTTAATATTATAATCTTCTTTTTTCTTACTTTTCTGGCTTGGCTGCATAGTTTTTGTTTTGTTTTATTTGTCAGTGCTTTCTACAGCAAACCAGTGGTGGTGTTTTTTCCTTTGGAGAGTGAAATGTCTTGCTCAAGGATACAGTGACAGTCACAAGTGGGCTTGATTATCAGTGGCATCAACAAAAAAAACTATAACTGAAATGTGTAAATGCATAAGATTGCAAACTGAATCTACTGTACTGTACACTGGGTTGAAGCACAAATCCCACAACATAAACACATTTTTATTGAATTTGTTTCAATCAAAACTGATTTGAAAAAAAAAAAAAAAAAAACTGCCTGCATGGATTTCATCTCAAATTATGCTGCTCTCTTAAACAGTCTAATGTAAAACTGGTGGCAAAAATAACTAATGACAATAAAAGAAACATTACTGATATTGATTAGGACAGAAATCTTATCCCATACTTAGTAAATAATGTGTGACAAAGTACTCAACTTAACCTTCATGGCCTTTTAATCTATATCAGTGTAACAAAGATTGGAGCTGGTTTTGAAATGTGCCCTTATCCCCGGGCCCCAGTGTGAACCAAGCGTGAGAATGAGTGACGCTGAGCCAAAGTCGAGGACTCCAGGCCATGCGGTGACATCTGGAGAACTGCACCATTTATCCTCTCAAGAATATGCAAATTACGTGCTTGGATTATTTTTATTTCAGCTTTTCTTTCTCCATGCTATTAGTGCAGTGTGGAACAGGAACACAAACCTTTGTGACACGGATGAACTGTAGTTATTGCAAAAATTGAGTAAACTGAAATCTAGTATGTTTTATTAGCAACTTTGAATAAAGGCTTCTAGTTTAAGGGGCCCATATTATGCGATTTTCTCATCTATTTTATGATGTTGTTTCCTCATCAAAAACATATGTGGAGTTGTGTTTTGTTTCATTCACATGTTTAAGACAAGTCCTGCATATTTAGTCTGAGTTCTTCTCTCAAATAGAAAACACTCTGATCCACCTTGTGATGTCACGTCACCTCCACACACCTTCACTAGAAACACTTGGGTTTTCAGCCTTGGAATTTTGAATGTCTGCTCCGGGTCTGTTTTGATGAATTCTGTGGTGGAATTTGCTGTTTAGCTGTCAGATTGCAGATTTGTTGACCTTGTTTTTTCTGGGCAAGTCCAAAATCTTTTCTGTTGCTATAAATAAACAAAAGTATCTTCAGTCGTGCCATTATTCAACCCCAAAGATGTGATTGTTGTCAGTTGAAAGAACTTCAAGCCGTAAAAGTAAACCGTTTATGGACCTATTCCCTAATAAATAATGATTGGGCTCAACATTTGTGGATCACACATTTGGATATTTCTTTCAAAAACAATTACTCTCCCATAGAGTTATAAAGGCCCTCAATCTGAAATGAGGTCACTTTCTAGAATATGACCGCAGCCTGTTTGATATTCCATTGCACATCACTGTATTCACTATGATTTGTGAGACACATAGATCTAATATTAAAAAGTCCAGCCAGTGTTCAATGTCACACAGCTCTCTTGCGTACTTCTTCCTCGATTTCCCACCGCAGTATGACGTACAGTGAGGAACCGTCCATCCGTCATTGCTGTGAAGCTACATTTGTTATGGTTTTGTTTAGGTTGGACTTCCCTTATCATTGGTGCTCTCTTGTTCCTTGGCAGTGACTGAGAGAGTAGCTGGTAGTTCCCGTCATGGACTCTGCGTGTTGAGTTACAGTAGCCTTGCTGTAATTTAGGTCTTGTTTGTAGAGATTTGATAAGGCCAGCCAAGAGATCGCAGATTTATTGAGCATTCATGTTGTGCCAGAATAACTAGACAAGGATCACGTCCCCTCATTTTATCTGAAAGGGAAATGGTGGCACAGTGGTTAGGTTGTATAACCACCTACCACAAATCTCACTCAAGTGTACGCGGTCACTGCTGTGCACTTTAACAATACAATTACACTTTCCCCTCATCACAGTAACTTGAAGTAATAAAAGTAGTGGTGGTTATAGTAAGAGTAGTAGCAGTAACAATAAGAAGAGTAGCAAGAATAGAGAATATTAGCAGTAGTGGTGGTAGTAGTAACAATAGTAGCAGGCCCGTCAACAGAAATTTGGGGGCCTGGGGCAAGAATCATCACATAAGACCCCCTCTAATATAAATTAATAAGAAGAAGGTTTAATTCTGGGCCCCTAAGATCCTTGGAAACCCCTTTGACCACCCGCCTTCCCTCCCAACCCTTCATTGACTTCTCTGAGTAGTAGTAATGGAAGTAGTACTAGTAGTAGAAGGTAGCATCAGTATTTGTATTAGCAGTAGTATAACCCATTCTTCCATTCACGTGTTTGGCCCAGGACAGACGGTGCTGTGGCAGGTGGCTCCCTCGTAATCATTTACTGCACAGTTCGTCTAGTTCAGGCCAAACAAACCAGGTTTTACAAGGCAAATACTGAGAGGTCGACATCGCTGTACGCTTTTCACTGTACAAAGAAGGGTTAGGGAACAAAATCTAAACTGATATATCCAAATGGTGAACAAATTCAGATTTTATCCTGGAAAAAAAAAAAAACACACATGAATTGAACCAAAAAGTAATTTAGGAGTATGATGACTGTGTTGGTTCCAACCCGTGTCTAAAGATAAAGACACTAATGCTGATTTAGTAGGTTTTAACTCCTCTTGTATTGTAATAATTTGCCTTTCTTATCTATCCATGCACATTTGAACTTGACTTCTATGTGTTAGCTGCATACTGATACAGTGTGTGCTCTAACTGATGCTGCAGTGACGCAATATTAGCGGCTATGATACGCCAATTGGTTTCCCAGCCACAGGACAAAACATTTCCAAGTTAGTCACAGATATGAAAACCTTAGACAGGTCTCTACAACAGACATCCAAGGGTCGTTATTATTTTTACGTCAATGTTACATAACTTCAAACCACTCGTATTTTAACCCAGCTATTAATCTAAGAAGCATGTTTAGACTGTAAATGATAGTGAAAAGTACAGAGATATAACCATATATTCCGTCTCATCATACTTATATTGCAACTGTAATAACATTAATTTGGTTAGTTTGATTGTTAAAGTGGCACGGTTTCACCTATTGGCATTGTGAAATAAAGCCAACATGTTTTCCCAGCCACAAGGGGTCAGTAAAGAAGCAAAGAATTAGTTTGCGAGGTGTAATAGCCCAGTTGAAATTCCCTCCATAAGATGCTTTGATAAAGATCTGTACACTACATTCTACAGTAGTGTATTTTGTCGTTGTAGTACTGGTCTGAACACAGTTACTGTATTAGTTTTGGCCTGTGCATTTGTGCAGCGATGATAGCAGCACCAGTTGTTCTTTACATGCCCTCCTGAGAAGTTTAAACAGCTCTGGGTCTCCCCCCAAAGCCGCCTCGCTCACTGTGACAGAAATTGCTTGTTATCGACCAGGAAATTTGTCTGGGTCTGGCTAAGCCCTCGGATTGGTCAGCCCTGGGCCAAAACAAATCCCACCAGCTGCTGCTTTCTGCCTGAGTTTTTACAACGCAGAGGACAGTGTCTGGGTATCTGCGCATCCACTGGCCACCGTACATTTCCTGTCCCTGTTTCCTGCTCCATATCTAAGCGCCATAGAGACCTGAAAAGAGATAGTTTGTAGATTCCAAGTGGACATAAAAGCTATAATGTGCCCTATATTTTGACTTGTTTTTATTGTGATTTTAATGTCTTTCTTATTCTGTAAAGCACTTTATATTTTTTATCTTTGTGTATGAATTTTGCTATATAAATAAACTTCTTTTGCCTTGCCTTGCCTTGCCTTGTGTAACTTTTCTGGTGGAGAGTTTGCCACTTGCTTGTCTGGAGATTTGGAGTTAAACGTACGCATTTCCTTAAAGATGAAGCCATGTTACAATAAAGATTTGTGAAGAGGCTAGCGCATTCATGGTATGGATGCATGTTTGTTTAGTAATAAATATACCTGCAATTGATTCAAAATGCAAGGTAGATACAGTATATTGCAGCCAAAGTAATTACATCTCCATGAAGGGAAGATGGTGGCAGACCCTCCACCATGAGGCTACATTGTGCGCAGCTTTAAGAATGGCGTTCAATTATTTTCTTTCAAATGTGATTTATGGCCCACCTACCTCTGCTTTTGAAGGATGTGTAAAACATACCCATTTTCATTGCACTGAATCAAACTCCTACCTGTCATTTTATGAGCAGAGACGTATCCAAAAACGACAACGAAAGAACTTATGGTGATTTCCCAGGCAGATGTGAAATGTTGGCTTCCTTTGCTTTCAGCCAAAATATCCACAACTGTCCTTTAAGTTCAGCCGGTTGTTATGACTGAGGTAGTTACACCCTATACACACACACACACACACACACACACACACACACACACATGTATATAGCATTTTACACTGTCAGTGAAACTTTGAATGTGTTTTTTTTTTTTTTCCCTCTAAATGTGTATGCCACTTCATTTGCATATGTCTTGAGGCTATACATTCCACTCTGTCTTAACTTTATTTGATCCAAAATAGCATCCACGCTACTTTTTGCTGAGAATTTGGGTTGAGAGAAGCTGAATCTTGTTTAATCGTTCTTCCTTGCTGTGCCTACTTTGTCTGGTGCTCTTTGGGAGTCATTCCAGGACTCAGCCCAGTTTCAGGTTAGCCGAGTTCAGCCACGGTCTCTTGTTCTGTTTTGCTTTTGCTAACACTGTGAGATTGGAGTCCAGAGAGCTGCAGTGCTGTCCTTTTCAAATGAGAATCATAGACAAAGTGCTATCTGCATTTGCAGCTCATCTCCATCTCAGGGTTTACCATATTTATATTGCAATAATGAGGGCTTACAGCATTTAGATATTGTGGTGAAAAGGGCTCACTGCATATTTATAATGAGGTAAATAGGTCTTGAATATTTATATTGTAGTAACAAAGTTGGTTGCTGCCATTTTATTTTGTGGTTAAATAGTGCTTATAACAATTTTATATGATATCTATTCAAGTTAAGATGAGCCTGACGGACCAATTAGCCAATCAGCGAAACACAGTTTGTCTGTATCAAAACTGTTTACGTGTAAAAATGAAAGGACAAAAATAACACAGAACATTTCTAAATGATGACCAATGAGCTTGTTTGTTTTCCATGGATCACTGAAATAAACAAACCTGATTGCGTAGCTTTGTATGTGTTTGGCCAGAGGTGCAGCAGAGGGAGTGGTGACCAGACTGTCAGAAAAGAACATTTCAGTCTGGATTTATCTGCCAACTGAGGATAGGCATCTATAAAAGCTTTGTCAGTATTTAAATACAAGATTACCTTTTAAAATTGTTTGGATAAGCCAAAAGGATTGATACACTGAGTACTACAAACTATGATTGATGTCAATGTCAACCTAAGCTTCATATTACCTCACTTTCTTTTAATCCACACACAGAAACAAATGTCATTATATAATTGGTCTAACTGTCTTCAGATTCAAGCAGGTGAATTTCTTTTTCTTCTTCAAGCCCTATGGCTCATGTGAAATTCATTGCAACCGATGTGTGGTTTGTCCAAAGTTAAGTGCAAGCTATCAAATTACAGCTCACACATGCATTTCCACTTTCCCAGTGCCAGTAGCCCAGTCTGTGAACTCAGGGTCTCTCCAAACTGTAAGAAATAATGAATGACATAAACAGTAAGAACATTAACAGGTGCTTTTTGAAACCAAGGTATTCCTATGTCAGCTACCAGTGCCATTTCTGTGGTTATTATCTGGCTCCATTCTGGCAGACTCTTGAGCGAAGACTGATTCACTTTGGAGTGGGCCTTCGCTGTCACTGCATCATATGTGTGGATGCAGGTGCTGGAAAACTGCATGGGAAAAGTGTTTCTTTTTGGATGAAACCCTCCTAGTGTTGGTGATGTGTGTGCCTAATAAATTATGTAATGCTACCTACTTTTCAGATAATAGATTTATTTTCTAACAGTGGAGCATTGCTTTATAGAAAAAGGTTGTGGAGATTCCCAAGCTTGTAGATGCAACCTCTTCATGAATCTATTTAGTTAGACAGTTAGAGGCTGCTTGACAACATAATATTTACTAATTAATGTGTACAATGTATATTAAAATATCAAATAGTAGTATATTAGCTTCAAAAACTTAAATCATTGGGCCAAGTGGGGAAGCTACTGTTAACAAGCATGTAGAAATAGTAAAATTTAAGCCTCTTATGAAAGTGACTTTTTACTGGCAACTATGTGCCTTATTACTATCAGGCCTTTTATGAGCTCTGCTTTATATCCACGTCAGAGCGCTATCCAGATTGTTACCAAAAAGTCTTATTTAAACAGAGCTCCTCACATGAGGCGCTCCAGTGGAGCTGGAAAGGGTCTGTGCCAGTGTGTGATGCCAAGCTAAATGTGCATTCAGAGCCATCCAAGTGCCATCTATGTGGGACTGCACAGTCTGCACACGGCTGTTTTAACTGGAAGTCTTCAACACATTCGCCTTAGATCTTCTCCAGTTGGACCCAAAGCCACACTGCATGTGAAATTGATTATTTGTGTTATTCATGCACAAATGAAGAGATACTGCTGTCAGGTGAAGATTGGGAAAGCGTAGCCAGTATTAATTGGCAATATGTAGTATTTGGGTTCATTTTCCCTCCAATTATTATTGAATGTTAATAATTAATATCTTTGTGAGCTGGATTTCTGGACACTGTTCAGTACATGTCATTTAGCACTATTTAATCTTTTAACTATAGCTGATGTGATGAATATCATCTTGTCTCATAATTGAAAACATTTAGTTGGAAACAGCTCATTCCTTCATTGAAAACATACTATGCTATCCAATTCTGGTCACCATTCATTTGTAAATCCACAGGCGGTTTAGTTGCAAATGTTCCTCTAGAACTTTCTCCAAGTCTATAAATTTGAAAACATATGACAGAATTACAGAATGACAGGGCCATTTTGATCCTGAAATAGACATTCAAATACAAAGTAATGACCTTTTTGGGAAATATAAATTAACTACACTATAAACACAGTGAGGTAATTTGTATTACTGTATCATGTTTATACAAGCGGGAAGTTTCTGCCTTTACAGTTCCCTTGACAAATTAAGGAGTTTGGAAAAGTTAGGAAAGAGGATGTGCCACTAATGGCAATTTATATGATTTATGTTTACAACATACAATGGTCGTTTTACATGCAGTACAGATGAAAACTAGAGTTCTCAGTTCTGAATTAAGCAAGTGTTGAGACATAACAACAGACTGTTCAGTTTAAGTTGTTATCAATCAGAAGCGTTGTATTGATATTATATTAGTCAACTCTAACTCTATGCTAACTGTGCTTTAAAAATTAGTTGAATTTGCATGCACCCTTCTGGTCAGTCCACATCTCCACATATGCTACTGTACGGCCCTGACCCCTCTCCTCTCTGTACTTCATCTTTGAGTCCATAAGCCTTGTGTTGAAGTCATCTCTCCGCAGCATGTGCAGCGTTACAGAGGTGACCCGTGTCATCAGGAGCAGGCCTTAGGAAACACATTCCTGGAAGCTAAACATATTCTCGACATATGGGCTGGAAAAGCAGTGGGTGGCAGTGACGTAAAACAAGCTCAAAGAAGACACTATTAAGACCCTCAACAACAACAAACCCCTCCTCTGGGCTTCCTCCATCATGACAACCAAGTATCACCATAAAACACAAACCCAAATTATGGAATAGCTCTATTTTGCTTTGTAGCGCATTGGAACATGAATGTGAACTATAATTACATGAACAGGACAGTTTGCTGGATTGCCTGGTTTTCAGAGCTCCTTGTAGTCCTTACTATGGATGCCATTTTAAGGACTTTTTTCCTGTTGTATTTTTTCTTTTGAATTCTTAATTGCTATGGCAACTGTTCCAAGGTTAAGGTGTTCCGGGGTAGGGGGTAGTTGCTCAGAAATCTGTATTTGTCTTTCCTGTGAAACTGATTGCTTTGGACATGGAGAATTTACTTTTAGGAAACCACTAACCCCTAATAATCTTGCACAGGGCCTCGACTTAGCTAGAAACAACCTTGATCACCACTTCAAAATTTAATCCTGGTTTCTAAATGACCAGACAGTTTTCAGACAAAGTCGAACACGAGCTGTTTTGTTATCAGTGCATGAGTTTCGTCCCTTTCCCAAACCATGCATTCACTCTGGTACTGACATAACCCAAAAGCCATTAGTATTGACATCTGCCTGGCATGGAGATTGGTCTAGTAAAATACATGACACAGGAATTCACATGCACTCACACACACTGGCAAAGAGGAATAAACAGCATTGGAATTGCTGGGAAATCTCCTTGACTCTTTTCATTTCCAACATTTTAACCTTTTTAAAATTTCAACAAAACATGAAAACTAGAGCAAAGGGTCAGTCTGTTCACTTGACACTTGACACACTTGACAATATTGTAAAAAATTGATTAATATTGAGGTGAAGGGCTAACGTAGAAGGTCAGAATTCTATGGTGGTTTCTATGGTTTCACTTGTTTTGACCTAGTTTACAGTTAATGTCTCAAAACATAAGTTTCATTATGTTTTGTATCAGCACACTTGACTTTCTTTTCCTTTTTCTCTTTCTAAAAAATAATAAGGTTTGACATTTGGTTGTTTCCTTTAAAAAGAGTAAAAAGTCCCTTCTTTCCTTTTGAGATCGTAGTATTCTGTTCTAAAATGTTGCAAACAAAATCTTAATCCTACAAGTAAAAGTGCAATTATATTTAATCTTCAAAAATATTTGTGAGTGTCCTAGTTTAAACTCTTGATTAACATTGGGCTGTGGATACCGTTGTATTTGTAAAGTCCTAATCCATCGACTATACCACTCAACCATAAATCTAATGGAAATACAATTATCTGCAATAATATACAATTGAAAATATAATCAGATATCAGTTACCCTCATTTGAGGCCATTTAAAGAAAACACAGACCTAATTGCTTGATACTCAATCCCTATCTCACCTCATTTTACCCTTTAGATAATCATTTTCCACTTGATTTGGTATGGATTATACGTCTACGAAGGATATAGTCATGTTTTTAAGCATTTCTTCCCCTAGTATATCAGGACACAAAGGGAGTTTTGTGAGGACACTGCAGCTATAGGTGAGTCTGGAGTGAGATGATAAACTATAGAACTGTTGGAACAAGTATCTAGATATGCCCCTACGGGATTGAAAGATGGGTCAAATGCTGAGGACAAATTTCCCTATGGGGGAAAATAAAAGTTAACTTGATGTTAAATACCTGACATTTTGTTTGTTTGACATGTTGAGTGCTGATGATTTTGTCTTTTTAGGTGCACTCCTCAGAATAGTTTTGTGTTATTGATTGTAACAAAGTAACTTGGGAGCGGATGCTGATATTTTTCTGTTACTGTAAGGATAACGGGTAATGGGTCATTACTGGTAAATGTATCACTATATAATACTTTTGAATAAACAGTTTAGTGTAGCATAGTGAAGCTTATATTACTAGAGGATAACTGAAAATTTTCTGAGATGTATTGACATAATCCCAATCTCTATGACCTTGGAATCAGAGGATTTTTCTTTTCAATATTTCTGCACCATTTAGCAGCAGAACTTGTACTCAGATCAGCAAACTGATCAGTTATGATTTGAGTCTGTATCACATTAGCTCTCAAATGGCCCTGTGCATTCCTCCTTGCTTCAGGCCCATTGCAGCATCACGTCACCTCTGTGCTGTTACCGAAGGCCAGTGTAATCTTCTATCACTGCTATCTGCTGCTCATTATTGGACACAGAAATCCCACTGCAGCCCACACTCTAAACATCAGCTCAATTGTGGATTTCACCAATGATTAGAACCTACAGATGTGCACAAGCATGCCCAACTTCTCTCAATAAACAATGAAACTATTATGTTCATTGCACTTTGTACAGGATATACAGACAACCCTAAGTCATGTTGAGCAACACAAGCAGATGGTCTGGAAACAGAGGAGATGCAGCAGGTCCCTTGGAGACTTTGACTACATGAATGGGTTAAATGATCTCTATAGAGGCTGTTTTAACTGAGCAGGAAATGGCACTCTCTTTACCTGTACCTTTCCTACATTATCAGAGGTCCAAGAGAACAGTACAGTATAGGTCTGAGAGCAGTGCACTGTTTGTTAGGACAGTGCTGCCATCCAGGATTTGAGTGATCACACCAAACCTCCAAAAGCATAAAGCACCTGAGTCAGAGGTTCTCTCTGCGGCCTGAGTGCCATGGTGATAAAACAGATGTAAATAATGACAATGTATCACTCACACAAGACACAAAGCTCTCAACTTTTATGAGATGCCTTATAATGGCTGTCTCAAAACTGAGAGCTTCAGGGCTAAAATGCAGCTCAATGCTGTTGTTGTGCCATTGGCCAAAACACTTGGTTTGTGAGTGAGTGTTTGTAGATGCTGATGGTGCAGAATAACAGTCCTGTTTCTTACCATCACATAATGAGAGATATTGTAGTTCAGAGGTAAATGCTTTTAATTGAACTGCTACATTACAGTAAACCATGTTCAGCTGACACATAATGTCATATCTTCACCCTAAGTCCATCTAATTATGTCACATCAGCAAAATCAGCTGATTTTATGAACAGCACAGGGCATATGGTTTAATGAACATACATTGGTCACATGGCATGCCAGAATGTAGCCATTGGATAATTTCCTGGATGCAGGGTGGGTGAAGTGAAGGGTCTTGCATATGCACAGGTCAGAGGGGTTTAAAGAGCAGACCTCGAAGTTGGGCAAACAAGTGCTCTGACCACATGAACATAGCTCAGAAGTGGATCATAATCTTTATAATGACAAGTTGATGATTAAAGACCAAAACTTTTATATCAATTTAAATTTGGTTTATTCTATCATATTTCTTTAGATACAACTTATGTTCGAGTCCACTGCAAACATCTCTTCAAGAAGCCATCTTGAAAGTAGCATGTTGGTTTGTAACACAGATGTGGAGTTTGTGACACACAGACGAGATGATTTCAGCTATGACCCTACTCTGTCAACAGTGTGCCTTTGAAGACGTGACTGCACAAGGTGTTTAAAAGAGCCATTCCAGCAGCTCTGTGTTTGATTGTAATAAATCAGTGTACATGCCCACGAGGAATCTAGTCTCATGTTACCACACGTGTCAAAATGAGCAGAGCAATGATAAGGGCCATTTGTCACAGTTTGGAGGAACTGTCAAACTGATTTTGACATGTAAGTAATGCAAGTATCTCAGTATTTATAAAAAAATAAATAAGTCCATTAATAGGAAAAAGAAAGAAGCAAAAACGGCAATGAAGTGAAAAATACACATATATCATTTATGTAAAACAACTTGCACATTCAAATTGCTGTCTATTTAATGAATTTGGTGATTGACCATGAATTGTTTGAATGAAATAAAATTACTTTATGTATTAGGATTTTCAGCTAAGAGAAATATATTGGCTCCAAGGAAGTAGAAGTACTTACAGTCATGTTTTGAAATAACTTTTCCTCACAAAAAAATGAATGAAATCAAAAAGTCAGCAAAATGATGTATTTCAATAGAGCTTTGCTCTGATGGTCTATTGTCCTCTTCTGGTAAAAACAAGATTATGAAAATCAACACAGTAGAGCAGTGTAACTCATCTGATTCTGCTGACAATTACAACTGTTGACAGTATGCTACTAATGTTACCGTCATGCTTCATATTGTCTATTTTAAATGAACAAACAAGCCAAATCATTAATGACAAGGAACAAAATGTACCTTCAAAAGTAAGTTATAGTGAAAATCTGAAAAGTGACCCCAACAAAAACAGATGGAAAAGTGTACTTTCTTCTCTTAATGCATTTCAAGCAGACAATTCAGGTTTTCTGGATGCCCTTAACTTGGCCCAGCGGTGAAGGGCCAAGAACTTGAAGTCCCAAAAAAATGAGTGATTGATAGAAATTCTGTGAAGTGGTGTGTTTCCATTCACCTTTTAAATGAATAATACAGTTATCCTACAATGAAGTCAGACTGCGAAAAAATATGGTTAGACTTAAGTGTAAAAATATTGGTTCAAAATTGATATGAAAAATCAATAGACAGGAGGGCCTTTTTCCATGCACAAATCTTTAAAAAAAAATCCAAACTATGACAGGGATTTCTGGAAGTATTTCTTAACTCCTGCACTGATTCCCAGTACAAAATCCAGCAAAGAGGGCGCAAACCTTACAGTTTTTAATATACTGAACACTTGTTTTAACGCTAACTATTTACATGTGCATTGTGTAACTTTTTTCTGCTTATCCACCACCTACTTAAAAATACACTGAAAAACATGCATGCTTACTGTGAGTGTAGTTGCTTCTCCACAGATCTAACCTGTAACTTAGCCCGGTAGATCACTTTCTTGTCTCCATGAAGACAGACAAGATTAATGTCCTATTGTGGACTATCCCAGGCAAAGAAGTAACATCAGCAATAGCAAGGCACAGGTAGCATACCCCCCTCTTGAAAAGTTAATGTGCACATTTCAGTTTTTATTTACTTGTTTACAGTTTACTGAGATTTAACACTGACACAGAAAGCACAAAAATACACACTTTGTCCACAGCAGCAGCAGCTACATTGTGCAAACTGGCTGGGCTCTGATGAATTGCAGTGGGGTCACGGGAGAGGAAGTTCTTAGACAGCCTGAATATTTACATTAGGATATGGATAGGTTTGTCCACTGCAGCACACACAGCAGGTGGAGCAACCTGCTGTGATCTCACAAAAGGATCAAAACTATATTAAAATCCAACATTATCATTGTAGGGTTAAAGTAAAATTTTATGAAGAATAATAAATATCTTAATTATGCATTTAATTCAAAAAATTTCAAACACAGGTTCTATGTTACTCAAAACGTACTCTTGTGAGCTTTGAGCCATGTAAGAATGTTGTTACCTCATCAGACACAGTTTTTGGGAGTTGTATTTTGTTTCATTCGGTCATTTCAGTAACCCTTTATTATTAGTCTGTCTACATCTCCAAAGCTCAAAATCCTAGACTCCACCTTATGATCTCATGTAGTGGTAGTTTTCAAGTTAACAGCATTTTTTTCCCTTTAGTTCAATCAAGATCGGCAATTCCAGATCTGAAATCATCCAAATTATTCTGGTGAAGGTTTGTGGAGTTTAAAAACACAGTGGAGAACTCCTTGTATTATGACGTGACATTATAAAGTGGAATAGAGAGTTTCCAGTTTGAAAGAATAAATAATATTCAGAATTTGTGTGTTAAAGTCCTGCTTGTCTCTGTGGAAACATTATTGCTTTGCCTGGAATGTTCCACAGTACAGCTTAAAATTATCTATCTCCATGGAGACGACCAGGTGGCCTCACCAGATCAAATTACTGTTTGAGTCTGTGGATGCACACATTTAAAATCCGCAGACCCAGCAGCTGAAAAGTTACAAAAGTGAACCTTTAAGTAAAAGAGTAAAATGACTGAACTTTCCAGTAGATACGCTAAAAGAACACCAATATAAAACCGTATCATTATTTATAGCTCTGTCACAGTCACAGCTCAATGTGTCAAATAAATTCTGTGCAACACCCTGCAGAGATCGCTGTATTCATTTTCATGCCGGTACAAAACCCGGCAGGCCTTCTACAATGGCAAAGGGGCCATGTATTTGCGTTGGCGTCTCGTGTTCAGATTTATACCTTCCAGTGCAGGTCTGCCCCAACAGAGCCTGGTGTCATCGTTACAGTGTACAGTGGTGTTTGTGTAGGCGCCGTTCAAATATTTGAGAAGCACATGTGCGGATGAGCGGGACAGGGGGTCATTTTAACACTCGTGTCAGCAGCCAGAGGGCCCACCTTTTGTCGACTCAGCAAACACTGCGTCGCTCAAGAAGTCATGGATTCTTGGAAAGGCTTTGATGGCGCTAACTTTGGGGTGTATATAGAAGGATAGGGGTATCGTGGTGACAAAGATGGCATTTGTCATTAAAGTAGGATTACATAAGATTGGAGATAACGTGAGGTAATGTGAGATTGTATAAGAGTGGTGATGAGCCAAAAGACTATACAAATCCCAGTATAATAACAAAAATGTCCCAGTATCACTTATTGTGTTTGATTAATGGGCTTACATCATGCTTATATAAGTTATAATGTTATTTCCTCATCACAAACATGCGTTGTGATGAGTTGTGTGTGGTTTCATTCACACATGCATATTTATGCTGAGTTCTCTTTTTTCAGACAGAAAACACTTGTGATGTTATGTGGTACCTTCACAAGAATTATTTGAATGATTTCAGATCTGGTATTGCCAATCTCTATTGAACTAAAGGTAAAAGGTAGCTGTTAACTTGAAAACTACTTCACAAGGTGGAACAGAGCATTCTGAGCTTTGGAGATGTAAACAGACTAATAATAAAGGGTTACTCATGCATGAGTGAATGAAACAAAAAACAGGTATTTTTGATGAGGTAACAACATTCTAACATGGCTAAAAGCTCACAAGAGTCTGTTTTGCATATTATAGTACATTTAAATTTCATGCAAACTGATTCAAACCTTGAGCTACAGGTGGAGGATCAATGCGCATGTTACGCTGAATAGAATTTTCTGTTCAATTTATTTGTATAATCCGAAATCACAACAGCAGTCTCCTCACAGGGCTTAACAAAACTGTTGATTTAACCAACAGTGAGTTAGAAAATCAAACAGTGAAAAAGGCATTGGTGAATAACAGACAGCAGATCAATCAACATTTACAAGAAACAGGCAAATGGATAACGGAGCGCCCCCTGTCCTTAGACCCCCCTTCTCGGCAAGGAAAAACTAAAAAAAAAAGCAGTGGGGGAAAAAAAAAGAATAGAATAGGACCTTTGTATTGTGCGTAAGTTTTCTGCTGCTTTAAAATGTCCTTCTTGTGTGCTTATTTGAATTGTGCACAGTAGTGCTTTAAAGGTACAGTATTTACCTTTCTGGAGGAGGCACGTTACCTGCATGATTCTGTGGAAATTCAAAGTTTAAATCATACTTCGGAACATTCTCCTGGATGGAATATTATAGCCAAAGGAACAACATTTCCAGGGAAGGAGCAGAAAGAGGCCCTTCTCCGGGCCAAATAAGAGTCAGGTTTGTGGAGCTACAAGCCCACTCACAGCAAGGACTCATGTTTTTCTATGTTTTTCAGTGCAATAAAAATGTTTGTTTAGTCTCTTTTTTGGTTTTAATTGAAGTCTGGCCAATGTCAAAATGAGCAATCTTTGCATTTGTATAAGATGCATGTCTTATTTTTGCTTAAAGGTTGTATAGAGGATTTTCCAAGGAACGAGAAATCCAGCGACTGTTTGTCCTTTTTCAAATGTTGCACATGCGTGAAACCACCCCCCCTCCCCTACAGCTCCCTACGTAGAAACGCCTCCTCCCGCCTCCTCGTTACGCCAGAAACAGGTTTGTTTACAGCCGGTGCGCTGCACATGACTTGTAAACAACTAACTACAGTGTTGGTTAGGCAAGGTGGAGAAGTGAGGAGCGGGGGGAGGGGGTGCGCGGACATTTCGTGCACGGACGAGAAGTGAGGAGCAGGGAGAAGAGTGGAGCGGGGAGCGGTGCGCGGAGATTCCGTGCGCGGAGATTCCGTGCGCGGAGATTCCGTGCGCGGAGATTCCGTGCGCGGAGATTCCGTGCGCGGAGATTCCGTGCGCGGAGATTCGTGCGCGGAGATTCCGTGCGCGGAGATTCCGTGCGCGGAGTGCGCGGAGATTCCGTGCGCGGAGATTCCGTGAGGAGCAGGGGGAAGAGCGGAACAGGCAGCGGGGACAAGAGCAGGAAAGGGTGCAGAGAGGGGTGCGCGGAGGTTCCGTGCGAATGAACTAGCTACAACACGCAGCAGCAAGCGGACTCTTTCTTTGCCTTGAAAATTACGTTTTCAGACATAGGATATCGCATTCATGTCCAGAAAAACATTTGTTTAACTCTTGGAAATAAAGTATGTTTTCATAATAAGCAGAAGTTACCTGTCCAGGAGTAATTTGGCGACCAATGCGTCAGTCTTTAGACCCTGCGTCTGCTTCAGTCGCGCCATCGCTGGAATGAATCTCCAAGAATCACCTTAGTTTGGCTTCGCTGCTCTTCCCCTTATCTTCTTCTTTCAGCGACCTCAAAAACGGACTTTCTTTTGCGGCGAACTGCTCCTGGATTCTTGTCTGCCATTGCAACAAACTTTGTGCTAACTGCGAGGAAGATATTGGTCAAAAAAGCCGCTCAGAACCGTTGCGTTGGTGAAGTAAACAGCGTCTGTGCGTCTGTGGACTGCGTGGCAGTCGTACGTAAACCACGTACCGGCGGCGCGCAGGCAAGTCAGTTACGCTAGAAACGTAGGGAGTTTGATTGACAGCCTGTCAGCTAACAGATAACGAGGCAGTGTCGTTATCTATTGGCAAATGTTTAGCCCCACCACGTCCAGAGTTGATGAATTTTTATTCTCTTTTTTTTTTGGTCATCATAATTACAAGGCTACTGCATCTCTATAATGCTATCATTGACAATTTGAAACAAAAAAAATCCTCCATACAACCTTTAAGGCATTACTTGGATCATAATTATTCACTGTAATGAGTTAAGAGATTTTCACGTCACATTCATCTAGAATCATTGGATGATTTCTTTGGAATTTCAAAACTCTTCAAAAGGTAACAGGTAAGTTGAAAAATACACTTTATGGCATCATAAGGTGGAATGGAGCACTTTGAGCTTTGGAGATGTGGACTAATAATAAAGGGTTACTCTCTGCTAATCAACAAAGTGGAAAGACATTGTATCAGAGGGGCTGCATTAAATTGGGTAAGGGGATATTTGATTTGTAGAAAACAGTTTGTGAAGCTGGGTGATATGTAATCAGACTGTATGGAAATTCCATGCGGTGTGCTCCAGGGGTCAGTATTGGGCCCAATAAATATTACATACATTAATGACCTGTGTAGAGTTTCAGATTTGTTAAAGCTCATTTTGTTTGCAGATGATACAAATGTTATTACTTCAGGACCAAATGTAAATGGTCACATTTTTCTATAGCGCTTTTCCACCTTCAAGGCACTCAAAGCGCTTTACTCACCCACATACCCATTCACACACCAGTGTACACAGACACTGTGGGCAAGGTGGGTTAAGCGTCTTGCCCAAGGACACAACGGCAGCATTCATCTGTGTGAGCTGGAATCACACCAGCCAACCTGTGAGTCAGTGGATCTGACCGCTCAACCCGTGATGTTTTTTTTGTTTGTTTTTTTTTATTTATGTTGAGAGCTGGATTCAAACTGCCAACAGATCAGTGAGCGAATGCTCTACCAACCAAGCTACTGCCGTCCCCGGCACAAGTACTCATGTAAGTAACTTAGATTGAATAGAAATGTCAAAATTAAAGCTATGGTTTGGCATTAACAAATTATCAAAATTGTAATATTAACAAAATATTATTTGATTATAAAGCAGTTACTAACATGGACATTGAAATTAAGGGTGAGCACATTGATACTGTAAATGATATTACGTTTCTGGCTGTAAGAATTGATAACAAACTAAATTGGAAAAAAGAAAGAAGCATTTCTATGCAAAGCAAAACTAGTATTAGATTAACTAGCCCTCCATATTTTGTACTCTCCACTAGTTGTTCCATATTTACTATACTGTATTGAAATCTGAGGAAACTATAAGACTACATTGTCATCAGTATTCTTCAAAAAAGAGCTAAAAGAATTATTCACAAGGTAGGATACAGGGATCACACAAATTCACATTTTCTACAATCAAAACTGTTGAAACTATATGATCTCTTTCAGTTACAAACAGTGCAAATTATGATTAAAACAAATAAGAACTTGTTACCACCTAATCTTCAAAATATGCTTAGTTTCAGACAAGAGTTCTATAGTCGAGGGGTAATTTCAAGTTCAATCAACTCAGAACTCGGACAATAAGAAAAAAGTTTCTGTGTTAAAAGGTTAACCTGTGGAATAGTTTAAAGGGAGCTTTAAAGGATTGCCAACAAATTCACTATTTTAAAGTACTATTCAATAGTGAGGTATTCAAGAGCTCTAGGTTGGAAGAAGGGCAATAATTGCGCTTGAGGTGAGCAGTATTGAAATATTATTTTTAAAGTTCTTGTTTTGTTTTTTGTTTGTTTTATTTTCTACTTTTTCAGCTTGATTGTCAAGATGTATCATATATTAAAAAAACATAAACATGCTCTAACATGGCAACAAAGACTAATGATTTTTTTTTTTTTTTCTTAATCCTTGTCAAATTCACCACTCCCTGTGTTTCTTTCTTTCCCTCTTTTGGAAAGTTTGTGTGGAAGTTTCCAGGTCCCACATCAGACTGAGCCTCCTTCAGGTACAGCTACGTGGGTTTGTGTTTACTCAAGCTCCACTGCTCCACCTCTCCACTACTGTCCACTCATCACAATATCACATGGAAACGATGACCCCAGGATTTCAGTGTAAAGAAATTATAATACTTTTTCATGTGGTGGTTGTCTTTGTGGTTTTAATATCCCCATATTTTAATCCCAGACGACCACAAGCCTGTGTCATCTCTTTCTCCCCTGGGGTTTGTGAAGCAGACACAGACACACCTGGACTACCCCACGCACTCTCTCTGACGCACTCTGCCCAATGGAAACAACATGTGCAGCTGGCAAAAAGGAAGATGGTGATGATGCTGAGTGGGTGCTGTGTAAGAATCTTTTGACCAGTGTAAGTAATGTAGAGCTGTAAGGTGAATCTAGAGTACTTTTCCTGTGGTCCCTTGGTCGAAGATAAAACCGTGCCAGGCAGAACTCACTTACTGTAATGGCCTCCTAACAATATGTCCTGCTTCACCCACAATAAGGACTTTCATAATGGGCACCTACTTTATGTGATCTTAAGTCAAGCAGATTTTCATACAAAACAAATGCTATGTTTAAGTGTGGGCGACAGCAACTCACTTAAGCAGAGTGTATGTCCACTGACCCACAGGCTGGCGGTGTGAATTCAGCTTCCACAGATAAATGCTATTGTTGTGTCCTTGGGCAAGACACTTAACCCACCTCACCCCGATGTCTGTGGTGTAAGAATGTATGTGTGAGTCGGTGAATGATTCCTTGATGTAAAGCCCACTGAGTGTCTTCAAGGTGGAAAAGCACTATATAAAAATGCAACCATTTACCACTTAAGTGCATTTGTATACGGGTATCCAGGCACAAATCAGAGGAACTTGTTTTTTTGGGTTTTTTTTTTTTTTTTTTTTTCAGATACTCTTGCCCATTGTTATAAGCAAAAATGCTGGAAATTAAATATTATAATATTTTTTGAAAAGTTATATTAAAAATCATGCAAAATCATATCCAGATTTGTGATAACAGTAGCACATGAGTATTGGAGCCTTGGCATTTTATATTACATTGTTTTCTATTTTTTATTACTTTTTTTTTTTTTTTTTTTTTTTTTTTTTTGTCTGCTTCACTTCTTAGTGTGGCCCTGGGATTCTCATTGTTCCATGTGACATTCCGATTTGGAAAAAGTAAAAAATCAGGCTTGCTCTCCAACTTAAAATCTCAGCCAATTACTGTGAAGCACCTGGTGAATTTTAAACAAGTGAATAGCGAGACATCAGCACCAATCAATTGAACAATACGTGATCAGATCCAGATCCGAGACGCGTTTATTTTGTCAGCTTTCCTCGACCACTTTTCAGCTCCGCCACGTGTCTTCCTTTGCCTGATGTCATTATTCTTTTTTTTAATCTCTTGTATATTGCATCTGACAGGGACGGGCTGGGTATTTTCACTATGAATTGGCACTGTTGGAGGTGCATCCTAATCACTATAACACAAATGAAACACTGCTCTCTAGTGGTGGACATATGAAATTTCACTTGTTTGTATTCTATAGAATCTGCTTTAATTTAAATAACAGTTTGATCTTTGCATTTATGATAATGTGAATACAAAGCTAAAACTATACATTACCACATACTCCTGTTTCCTAAAATTAGACCCGAAATGCGATGCAAGCTGCTAACATGGCTCTCTTAAAACTTTATTTATGGCTACTTCCCTTACAGGTCTCCAACTGACGTAATGTCTCCTGCCATTTGGAGTGTCACATTTTAACAACTTTTTTCACACTTATGACATGTCTTTTAACAGAGCCTGACACACTAACTCCAGGAGGGCTAGGGTTGTTAATTATAAACTGTGCAATTAAAAGAGAAAACAAACTGGTTAAAGCACTTCTAATAAATAAATGTGATGTACTGTGAATCACCAAAAGGTACATATGTTTTTAATGTGCAAATGTATGTCTTTATTACACACAAATGATAAAAACATCTTACCCACTGAAATAGTCCATCGACATAGATATTTTCCATACACTTAGCAATAAGTACTCATGAATAGTATGTGAAATTTTCAGTGCCCTGATGCTGATATTCCTTATACAAGCACATGCAGCATTGTTTGTCATAAGGTTTCTTGTATTCATCCCAGTCTAATTTAATGTGATGAGCAGAGAAGCAGCACCACCACACAAGATTTAATTTACAATATTACAGCCAATGCTTGAGCTTCAGCCTAGCGATTCATAATATAATTTACAGGCAGTTACACATTTATAAATTAAATTATTCAGGGGAATATCAGATTTCACCAGCTCATTTGAAGCTATATGGCATATAAAGAACATTGTATAGAATTGGTCACTGATGACTGTTAATCTCTAATATAAAGCATTATCTAAATTTGGTTAGTTATAACAGTTAAAACGTTTTAGTCTGTGCCGAATATTAGTGAAATAATAAATAAATGTACAGTGAAATAAATCCACAGTTAATGTTAATGTAATTTATCAAGGTTGGCCTGTATGTACTATATAATCCCAAGGCTATACTTTTATTATATATATATATATATATATATATATATATATATATATATATATATATATATATATATATATATATATATATATATATATATATATATATATATATATATATATATATAACTTAATTGAATGTAAAATGCTAGCTAGAATGATTTAGATCCCCTCTCCATTTTCACTCACTCAACAAAACAGCGTGACCCTCTTTTTCATGTACAGAAAAGCCAGGTACGTAGCTCCTCCCAGAATCCCTATCAGGAGAGTGGTACCTAAAATAACTGGAGCATTCTTTCTGGCGACGCGGAAGGCCACAGGGAGCACGGCTGATATGAGGATGTTGTTGACGTGACCGAGAACCCTCTTAAACGCCGGCCGTTGTACCACACGGCCATAGTATGTCTCTATGTTGACGCGGTTACCATTGCCCCAGTAACGCTGAGACAGGCCCAGGAACTTGAGCCTGTGCAGGGTGACCGCAAGGGAGACGTCAGCCATACTGAAGAAGTCACCACAAAGCCATGACTGACAGCCCTCCTCTGTCAAGACAAATATATGAGATTAGCTGTACCAAGTTTTTTTGTGCAACACAAATATGTCATACTTAACAACTTCAGAATCTGAAAAGTTTTTATTGCCACTAAACAAAATTCCCAAACTAGGAACTTACTTTGGTGAAACGGTGGGACATAAAACAATAAATAATAATTATAACATAAACTATGCTAAAATAAAGGTAAAAAATGAATATAAATAAAAAAAATATACAGTATGGACAGAACAACATGTAACCAAAACAAAACAAAATGTATGTCTATAATAGCATGTAGTTATGATTAGTTTTCAGATTACATATTTTGATTAAAACAAAAAATAAATAAATAAATAAATAAAAATCAGTAGTTGACCACTAGAGAATTTAACCCACAACCTCCTGGATCAGAAGTTTACCTGGTGTTTCCTCAGCCCTCCTCTGAAGCTCTGTCTCCACTTGATCCATTACATTCTCTAGTTCATCCAGTAACTTCTTCAGATACTTCATGTTGTCATGGTCATACAGCTTAGACTGGAAAGAATAAATACATTTCAGTTACTTGGTTGGCATAAAGAGTTAAAGATTGTTCATTTAACATTTGATTTTACCTTTAGCCGCCTTTGTTTGGCAAGATAAGCATCTTTCAACTCTGGGTTCTCCTCAGCCAGTTTCTTTAGCTCTGTCTGTGTGTTTCCTATCTGTGCTGTAAGAACATACAAAGGTTAACAAACACTGTACGAAATACCCCAGTCTGCAGTAGGGACATCAAGATTACTTGATTATTCAACAGTCATGATAATTCAATGCGCTATATAATGAAAAGAACTCAAAAAAGATCTTAACAATTTTAGAAGCAAAAGTAAGTCATTTCATTTCAACTTGCTCAAGATAATATTTTTTTCTTGCTTTCAGGAAAAGTCAAGTCATAAGCTATCCATCAGTTTTTTTTCTCCTCTTTAACCAACTAAACATGTCCTCTTTCACTAGATTCATAGATCTTTTATTACTCTGACTCTTGAATTACTGACACAACCTTCACTCTCCTGTTTATGTCCAAATAGTCTTCATGTGACCCACAACATGGACCTCCAATCAATACGACACACCCTGTCAGTGTGCCCTGTTTTGTCCTTGTATCTCTCACCTCGTATACAAGAAGCTGCGTATGCTGGTATGTGTGAATCCACAGTGAACTCAGGATGCAGGATACAGCCATGTGTGTAGGCGTCCATCTGCAGTGAGTCCAGCAGTTCTCTGTAATGTTGAACCCGGTGGTAGTATGTGCTGCCCTCCTCAGGAATCAACTTCACAGTGCCCTCTGAAGGGAAACATCAACACCTTTACTCACAATGGAGAAACACAGCTATAAAAGTGCACAGTCGTTAATGATTTCAGAGACACTGCATACTTACCAGATTAGGAAGAGGCTTGTTGTTGAGTAGTGAAACAATCATAAGGAGAAAAATAAAAATATAAGGAGGTGACAATGATTACAGTTAAATCATATAAAAAAAAAAAAGCTTAATTAGCTTTAAAGGTCCTTTATTACTCAAAATGGACTCTTGCGAGCTTTTAGCCAATTTATAATGCTTCTCAAAAACAAACCTGGAATATGAGTTTGACTAATCCTTTATTTTTAATTTGTCTACATATCCAAAGCTCAAAATGTTTTGTTCCACCTTGTGATGTCATATAGTGGTAGTTTTTAATTTAACAGCTCTTTTTACGTTTAGTTCAGTAGAGATTGGTAACTCCAGGGATAAAATTATCAAAATCATACTAGTGAAGGAGTATGGAGTTTAAAAACAGCACTTGTATTACAACATGATATCACAAGGTGGATTTTCTGTCTGAGAGGAACACAACCTAAATATGAAGGATTTGTGCATTTGTGTGAATGAAACAAAACACAGCTCCATGTATGTTTGTGATGAGGAAACAACATTACAAGATAGATAAGAAAATAGTGTAATAAAGGTCCTTTAATAAAGCATGAAAAAACACCAAAAAAAGATTTTTAAAAATTAACAAATATTTTATTAAAAATAATTTAGGCTTAGTAACTGCTTAATTAAGGGGTTAAGATTCAGAATTTGGGTATTAATAAAGTCACTAAACCTGAATAATTCTTAATATGTAATTTGTTCTTTATTTGTTCATGTTTTATTAAGACATGAATAGTTATTATGAAGTATTACCAGAAATACAAATGGACAAAAAGGAAAATAATCAAAAGGCGAATGTGGGAAAATGGGAAACTGCTGATATTGCGTCTCACCCTCATTGAAGTTGTGCTCGAGGTACTCCATGATGTGGGCGGGGTCACAGATGACAGTATCATTGTGGACCAGGACGGGCACCTCTCCAGTGGGACTGAGGTGCATGAACCAGGGCTCATTGTGCTCGCTCAGAGGCAGGCTCACGTCGTATTCTTCACAGTGTAAGCCTTTTTCAGCTATAGCCAGACGTACCTGCAAGAACATTATACCCATAAATCAACCTTTCTGTATTGATAGAGCACTTTACAACACTCACTGTGACCAAAGTGCTTTCCAGTCAAATCTAAAGAACAATATAGAAACATGCATATACAATTAACAATGAAATAATAAAAGAATGACTCAAAATGTCACTGCATGACCGAGTCTTAAAAGCCACTCTAAATAAGTAAATTGAGCCTAGAGTTTTGTCTGTGGTGGTGTGCATATCTGGGAAGAGTGTGTACTTTTTAATATTGTGATTAAAATACAAACTTTTTCGATTCATTGCTTCAATTTGTTGAAAAAACATGCCTGCACATTTGATTTTCAACGACAGGAAGTATAACGTCTACTCCTGATATGACTAGGTCCACGCTTTTTCTGTAATCACGGAAGCCTGAGTTATTCCTACCAATGACCAACGTGGAGCTATTTTAACTTTGAAGGTCTGAGTGATTCTAAAAGTTCAATGTCACAGTTCAGATACATCGAGGGCTTTGATTTTGCTCATCCTGTAATGAGGAGCTGTCCACGAAGCTGGTGCTGAAACACGCTGGCACTCACCTTCTGAGAATTGAACGACTGCGTCCAATGATAAAGCATCAGTTTAGGCTCTTTTTTCGCTAAGTCACTCTCGGTTTGATCGCGATGTTCTTCAGTGGTGGTGTCTAGAAGAGCTGCTTTCTCCTCCTGGGCTTGAGATGTGCTTTCAGACGCCATCTTATCTGTTAGGGACAATTGAGGACACGGTACCACAACAAGAGTAAAGCTACATCTCCCTCTCGTGGCAAGGCATGGAAGATATCAAATATCAAATTAGCCTAAAAGAAAATTTACCTTCTACTTGTTTTATTTAATTATAGCTAGGAATTATATATTATCTCGATTTACAAGCAAAAATGTTGATTTCCCTGACATTTTATTTTTCACCATGTGTTGTTGTAGTAAAAATAAATTGCCAGCAGATGTCAGTGTTTTCAACACATTACTTTTTTCAGTTGTGGCAAGTCAACTTCAGTTACATAATGCCAAATCGATACAGTATTTGAAGTCTTTTTATTCTTGATTGGATTTTATTCAGCAATGTATCCTAAACGAGTTCTATTTTTACTTATGTTTGGTATACATCTGTGTTTAATATGAAAAAGTCATGTCATTCTGACGTGAACAAGATCTGCAAATCTGGCTCCCAGTTTTATTGGCCTAGCAATTACATTTTTATCCAATAGCCTGAGTTTAAGATGCGTGCATGCACTGATGGCGTTTTTGTAGAGAGGGTCATAGTCTGTCCTTGTTCATTAAATCACCTCTGGCCTTGGCTTGATCTAGTGAGAGACTGCTTTTGTTAATTGAATGGTGTAAAGTCCGGTGTCCTGTTGTAATGAGGCTGAGGTTGAGGAGATGCGAGGGGCGTGGTCTGCAGTGTGACGTCGGCGCTGGCCCGGAGCCTGTGTTCAGCGGCGGCTCTGTGTCTGTCTGTACCGCTCTCTCAGTGGGCGCAGCGGGGGGAGACGAGCAGCAGCCTCCGGTAACGACCACCAGCAGCACTAGCATCCCTCACACTTACTCTGTGACAATGCTTAGACTATCATATCATCTATTGTCTTCTTAGTCAACACCGTTTCCAAATTGGACCCGAGCGACACCCGTGTTCTGTGCGCTCCTGGTGAGCTGCGTCTTGTTCATATCTGAATGACGGGCGGACGGTTTGATTTCGACGACGGCGGCACTTACTGCGGGGGTTGGGAAGATGGAAAAGCCCACGGACACGGCATATGCACCGGACCCAAGGGCCAGGGGGAGTACGCCGGCTCCTGGTCGCACGGCTTTGAGATAGTAGGCGTGTACACCTGGCCCAGTGGGAACACCTACAAGGGCTACTGGTCTCAGGGCAAACGGCATGGTTTAGGCGTGGAGAATAAAGGCAAGTGGGTCTATAAGGGCGAGTGGAGTCACGGCTTTAAAGGAAGGTACGGCATCCGGCAGAGTCACAACACACCTGCCAGATACGAGGGCACCTGGAGCAATGGGTTGCAGGACGGGTACGGCGTTGAGACGTACGGAGATGGAGGTAAGAGGAGCAACGATCACATTAGCCAGTGTTTTTAAGTTGAGTGTGTCTCTTTAACTGTGATGATGCATTTTGCCATCTGATAGGAAGCTGGTGCTGGACACTGCGTAATTTGATCAATCATATCTTTACAGCATGACTTTTACCTCTGCCCCAACTCTAAAATTGAATGGAATGGTATAGTTGACGCTCAGTGTCTCACTTTAATGTGTGTTTACACACCAAGCATATGCTGCAGTGGGGTGTAGGCATACAGTCTATGAGTAACTGCATCAAAAACAATCTTATAGAAGTCTAAAGTTGTAGATGCACAACACAACCAAAAAGACTAAACTTCTGAATTAAGTGAAGTTAGGTTTTTTTCAATTGGGGACTTTTAATTGTAATATCATAGAAAAACTCTGTATAGATTTGACTAGTTTCGATGTCTCAGTACCTTTCTCACTGCAACTTCTCATATGACTGTGGGAGGGGAGAGTCCAGTTGACAGCTCTTTTGGCTCTGTGCCTCATCCAAAGGGAAAGTGGAAATAGGAGCAAACAAATTATTTCTGATCCAAGTCTGTTCACATTATCACCTGAGTTTACACATTTGAAACCACCATTCACTTACCAAACATCTCCAGTTGTAATAAAGCTTGAATACATGACATTCATAAAAATAAATCACTTAATTGATAGCGACTTGTGGTTATAAAACAGTGGTAGTTATGTGAGCAGCAGCAGTGACAGCGGCCGCGTGGTGCAGAGTAAAAGCCTTGGTCACAGATGAGGCTTCCAGTCACTAGAGTCTGTGATCTCAGTGATCTGCTCAACATCTGGCCATCTGACTGTGCCACATCACGAGAACTTGATCTGCCCGCTCACCAAATTGAACTGCAGTAAAGAGACAGCCTCTTAATCTCAAATTGTTCGTTCCTATGCACTACTACCTTGACTTTTAAATTGTTTTATTTTTTAGTCTGACCATTATATCTTATTTGTAGTAGTCACAAGTGTTGAACTGACTTTATTTCCAATACAAGATTCTAGGGTTGGGCATTTAATAAAATTTTAATCAAGATTGAATTGCAGTCTTGTCTAAATGTCAGTGAAATGCGTCGGCCTTTAGAACTGAGAGGTCTACAGCCAATTCTCTGTCAGTGAGAAGATGTGGTATGGAGTGAAGTTTGGATACAGGAGGAATAAAATAATGTTAATATTCATGAATTCAATAGTTAAAGTTAAGTTTATTTAGTTTTTGAAAAGGAAAATCAAGATTAATCACTATGATGTTTTTTTATTTATTTATTTTTTGCCATATTGCACAGCCACAAGCTTCTATTGTGTTGTGTTGTGTTGTTGTGGATAAATATATAATAATTAATGAATAATTCCACTCATGACTCACCCTGCTCCCTGTTGTGAAGGATAAAGATGTTTTCCTATTCTCAGCTACTTGGAAATAGAGTGATTTCCATCTCAACTAATGCCTGGTATCAGTGCATACCATACATCAAGGAAAGGGAAAAAGCAAACAAAAAATTTTATTATTGTCTATATACTAACTGTGCGCTGCCCCTACACAGTCTCTTTTGTGTTTCTCGTGAGGCATTATGCTGACAAATGCAATGCTGCTGGGGGCCTGGTGACTGTGCAAAAGTGAGATGATTAAGTACTTTATACTTCAGTGTAAAAGTATATGCAGTAAACTGTAATATTCCCTGTAATGTAGTTAATCCAAGAACAATATTCACACATCATTTTCCTATGCTCATTTTGCTTTTGTCATTCCAAGTGTGGATTGTGCGTTGTCTTGGAAGCGTGTGCTGTCCTTCCTCTTCCTGGAACTCACTGTAATGGAGCAAATAGTTAGACTAGGAATCAAGGCATGCTTCATATTGCACTACTAGTTATGCAATATAGGACATCAGTAAGAAAACAGATATCAGTACGTGTAACCTAAATTATGCACTACAGTCCTCCTGCTAGGTAGTCCTGAACAAGTCTAGGACAAGAGGTCCTGACAGGGATATTAAAAGATGGGTGAAATACAGAGGACACATTTTTGTACAGTCAATAGTGTATGATGGTGGGATACTAAATAATGAGATGAGTTTAGATCCATTACTCAGATGTTTTAACCTTGGCATTGTCTTCACCTTGTCTCATCCTTTGGTTTTGTAATGAATGCACAACCCTAACTCTTCCTCTTTATTTCGTCAGGCACTTATCAGGGTCAGTGGATGGGTGGGATGCGACATGGCTATGGTGTTCGTCAGAGTGTCCCCTACGGTATGGCCACTATCATCCGCTCCCCCCTGCGCACTTCCATGGCCTCTCTGCGCTCTGAGCAAAGCAACGGCACCGTCCTCCATGACCTGTCCTCTCCAGGGGACACACCCACAGGCAGCCGCGGCGGGTTCGTCCTCAACTTCCACTCGGACTCGGAGGTTGTGACGGGTAAAAAGAAGGGCCTTTTCCGCCGGGGGTCCCTGTTCGGCAGCCTCCGACAGCTGCGCAAGTCTGACTCCAGGACCTCCATCTCCAGCAAACGCAGCTCAGCACGCAGCGATGCCACCATGAGCCGAATCAGCTCCAGTGATGCCAACTCCACTGTCTCCATTGGAGACGGGGAGCTAGCCGACGAAGATCTACCTCTGGAGGATCACGTGGACGCCACTACCACCGAGAGCTACATGGGCGAGTGGAAGAATGACAAGCGTAACGGATTTGGTGTTTCGGAAAGGTCCAACGGGATGAAGTATGAGGGGGAGTGGCTAAATAATAAGCGCCATGGTTATGGGTGCACGGTTTTTCCTGATAGCACTAAAGAAGAGGGGAAGTACAAAAACAATGTCCTGGTGCGTGGAATAAGGAAGCAGTTGATTCCTCTTAAGAACCCCAAAACCAAAGAAAAGGTGGATCGGGCCGTAGAGGGGGCGCAGAGAGCAGCCGCCATCGCCAGGAGCAAGGTGGAAATAGCTGCGTCCAGGTATTGCATTCATTTTCACTAATAGTGTTGGGCAATACTGAAAAATTAACCTCTCTACTTCTATCTTTATCTATTTTTTTTACAGTCAATTGGCAACGTGGAAATGTTTACATTTCATAGATGACCATGTTAATTTTGCTTTCTTTTAAGACCTAATACTATCTGGAAGAAAGACTAGGGATGTAAGCATTTAGTTGTTTATTTAGTCAATGGTGTCTTATGTAATCAAACCTTTTATTAGTCAGCAAATTATTTTATTAGATGTAAAAGGCCCAAAAGCAGAAGGTGTGATTTGTGACTTTATTCTACCTTTACACAAACTTTTAGTCGACTAGATGGACATGGTTGGCCTTTAATTGACCACAATTTTTTTTATTCAGTTACAGCCCTATTGCCCACTTCTATATGTCTGGTGTGAATACTGCACACATAAGTCAGACACAGGCTCATCTTGTGTAAGTGGACTTTGAGGACCACAGCACTGCCCTTTAGCCTCCTTTCATCAGTCAGTGCTTCAGTGTGGCAATAGAGATGATCCACAGTTTCTACTCTCCACTCATATCCGTCTTTCCCAAGGAGAGTGCTCATCCTTGTGTGTGTGTGTGTGCGTGTGTGTGTTTGTGTGTCTATGTGTGTGTGTTTGTGTGTCTATGTGTGTGTGTTTGTGTGTCTCTGCGAGTTTGTATGCATAAGTAGTATAGGAATACCTGCTCTCCTGCCAACTCAGTCTCGTGATAGCAGTGCCCCCCGCTAAGTGCCGCTCTGATGTGGCATCTGCTCCAACAGGTGGATGAGACGTGACCTTTTTATTTAAAGCTCCCCCTCCTGTCAGGAATGCAGCATCACTTTGACATCCTCTGGTTTCAGGGCATCAGGGAATTATTAAAATAACATGAGTGGCAGTATCAAGACTATTTTGTCTTCCCTATTTTTGAAGTAGTAATACGATGTCTTTGAACATCTCTTGATCCAGATAAATGCATATTATAATATATGTGAATCAAATATTAATCTACAACAGTTTAACCATGTTTACTGGACTAGTAACGCTGGATTTGTGACCCACACACTATGTTGTACATCAGTAACTGTGCTACGGGAAAAAAACAACAGGTTTGACGATGTGCAGTTGCTATAGAGACGGGGAGCCATAATTTTGGAAACTTTCATTCTCATAGACAGCAAAAAGTGTGCTTGGTGAGATATATTTACTATATAATTAAAGGAAATGCCAATATTACTTGTTTAGAAAGCTCACTGTCTTTTTTATAGTAGTCTGTATAAAGAGCAGTGATTTGCACTTACATTTTATACCTGATGCCCTCCCTAACACAGTTCTCTCCATTTCCCTAGGCAAGGATCTGGCACAAAACATTTAACTTGATTTAGTACATCTAAGCAAACCTCTCACTTGTGCAGCTGAGAAACAATAATAGCTCCTTTTATGATATCTAGTGTGTGGAAAGCAGTAGAGGCTTTATTCTGGCCATTTCAAGGATATGGAGCATTACATAATGGTTGGATTTAACTTAGTATTAATACGGCAGTCATAGAGAAAGGCAAACAACTATGATGACGTCAGGCAGCATTCTATCAATGGATGGGTTAAGGGTCTATATTTGGAAAGCATAATATTCTGAAAGAAATAGTGAATGAGCATTGTTTTTGCTGAAATGTATAAGAGAGATTAAATTCACAGGGAAAACAACATGTGGCATGATGCGAAATGGTCAGGAAATAATATTGACGGCTCTCAAGTATTTGCTGGATAGTGTAAAATCAAATGACTTTGTGGTTTAAGTTTTGTTTTGCTTGCCAGCTCGTTCTTACAATCCCTTTTCTCACTTAATCGTGTAAACTTGTTGAACAGCATGGCACACTGCACGTTACATAAGATTCATTATACAGTCCTAGCTGAAAAAAAGAGAAAAGCCACTGGTATTGATCGCGTTAGTCATGTGACCAGCGGACCAAAGAGGATGTGGGCAGAGCGTTGTAGATAGAGATGGAGAAATGGATTGGATCAGTCTGTCAGTGATGGAGGATTTGCTGAGCAGGAGTCTTGAGAAATGAGTAGAATAAAGAGGGATCACACAGTATTTCCCATGAGTATTAGAGGCATGATCGCTCTCTAAGGTGGAGTTATGTCAGTAGATAGCTAACTGCATCCTCCCTCTCTCAATGGTCTGTGGTCCTTATCTGTAAAGAATACACTGTATGTTTGAGAGTGGCCGTTGTGTTGTCGGTCTGTGGGCAGTGATAAGTGTACGGTTCACTTTTGAGATTTACTATAAAGCTCTTTACTAGTGACACAATAACGTGACTCTGGATTAGAGATAAAATATATTATATAATGTACTGTAATGCTTGTAACTCCTACATAGACTTGAATGTTATCAGAATATTAGAGCTGTAGTCGACTAAAGAAATTCTTGGTTGACTAAAAACATGTCCTGCTGATTGATTAGTCGATTAAAAAGGTGGCGTTGCAGTAGGTAGTAGATTTAAGCCGTAAAAGGTTGAATTAGTAACTTCTATGACTTCTAGATACTGTTTATTTATTGTATTTTTAACAATATTGTAGATCTAAAATATTTTTTGTGGTTTAAACCTGCTTCATGGTTATTGCATCAGTGGCATAAATTACTTTCAAAATTATCCTTTATCATCTTTATTTACTTCAGCATTTGTTATCATGACAGAGCTAAGTGGCAAACTCCCAAACTATGAAAAATCTCTACCATATCTTATCAGGTATCTGACCAAAATACTTTCACAAAAAACTCATGATTCACTAACTGAAAGAAGTCTGCATTTTACCTCTTGGCTTCTGATGTTTAAATTACACAGTGTGCTTTTGGCCTGTCAATCCTTCAAAACATGAGCTTTACACTTCATCTAACTTTCAAATAAACCTCCCTATATTTAATTTTTGCACTCAGCAGGGAAACTTAGCAACTTGATATATTGGACCTTGGCTCTAGCCCACAGCGGCCCACACTCCAGGATACTCAGACGTGCTCCTCTGTGCTGTACGCGCATGTGCTTAATCAGAGCATGTCACACTACACAGGGACACCTCACCTATCTTCACTTCGGACCGCACAGACAAACATATCCAGTGTGGGGGGCTCTGCACGGAGCACTGACTAAATAAGGCAAGGCATCAGTTGGCTTATCAGCAGTAGCCAGGAATATATTCATCCCAGCACTGATATAGGAGCCACCATCTCCTCATCCCATCCTCTGTGCTCTGTATGAACCAGAGCTGATTTGGGAAAAATATCTAATAGATAATTTTCTGACAAGCTTAATTGATTAGATTTGTGGTTCATGTTATAACTTTAAATGTGTAAGTGTGTCCAGAAGAACTGACAAAAAGACCGATAAACAAATACAAGAATCACAGTTCATGTTTGTACAGATCTAAACTACAGGGTTAGCATCTGTATGCAGATTAAGACAAGATATTTTGTTGTTTGGGGAGGAAGTTCTTCAAAAATTGCAGCCTCTGCGAGTTACTAATTGTGTTGATTTGAATATTCATTTGTACAAATTTGAACATTTTATACATACATATATATATATATATATATATATATATATATATATATATATATATATATATATATATATATATATATATATATATATATATATCAATGTATCTGGTCTAATCTAATGAAATTGGTATGTCGATATTAAATAAATAAAAAAAAAAAAGCTATTTTGATTTGGTTGTGATTAATCTTGCAGTTCGAATGTGAACTGAAATAGAAGACAAATATAACAGAAAGAGACAAAGAGGTGTATGTTTAGATATGAGCTTCCATTTGGCAGTGGAACACAGCGTGTGTGGTGCATGTGGGTCCAGGTCCTGCTTGTTTGGCACCTGCTGTGGATGACCTCAGCCACTCAGCACCTGGCCTTTCTGTTCAGTTATAAGCACACTGCATGGGAGTGAATAGCCCCAACCACAACCATGCATACAGGGCTGTAGGGAAATATAGAACATGTGGCCTCATGGATAATTTAAATGAGCTTTCTTTAAACTAGGATAATATCCAAAAAAAACACACATTATTGATGTGTCCATTTTTTTTAAAAGTATATTTTATAAATTATAGTGAAAATATGCCAAAACAGTAACGCTTTCTGTTCATGAAGCATCTTATTCTGTTATTTTTGACAAAAGGAGAAAAAATAGAATAAAAATAATTATCAAAGTTTCAGTCAAAGCTAAACTTAGTTTAAAAGGTAATTCCATATTATATATATTATTACATATTAGAAGGGTTACAGTAGTTATAATTGATGAGGTAAATAGCCATGAACAGAGCTAAATAAGATAACCACATCATACTGTATATTTAACTGTGGACACCATATTTGTCTGATGCTGTGACGTAACAGCTGACAGAATCGAACACTGGAGCATGACACATGACATGAACCTGCAGAGACGCCCCCACATGCACCTCGTATTATCTCTACCAGTAACATTCATGTCTCTGAATGCCAGCTAGTGCATAGGGCTGGCTAAAAATACTGAGCTGATGCAATGGCACATGCATCATGTGTTAGTCATAAAGTTTTTCTATGTACTACTGTGTAATCCAATTACACTAACTACTTTATTGCAATGTCTCCATTGCGCTATCATTTTATCAGGTGACAGCTGGTAGATTTGATCTATCATTTGAGAATTCAAAATGTTGTGCCCTATGGAGTCTAAAGGTGGAAATGGACTTCTAGTTTTATAGGTAAAATAACTGTTATATCCTGCTTTTGAAAATAAATTAATACATAAATAAAATATATAAAACAATAGAGGCTAAATAGCTAAAGTGTACCCAGCAATCATAATACTATTATTTTGAAAATATAGCATTTATAATTTATTATTGTACTTCTGGACTGAAGTGCCCGCACACTGTTAAACTGAACGGAGTTTGAATTTTCCGCGTTGGTGACTCATTGTTGCTTACCATGTCCAATTCCAACTAAACCATTGTCACCGCTCCATTTTCTGTTCCTCTGAAATCCTTTGTATACAAGAAAAAAATAAATATTTAAAAATAGTTATTCAGTGACTAATATAAAATAAAACACATTACAACATTGTTCCTTGCCATTTCCTTATATGCTTATACCCAAATAGGAGTAACATACAAATGTAATAAAACTATAAAAAGGCCAGTGTACTTTGACTTAAACTTGATGATTAACTTGCAAGAAATTCAATTGAAAGAGAGCACAATCTGAAACAGTTTGTTCAGTTTCTTGGCGTGAAAAGTGACAAGAACGTACCATCTGTGTGGACAAACAATAGGGATCATTACAGAGACTGACTGGTACATTTTATGGAAGCTTTGCTACTTTGAGCAGTGATGGATTAACAAGGATGTTAAGAAGAATATAGCCTAGGACTGTCATGTAAAAGTGCTTATTATCAGTTGTTATCATAGATTTTTGATAAAAAATATATATGTATATTTTAAAAGGGGAAAGTAAGGAACTATTAACAGGAAACTGGAATCCATGAATTGGAATACAATATAGCATCTTCATTCATCAAACTGAGTGTGATGCATTGCTTGTCACTTCTTTGTGGTAATTGCACAAATACCATTGCTTAATAGTAGTTAGAGTGGATAATATTTTGAGTACCCTCCTCGTGTGCAGTGATAACGAGCAGATACACAGTATGCACTTCTGTCTCCGAAGATTTTACCTCACACATGGGTCTTCTGGGAATCAGAGGCGTTTGGGAAAAATCTCAAATGAGGTTTTGCAATTGTAGACGTGTAATGTGGTGAAATAAATGTGAGAATAAATCTACTATAACAGTAAAATATGTAAGAATGTTTAAAGCCAGTGTACCTGATTTTTACTGTCTTAAAAACGTCATCCAACCTTATTCTTCACTTTCCTAATACATTTCTAGAATCTAAAAAGCGAATTATTTACTGTGGTTAGTTTGTAAGTCCTTTTCTCAACTTTCAGATCCCAGAGTACAGTAAAACACTAGCATGCTCATAGCTCACAAGTCTTATTTCTTCTGTCACGGATGACAAAACTGCTTTAGAATTAGTTCATCATTAAGATAGGACACAGCAGTCTCATTTGGTACAGCTCCTATAATGGGGCTGACAGTGGCTATGATTACATGCACACCAATATCAGATTATTTATGACCTTTTTGATTATTTAAATTATATGCAAACTTCAAAATGTGATCTGAGTAAACAGGGAGACCATGATTAGAAGAAAAAAATATGATTTTGCTGTTTACATGACATTTTAATACTTTTATAACTCCAAAAATTTTATAATAATCTGATTTTGATTGTGTGTTTGTAACTGCAGCCAATGTGAATGTTGATAGTTTTGTTGTAGGGGGTTGTAGTATTTTATGGGAATTTAAACTTGCACCTGAAGGCAAAGTTCAAGGCAACGTTGTGAGATTTTCCATCCTTGCAGCTGCCCTGAGTGTCCAGTTATAGGAGATCACACTCAGACCAGATGTTCACCAATTTGATTTCAGATGTATTACTGGTGATTTTTAACATATTCTTTTTCACACATGATGCTATAGATTCACTGTGACATTTTATAAGTCTGTTTTACAGAAATATTAAATCACTTTTCAGTAATTACACATATTATGTTTGGCTGCTATTGAAACAAGTGCATATTATAGAAACAAATTATATGCTTCACAACTTGGTACAATGATAACAGTCTGTGCAATGTGCTTTACACAAAATGGACTCTTGTGAGCTTTAAACCATGTTAGAATGTCATTACCTCATCAAAAACTGTTGTCTGGTTCATTCACACATGTTTGAGTAATCCTGTATTATTAGTCTGTCTATATCTCCAAAGATCAAAATGCTCTTTTCCACCTTGTGATGTCATAAAGCAGTAGTTTTCGAGTTAATAGCTACATTGTACCTTTAGTTCAGTAAACTGTGGAGCACTTCCTGTAGTACCACATGACATCACAAAGTGGAACAGAGTGTTTTCTGTTCTGAGAGAAAAACTCAGCCTAAATATGCAGGATCTGTGTATTAAACATGCTGAATGAAACAAAACAACTCCAGGTATGTTTTTGATGTGGAAGCAGCATAATTACATAGATCAGAAAATAGCATTACATGGGCCCTTTAATTGTGTGAATGTTGCATCATAGTTTTGAGCTGCTGGCAGATGTAACCTTATTCTAATGCTTCCTTTTGGCTTTGCTTTGAAAAGGAAATTGATGGTTGTGTGTTTGTTATTATGTGTGTGCTGCGTGTTACGCAGACAGTGGGATGAATAGTGCAGGAGATTGGAGAAGCGAGAGCGCAGGCCATAATTAAAACTATCGCTTAAGCTCAAGTGGTTGCCAGGCAATCTGACCTTTACTACAGGTTCAGAGCTGGTCGTTGTGGTGAAGTAACAAACACTGAGATAGCTTAATTTGGATTGTTGTTATCTTACTATAAATGGAAATGCCTTTATCTTAATCGTATTTATTTTCATTCGTGACATATTTTTTTATTATAATACTAATAGTTCGGGAGAAAAACATCATATTTGTCAAAAAAAAAAAGTTTTGTGTTTTGTTTTTTTTTTTATTCTTTTTTCCCCAAAACATTTAATTATATCATATTGCTAATTATTGAACTGCTGACAAGTTAGACATGTGTTAATGGGCCTTGGCTGTAAATCAGTAAAATCCCTTTCATGCACAGTATATGGACACTACTGTTACCATACTGGGACAGATACTTCATGATATTTACATCTAATCTATGAAATAATTATTTTAAAAATTGTGAAATAATTCAGACTAGTTTTGAAGCTTATACAAATTCATCGATATGGACCAGATGTCTGTTTGGACAGCTCGGTCGAGTGTGTCTAGTGGTTACCATGGTTACAGCCTCATCATTATGGTTGTCATGTGAGCCATTTGTTGATTTTCTTTGGCATCAGAAGAGACAATCTTATCTTAAAATGTCATAGAGCTGCAGGTTATAAGAACAACACTTGAGGTTGTGACTAACAAATTATGAACAAATTTGAATATGACAGGTTGCAGTGTATTCATTATTGATATACATCATCTGCTGATAAACCTCAACTTACATAGGCCTTTATTGCAGTCTCACAATAGTTTAGAGCTACTTAACCACTTCACTGTGAGATTTCTTTATATAATGACAGGGAGCAGAGCGGGCTTTCATTCGGCCCCAGTAGACCTCATTATGGCACCACTCACCCAGGGTGTTTTCAAATTGTATGCAAATTTGAACCACATATTCTTTCTGTTGAGGGATATGTAAATTAGATTAGTCCACCATTTGTGAGGAAATGTCTTTTTTACTCAGGCAAAAAGCCTCTAAATTTATCTTAAGTTTAAGGTTAAGTTATGCACACCAATAATGTTTCAATAGTTTGTGGTAGTTTGCCTTATGTAGCACATATATCCCATATACATTTGGAAAGTGGAAACTTAAAACCCGGGGAGCCTAATACTTTGCATAAGGTCTCGTCTGACCTCTGTCTCTTTAACCAGCTGCCACCTGTATTTAAGGAGACTGTGTGCACCTGAAAGAGCTCTGAATTTACACTCCTTTTAAATTACATAAGAAATGGAAAAAATAATATTACACTATATTTACAATATTTACATTTCTACTGCTTTCTACCACCCTCTATTGACTATATGATTGAGCGTGTTGACGGTCCCTGTTGCCCTCCCTCTGCTGTCATAACTGTCTCAGCTGTGGCTGTGGCTCATTCTCGTGTTGACATAAAGAACACAGAGCTGAGGCCTGCATCTCTTTACCCTGCACCAAAAACAGAGGGACCATCTCAGCACAGGATTCAGTGTCACACGCTAACGTTCTTACTGTATACACATATAAACACCACACATTCTGAGTTAATATATAGTATAGTAATGTATATAGAATCAAATGTATTTTCATATAGTCATTTGCAAGCACGCAGTAGAAGTGTTCTCAAATCCCAAGCTTTCTAAGTGAGATAAAGACTTTATAAGAAATATATAAGGCCAGTGTTGTAGTACTCACATGCTTTTAGAGTAGTCTTTCCCCTTAGCTTCTATTCACATTCTGACAGCTCTATTCTCTCATCATCAATGCCACTTCTGTCTTCCTCCACTCCCCTTTAGCTGTTGCTTGTAGCCTGCATGTGTTTACCATATTGTCTTGTCATGTCCAATCCAATCACATAGCAGCACTTGTCAATCACTGGTTCTTTTGTGCATGCTCAAAGCCACTCTACAAACCTGCATGTTATTGTATTATTCTGGACATGTTTTTAAAATGGGTATTGGAATCAGAAATACTTAAGCTTCTTTCTCGTGAGCGACTCCTAACATCCTCATTATAGGCCTATACTTCCTCTGCTACATTATGTCTTGTGGATAAAGTTAGCTTATCGTGCGAAACCAGCTGCCCTCTTCCAATTTAAATCCTCATTCCCTGGCAGCTATTGTCGCCAGCGCTGGTTACATGAGCCCAGACGTCAACTCGAGAAAATTTCCTGCATAATTTCAGTGTGAATTTTAGCTAACCGCTAATGGTGTTAGTTACGCTTGAGTAAACCCGAATTAGCAGCAATCTGGTTTTCAATGGAGGGACATGGGAGACAACAAGCATAGAGCTAATTTAACATGATATGATAGTGTAGGGAAAAACTCATAGCTTGTTGCAGGGGATATCAACATTGCAAATTAGCCTTGGCTTTAAATGGTGTAGTATGTTACATAATAATGTAATGTAATGTATATACCTGCCCCTATCAAATAAAACATACATACATACATACATACATACATACATACAAATATTTATTTTGAATAGTACTATAGGTTTTGTTGTGGTTTTGGTAAATGTAGAGAATGTTGGAGTGAAGTTTAAATTATTTTTGTGTTAAAAGGCAAAGCAAGGCAAATATGAAATATTTATGTTCAGGGAATTAATATTAAAAAACGTTTTAGTCAAGATTGATGAATATGAGAAAAATGTTTTTGTGACCACCCATAATTGAAAGCTAACACTTCTGAGGTGGTCTTTGCTGTGAAAACTTCAGAAGTAATTGCTCTAATCCATCTCTGCAGCACTGTACGATTTATCTTCTACAAAGACTATTGTTGAGTGTTTGGCACCGAAAGCAGTCCCTTCAATCTCATTATTGTATACTGTAGTGGTCAGCGATTTGGGCAGGGGAGGGGCGTGATGGTGAGGAAGACGAAGATGAAAAAAGTGAAAGGCAGTGGGGGTGGAGCAGGTCTGTGTCAGCACATGTGAGGGAGAGTATAGCAAGGACAGGCAGGCTGAGGAGTGATGGACTGAAGCTGGCCCTGCAATGCAAACCAATACAAATGCACGCACACACACACACACACACACACACACACACACACATGCTGAGTACTGGGGACTAGCCTTACAGAGGATGCAGTACACAGCATGAGGGAGCTGGTCTGAAACTTAAACCACAGTAAAATTAGAGAAGGAGCGATGCTTACCTCAGCATTTGAAATACCTAGCACAGGGCCAGTAGCTCACTTGTCCTCTCTCTTGTTGCATTTTGAAACTTTATTTCTTGTCCTCATCCCTTATCTTTTCAAAACATATTGCAGTGTCAAAACAAAGCTGCCCTTTTCATGCGGGTCTGTAGCATTTGCATGTATTACAGCTTATGTAAGCAGATGGTCAATTCAAATGCACTGATTTTACTGGAGTGCAGTGGCTCAGGTGTTGTTTTGCATTTCCCCAAATCAAAACAATCTTTCAAACATTTAGTGAATAAATAATGACTTGGTATAATAAGCTTAGTAGTAGCTGCTGCTTTAGAACAGTTCTGAACTTTAATTACACTCATAGTATGTTAAAAGTAATTGAAGTAATTGGAATGCTAGTATTATAACCTAAAATATTACAAGTCCAAAAATATTTTATAATCAGTGCAGTGTTGTAGGGTGGTGTTCGTTCTGTGAGATGGTGTCTATGCGCAGAAACTTAAGACAAACTCAAATGTGCACATAGGTCAAAGTCTATGATCTGGTAAGTAACACAATCATGTCCTGAGGCCAGAAGAGATTCAAGAGGGAGGGAGGAGTTCCATATGTCGGTGTATGTATTTCCATATTAATTTAGATACCGTAATGAATATTAATTGTGATTTTCTACCAACTAATATTGTTTTATACCTTTACATCGATCAGTCTAAAGTTAATCAGTTCAAAAGGCCTAATTTTGTCTTATTTATATGATTTTTTTCAATATTGATACTTCAAATGCATATCTATATATTTTGACAACCTGGCCTATACTACACATTGTTACTGTTATAGCTTTTGACAGATTCTAAAGCAGTCTATCTCCACTCCACATGCCTACACTTCCTCTGCCTTCCTCTCTCTCCTTCTCTCTCACTCACTCCACACTCTCTTTCTTGTCCTCCAGCTCCATCACACCTCTGCTCCCTTCTTTTCTCTGCCTGCCCACCACCAGATATCCTATCTGTCCTATCTGGGAACAGTGTACGCCGCTTCCTGTATTTTCTTATCTCCACCTAACCCTAACAGAACTCTTAAGTCCCTGCCTCAGTATCCCTCTGTGCATTTTATGGCCTCTACTTCCAGTCAACCGCACGCTTCACACCTTTCCAAAATAGATGTCTTTATGTTGCTGTAGTATGTGTCTACGGTAAATAAGTGACCGGGAATGTTTTAGTAGGTAAGAACAAGGAGCAATGGAGTGTGACATTCCTAAACTGGAATTTGCCCATGCAGCTGGTCAGAGATTGAATAGGCTTTCTTTGTCTCCTGGTTTGTTATTTGCGGATAGGAAAGGGTCACATCTCTTTGACACTATGGAGTTCATTCATTCACGCATTTTTATATTTCAAACCAGATGGAATTTGACTGAAAGGACTGAAAGAGAGCAGTTTTAGGTCTATACTGTAGTGTGGTGCTGTACAGAATGCTCCGGAGGGATGGTCTGCTGCGACTTGTAATTGAAGTGATGAAGTTTAAGCAAGTTTATAAGAGTTATAATTAAGGTTTGAATATATTTCATTTAGTATTTAACATCTTAAAATCTCCATTGGTTTAACATTAGATATGTTGGGACCATCATATATGCAACATTTTTAGAACTTTTTCAACATTTTTCATTAGAATTCATATCATAACAGTCCTAATTTGTTATAATTGTGAAACCCATGGATAGTGAACAGTTTATGTCGATTAACTTAACTAAAATGTACACTTTTCCCTGGCAACTACAGCTACGGTTATCTCTTCCATCTCTCTGGAGCCTACTGGAGCACTCACCTTTTAGATAGACCTTGGGCAGTTACATAGAATAAAAGCAGGGTCAATATATACATGAGTAATGAACTAGCTGTGTTGGTGGAGATTGGGGCAAAGCGATGATGAGAGGCGGAGAGGAGGGAGATGGATGAGAGGGATTAGGCAGGACACCACACAACAGCTGTCAACATTTAGAGTGATACTCATCAGATCAGAGCGGGCAGTTCTGCTCTGTCATGTGTTCCTAATCACTATTGATTACTACAAATTCTCTCTATACAGTCACCACTTTCTTTTGATCTAGCTTGTAATTTCATTTTATATGTTTTGCTCATATGTTTAGGTTAGCCCTTCTGAAATTAGAAGCCACTGTAATATATTATAGGCTATGTAACAAACAGAAGAAATATTGGCCTAAGCCTGGATAAATGAAAGGAGGGGCATCTGGTATAACATGTAGCTTACCTTTATCACAAAATCTATTCATGATTAATTATTTAATAATAAATAGAGCAAATATTACTTATGTTTATTATGCTGTTATATGCTGCTTTTAGTGTAAACTCTGAACCTAAACAATGCTGATTTTTTTTCCTCAATAGTCTGGACTTTACTGCAAAACTCATGCTTTTACAGACAGAAGATTGGCTGTCAACTTCTTGATTAAAAAAACCCAAACATAAAACTGACTATGTGAAATCTCTGTCTTGATTAAATTTGAATAATTGCACAGCCCTAAATAAGGTCTTGGCTGTGTATTTGCTCCTTTTGGAAAAAGTCCAGATTTCAGTCTGAATCTCCAGAAGAGGTGTGATGTTATTTCTGTGGAGTTGCAAATATGATGGAACAATTCAACATCCAAAACATTTTATTTACTGTTTAACCTCTCATTGCCCTACTTCGTCTTAAGGCACAAGAGAAAGAAACCTATTCCAGAAAGAAGAAGCCTATATTGTTATAGCCATCACTCAAGTTGTACTCTGGAAAAGACCAAAAATCACATGTGACCTGTATAAAGAATATGACTTTTGTTCATCTTAAATGATACATGTCTAACTTAAATTTTGACAATTTTTTCCTCTTTGTGCATCTCCAGAACAGCCCATGCCAGAACAAAAAGTGAAGCTGCTGACCAGGCATGTATCTCAGCGGTGCACGACTCAGAAATCGCCAGATCGGTTGCCAGAGAACTCTCCCCGAATTTCCACCAACCAGGTAACACCCAAAACAATACATTAAATGAACCAAGACAGCCCTTTCTTGTGGCATCTCTTTGCTATTGAATTATACCCTGTTCACTGTTTTCTTCCATGTTTTTAGTAACAGTGAAGAGGCAGGCACTTTGTTGAGCAATGATGTTTGCACTGGTTCAGAGCTGTTTACATAGGCTGTGTCTAGTCAGGGATATGCCGTGTGGTGGGGATAAATGCTCCAGATTGTTCTTCGGGGATAGTAACAAAACACTACAGGGCTACTGGGGACGATTTCAACAAAATAAAGGATGGCTTTGTTTGCATTTTGAATCTCCTAACATTAGTCTATGCTGTGTATTGGGACAGTGTTTTTAGAGACCTGCTGTAACAGTATCTAACTCCCTTGGATTTATTTAATTGGACTTGTTCCACCAAGCCATACTAAGATAGAAAAAACTGTTCCATCACAGATTAATTATATATATTTATTGTATGTGATAATAATCAACTTTGTTTTCTTTATGTATATATTTTATTATCTTACGTGTAACAGTAGTAACAGTTAGGCCAATAATTTCAATACTGACTTACTGTTCAATACATGATAGCTGGAACAGTATTTTGGGGGTTTCAGTATTTATTGTGTGTACATTTTCTTTGCACTGTTGTGATTTTTTTTGTGTGATTATAATATAATATATAAGCTATAAAACTTTTATGACTCATTACAGATCTAAACTAACTAGTGTTTTATTCTTGCACCTCGTGTTTTTGTTTTTAAAAATATTGTACATTTAGAATAAGTTTTGTGGTTTAAATCTGGTCTTGGGTTTTTGTGTCAGTGGCAAAATTAGTTATCATTTATCATCTATATATCGTGACAGACCTAGTAACAGTAGATTAGAATTGGTTGCTGGACCACTTATTTTTACATAAGCACTGATTCCGAGTAGACCACCTCTTTTCACCTCTGAGTGACATAGTCATTTTATTTAGAGATTTACTAGGCAGTAAACAAAGACATGAATTTGAATGAATGGACAATGTTGCCACTTTGTTTAGGAGGTGTGAAAGTGCCATACTTTTTCTGTTTGTTTATGTGTAGCAGCTTCATGTACTGCTCTGTGCAATACATATATTTAGCCCTATGATCTAGCTGACCTTGGGCATTTGCCAGAAGCTACTTGAAAATAGTGGGTGACAAATAGATGGACAATGGGTTTCATTCAAATCATGTCCCCGGTTTAAGCCACTGACAGCGTGCCAGGCTGAGAGAGATGTCCGGTGGTGAGTTGTTGTTGTGGAAAACTTCAGTCATGCACAAGTCCGCACGGGGCGTCTTTACCTTATAAGTCACATCATGAATGAGAAAGTGAGAGATGTCGTAATAAAGTGCAGTGCAGAGCAACACTGGAGCCATAGTATCGCGTAAGTGTGTCTGAGTCCAGCCATACAGGCACCTGCACCATGTGGCCAAAGCGCTTTCCACAGCCTCACTACACAGGTACAGGTGTCTCTGTAGGATAATATTACTATTACTAATTGTGTGTTTGTTATATGATGGTTGGACATCCGTTAAAATAGTAGTTATAGTTGTAGCCATAATAGCATTGTAGCAGTAGTAATAAAATAATAGATATGGCTGTAGCAATTGCAATAGCAACAGAATGTTTGCAACAGTATCACAACTCTAGCAGCATTTTATTCAATAATAACTTGAGTCGACACGTGTGCTTACTGATTCTTCATTATACATTGGTTATTTTCCTCTTATCATTATAGGATGGAAGGAAAACTAAGCACATAAACGTTTATCCTTATTTGTAGCTTCCTGGGATATTTGTTTTCATTCAACCAAACCAAATGTTCAAGTACATTTCTCCATGTACACTGCCTGTATATAAGGAGGACTGTGGTCTTAAACCCCTGTTTGTAATTGGCATGTCAGACTCATAGCAGATTAGCACTTGTTTCTGCAGGGTGCACTTCAAAAGCTACAGCAGGTCGCAGGGACCAGGGCCCTGACCTTTATGATTGGTTTACATACAACACCCCGGCAGGGTGAGCAGCAAGGGTGAGAGGGGACGGGCCTATGGGTGACGTTCATTGGGCTATTTTTGGGACTGATGCATCTGATGGAGACATAGCTGAAATCCTTACGTACAAAGAGGGCTCTGTGCGGCGCTACACACCAGCTGTCCCTTCCTTCAGCCAAATATGAGAAATTACACATTATATGATGACAGAAAGTCACAATGTAGACTTAAGGAATCAGAGGAAGCCATTAAGTTTATAAAATACAATCTATATACACATATATATACCCACAATGTACACTACAATTGTACTCTATTGTTATACTCTACAGCTCTATAGATTATGATACAAACAGCATGAAACTCATGAGAACCAAGTACCCCTTTTTTGATAGTAGACAGAAATATTACATGTATTCATGGCCTTAAGTGTCCTCTTTTTCACAACGAAAAATGTACTTCAATAAGAATGGTTCAGTCTTAATAACTAACTACTAAATTAAAAGGTTTGGATTAGGAGTTAGGGTTAATTAGGGTAGTTACAAATCCATCCTATTCCTGTTAATTAAAGTGTTGTCATTACAGAGTGTTACTGTCACATTGAACACACGTGATTTTGAACTCAACCCGGACTTTGTTTTGCATAATGGGAACCGCACAGGAAGACAGAGATTACACAAAAAACCACAATAGCCACAGACAAAAGGTAGTGTATTTGCATGAACACATGAGAGCATAATTCATGTGAATTTGGACATAATGTGAACAAACAATAACAGCTCCCCTTTGCCCATCTGCCAGTGCGAGTAGGAGGACAGAGAAGAATGGAAAGAGCCACAAATTGAGTCATGAATCTTAAATTTAACAGTGCAAAGAACATGCTGAGATAACAACCCACAGAACAGCTTAATAGACGCTCTTTTATATAGCAGTCTGAACAGGATACTAAAACCAAGCATCATTTGCACAGATTTGTAAAATGTAAATGATACAGCGTACTTGTAAAAAAAAAATATATATATATATATATGATAGGGGATGTACAATGTAATAGGTAGTAACAGTAGTAATAGTAATAGTAGTAGTAGTAGTGGTGGTTGTGGTTGCTGGAGTAGTTCAAATTCAAAATTCAAATTTATTGCCAATTTTGTGTTCCTCACACCCAATTTTCAAAATAAATAATAATAATAATAAATGGAAAAGTCCAAGTGTTCTTCTTTGGGGAGACCCAGATTCCTAGCTTCCTGGCAGCCTGGTGGTTAGAGCGGGGGGTTAGAATTGTAGTAGTAGTAGTAGTGATGCTGGTAAAACTAGTAGTGGAGTTGGCACTAGGTGGTGCTAATATTACTATTCACAATTGTAAGAACATATTTGAAGTAACTGTGGTAATAAAGCTATAGTTGTTTGAAATTCTTGTTATAGGTTGTGGATGTTGTTTTTACACAGGCTGGAAGCTCTTATTACTTTATTTTTTTATATTTTACTTATTTGACTGGCAACTTTTACCAAATCTTACAAATCATGACACGTCACCTTTGGAATACTTACTAATTTGTTTTGAATTCTTCATTCCTTTTACTTATTTGCAAGTAATTTAACTGGATTTGTTATCATTGTAGAGACACAGTCTTAGGTCTGTTCTTTGCCAGCTCAGAGACACCAGTAAACCAGTGCTATGTATTAAAGAAGCAGCAGATGTGATAACTGTATATGATGTCCACCCCCATTACAGATGCTCTATAGAAGGACCCCCCTGTTTTCAGTATTCATATTGAGGTCAGGAGGGGTTAGGCTGAGTGCGTCCAATATATGAGGGCTAAAAGTTCACTGGGGCAGAAAATGTGCCATGGATTAACATGAAAAAAATTAGATGTTTTTGTGTTACTATAATACTTCTTTTTTTTTTTTTTTTTTTTTTTTTTTTCCAGTGTGTGTGTGTTTTTATTATAAATAAATTATGTTTTATTAACATTTTTCGTGATAAAAATTGTGACTTTGTATTGGTATTTTTATGCTATTTTGATATATTTTTAGTTCATTGTAGGTCTATTATTAATGTGTCTACATCCCTACATTACATTGCTGTGATTTTTGGGCCCTAACTGTATTTGTTTATTTTGGTAGAACTGCTGCACTGCTCATATGAAAGGCTGTCTTTAGAAAGCTGCAGACTAAGTTTACTTGATCAATGCTCGATGAAAGAAACACCAGGCCCTTTTGGGTAATGGAGTCCTAGAACATGCTCCCGCTGACCTGGCAGAATTCCTCTCTGAGCACTTCTGTAATAAATCTCACTCATCAGGAGAGGATCTTCACATGCTAAAATATCTGCTGCCATAGCTGACATTGACCAGTGTACAAATGACAGTGTTGAGCCCATTTTGTGTTGGACCAGTACACAAGGGTAAGGAAGGTATCCATGCAATGATGGCAGGGTTTAGTTTGTTTTGGAGTTGTTGTTGTTGTTGTTGTTGTTGTTTTTGTTTTTATGTGTGCCAGTAAAATCTGTCTCTAAAGGAAGTCTAGACTGAAAGATGGGCTGTTAAGTTCAAGATTAAAGCTTGCAGAATATTACAGAAAAATATTATTATCCTTTTTGCTACTTTACTATCCCCTTGTGGTGATCCTGTATTTATTTAACTTTTATTTGTACAGAATTTTTCTTGAGATTTTGATTTAAAATTATTTGTAAAATATACAGTAACACATTTTGGCGAGTGATATATTGTTGAATGGAAAGAAAATATTGATGATATATGATAATATTGAAACCACAAACATAATAAACCTAAAGCAAATATTTTCTGAATGTAAGAAATTCTGAAAAAAAAAAACAAAAAAAAAAACTTTAGTGACAATAGCATAAGTTCACCACTAGTACGAGGACAATGTACCCATGATAAATATTGAGCCCCAAAAAATATTGTTCCATCATTTATTGCTTATGGTCTTCTGCCTGGACAGTGATTATTGACAACAGTTCTTTTAGGGAAAATAATATTCTGATAACAGTTAATTCATTTTAGAGATCAGTCAAGGAGGTGTGCAATCCCTGGAAATTGTGTTTGTTAGCAAGAATGAATCAGGCTATTTATCTGAGTATTTCTCATTGTACAGGTAGACATAATCTAAACAGTTCCGTGAAGAGATGAAGGACAGATAAAAAATACAATTCAATTTAGATAATCTGGCTTTTGGATAGTGGCCATGGCTCTAAATCTTTTGTGGCATTATTTGTCTGAACTCCAGTTTCACCAAGAATTGTGGTATATCATGCAGTCAGCAGATTTTTTTCAGGTGGACAGCCCGGAATATAAAATAGAAATGTCTACAATAGCTATTTGGGCAGAATGGGAAAACATGTCAATATATCTACCAATTTTAGCTGTCTAGAGCCTCCCTTCAATCAAATTTTATGAGAGGAAAAATATGTAATGTATATCAACCAGTTTAAATTTCTTGTGTGTTTTGTAGGGCCGGACTACTTGAAGCAACAGACTAAAGAACCAGTGGAAATTAAAGAGGTCCCAGTAGAAAAGCCAGAAAAAAATCCCAGAGATTCTCCTCACTTTTACCGCAAAGGCACCACTCCCCCGCACTCCCCCGTCACTAGCGCCACTGGTACCCCCCCTCCCTCGCCCCAGTCCAGCAAAAAAAAGGGACAGATTGCAAACAGCACCAGCCGCAAAACCAGCAAAGATGAAAAGTCCTCCCGCAAGGTCAGCAAAGAAGAGAAGATTGCTCCAAAAACTAGCAAAGAAGAACGTCCCAGCAGGAAGTTAAGTAAAGAAGAGAGACCAACAGTACTTGATGGTATCGAAAGTCAAGCAAAAGCACCACCAAAACCTGCCAAAGTCCAACAGCCTGCACCTGCACCTGCCCCAGCACCTGCCCCTCAGCCCCCCACTGTCCCTGTCAATGGGCAGCTCCATGCAGAGTACCACAGTTATTATGTCAAAACTCCCACAAGGCTTCCACCACCCCCTGACCCCGAGGAAGATGTCGACGAAGAGCCCAGTGCCCTGGCTCTGGCCCGGATGCCCCCACAGCCCCCCAGATCTGTCACCACTCCTCTCCCAAAACCAGCCTCTCTCCGGGACAGCAAGAGTGACCCAAAACTCAGGAAGCAAGATTCACTCAAGCCAAAGAGCCTCGCTGACACAAAGAAAGCCAGTATGGAGCTTGCTGAAAATGGAGAAGAAGCAGTTAAGCATTTACATTTTACATTTATTTTTGTTTCATGTCATCAAATATATTTCAACTTTTTAATAAATATTTCATGTTTTGTCTTTCAGGGTCCTAACTCTATTCTTGTTGCTATGGTAATGCTGCTGAATATTGGCCTTGCAATTATATTTGTTCATTTTCTGACTTGATGATACAATATCGGAGGTATTCTTTTAACTTTTTAACTTCTAAATTATAGTTATGATTCATGCATGTAATCAATGAAAGTGTTTTGTGTTGCAGTGAGCACCGTGGCAACTGGTACGGTTGCGTCAGCGGCCTTGAAAATGGCGCCAGTGAGGCACAGGGAAGCCGCCGAGTGTTTGGGAATCCGCAGAAGAGACTACTGGAGGAGCTGCCTTCCACCTGGCATGGGCCACTTTTGAAAAGGCCAGTCCCTGAATTAGTGCTATCTTTGGCCCAACTAAAAGCTGAGCTGTCTACCAAGATCATAAAAACATTTTAAGTATAAATACAAAGAAAAAGAGTTTAAGGGAAAGCAGTGTGCTGATCTGCCTTGGCAGATAAAGTGGTGGACCGGTGGACATTGCTGGAAAAGGACAGAGATGCACTTTTAGATGACGGGAGCAAACAGCTGCCTTTCTATTTTACCATCTGACGTTTTGATGGGGAGACGTGAGCCCCGTGCCGGAGCAGAGGAGGGCGGGCTACAGTTGCAGTGTGCTGGGTTTGGGACAGAGCAATTTCATATTCACAAAACAGAAACCATCACATGTGCTCAGTCAGAGCCAGCACTATCCAGTCTTATCTGTTTGTCATCCTTATGGTTTTCTCAAGCTCTTCCCACTATAACCCAGGACACACTGCTATGCACTCCCATGCATGGTATGAATTCAACAGGTTTTCATTGTTGTTCTGAATGTGGGGTACCGGCGTCATTCACTTGTAGTGGAAATGTCTGTTATCAATTGCATTCATTCAAATATTTATTTGAGTTCATAAATAAAAGTGCAATGTATGTTTTATTTTTCACTAAAAGTAAATATTTTATTACATTTTGCCAAAAATCAACTTTGTATAATACAAGAAGAAATGTCTAATTTATTTTGTGGAAAAAATTATAAAACATATTGTGGATAAATTTTAATTTCAAATTTATTGTTAAGCTGTAAAGGCAAGTTTATTCTGTGAAATAATGAAACAAATGTCTTATTATTTATTGAAGAAGGATACATGTGTCATTGTACTGTTAATACATGCCAAAAGCACATGGCTTGAATTTCTTTATTTGTTCTTTGTGCTTCATCATCACATGGATGCTTCATGCTTAGCGTCAGGCCCGACATGGCTAGCATTTTTTAGAGACTGGCTCAGCACAGTCCTGTGTACAGTGAGTTTATTCAGGTGGGTGTGTACAGGGGGAGAGAAGGGGAGTGGGGAGATGCCTTTATGTCTTTAAGTGAAGCTGTTTACCTCAGAGAAGAGACAGTAGTGAGAACAGGGAGAGTGGGCACGGCAAACAAGATGCAACTTTTGTCTTAATTTAGTTGTGTGTGAGTTTGATTGTTCCCATCCGGCTCTCAAGTTGTAGCTGGCAGTAGTCTTTGTTGCAGATATGGCATGATATATTTTTATTTTTAGAAATGGAAAAAGAAGTGACACACTGTCATTACTACAAAAACCTTTATTTTAGATCATTAATTTTGCTCATTGTATTTTTCCATTGCTCATTGTAAAAAGGGCTTTAAAGGGGCAATGTTAAATTTACCTTCTAAACTTGACTGTTGTTACAATCGGGCACCATGCATCAGAATCACTTTTAAATTTTGTCAGAGTAGAATCCATAGTGGTAGATGCAAATCAATACTTTATATGTGTATTTTCTCTCTAATGTATGAAATCCTGCTGCTATTGGTCTCAATGGCACTCACTGTAAGAGCATCCACCATGTTCAAGACCATACGCCATAATCATACCATATTCACTGATTCAAAACCTGTTAGTGGGTTATTTTCCGAGATGCATCAGTGCATGATGGAGACCTTTATACTATATAGATAATTCTATACTGTTTGTATGGATTTTTACAGAGCACAATTCAGAATCTGGTATGAGTTGGTATTTTTCTAACTATTTGCACACCTGTATTTTGAAAAGGGATATATGAATATTGTTTGTAATTGAAAATGTAATGCACATGATTGTGGAAACTGAAAATACTTTATTTCTGGTTGGTAGTTATGTTTGGGCTGTCAAAGAAAACAATGGATGTTATTTGTTTTAGTAGCTATTGAGGATATGGGAACTGCAGGTGACTTTTGATATCTCAAGGCGTATGATACCCCACTGATTTGTGCAAAGTCTTTGGAGATGTGTATAACAATAAAAATGTTATGCCTAACTAACACTGCTTCCTATTTCGTGGGTCTTCTTGGATTTTGAGACTGATAGATGTTAGGATTTTCACTTGTCTCAGGGGAACGCTTAAAATTGCGGTCTCATGTTCAATTCTTTGTATTGCAGAAGCTCCATTTGGCCTCTGAGCAATGAGGATGGCCTCCCACTGACCTTATCCTAATGAGATCCCGAGGGTAACGCCTGGGCACCAAACCAAAGAGCGGTGCGGGTGCTGGTGGGCGCTCTCGGGCAGGTGTCCTGGTTTGTCCTGAGTCGGCCTGTACTGTTTCCACAGATGATCTACCCTGGATTAGTATCGAGTTACAGCAGCAACGGCACCTGGCTGGAATCTGCAATGCAATGTCATGCCACTTGCTCTGCCCTCTGCCCCCTGTGACTCAATGAGTTTTGATAAGTTGTCCTCTTAATATAAACTCATCATAACTCATTTACGCAGACAAGCACCTACATTTATAACCATGTTTATTACCAATCTGACAGTTACCTATCACATTACTTTATCCATGACATGTGTAGGAAATAGCATTTACTGTCTCAATGCTGAAAAACTTCATCTAGTTCTTAAGTCCAACCTGTCAGTAATCGTGTAGAATATCAGTTACTATTCTAATACAGAAGAGCATGCTGGGAAAGGTTATGTTGCACCATCTATAAGTGGTTAAATATAAACCAAAACCTTATTAGTCTTTCATATACATTTTGTGTTTTTAGATTTGAGTAGCATTTTTCACTATGTTAAATATCAGATGTTCTTGTTAAGAAGTGTCACTCAGTCACACAGTGTATAATGGTTGTAAATGGATCCTACACAAGATTTCACAACATTTCAGAAATGAAACACAGATCGCCGACTCATCTTGCTATGGCGAATTAGCATGAGTTGTCACTTGTATAAATGTAACTGTCCCTGCTTGGCTAAAATGCACTTGTGCTTCTAAAATTGGATTAAGGCTTGTAAGCAGGGACTGGCATATCAGTAGCAAGCCCGTTTTTCAAAAGACATCAATATTAGGCCTATCTTCTTTCCATGCCACACATAGCAAGCTTAAAATGCTTCAACTGGTCTATTTACACAAACCAATATCAGTTATGGAAGCATGGAACTATCAGTCTGACAGCCAAAATAAACTATTATGTGCTTGATTATTTAGAGGCATTTTTCATCATTAACACTTGAACATAACTTATTTAATCATGATTAATAGTAACTGTTTGTCCTACTGGTGCCCAATAATGCCTGCACTGCAATAGTACTGTAGTCTATCACCTGGAAGTAAAACCCCATAAAATTTTAGATCCTTTTACAATAAATATATGCCATTCTATTTGGGGGTGTTTTTAAAGCATGCATGACTGCATATCTTCTCAATCATAAAAAGGAAAATGTTGCATTTTGATCCCTGTGTGACAGCCACCAGAATAAACCAGACAAATGACACATTTTATGTTAATGTTAGGAAAGAGCGCACCATTTTCACACCAGTACTGCATCTTGTAAGCCTATATGAATTGTGCACAGAATCATAAATCATCAGCTTGTAAAAAGACTGAAAGTAGATTTAACAATTTAGCAGCTGTTGTGTCTGTCACACACTCCACAGGCATGAGTGTTCAGCCCCTGGTCAGGGACATGGAGCTTCTCTGTAGCTACTATATGAATTCCAGACTTTATGTCAAGATTAATAATGTTGGCAGATATTGAATTTCCCGTTCAAACAGCATTTAACAAGACGTTTAAAGTACTGTAGCTGAGTTTACTCTCACAGACCACATCACATATCTGCTTAATTGTAAACTGAAAGAACAGCAGAATAAAAGCAGACTTTGTGTCTCTGGGGGCAAATGGACAGTGCAGCTTCAGATTCATTGTGACAGGCATCTCCTATTTTCCACATCAGGATTGCCTGAAGCAGTTCTAGTCCTGTCTTTGGTTCTGACCTGGTTTTGTTTTTAAGAGCCATTGTGATATTCACAGTCTCCTCTATTGACAATTGAAATTCTTGTGGGAAATATGTATATATTTTTTTTACTATGCCTTTACTAATAGCACAATCAATTGAAATTATTAAATAATGAAACTACCAAGCTTGATAAGCTTTACTTGTTAACAAGTTAACATGTAAGACTTGGACTCACAGACATCAAAAGGTGTCTCAGGACTTTATCACTTGGCATGGTAAGTGTGTTTTCATATTTAGTTTTTGTTTGAGTGTGTTAAGAGGGCCTGTTCTAGAGAGCCATGGCCTCCCCTAAAATAGAGCTGCAGCAGCTGCAGTGGGGTGGGCCATATCAGACACTTCAAAGCTGTGCCGCTGCCCACTTGCTCTGATCAGAAGCTCTGATAGAGTAATGGGGCACTGAAGGTCAGTGATTGGTTTTGCAGTTTGTGTGTAATCTCTCAGCAGCCAGAGACCTCAAGAACTTTCCAGAAAATACATTGCATGGGACCAGGCCTACTTATTGGACTAATATATTACTATGAATCTTAATTATTAACTTATTAGTGCACAAAAGTAGGCTTCTAAAGGGCTCAACTGATTAAATCGGACTGGTTGTGATTCATTTGTAAAAGTCATAAATCTGTGGAAATACTGGAGAGAGCTATAGCTTGCAAGCTACAGGAGATCCCTACACTAATGGCATGGCAGAGCTTCAATTATGGTTTTAACTCCAACCCATGAAAACATGACTACAGGTAGAGAGTATAGACTAAGCCAAGGAACAAAAAAAAAAAAAAAAAAACAGGGAACAAACAAGGTGCAGGTCAAAAATAATTTTCAGAGTAAAGACCTGTATCACATCTGTTCTCAGAGCCACAACTCTAGGTCTATATCCCAAAAGCTTCACATTTCAACAGATTTGAGAAAGCAACTTGGCAAAGTGACATTCTGAACCTGTCAGTGGCTCAGACTCCCATCTCTTCCTAAAATAAATAAATATGTCTAAATTGTCAAATAGTTAACCACATCATTTAACCTAGACCATTCACTCTCCAATACATTTTTCTCGTTTCAAATTTAGTTCACAGGGATTTACTTAGAATCCAAATTATATGGTTATGAAATTGTGTGTCTGATTTACACCTGTTCTGCCATATCACAACCTCCCTCTTAATCTGACACACGGGTGCCATCTACTGGACCAGTAGGCTATAGAATTGTGAAATTAGTGGTTCACCTCTAATTTATTGTAACATTAAAAATAGACTATGCACACATGTAGGCTATATTAAAAATATCTCACAAATTTAAAATTATCTATTAAATTATAGATTGGGCTATTTGATAATGTACACGGAATTACTTAAACGCTTATTGGCAAATGGACACTTTCAGTGTAACTGTAAAATTTGTTAATAATTTTGAATAGAACTAATGGAACTAAAATAAAGTATTTTACATTATGTATTCATTGTTGGGCATCTCATCAGTGAAGGAATGCATCTAGTCTGTTGATGTTGTTTCTGCAGGGAGAAATATTCCTACGGACAATTTCCGGAGACCAACAGCTGCTGTGCTGCTAAGCTAAAATCAAGCGCCGTCACCACTCCATTTTTCCCAGCTGGTAGGTAAGAAGTGGATTCTTGTGTTTGTTGTCACATTTGTTATAGTTCTTTTCTTGATCCTTAGAATAATATGTGGGATTTCTTAAGCTAAAATGACACAGCTCTGAATTTAATCGTGTTTTCAAGACTACATTGCTAACAACTTAGCATTGCTATCGCTACCTAACTGAATGCCTTACAGTTTGCCAAATCAAGAATGCTGTTATGTGAGTTAAAACGAGATCATTAAAAACCTTATGAGCATAAATTTTAATTTAACGTACAGTATATTCATTATGTGGAAGTTTTTGGGGTGTTGTTGTCAATGATGGCTGCAGCGTTAAAAATTACAATAAAGAAGGTGGCAGTAGTTCCACTGCACTAGAAATTGTAAGACTGAAGTTAGAAGATCAGACAAAATAAAGCACCGTCATATCTGACAAATCTAACGCGGATCGTGTTGTATCTCTACGGTTTATATAATGTCGTTTCTTATGTTTCTTTTTTTGTTTGTTTGTTTTTACTTCTACAGGGTATTCAACACGAAAACAACATGGGTAAGTTTAAAAAAAAAAAAACCGTTCAACTTCTGGATAGACAGGAACTAAAACAGAAAGAGATTTTTTAGAATTGCAGCAATTTGTCAAAAGTATACCTCCAACATTTGTCTTACAGCTATTAACGTCATAACTGTAATGTCTTGTAGATGGTGAAGAGAGAACCTACGGTGGCTGTGAGGGTCCAGATGCCATGTATGTGAAGTTAATTTCTTCAGATGGCCATGAATTCATTGTGAAACGAGAACATGCTTTGACATCTGGAACTATCAAAGCTATGCTAAGTGGACCAGGTACGTTTCTAAGATTTGGCAATAAAATGCATAGATATATATTGTACTATATGTTAAATGAGATTGTTTTATTTGGTATCACTGACTGTTTAAACATATCTCTGCATCTCTCTTTTATGTACAGGGCAGTTTGCTGAGAATGAAACCAATGAAGTGAACTTCAGAGAGATTCCTTCTCATGTTCTCTCTAAGGTCTGCATGTACTTTACCTACAAGGTCCGGTACACCAATAGTTCAACAGAAATCCCTGAATTCCCCATTGCCCCTGAGATTGCATTGGAATTGCTCATGGCTGCAAACTTTTTGGATTGTTAAGTGTTACTTTTTTTTTTTTTTTTTTTTAGATGTTTTGAGTATTTAACTAAGTTTTTCATGTACCTCATAAAACAGAAATGTATCAATTTGTTTTACGTGTATCATTGTTGTTTGCAATGGCATCCTGTCATAATTTTATTATTATTAAATGATTGAATTTAAAATAACTTTGGACGACCTGTGTTGAAGTCCTGGAATGTTAAAAAGATGCCCACCCCTGCCCGCTATTGTCCCCTCACCATTGAATCTAAATAAAAACATGTGGTGAGATCTTTGGAAGCCTCATTACTGCTTACTGATGCACAGCACACTCTGCATATAACCAGCAGCAGCAGCAATTCTTAATGAAGCAGATGCTGAAGGGTGAATTGGGTCAAAATCTGTAAAATGTGTTGAAGATGAAATTATTGTCTGTTTTTGCAGTAAATGGAGTTATATGCTCAAGTTTTAAAATGACATTACAAAGGCATCCATTTATATTTTACTTAGGTTATCAGATTAAATAAAGAAATCTTTTTTAAAATGGCTTTTGTTAAAACGCCAATTTAATTACATTTTATATCACTATGGCACTGTAAATAAAATGTGAGAGGCGTAGGCAGGCTGTGTGTGTGTTTGTGTGCTCTGCCTTGACCGTAATGTTCTCCCTGGACTGTTGTCTTCTGTCAAAACAACGTGAGTCACATGACTCCCTGACGTACAGCGCTCAGCTCTCCGCTGATGCAGGGGGTTTCCATCATGGCGTCGATGCAGGTGAGATACATTTGACAGCGATCTCATATTTAAATTCAGCATAACACTGCTTGTTGCATCAACCAATCTAATTTTATTTTAAGTATGCACCTTTTCCCTTGCTATGACTACAGACCGTAAATCAGGGTTGTCTGTACTAAGCTGTCAACAGTTAGCGCTTAGTGTTGCTAGCAATACAACTAGCTCATCATCACCAATACCGACAACCTTAGCAATGATATACGTTTCCTGCTACACAGTTGTGTGTTTAATAGTGAATGTAACGCCGTTCGAACACATCGATAAATACTTAAGCGATGGATCACAGTAACTGGTGATTTTGCCGATGTTTTTATAGCGTCGATATATTATGATTTAACCTAACGTTACTGGGTTGCTAGCTTACGACAGTGCGCAGGTTTGGTACTTTCAGTTTCCTGTTAAGATGAACAGGTGTATTCTTTAAGCAAGAAAGATGTAAATTTAATAACCTGCTTTATTCAAATGTTATATTTTCTCCTATAGCCTACACATTAAGGAATTAAAACTGACTGTTTACTTGGCCTTTCAGGTTTCCAGTAATCGTTTGTAGTAGTTCTATCATCTATTTCAGTGAGTAGAGTTAGCGTTAATTCGTTTAGTTTGACATCATTGTTTGTAATGTATGCTTGGTAACTAGTATTTACTTATTATTTGTGATTTTTAATAAACTGATTGGGTTTGACTACATCCAGTATCTTTGATTGAGTTGTGACCCCTATTTTTCATGTGTTTATTACTATTTTTTTCTGTCAAATATTTACCACTGTTTGTTTTTAAATTATTATTACAGAAACGGTTACAAAAGGAATTACTAGCCCTGCAAAATGATCCACCCCCAGGAATGACTCTCAATGAGAAAAGTGTACAAAACACAATAACACAGTAAGTAAGACCTTTACAGAAATATTGGGCCACAAAGTCAATTTGAACAAAAGGGTGATGACTAGAAGAGATGAGTTGAGAATGCTCTGGTAACATCCAGATGACTATTGAGAGGGAAGAATTGGGGTCATTTCAGAGTGACTGGCAGCCCAGACCCCACAGGAAAGTCTCTAATGCTTAGTGTTCATCCTAATAAAATATTAATCAGATGACATGCACCACTTGGGCTTAGGTAGCAAGAAACTGAGACTGCTGCGTAGCAGACTTTTTCTGTCTGTCTCAGTGTCCTATACAATTTAAAATGCCATGTGTTTGCAAACCACTTCTATCATTATTATAGTATTATGCTATTACTTTGTGTTGTTACATTTGTATTGTGGCCAAGACAACATTTTTTGCTAATTATGGAAACTATTGTTTTGGTTTCAAGATTCTAGAAGTTGTGCTTCACATGATAGGTCTCCCAACCAGTTTGTCTGGCTTTTACGCAAAGTTGGAATCTTAAGTTTGGATGCAATGTGTGGGTGTGCTGTTGTCCTATTTATGTGTGAAAAGGTCATTGTTTTAAAGGATAGCAGCTGAAGAGATATGTGCTTTATCTTGGAACTTGTAAATGTATCCTTTTCTCCACTAAATACCTCAGTACTTGCCAAGCAATGTGGAATTTGATCATGTTGTGTTTAATATATCCATGCGCTCCTCCTCAGAGTCATTGACTGTGGGGGTAGGATGAGTCCGATATAACATAAACCTGTATGTGTGTTTGAGAAAAATGGCTGATCACTTGACCACTAGGTATTAAGTGAAGGGACTGTGACCTTCTAGGGAGAACGAGACCTAAATGCTAAGCTGCCCAAGGCTAAATTTGAAATGCCTTCTTTGAACAATAGCTGCTAGTCACTTTGGTGCAAAAAACTAGGGCAGATACTATGATGACCACTCCTCTTGTTATTATATATGATTATCATTACTTACATTTTAATAAAAAAATATTCAAAACAGGACTTCCGAAGCCCGGTCAGCAATGTTCTGTTAGCTGTTCAAAATAGATGTGGTTCACAATGATCAATAAAGTATCACATATTTCTAAAGCGCTGAATAACCCATTGGGGGTGTAAAATGTCACAGAAATGATTCAGTCTTAACACTCTTCTTTTCAGACTGCATGATACTGCTGATTCTGAATAATGTGTATTGTTGGTTTGGTAATATATTTGAATTCTTTTTTAATGGTGTAAATTAAATTGCACAAATCTATAAAAATAGTTACAAATAACTGTGCCTGACATTGATGCATCCATTTATTGATTACTAACAGAAAAGAGGTCAGCAATAGTCACAACCAATATGTTGCCAAGGACAGCGTTAAATTATTATTTGTTGTTTGCCAACTCCCCTTGTTTTGTAACTTTAACATTTTAATGCTTCTGTGATTTCCAGGTGGATTGTAGATATGGAGGGAGCCCCTGGCACTCTTTACGAAGGAGAAAAATTTCAGCTGCTTTTTAAATTTAGTAGTCGTTATCCTTTTGATTCACCTCAGGTAAGCTGCATTTTTCGTCATTTTGACTTTTATCAATGAAATATTCTAATGAAACTGCAATAACTACCGAAATGCCACAGCAGCAGATTAATAGCTCAGGCACCAAGTGAATTAGTTTTATGGTACTCAACCATCCTAATTCAATTGTCATTTTCAAGTGGGCGACCTATCTAAAAATTGTAAGAATAAGTAGAAAATGAATCAGTGAGATCGGGCTCACACATCCTTCAAATATTTCACATGCAACAATATAATATCACAAATATTATTATGATAAAAGCATTATAATGATTTAAAAAAAAGATAGTGCTACACAGTATGTTATCAACCAGTTCCTTCCCCTTCAATAAATGCAAATAAAGTATATATAGATGCATTACATTATCTAAACTCTCTATCTGCTTCATATCTCTGATATACATGCTGTCATATGTCGCGGGAGGCCTGTTTGGTGCCAGGCGGCTGTGACCCATTGTTGTACTGCATTAACTGCTTTACCATTCAGACACACACCATCTTTCAGCTTTGTGACCCAAAGCGCTTATCAAATTCCATTCATCTACCAACTCTTGACAACTGAGTCAGTACAAATGTTGAATAGTTTGTTTTTTTTGTTTTGTTTGTTTGTTTGTTTTTTGCTGTATTTTTCTGTAGTTTATTTCTTTCAAAACCTAAGGCTGCCCAACCCTGGCCTCTTTGCTCTAATCCCGGAGCCCCATTTCAAAGTTTACACAGCCACAGTTTATACTAAAGTCAGAATATATTCAGATAAAAAAAAAAAAACCCAAACTGTTATAAATCAAAGTAAAATCTAACCTGTGTGTCTTTATCACTGAAGCCTATGCAGTAGTTTTAAAGCTGGTGTCTGTTTCATAGACATGTAGTTGAAAACTAAGCAATGGTATGGTGCTAAAACCTATAAGTCCCACTTTGAAAAGTGAAATGTTTAAAAGGTAAATATGGTCGCTGGGGTACAATGAACAATCTATCCTGCTTCCTGTAGAAATATTTTTGGTATTCAAACCATCTACCTCAGGATTGCCACAAATCTTCTGACAAACATTCCCAGAATTAGAGTTGTTTACTAGCAAGTGTATGTGAAAGTGACTACAATAACATTGACCTATTGGACTGTTATTTCAACCACTACACATTTGTAAATAATCTGTTTGGTGTTTGTTATAGGTAATGTTCACAGGAGAGAATATACCTGTTCACCCTCATGTGTATAGTAACGGTCACATCTGTCTATCTATTTTAACGGAGGACTGGTCGCCAGCCCTCTCAGTGCAATCAGTGTGTCTTAGCATTATCAGCATGTTGTCCAGCTGCAAAGAAAAGGTAGACTCTCATTAAATACATGCCATGCTCATTTATCTTTGGTATATACTTTCTATTAATTAATTGAACTCCTTTTTACAGAGACGACCCCCAGATAACTCATTTTATGTAAGAACGTGTAACAAAAATCCAAAGAAGACAAAATGGTGGTATCATGGTAAGCATCTTTTGATTTCAATTGAAGCTTCACGTTTATCATTGTTATTTTACTTCTTATATATTTGACTTCCTTCCACAGATGATACATGCTAATGTACAGAAACTTTGTAATACATGTAGATTAAAAGGAGTCCTACTGAACTACGTAAGCACTTTTTAAATCATTCAGTCTTTGAACTCTGACCTATGACTGGCACAGTGGACTACATGCGTCGGATGCTTCGGACTGCATTTTTCAAAGGGTGGACGGACGCATGTTTTGGTCAGTTCTAATATAAAGGAACGTTTTAACCCACCCTGAACGGACTGGTAGTAATGCAGAAAGGAAGCATTCATAGTAAGATAATTATTCTTGTTTTAAGGTTGTTGTTATTATTATTGTTTGTTTTTCTTTTTATTTGTGTGAGGATGCAGTCTAAAAGGTCCTTGTGTTGTGCAATAAGAACTAATGGATGCATGCTTGGGCCTACAAATCCAAATTGTTTTCCGGGAGAGATTTACCAGACACAATCCCAGAATAATGCTTCAAGTTCATTTGTTGTTTTATTTTCTACTCTTATATGCACTGTGAAAGTAAATACAGAATCGGCACTATCAGATCACTTATCCTAACTTGCAGATGCACTGTTGAAGTCCTCCATGCGGTTTCGATGTTACATGTGTTTGATTTGTAACGATAGTTTTCAAAGGTTAACAGCATTCTCTATTGGACAGAATGAGGTACAGATGGGAGTTTGACAGAGCTGTTAGTCAGCTGACACAATCATACAGTCTGACCGAACGCGTGTAGTGTTCATATGTCTAGGCTTCAAGATGTCCAACGGCGTCTCTCTTCCATATTACGAATGTGTGTAATGATCATTGTCACATGGTCTGTTCTTAATTGTGTGGATTTGTTTATGCTTTAACTCTGTCTGATTTTTAATGTAAATTGAGTAATGTTTATTTTTCCATCTAGCTAAAGAGTTGTTTCAATGGGTCAGTAGAATTTATATTTTTATTTAATTTAAGCTTTTGAGGTCAGAAAGGTAGAGGAAAAAGAAGAGTCACAGTGATAAAGGACTATGTGATTTCCTGGTCAGAGTTTTTGGCTCAGGTACTTTTTCAATATATAGATCAACTCTAAAAAGATAACCTATCAAATATTTTGAATTATATTTTCACCAAAAGAGACTGTTATGTTGTAAAATAATAACATGTCTGAAAATTATTGTACAGTATATACAATTGTTGGATGATGTAAACTAAATTAGAAGAGGATGCATTTTTTTATTTACAGCAGGGTGGTGATGATAATAGGAGTGCTTTATTTCAGTGAAGTTTTGAGTGCTTATTATTAGGATATGTACAGTCATATTGAAACACAAATTTAAGTAGTTTTTGGTGGGGATGCATGCCATTTTAAACCCTACTTTTTCTTATTGGCATTGGACATTGTGACAGCTATATGTCTTTCCATTTTACTAATTATTTATGGAATTAATATGATAAAACCTCACATCTGGAGGCTGTGTGGCTCTAGGTCTTTTCGGGCTGTAATCACTCCATTCCTAAAGTTTATCGCCATCCAGTTTAAGATACTTGAATTTAACATCTTTATATTTTGCTTTTTTTCTAAGGTCTGTTTGAGTTTCATGAATGTGTGAATGTGATACTGTAGAGATTATTACAGCACATGGCTTTCTCTTACTATAACTTTAAAAAGTCAACTATAACCAATGAATATTTTTAGCTTCATTGAAACCATCTGCTGAAATCTGCTGTAAGGAAAGACTTGGGAATTGTATACATGCAGTCAACAGTTTGAGCAGTAGATTAGGTTGATTTGGGAATGCTTTGAGTGAAATTGTTTCTGGGGGTTCGATTGTGTCATGTTTTTCCTTTTCTTTTTGGTTTAGTTCACGCAGTTTGTTATGAGTGATCAACACTAATGAGGGTGTGTTTATTTATATTTTGACATGTGTTCTGGGATGTGCAAGCTCCATATAATAGGTGCCTGTTCATTTTCATAATCAATAATAAAAACAAAGATTCACTTTTAGTAAAGATTGTTTGGCTTTTTTAAAATATGACTTTAACTTGGAATCAGTTGAATCATGTGTGTGACACTTTTTACACAATATAATTTCACAATATAAAGGCTGTTCAACCTTACCGTTTTGGGTTCCAGCCAGCTATCTGAAAATCACAAATCAGAAAGATGACACAATGCACAAACTGTCTTTCAATAGTGAACTATTTTAACTAGTACATTTTGGTCTATTCATTATCTATGCCACTATCATAAGAAAGTACAGAGTTGTTCCTGTCCTTGAAATGAAAGACATGGCTTAGAATGTTATTAGTACAGTGACTAGCATGATAAGACTCTCAACATAATTAGAAATTGTTTTCTATTATGTTTATGATTGTGGATAGAAATTTACACAGGTCTGCAGCCTCATCTCTGTCTCTGACTGTATCTACCATCACCAACAGGACTGGAGGTGAGTAAGTGTGTTTTAGTTTTAATTTAATGATGAATTAATTAATTCAGAGTTAGCCTTAATAGCATCATCTTATTATACACTTTTAAATAATTTATTTTAATACATTGAGAAATATTTATTTATCGCGACAAATGCAAAATTGCGCCATCTGCTGGTCATGCCACCATAGGACGCTATCAGAGAATTAGACACCCCGTAATTAAAGATGAGCTACATCCATTAATTTTGTGTCATGCATTCAGAGAATATTTGAGACTCGGCTGCAAACTTAATTTGGCCAATATATCGTTCGACTGTTAACTCAGGTGTTTTGCAATCATAACTTTTAATGGTCAAAGTGTCGCCGTTTATAAATATACACTTTGGTTAAAAACTATAAGAAATCTGACACATTCCAATTTGCATTTTTGCAGTTTTTCCATCTTATAAAGTTGCAATGCTGAGGGCAAAGCAGGACGAAACCATTGGTCAAAGCGCGGGGGTGCGCTATTCATTCAACAGTCAATCGTGAAAACCGCTTAGCAAGCGACATCTAAACTAACTTATAGTTTGCCCATGAAAGGAAAGATGTGCCTTTTAAAAACAACAGACAAAGCTACCCTGCATCCCTCGAATTTTAGTAAATTTCAATAGTTTGTTTGTTTGACGAATAAGGTGGTCTGCCCCCACTTCATCCAGTTCTCTTTAGTGTTTGCCAATGTTGGAGGTGTAACTGGGGTCTGGCCCTGGATTAAGGTAAAATATAAGATTAAATGCTGTCCATTTGTAGTCCTGTAGTCTTCAGGAGATCCGCCACACAGTTGCCAGTCCGTCTATGATGTTGCGGGTGACTGAAACGGCCCAGACTTTGGCGGAGGATGGGCCGTGTGGAGATGCTAGCAAAGGGGTATTCGGCCGTGCAGCCATGATGAGCTTTAACCGGCTAAACTAGCGTAGCTGGATGGAGCTTCATATTTTTAGACAGTGTGGCCGTTTGCAACGATAAAACCTGTAAATGCATGCATTGTTACTGAGTCTTTACTCTTCATTTTAGTGACTGACATTTGCAATAAACATCATAATTGTGGTTTTATCTTTATCTTTCTGCTTAGCACACTCAGTTCTGTGGGTTCAGGGGTTGAGGCTCTCCCTTTCAACCTTACGTTTCATATTATTGAGCAGCTACAATGCACATTTTCAGTGTACCAGTGTTTGTCACCGAATGAATTTTGACATGCGTATACAAATAATAAACCAGGCTGTGGAGGTGGTATCCTAGTCGTAAAATGATAGGCGCACTGTGATCCTTCAACGCTGTTTGTGATATTAAAGGGATTTTTGGAGACCTTTAGGCCTGTTCATAAATAATGACATGTGCATCAAAGTTTGTTTACCATTTACTTCGCTTCATGGTTGAAAACATAGGCCTGCAGAATTGTTGAATTTGTAAAAATTTTGTCCACAGGAAACATGCCATTTACACAATATTAGATATTCCCTTCTTTGTCACATTATGTTGTAATAAAAATATCTGTCACATCATAGGTGAACAAAAAATAACTGATTGTTTCAGTTCCTGTTTGTTCATGTGTGATTGTGAATTTAAACCTTTATTTGTACTTAAGCTTTTATTTGTATTTATTCATACATCCAGCCTTTTTTGACATAAGACATGATCAAACATCCACTGTCTTGTTGGAGCCATCACAGGATTGCTTTTACTGGAGCGCTCAGCAGCAGTAACATGAGCAAAGCCTCTTCAATAAAGGGACATTGTCTGGTTGTATTAGCCTTGGATCAGAATGTGAGATAGGCCCAGAGCTGCTCAGTTTGAAGTCTACCCAGTCCTTGCATGCAACTTCACATTAAACTAAACTGCCACAAATGGCAAATCTGCCAGAATGGAACCCAAATATTTTCTGTGAATGTTAAGCCTGAAGTTTTTGAAGAACACGTTTTTTATTTTGCTGTTATTTGTAGAAAAAGAGCATGGCTCAAGTGAAAGTACAGACCTCGGCACCCCTGGCTGGTCCTGGCCTCTCTCCTGGAGCTCCTGCAGCGGCCGTGGCCAGCCCCGGAGCCCTGAGTCTGCAGCCCTCTGTCAACGGCACCAGCCCAGCCCCAGCCCCCACATCCGGCTGCCCTGCTCCTGCAGGCGGATATGGGGACACCCCTGTGTCTGCTTCACCACCAGGTACACTCCAGCATCACAAATATGCTATTATTCATAGCTTTGAATGAAGTGGAGACTTGTATAAAAATTATTTACCTTTAAAATAATTATATACACACCTTAATAAACAATTATGCTTAATTAACCATTAATAGAAATATGTAGTGTCACTCAGAACCTGTATTACTGAGTTAAGATTATTATGTAAAATGTCATAAATAATGTTTTTTATTATCGTACACTTGTTTTTATGTTTCTGTTCAGGCCCATCCCAGGACAACATGGCAAACCCTAAAGAGAAAACTCCAATGTGTTTGGTGAATGAGTTAGCCCGTTTTAATAGGATCCAACCACAGTATAAGCTGCTCAATGAGAGAGGGCCTGCACACGCAAAGGTAGCAGTTTTTCATAGTTACTGTTACCACATTATTTATGCTGTATTAATGTCCTTTGTAATTACTTCTGTAGATCTTCACAGTACAGCTGACTCTTGGGGAGCAGGTCTGGGAAGCTGAAGGCACCAGCATCAAAAAGGCCCAGCATTCCACTGCTGCCAAAGCTCTGGACGAGAGTGTGCTCCCCCGGCCTGCGCCACGATCTCCAAAAGTCGATATTAACAGCAACCCAGGTACACCCACCCATTATTACTCATTATTTACATTTCTCCTGTTTACTGATCAATTGAATACAAGAAAGAAACATATGGCAGTTTTAAATGGCACACACTTCTGAAATTTAATGACAATCTATATTGATTTCTTTGTGTAATTTGATCTGTATTTAACATTACTAGACTGGTCAAATGTTTAAAACCCTTTATTTTATTCATTGTGATTGATACTGAATTTAATGTGTTACTCATTTTAATATATAAAATTGGAAATTTTGACATCATGGTGATATATGCTATTTTGGCTTGTGCAGGCAGCATAACGCCCACAGTGGAGCTGAATGGCCTGGCGATGAAGAGAGGGGAGCCTGCTATCTACCGGCCTTTGGATCCTAAACCAATGCCCAACTACAGAGCAAACTACAACTTCAGAGGGATGTTCAACCAAAGGTAAATGATCCTTCTCATCACTACATGATTTGCTGCTGTTTGAATTATTTTCTCTGTCCAAGATGGATGGCTGCACAGTTAGTCTTGGTACTGGTATTATCTGGACATGGTCTTGATATATTTCCTTTGGCTTCATCTGGCATTGTTTCTTTGATCCCCCTGGGCTCAGATCTGTGTCGGACTCAGACCCAGCGCCCCATATGTTTCCAAACTGATGAAACGTGCTGCCCTCGTGACATCCTCTTACACTCAGTCTCTGTCAACCTCCTTGTTTCCTTTTGACTTTGTGTCTGCTTTACTGGAGCCATTCAGCCATTTCACCAACGCCATAAAAGTGTCACAGAGCTGCAATTAATGATGAGCTCTCAGTAAGTGATGTAACATTACTTAGACGGGTGGGTATGGTGGACTCTGGAGGTGTTTGATGTTATCCATCAGCCAGTGACTAACCAGTGGAGTGTGGGAAGCCCTCCTGTTTTAAGAAGGCGCACATCGTTACTCCACGAACATAATTCAAAGTCTAAGTCCAAATATTACTCAACCAGAAAAACTTATTATGTGTTTAAGTTCTTGTTGCTATAGATATTTTGACAGCAGTATGATATAATTTTGTATAGTTTGAAAAGAGAGAAATTATATGGCACCAGATGGACCTGGTGGAAATAAATACCCTTACTGATCATTTGCATGAGCTAAGTCACTAATGCCTCCAGGTGGCAGTGTTTCCTCAATCCAGAACCATGGTTCTTCTCCCTGAAGTTATAAAGCACCCATTTTGTTACATCTTTTTTGCAATTTGATGAATAGAGTTTTCAAATAATGCATATATTACACTGCATATAATAAATTTGCCTCTATAGAACTTAGTGTTGGTAAAAGTATAAGAAACATTTGTTATGATTTTTTTGGCTAAATTTGGCTCCTAAAAATCCCAAGATGCTAGTTTCCACTGCTAAATGTGTAGATATTTGAAAGAAAAATGCATGGACAATGCCAAAAAATGTGATTCAATTGCTGTGTTGGATAACTGGGTCTCATCAGCAGACAGTCAAGCATCTGGCTCACATCTTCTTCTATTTGATCCGTGCAGGAACAAACAGGGGTTGCAAGACAAATGTCTGTGGGGTAGAGCTGCAAATCTATTTTCCAGCATGTGTCTGTCAATGTCATCTGTCACTGTGATGGCTTTTGTGATGGAGGTATGCTGCCAGGACAGAAGAGCCGTGTGTGCGCCAAGAACACTCCAAACACTTATGTCCCACCAAGGTCATCCATGTTTCCACAAGGTCCTTCTTTTAGTGTGGTCAAGGCTTTTATTAATGAAAGTGAATATGAATTCTCTTCATAAGATGACTGAATATGTGCTGGAGTGACAGGCTATGTCCACTATCAGTCACCCTAATGATGCTGCAGCCAAGGGAAGGTTTCCATATATCCCATGTCCTTACCTATTATGATGAATAAGAGTGATCCAGAGTCATGTTGATGGAGAATCCAACCATTAAAAGGGCAGCCTGGCTCTGATCCATCAGTGCACTAATCACCAGCACGACCAGTATTGATTCCTTCAGAAAGTGCCCTGATGAGAAAATACAGCGATAATATGAAAAGTGCATTTATCTGTGTCTTAATGAATCTTATTTATGGTGAAGGGTCTTGGCATTATACCCAACCATCCGCGTCTGCGCTTAAACCAGAGAATTATGGCTGTCCTAATGCAGGGACATTGTTCATTCCTAAATACTGATTCTTTTCCTTCTCTTAATTTTTTTTTTCAAACTGATCCAATATGTGACAGAGGTGGCGTGCAACATTATTAGGAAACCTAGCCTAAATGATTCACAGACATTACCAGTGAATAAGGAAAATATTTGGGTTATCAAGATATGCAGTTACATCAACGCTCCCCTCATGGACAATCCCTGCTCCTGTGTTATCATTGGACCACCTGTTTGCATTGACTCATTGTGGACTCCTCCAAATCTGAGGTTTCCTCCTGGTCTCTGCGGAGGGACTACATTGTGCTTTGTGTCAGGAAAGTCATTTAGAATAGGACTTTCCCTGTTGGAGTAAGGCAGTGTGTAGTCTGAACAGAGCCACCCACCTCCGCTCATTTGGTCCAGACTGTTTCAGTGGAGAGACTGGAAGAACTGTGTACCAAGTGCTGATATGTCCTCATGAGGTGAATTCATTTTTAATTATAATAAGAATAATAATGCCTTGAATTTATATAGCACCTTTCAAGACTCACTGGGGCCTTTAATAAGAGCTAATGATGGGTGATATTACCAAAAAAAATGTTAGTATCCAGGCAACAGTAATCAGTAAAGAAATCAATATCAATAAAGAAAAGTATTGTCCAGTGCCCACAAGTGATTTGGGCCATACCCCAAATTATTTAATACCAAAGATGCTTCATCTGAATATTGAATGAGTTTTTAAAAAACAAACTCCAGTGCATGGTTCACTGGGTATGGCTTTTCTTTCCTCATTCCTTTGCTACTGACTTGTCTTTTTAGATACCAACTACTCATTAACAGTGGTCATACTGAGTATAAGGAAGTTGTTTTTTTCTGCTATATTGACTTTTGTTCTTAGCCTCATCAGTAAAAAATTCAGGACTGTTGCTGTGAAGAGTGCACTTCAATAGCCATTTAGATAACAAGGCTTAATATTGCAGACCTGACACCCAAGACAGGAGTAGGCAGGCTTTATTGACTTAAAAACTGTGCACAATGTGAAGAAGTCAATACAGTAAGATGTATTTAAACCCAGCTCAGAACAGTCCATATTTCTGCAGCATTTTCACATAGGCAAGGTACAAATCTTTGCACTATACTTAAACTAAAAGCAATGTAGAGACACATGCAAGGCTGGGATCAAAATACAACAGCCCCTCACAAAATCGTAACAAAATCTAGTTGTCTACACAATCCATATCATAGCTTCAGAATAGAAAAAGATGCTTTATTCAGACCTTTTAAACTACTACTTACAGGAAACCTTAATCATTCATCTCACTTGAATGAAAATTACAATGTAATGGTTGCAATTAGCAACTCACAAAAGCTGCAATTTGTATAATTCCCCCTGCAATAATAAAATATCCCACCTCCATGAGTTCTTAATCTGTGTAAAACCTGCTTAAGATGACTTCTTCTAACATAGCTCTTCATATTCCAGTCTAATGTTAATCTTTCTGGACAAGTGTAAATTGAATACAAAATTATACATTGACTAGGTGCTCAATTAGCCAAACTTCCATTCATGCATATAGTCAGAATTAAAAAAAAAAACTAAATCAGAAATAAGAAAACCTGGACTCATTTGAACGGTTTTAATTCCCAACTCTAATCTTTATAATAAAATTGGTAGTGACCTTGTAAGCTCTTTGACAGTGATCCTCACACTGTCTATCTGTGTGTGTGTCTCTTTATATACTTGGAAACATCCTTGAAAACTGTACACCCTTTTCATGCCTGCAGCATTTCACTATAACATCAGACACACATTCAGCCGTGTACTTTGTCATCTGCTTTTTCTAATTGGGCCAACCTGTCTCGCTGAACAAGACAAATCTGCCCATAAGGCCTTTTCTATATTCAATGTTTCCTCTCATCCCAGCATCAGATGTCCTCTTCACACACACACTCACAATTCACTTTCAGTTTATTTGATAGAGCCCCTCACCGGCCTAGTGGGATTTAAAATCTCATATAGCATAACCAGGACACAATGTACTTCTTGGTCCAACAGCTAGCATTCCTTAGTTATGTTTTCTTTTATCTGTCTTGTCATCGCCGCTCGAAACCTTACAAGCATGCCAAAGCCCACAAGGTAGAGACATCAGAGGAACAGTGTTTTATTGCATTACTCCAGATGAAAATGCATCCAGAATGACTAGTAAATCAGCTGCATTCAGTCAGATGTATGCTATCTGATTCTCCGCTTCATAAATTGCGTCAGGCGATTTTCCAGAACAAAGGATAATCTGTCCAAATTGTACAAATGGGTGTAAACTCATAAAGCAGTGTTTTATTGAAGACTCTTTGGGGGAGGAGCAGCAGACTAGTGGTCCAATGTAAACAAACGCCTGGGATGATTTCTACTCCTGCAGTGACATACTAGCCACACACTTTTATCTCCTTTCTCTGGAATAGACTTGAGAATTTGTGTTTCCTCTCCTCATTTTCCTTTATCCACTATGAGTAAAGTTATTGTCTTTACCACTGTGTACAAGGCAATAAAAGCACCTTTTCTGTGGTTGTATGAGTCAGGCTACTTTTCATATAAACATCACGTCAGTACAAACACACCTATTATGGACAATGGCCCTCCCCACAATACAAAAAAACCCAGTTGAGAATCTCTTGTCAAGGCCTTTTTGTGTTGAGACTGATTCAGGCGCTGCTCTCAGGTGGGCTTTAGGATCCTTTCTCCTCCACTGGGCATTGACGCATGTTTTCTTTTCTTCCCACAATGACCTTTTTTTTTAGAATGGACTTCCCATTTACATACAGTTTGTTATCATTGTTCATCTTAAAAAGAAATACTATGTTGAGAACAGATGTTGCCTATCACAGCAAGTTACATTTCTGACCTCAATTCTCTTGGCTTTTTCCATTTTTTTTGTTGCCCTTCCTTGCAAATATTGCTACAGAAAATATCACATTCAACTATAATGCTGATACCTCTTCATGTCACTGACACAATAACTTTTAAATAGCATACTCTCAGTAAATCCTTTTCTAAATGAACCATATTCTAAAAAACATGAGCTGCAAATAATTATTAGCACAAGAAGTTTGAATCTGTAAGTCACTGAAGTTACTTATTCAACTGTTCATCTCAAGTTTTATTTAAGTAGCTTTGAGGTGGTATTCCTAGTGAAAAAGATGATAAATAAAGAATACCAAGAAATATTGGTCCAGCTTTCATATACTGAACAATATACAACAATGTAACAGTACAGTCTATATACCGATTGTGACGACCAATATTCAAGACATCTCCAAGGCCACCTCTAATGTATGCGGTGCAACACAGGTAATTGGATCTGAAGATGCACTGAGGATGCTCTAAACTTGTGCACATGCTGTTTTCTTCCTCTGAGCTCATCAAGAGGGATAATGCCTGGTCTGAACAAGACTTGAAAGTGACATTGGACAAATTTGATTTGTGATGCTGTAAATATGACCTTCAAAAGTTCAGACTTTGGTATTTGATTACAAAACCAAGGTAATGTAAAGTTTCTTATTTTTGTCTGCTAATGGTTGTCTTTAGCATTTGTCTTTCGAGGTACTGCATAATTTTTTTATCTGTTGTCTACATTGCTGTGTACATGCCCATCTAGGCTGGTCACAATAATTTAAATAAATATTGACTTCATCATTCAATTTTCGGGGGGCTGAGTATTTATTGTATTTTTGCTATTTTTATGTTGTTACAAAAGATTTGAGCTTTAGAAAGTAGAATGTATAACTCCTATGGGATTATTCTGCTGTGTGACAGTGGCATAAAGTAGTTTCAATGTTATAGTTTATTGTACTAGTACAGTTCTGTAGCAATATAACATGCTTTAAAATTTGTTCATGACAGGTCCATACCCATCTCTCATCTATTGGTCAGTTTTTTATTTCCCCTTTTCTTTACTTATTGATTGGGAACTTAAGAAGCACTCATTCAAAAGGGTATAACAAATGTAAAAATGTAAGTGCTTCATCGTATGTGTATATGTCAATGTAAGTGTAAGTCTTCTGTTACTGATTTTTCTCCTTGTCGTGCACTGCTCAGTGGTCAGTCTTTCGCAGATGTTTTATCTGTGATATTACTCAATAGACTAGCTATATGTGCTGTATCACCTTCACCTTACTGTTGCTGGACCTGTTTCTGGAAAAAAACAAAACTTTGAGAAATACAACACTTCTGTCACAAATTTATTCTTTGTGTACTTTGGTTTAAATCTTTGCTGGAAATATTTACTATTCTCAGATTCTTGCCCCTGTGCTGTAACTATTCAGGCTTTTATTCTTTTCAACTTACCAAGGGGAGTTAAGTCTTTTTCTACTAAAACATACTGAAATTTTGGACTGGCCTGAGAAGTTAATGACAATGAATATAAAACAGCAGGTTCCATTTGTAATGATCTTAATGAGGACCACAGGATCTAATTTTATTCTGATCTCCAGCCAGCTGCAGTCTGAAGGGCTGGCACTAACACACTAAAACGGATTAAGCATTTTCAGTTGTTTTTGCTTTGTCACAAAAATCCACAAGGTCATAATTAGTCTGTGATCTTGCTCTTTGCATTATTATTCATGCAATCCTTGTTTTCAGTCAGTGTAGAAATAATAACGGCAATAACCATTATTTTCAAGCTGTTCGTTTTATTACTATTGCAGCAGAAGCCAAGTTTTTGCGCTTAGTAAAAACATTTGCTTTTATTCTCATGCTACTTGTCAACCTTTAAGCAGTAAATCATCCTGCTTAAAGGTGCATTGTGTAACTTTTCTGGTGGGGGGTCCGTCACCTGCTTTTCTCCATTGAGATGTTATTGCTTTGTCTGGAATGTTTCACAGTATGGTATTAAACCGTTCTATCATCATGGAGTTTTCCTAGGTATTTTTGAGCTTTAAATCCACCTGTAATTGAATAACTGTAAGGAAGAGCTGTTTAATGTCATACTGTGGAACATTCCAAGCAGAGCAATGACATTTCCATAGAAACAAGACTGTGACTGACCTCCTACCGAAAAGTTATGTAGTGCACCTTTTATGTGCTAATATTGTCAAGAATATTAGGACAGCAGGCGCTGTAGGCTCGCTTACATGTGCAGGGATGTGACTTCTCATGCAGCAGTGACACCCGCTCTTATTACAGGCAGAGTACAGAGGGCTTTAATCTTGTTTTCTGCCACAAAACCACAACAAACAGAACAAACAATGAACACTGTCAGCTCGGACAAGTTATTTGAAATACCATAAGTTATGCAAGCCTGTGCTACATGGCTCCACTATAGTAACACTTGTTGACAGTGTACGGATCTCAGGTCTGTTTAGATATTGAGCGTTGTATGCTAAACAGCTGTGTGATTCATCAGAACAAATTAGACTAGATGACTTTTAATAATTGTTAATCATTATCTGGATCATACAGAATTTAAAACACATGTTACATGCAAGATATCAACATCAATAATGCACTTTAATTGTAAATATTCACTATCTAGAAGCTTTCACTTTCATTATTTGGTTAAAATGTATTGAATCCTAATGTACAATAGTGTAATGTCTCAATAGTTTTACTATTCAACAAAATAATTGCTCACTATTCGACTGCTAAAGCAATAGCTTTAGTAGCCCACAACACCACTCATCCCCTTGCCTTTAAGTGAAATCAATAAATTGTCAAACAGGAACAGGTGACAACACAAAATAATGAGTGGATGAGTCCTGGTGTGGAGTTTCCAAATGTTACCTGTGTCTGGATGGTTTACCACTGGGTTAGGCCTGAGCTTCCTTTATTCACTAAACTGATATAATAGGCTAATCCTCTAGCTAGATAGTCCTGACTATACCTAGTGTTAGTATTATAGGAAGAATAAAAACATTTCTTCCATTAATATTATGTAGACTTTTCTTAATTGGGTGGATTTCATTTTTCTCTTGCTTTGTCATAGTTTATCAATGAATGCACATGCATTTTTTTCTGTCTTTCAGTTATTGTCACTCAAACCTCCTTTTGTGCTTTTACGCTTTTCCCTTTGTGATGGTTTTGTATTCCCATCACGTGAAACCACTGCTTCATCGAGACATTTCTCTCTGTCTTCCCCTGCATATTAGTGGTTTCCAAACCCCACATGCGCATGAAAACTACCTCCCAACACCATGACACTGGTGTTTTGGGCCTAATGTTTACTTGACTACACTGTCTTCTCACACCACGATGTCTTTCTTACATTAGCAATCGCGTGAGGCGGAAGGAAAATAGAGAAATCACTTGTGGACACACAAGGAGTAGGAGGGAACACAAGTGAAGATCTGGCAGCAGATTGGAAAAAAGTACAGCTGGTGGAGGAGAAACCCTTTCCAACATTTTAGGGTTTTTTTTTAATCCCCCAAATCTTTGTCATACTTTTGCACTTACTGCTCCCTCTCATTCAAAGTGAGTGTTTTCAGGCCGTCATTTTAGTATGTACCACTTTCCACTGGTCTGGATGTGTAGACCTCTTCGAAATGATCAGTTTGTAGTTTTCCCTTTAGGGCACTGTGCAGTCCTGTCCTTTCAAAAAATGTCTAATGTTCTCGTCCCCTGTGTGTACAGTCTGTGTGGTCTGATAACTTCTTTTTATGTTATGAGCGATTATGATTAAATGCTAACCTTTCCTACTGTGCCGCACTTCAAACACAGCTGCTAGAAAGCATTTGCCTTCAAAGTCCATTTCATCCTGATTCATAACCTGCTGCTAAACGCTGATCACTTATCATTTGATGAAATTGTGGCGTCTCTTGTTTGTTCTCTCTCTCTGAGCCACACATTATCAGGCAGCCGTGTTTTTCCACAGCCGCCCTGCAGGTGTCCTGGTCCCATTCCCTCCCTGCAGGAGTTATAAAAACACAAAAATAATTGATAACAAAACCCAGCTAAAGCAGCTATGGAGTCCTGATTTCTTGACTGGTACACACTGCCATGATCCTTGGTCCTTTGTCTGAGTAATTCCGATGAAAGCGCGTGTGCGTGCTTGCGTTCTTGGCAGACACACTCGTGTGTAAGCCACTACTTTCCCACGTTGTACTTAGGGTCTCCCACTGGTCGCCCTCCATGCTCCTTCTCTCCTCTCCTTGCTCAGTCCTCTTCTGCACCTGTATGCTGCACCGCAGACACAGCTGCTCACATGGCGGCTCTGCGCTGTTGGCTCGGGCCCATGTTGCACTTGGCATGTCCTGGGAGACCCTGGGGCCACACTTGACGTGCAAGAGCCAGGCCTGCCCCGCCCGAACGGGCTTCTGTGGCCAGGAGGAGAGGAAGTCTGATGGAGGAGTGCATATCTCAGTGAGAATATGGAGGAACAATGGGTTAAATGTTTTTTCCCCATTTTGCTCAGAACATGATGAAGGCATGTACAGAGAACATTGTTTTAGGCAAATACACTGCACTATTGTTGGAATTTAAGTTTATATGATATAGGAAGAGGCATGTTTTAACATTGCAAGAACAAATTTGGGTATATCTGGAAACTATTAATTCTCTTTTAATGTCAAAGATAGTGGTTAATTAACATTTTATTATAATTTAAAGTACTAACCCTACTATTATATGTTGTTTTGTTGTAGTTTTTCTGCTATTGAAATATCAAGGCCCTAGTGCATATTGTTAAGCCAATAAATTAAATTCGTGGCGCCAATGAAGACACACTCCTTTGCTTTTCCTAAGCCTGTCTATAGGGAACTACCACATGCAGTCTCTTTACGTCGGCACATATCGTTGAGACTGATATTAAAAACGTTTCCTCTTGTTAAGTTTCCCACTATTTCTCAGCCTTTCTGCTCCAGGCTCAGAAGGAGGTATCACCCACACGGACTCACAGACCTCTAAATCTGCAGCGTGACAGCCCAGTCCCACTCTGTCAGGGCCCACAGAAAGAGAGTGAAATCTATGTTTGGGGCTAGAAGAAAGAGAAGCAGATATATAAGTGCCAGGGTTTTGTTTGCCGCCGCTACTTTGAGATCCAACAGTGAAACATCCGTCAAGCGGCTGGCCAAATGGCTATTGTGTAGTAATTGACCCTGATGAAGTGGTGGCCCTTATTTGGGAATGTGTGAATTGATAACTTGGCTTTAAATCCTTGGGGCTCTCTCACCCCTTCAGCCTGTAAACATATTAATCTAACATTATCCTTTCAACACTAATTTGGCATGTATAATTAATTAAACCCTTTTTTGCTCTTGTTTACTTCAGGTACCACTATCCAGTTCCTAAGATCTTCTACGTGCAGCTGTCTGTGGGGAGCCATGAGTTTATTGGAGAAGGACGCACTCGTCAAGCAGCAAGACACAATGCAGCTATGAAGGCCCTACAAGCCCTGCGCAATGAACCCATCCCTGAAAGGCCTCCACAGGTAAATATATTGGAAGGGATTAAAATAATGTTCCTATTGTCAGTTGAGCTGTTAATTTGTATGTTTGTGTGTGTGTGTGTAATATAATGTATATTAGAGCCCTGCCGATATATCGGTTGGCCGATATTATCGGCCGATATGGGCACCTGGAGGCATATTGGCTATCGGCCGATGTGCTTGCTGATAGGGGCCGATATTTCAGTGGGCATGTGATAGTCGTTAAAAATCTCAGACTCTCTACATTCTGTTCATTTAATCCAATTGACAGACAGATAAATGTCCAAATATGTGGCACATCAGAATTTATATATGGAGTCATTTTGTCTGTGTGTGTGTCCATACTGTCCCTGAACACACCACAGAGTCGCGTCACTCACGTGTGTTTGTTTACACGCGCAGACACAGATCCAAACATTGAGATTATATTCTTTTTACGGACAATCGGTTTGAGTCTGGAGTAAAAGGACATTTATTAGTGCAGACTTGCGATGTGAGGAGGAGCCTGTGTGAGCGGTGAGTGTTGGAAATATGTCGACTTTGAAGCTAGTTTTGGTCATTTGTTATGGGTTAGCTGCTGTAGCTCTCGCACATAAACAGGCTGTTTTCTATTGGTCTGTTGTAAAGTGACTATATTGGCCGTATATTTGTTACTGGACCAGCATTGATATGTAAATGAGCTGTGAATAGAAGTGTGAATTATGACATTTGCGCATATAATTAATTACCGCGGCGCGCACGTATGTACGGCTAAAGGCTAATAGCTCTAGTTTCATTAGTAGTTATGGGTCCGTCGTGAACGAAATGACTCTTAGATCCGGCTCTTTGAAGCGAACGACGGGAGCCTGATCCTTATTGGGAGCCGTGTTTTCTCTTTCTCACTTTTTTTCTCTTCACGCCGCGTGCAGACTCGTGGTTTGACAGCGGCAGAGGCTGAAAACGAAACTTTGAGAAATTTGCGTGTACATAGGATAAAAAATTATAATAATTAAAAAAAAAAATGAGCATATTTGGCTGTAGTTTAGCATTAAAAAAAAAAGTCCCGGTTTAGTCCTTTTTCAGTCCTGGTTTAGACGTGCTTTAGACATGCTTGCAACAAAACAATCTGAAGAGCCGCTTGGGAGCCAAAAGAACCAGCAGCTTTCAGTGAGCCAAGCCAAAAGAGCCGGTTCTCTAAAAAGAACTGGAATACCCATCACTAGTGTCTAGAATGTGATGTAAAAATGCCATTAAGCCAACCTACTGTCTGTAAATATGATGTAAATAGGCAGAATAACAATAAATGTTGCCTAAATAAACCCAATTTAAAATCCACCAGAGCCAAACCTAAGTTTTTTAAACAATTCAACATTTACAGTGAAAAATATATATATATATATATATATATATATATATATATATATATATATATATATAAATTTGTACCATGTTCACTATAAAACTGCTTGGCATTCCAGCAGCTATACATATTATTTGACTCTCCAGCCTCCACCATCTTTCTCATATAATACAGTTACCACTGTAGCTCTCTCATTCCTTCTGACTCACCCCACATGGCTGGCCCCGTGTTCGACCCTGTCCTGGTACAAAACTTCTCTGCTAATGAAAAGTTCAGGGATTTGTGCTGCGGATCGGCCTGTGCTCCCGCAGGTGCTGTTGAGAGCATATTTTCACTTACTAAGATGACTACATAACCTGCTTTCATCAGATTGAGATTAAATCCACAGCATCTCTAATTACTGTAATGAATAATTTAAGCTGTTTGTTTGCACCTGGGATAGATTTTCCCCCCAATATCACTATACCATTTTTTTCCAATATCACTATACCATTTTAGAGTTCTCCTTTAGCTTTAGTCACCAACTTTTGTTATCTTCTCCCACCGGAAATCAAAGTACCCCATATCCTCAGAGTCTGCCAGCACTGTTGGTTATTCAAAACGTTTTGGCTCCTCTCACCTGCAGTCTTGTGGCGTTGGGCTGCATAAAAGGGCTCCTTGTTTGCTGCTGTTTCTGGGTGTAGTTTTACAAATTGTGCCTCATTGTGTCTTCAGTCATGTCCGTCACTCTGGTGTTCTCAGGATCTAAGTACATTTCATTTTTACTTAGTGGAACTGTGGCTCAATAAGATCATAGTTGTAGGTTACTGGCCTTCATATTAGCATTAGGTTACACAGGTTTCTATCTAATCAGCATAAGATGAAGCAAGTTCATTCTGCTGCTGTGTCTTTGTAAAGAGTCATGCTCAGAACCATCCACAGTGTAAGCAGTAACCCAAATAGACACCAAAAGACACCAAAAATTGCTTTTAAAAATAGGAGTCACATTCTGAAGATATTTTTTGATTTAAGTCTGATGGCTGCCTTGAGTAACTTAATTTTCCCAGGTCACTGCTTCTGTATCACACCAATACTGTATGTAGTAACAGCTTTCATTTTGTCTTTGTCAAAGGAAGGTTGTCTTTCTGCTCAGTTGTCTAGCCTTGAGACAGAGTTCATGCTATTAATCTCTAAAACTGATGCTGCTATGCTGAGAAGTCCATGAATATAAATGCCAAGTGAAACGGTAGACTGGTGCATTATGGAAGAAACCCTTTTATGTCGCAATACTGAATATCCAGCAGCACGTATTTGGTTTCTGTCAAAGTCTTATGCATTCACCCACTCTGTGACAGCTTCCTGTGAAATCTAAGGTACCTCATCTGATGAATCATGCACTGTATCAAGTCACACAGGGACAGGACAGGCCCAGAGGGACATACCCGAGTCAGTCCCTTGTGAATGGAGGTGGGACAGACCCGAGTCAGTCCCTTGTGAATGGAGATGGACACGATAAGTATCAGGACAGGGCTCATATGGTACCTGAAGTGTCTCATAAACATCTTTAGTTTGCTGTATTGAATTGCGATTTTAGTTTCAGTTTGATGATTTTAAAATGTTCTTTAAGTGTGTATCAACAGTTTTCAATAATGTTTTTCAGGACCCAGAAGAACTAGAAGACAGTGAAGAAGGCACAGATGCCAGCAAATCAGAAATTAGCTTGGTGTATGAAATAGCCTTGAAGAGGAATTTCTCTGTCAACTTTGAGGTAAACTAATTTTCTGATGTGTCATTAAGACTTTTCTAATTATTATTATTCATATTAAAGTCTTGGGTGTTTTTTTTTTCTCAGGAGTGAACATATTTCACACATCTGTAATGGTTGTGAAATATCAGCTGTGAATTATGATTAGCAGTAGAAAATAGGCCTCCTGCTGTTAATATGGTGAATTGTTGCTTTCGTAACACATGTTTGTTTTAATATTCAATGAAAAAAATCCACTGGTAAGATTTGTTCTTTTTACTAAATCTGTGAAGTAGTAGTGTGTCCTCTGATGACCTGCCTAGCTTGATCTTGGCTTTCTCCATATCACGCTGACTCACATTCTCTCCATGATCATGCCCTCTTCTTTTGCTCCACTCCACAAGGTGCTAAAAACACGGGAGGCTCAGTTTACTCTGTCTGCCCCCTCCCTTCCTGTGTAGGATCCCTCCCTTCCACCTCAACCACTGTCTCCAAAACTCACAGATCAGTAGCTGCTGGGATAGACCTGACATAACAGTGACTGGGGATCAAAGGGGACTTTGTTGTTCAGGAGTTTACTAATCAAGACTCTTTACCAGCTCTCCATCCTACCACCAGTTTAAAGCCCTTTTGTTCATTAGAGTGTCACGTGGCTGTACTTCCTAGAGCTGCTGTTAATCATTTCAGATAAAAATGGATTGATGTGGAGTCATTATATGATGTGTGTGTCACTGTCAGCAGTTTCATTTTCAGACCTCCCAAAGTGGAAGTGCTGGATATAAAACCAGACACATTCCACTGAGTGTCTCCATGCTGAGACCGCCGCATCTTCTCTGCTTTCAAACCTGAGGCAAATCTCCAGCCTCACCCTTAGATTTGTCTTTTTTTCTGATTGTATCTGGCTTATTCAGTGTGCAGCACAGGAAAGATGTGAGCAAATGCTAAATTATTTGACATTCTTAATGTCTTCAGTAAAGTTTGTGTTCAGTGACAAATTAGGTAATCACAGTTCCCAATGGGCACTCTTCAGATGCCAATTATAAGTACTTCTGACAGTTTGTGTCATATTTTTGATTATCCTGTGCCCTGTCAAACTAAACAGCCTGAAGGCCGTCCTGCTCTTGGCAGAACATGCTTTTCTCTGGAGTGCATACCTCTGGTGCCTGTTTTTTATTCATCATAATCAAGAGTATTGCATGTTACATGTTCTCACGCTGTCACTATGCAGTGGCTATAGACCAAGTGTCAATGACTCAAATCTCATTGGATCTTTTCTGCCTTTGGGTCCATTACATGTAGCTCATTTAAAACACCAGCTCCATTCTTTGCCCCCCTGTGCTCTGACATGTGCTCTGTCATGGCATATCTCTGTTACTGTGTCATACCTGATCCTGGACCCCTGCAGCACTCCACAAACACTTCCTGTACTCATCATATTAGCTATGAGAGTACCATTTTCTGACATCACATTTTCTACTCTGGACCTTTAATATGAATTTACCCATGAATCACTGCTGCATAGCGGCTTTCCCATTGCTACAATGATATGTCACCACAGTAACTCTATGAATCCCACTAGCAGGCAACATCAAACAGGTGTCTGCATCAAAGACAACCTATTTTATAAATCCCTGCTTGTATGTGGATCGTCTCTCCTTCCAACAGGATATAGAAGATGGATGTCCAAGCCAAGAACCTCCCATCTCCCATGAGGCAGCTTCCCTTAGGGCCTGTCCATCCACCATTCTTCACAAAAGAAGCTTTCTTTGCTGTACCAGTCTGTGCCATTGTCTTGCCCTGCTCCACCACCGTACCTGAGATCTCATGCTCACCCCCTCAGTCAGCCAAGTGTTCTAATGTCTCAATCAGGTGCACAAACCAACCAATGTGAGGTAGTGATTGAAGAGACCGTAACAAGAGAAAGTGAAAAAATCAACATTGAATTACCAAACTTTTCCTGTCGTCAACCTGATGTGATCCGTGGTACGAATCGCGGCGTGTTTGTTTGCCTGGACTAGGCTAGGGAAGGTGCGCTTGTGGATGAATGGGAATTGCTTAAATCCCATCAGTATGGTGCAGATCCCATGTCGTCTGCCAGGAGACTGACTACAACTCGTCTGCTCCCGTCCCGAGCCAAGACTCTGTGAAGTTGTACTCCTGATCTCAGTATTGCAACTCTTTATTGCCAGTGAAATTCACATTTTCCATTATGTCACAGATGTAGGCTTTTATACCATTCAACTGGGGAAAAAAAGAGTAAACTGCAAGATATACTGCATCTGAATCTAAATGACTTGAATGGTTGCAGCTGCACATATTTAAGAAACAGAATTTCATCTACAAAGAAGGACTTTGAACAGAATTAAAACGTAACCCACAAATCTTATTGTAATTTCGGTGTTTGTAAGAATTATTTTTTCCGAAATTGTTCAGCCCTACAGTGTTAGGTGTTGGTGTTAACTACAGCTACCTGTAGAGGATAACATCAGTGCAAAAAATAAATCGTTTGACCCTAGCAGTAATCTTTGTATAAAATATTTGAATTAGACACACTTGTGGATTTGTACAGATATGAGAAAATAGAAAGTTTTGCTCTCTTCATATGTCATAATGTGGTCAAACTTGCATGTCAAAGCCTGATTTCTTCATATCTCAGAAGTTGAGCAGGGTCGGACCTGGTTAGTTCTTGGATGGGAGATCGCTTGGAAAATCAGGTCCCAAAGTTGAATGCCAGTGGCAAAAACTGTTATTGGGTCCTTAGACAACACACTTCACCCACATTTGCTAAAATGAAAATAGTGTGTGCGTGACTATTGGTGGTTGGAGGTGCAGATGGCACAGATTGGCAGCCTCACCCCTGTTACTCTGCCCTAGGGCAGCTGTGGCTACAATGGTAGGAGTGGAGTGAATGTATAATGCATGAAATTGTAAAGCAACTGGAAAAGCTGTATATAAGACTTATCCACCTTATCCATTATTATGATTTATTATTTTTTATTATAATTAATCTTAGGATCACATTTATTTATTCTTAAAGGTTGTATAGAGGATTTTCCAAGGAACGAGAAATCCAGCGACTGTTTGTCCTTTTTCAAATGTTGCACATGCGTGAAACCACCCCCCCCTTCCCTACAGCTCCCTACGTAGAAACGCCTCCTCTCTCCTCCTCCTTATGCCAGAAACAGGTTTGTTTACAGCCGGTGTGCTGCACATGACTTGTAAACAACTAACTACAGTGTTGGTTAGGCAAGGCGGAGAAGTGAGGAGCGGGGGGAGGGGGTGCGCGGACATTTCGTGCGCGGACGAGAAGTGAGGAGCAGGGAGAAAAGTGGAGCAAGGAGCGAGGAGAGGAGAGCGGAACGGGGAGCGGTGCGCGGAGATTCCGTGAGGAGCAGGGGGAAGAGCGGAACAGACAGCGGGGACAGGAGCAGGAAAGGGTGCAGAGAGGGGTGCGCGGAGGTTCCGTGCGAATGAACTAGCTACAACACGCAGCAGCAAGCGGACTCTTTCTTTGCCTTGAAAATTACGTTTTCAGACATAGGATATCGCATTCATGTCCAGAAAAACATTTGTTTAACTCTTGGAAATAAAGTACGTTTTCATAATAAGCAGAAGTGACCTGTCCAGGAGTAATTTGGCGACCAATGCGTCAGTCTTTAGACCCTGCGTCTGCTTCAGTTGCGCCATCGCTGGAATGAATCTCCAAGAATCACCTTAGTTTGGCTTCGCTGCTCTTCCCCTTATCTTCTTCTTTCAGCGACCTCAAAGACGGACTTTCTTTTGCGGCGAACTGCTCCTGGATTCTTGTCTGCCATTGCAACAAACTTTGTGCTAACTGCGAGGAAGATATAGGTCAAAAAAGCCGCTAAGAACCGTTGCGTTGGTGAAGTAAACAGCGTCTGTGCGTCTGTGGACTGCGTGACAGGCGTACGTAAACCACGTAATGGCAGCGCGCAGGCAAGTCAGTTACGCTAGAAACGTAGGGAGTTTGATTGACAGCCTGTCAGCTAACAGATAACGAGGCAGTGTCGTTATCTATTGGCAAATGTTTAGCCCCACCACGTCCAGAGTTGATGAATTTTTATTCTCTTTTTTTTTGGTCATCATAATTACAAGGCTACTGCATCTCTATAATGCTATCATTGACAATTTGAAACAAAAAAAAATCCTGAAGTTGACTGATGACTCACTGATGTTGATGTCATGTCATGATTGTCAACTCCAATGATAGAGGCTCAAAAGTGCTAAGCTGCCATGTAAGATTTCCTTGTATTAAAGATGATCAACACCAGAGCAGATCCCAAGGGAGAGTCAGAGCACTCATCTTTAGTTATGGATGACAGCTGTTCTATTCCAGCAAACATGAGCATCTTAAAATTAAATGGTTTTCATTTTCCTATAAGGTGTGCTGGTGTATATCAATTGGTTCAGTGTATGTTTGTGTCTAATTATGAATATTAGCCTGCACATGTACACATTTACTCTGCTTAACAATAGTTTCATAAAATGTGCGTGTGTGTATATATATATATATATAGAGAGAGAGAGAGAGACAGACAGAGAGAGAAAGAGAGAGAGAATTTTTATTTTATTTTTTTTATCTGGTAAATGGACATCTAGATAAAGTGAATAGATTACGGAGAGGCCTAATGTCGAAAATGTATTTTTACCCTCTTAATAATGCTACTGTATTGGTGTATAAAGGGGAAGTGGTGCTCCTGAACAAATCACTCATTGTTCCTCCCGGACACGTGTATTAAAGTGTGTTGATGTAGAACATTTGTGGAATGCAGATAGCCGGCATGATTGATTAAATCATTTTGCGGTCACTGGGTTTGTATTAACTGTTCTAGATTGCATCTGATTGCTACAATTTGTGCTGTCTGCAACGTCAAGGCAGCAGAAACATCCATACACAAACCAGAACTAACTCTCACCCATCAATCACGTAGTGCTGGAAGTGAAGTGGCTGCATGCTTATATTCGTAGTTACTTTACCACATATGAAGAAGGGAGGGCTCCACCTGTTACCCAGTGTTTTTGGGCTTTACAGGAAGTAGATTTGATTGCAAAAGCATGACCTAACACTGGCCGGTGTTTGTTTTAGGTTTCCCAGGTGACCAGAGACTAGAGGAAGGAAACTGAGCCCTCATCACTAGAGACTGTCATCTAGGAATATGCTAGTCTTCAAGTGTCTGTGGACATCGGTGCTGGGTATATGAGTAACATGCACTTATGGGCGAGGCACAGATGTTCTGGGCCACCTGGCGATGTGAAGTGGTGTACAAAAATCTTGATTAAATGTACGCCCACAAAGGTCTGCTCGAGCTGCACATTATTAAGAGCAAATGACTGTGATTAGACTTGTGATAAATACTCCCTTATGGATAATGGATGTTTGTAAACTGGGTCAAGCAAAATAACTTAATCAAGTTAATGACTTTCTGCTTTGGCTTGCTTAATGCCTAGATTTACAGATTTTTGGTGCATTTTTCTTCCAGTATTTTTTATTGACGGTTGGATTGTTGGATCCTGTCTCTGCTTTTGGCTTTAACAAGATTGGATTCACCAAATAAGTTATAACTAATTATGTTACTCATCTTGCCCACATAATTAACAGAAGGCATGTTAATGAGAGAACTTAAAGCACAGGTGGCTGGCTTTTGGACTGGGGAAATTTTATTTGAACAGTATTTTTGTGATGCTGTCCTCCACAGGTGTTGAAGGAGAGTGGCCCTCCTCACATGAAGAGCTTCCTGACACGGGTGACCGTTGGGGAGTTCAGTGCTGAGGGTGAAGGCAACAGCAAGAAACTGTCCAAGAAACGTGCCGCACTGTCCATTCTGCAGGACCTGAAGAAGCTGCCCTTTATCCCTGTTGTGGAGAAACCCAAAACACATTACAAGAAACGCACCAAGACCATCCTTAAGGTATTATGACTGAACATGTGTGGGGGCACTCCCAATTTCCTGTCTAATCCCTTTTTACATCTATCTGATACAGACAATTCCTCTAATTTCCGTTCAAGTCAGGTGTATAAAGCCTTGAAACATGAAGACCTCTTATCAGTTCAAACCCACTAGAGTGAATACAGTTGTGATACAAAGATAAGGTGTCTGCGATGACTGAAATTGAACGCTTCCTTTTTATTTCCATGAAGACGGGACCAGACTATGGCCAAGGCATGAATCCGATCAGCCGACTGGCCCAGATCCAACAGGCCAAAAAGGAGAAGGAGCCGGAGTACGTGCTGCTCTCAGAGAGGGGGATGCCCCGTCGCAGGGAGTTCATTATGCAGGTAAATGGTATACTTTATTTATATTTTCATTATGATTAAGTATAAAAAGTCACATAATAAAAATAAGTCACAGATGAAGAGAAGACTTAATAAACCTGAACCTTAACCCAGCTATGTACCAGCTGTGTTTCTGATCAGGACAAGACCAAGAATAAATCCTCTGTCTGGCCAGAGGCAGGCCATTATATAATGCAAGTTTTTCTCTGGGGACTGATGCGGTCTCCTATTTCTGTCTTTAGTGCTGGTCTCTACAAATTGGAAATGTGCTTTAAAATGTCAGGCCTTCAAGGCAGTATCTTAGAAATACTCAACTAAAAGCTTTACAACTAGATATCTGGCTGGAGCACTTATTCAGGATGCTATATTTAGGGCATCTCATAATTTAACTTAGCCATGTTTGTGTTTAAAATCTTGTTTGGAGTCTACATTATTCAATCTTTACAGCTTGTGTTTGTTTCCAGTAGTGGAGTCGTAAATTCACCATTTCAAGCTTTTGTTTACAAGAATGCACAGACTGTACTGTGCACTGAAGAGTGTGGCCCGTACAAACTGGAGCCAGCATTCATTAACAGAATAGAAATTTCATGCTCTCTCCGAAGAATTGACCTTTAACCTTGGAATAAGTTACGGATGAGTACTGTTTATTAGCCAGTAAATGGAGCAGGGGCATTGCATGATGGGAAATCTAATCAGATCACACCAATTTGCTTTATTTAGCATTGTATGAAGAGTACATTTAATGACAGATTTTTAAAGACAAATAGAATTGTACAAAATTCATGTTGCTTTTTATGCAAAAATATGTTATTTTTTTTCTTTCTCTCTTACTGGATCTTACAAAATCCTTTAGCATCAGGCACTGTTTCAAACCTATTCTCCATGCTTCTCATGCACACACAGCAACTTGTGTGTGGTGTTCTATTTAGTATCTACTCAATTCTATACTATTGGTAAGCCCCTCTTCCCTTTGCTTTAGTTGATATTTATTATAAGTCACATTATCTCACCATTGTAAGCTTCTGCAGCTTTTCTTTCCAAAGTATGAAATTATTTCAGTCAATCATCACCTTGTATTGTGCGTTCATCCTGTTCCAGCTAAACATTTGTGAACATGTCAAACCACCCTTGCGTTTATACACTCATTTCTTTTAGAGGGCTTGGCACCAACAGGGTAATTTGTACAGTGTAATTGTCTGTTTGCAAAACACAACGACAGCTGAAATTCCCTTTGAAATAATTTGTTTACTTCCTATGTCAACAGATTTTATGTTTTGGAATCGACAAACTAAACACTTTGTTGAATTGACTTGCTAACTCATGCTTACTTAGAAATTGTAGTAACACAGATTACACAGATTTTTTTGTTTTGACCATTGGTTTTGCTTTAACGTTTAGGTGAAAGTGAATAATGAAGTTGCCACGGGAACAGGACCTAACAAGAAAGTGGCCAAACGCAACGCAGCTGAGGCAATGCTCCTGCAGCTGGGATACAAGGCCTCCACAGTAACACCTAACCCCACTGAGGTATGTTCAGTCATCACACATCTCTGTAGTTTACCTCCTTAGATCTTAGTGACGTGTGAAGGGAGAGAAACTATAGCTCACTACTGGCTATAGTAATTATATAAACCACATTATACCATATAGCAGGAATGTTTCCCATAAATTTTGTATGCTATTATTGAAACTACTATAATTTAGTTACAACAGGCAGAGTACAGCATTCTGCAATTTTTGTGTAAAAAGAAATTAATTAAACAAAAAAAAATGTGAACAGCTTGCAGATGTTTAAACATACTTATAGAAAAATAGTTACTTAAGTTGATTTTCTGGGTACCCTCATTAAGAAGTCTGCTGGTCTAGTCTTAAATGCTGTGAATATTCAACATGGTACTAAATACAACAATGCAACAGGTCGTAGCTTGGGACAGGAGACAATGTAGATGCATTTAAGATATAGTACATTCTAACTGTATATGGTCTTGTCAGTGAGCAACTTGAAATTTTATGTAGGGCACTTGAGGTAATGTTATGCAAAATGTACATTTTCTTTAACTATTTCTAGGAAAGAAAAAAATGTCTCAAACACATAATTATCAATTAAGTCATGTGTTTTGTTTATTAATTGTTACATTTAAGAGTTATTACCTTTAGGGCTGTTGTGGAACCCACACCAAACACCTTCAGCTGTATACAAAGCACTTACAATTCAAACCATGTGGAGCTGGACGTGAAAGCCTTACATAAACCCTATATCTCATCTATACAGTCCTGCTCTGAATCCAGGATCCCCAATTGTCCAGTTTAGTCTCCATTCTGACACACTTGGCCAATTACATAGTCTGTCAAGATCATATAAACTGCCAGTGTTTTTGCAAGCCAACCATTGATCACCATAATTTTTAGTCACCTCATTGATTTTAAGCACTGATGAGATAAAACAGAAGTTACATAACTTAAATCTGAGGGTGTGCATCGCTCCCTAGACAGCTCATTAGATAGATATGTGGTGCAGTATATATCTCCTCCAGGCCATACCGTGAAGGTGCATATGAGGAGTTGTTCCTATCAGGATTGAAAGTTGACTCTTGATCTTTAAGCAATTCACAGACCATTTCTACGTACATTTTTTAAATAATCTTTTAGCACCAGATTTTAAGGTTCTAAATACCTAAAGACAACACTGTGCAGTTAGAATGAAAAATAAGCATATTGTTATAGATTTAAAAATACATGATGGTCTACCTCACTTCAGAAAACAAAGGCCAAAATATCAGATTGCAATGTATATAAATATATAAGAAAATATATTATATGAATATATACCTGTAACTTAAAATGAAATACTAAAATTTTTCAGGATGTTGTTTACAATTCATATTTTTGTTTGCTTTATGTCTATTTAAATGCATGCATAGGCAGCTAATTATACTGTTGCACACATTGAATAGGATCCCTTTTTAGCTCCTAAACACTGACAACCCCCCTAATTAAGTAGCTGGCTGAGACAGACACTAGGCTTCTTAGGCATCCCCTCCTGTGAGCGCTCATCGCTTTGTGGGCCAAACAGTAGGAAGGAACTCCTCTGACATGCGTGAAGGAGCTGTCTGTTGAAAAACTTGACATCTCTCTTACCTCCCCTCCCCTTCTCCCTGCCTCTCTCCTTATAACTATAGATGGACAACAAAGGCTGGAACGGACAAAAGGCGCCATTTACCGAAGCCACAAGTAACAGTGAGTATGAGCGCTCCTGGTTTCCTCCTCTGTTCTGCAGGTGGGTTTATCCGGCAAGATGGCCCGGCGTTTAATCTCCCTGACTGGTCAATGGGGCTGTGACTGTCAGCTTAATAGACCTGGCGTCCTCGTGGGGAGCCTGCGAATTCAGTCTTATTCATATACAGCTTATACTGGATGGGTGCGCTGAGGCCCTCCAGGGAGCCTACCCCCCCTCTGCCTTCCTGTGTGACAAAAATTTAGGCTTTCACTTAGGATTAGCGTACAGGGATAAAGAAGCTAAAGATGCAGGCACATATGCAGACCAAACACACTGAGGTAGGATTGGGATTTAAAACTTTTAATGTGGGTAATACCTGCTGTAGACAAAATAGTCTCTGGTTTAGGCAGTGGTATTCAGACAGAATAGTTAATCAAAAGTTGTGACAAGACATAACAAAAGTAAATATTTTTGTAATTTTGTATACTTGTTAAGAAATAATTATAAAGTTTACAAGTATATAGTTTTCTACTTGATTATAATTTCTCCTTTAACCTGTAGTGTTAGTTTCAAAATTTAATGTAATACACTTTTGAATCATAGCTGTATCCTGTAGTTTCAGGATTTCCCTACAAAAAATAGACACACTGTCACACTTCTGGGTAGATTAGCTTCATTTAAATCTGTCACAATTTTGGAACATGTTTATATGTTAGGTTCAAGCCTGTCAACTGCAGTTTTCACATTAGCTGTGAGGCGAACATTCTTCATTTAAACTATATGACCCTCCCCTAAATTTGCACAAAGGGAGCAATAACTTACCAAAGACAACCTCCATAGTCATCACTTCAGTAGGAGCAAAGCGTCCTGTCACAGTTTCCAAGCATAGACAAATACAAAATAGGATTTATGATTGTGTTTGAAAGCCCTATGGGATGTCTCATTTTATAGATGGGGTGGAGCTCATAGGGCTCTCAAAACATCAGGGCGCAATTATGAAGGAAACAGCTGTGCTTTATCTGCTTGTTGGCCATGTTGTCTTATAATCCAAATAAAACTATGAAAAAATGCCAATTGCCTATTTGGAGAGTCTCTGTTCTATTTCCAGTTGTTTATTTGTTGTCATAGCTGGGAGGATTTTTGTGTTGTTGGATCAGATGCTGCACATACTTGTGTCACATTGACATTGTAGTGCAATCATAATATTTGCGTTTGCAGAAGATTTCCTGTTTGAGATATTCAGAAGGGTTGCACACGGCAGTCTCTTTCACTCTAGATGCCAAGAAAGTGAGAGCCAGGAAGTTGAAAAAGAGCGGTGTTTGGGACAAATGAATAGTCTGTGGGATGTGAAGCAGTGGAAAACAAACAGATCGCCTTATTAGATTTGAATGTGCTGTCGTCACTGTGGGCTAATGGAGACTCCTGGCAGCTCTGACACAAGGTATCCAACTCCAGCCTGGAGAGGGAGTGGATGTGCGGGCTTAGGCAGAAAACACCAACCAGACTTTACATGCACTCAATCCAGATGAACCACAAATCTGGTTCAATGTGATTTATTCCCATCTCCTTAAAGTATTTATACACAAATGATTTCTTCTGTTTGAATGACTGTGGTCTGTATAGCCTAATTGCTCTAACTTGTGTTGCCCAATATACCTCCGGAGTGGAGTCCCAGAAAATTTAGATTTGCTGAAAGCAATCATTTGGTTCAGTGCCATCGCTTCTGTAGTTTATATGTTGCGCCACATGATGCACAAATATTTGCTAATTACCATGTAAACGTCTCCAAAATAAATTCAAATTAATGGTTACTGCATAAACACAATTAAAGTGAATTGCCTCACTGGTCTGTTTTTGATTTATTTAAGGGCAGCAACACCAGTTTCTTACTCAGTTGTAGGTGGCACATTTTGGCACTTTAGCGCTGATACCCAAATATTATGGTATGATTGTTTAAAGGTGTAACTTTTCAGGTTGTGGGTACAATTGCTTGTTTTCATGGAGATGGTATTGTCGTTTACGTGGAATGTTCCACAGTATGGCATAGAACTTATCTTTTTATTAAATTGCTAAAGAGAATTGTAAAAAACATTTTTACTATGGGCAAGTTTGCCTCTCCACAAATCTGTCCTGTAATCTGGCTAGATGGTGTTGTCTTGTATACTTGGAAACAGATCACTTTAAAGCCAAAGAGCAGCGGTTGGCAGACCTCCTCCAGGAAAGTTACATAGGGCACCTTTAAATGAACTATACAGAGAATCTCAGTTTTCACACAATATTCCTGTCATATTGCTTTCACTTCTCAAGAATGTTGAAGCAATATAACGCTACATTTTGGTCACCTACTGTAGTCACTTGTGTTAACGGTCTTCTAATATTACAGGTTCTTGAGCCCTTTTTGAATGACCATTGGGACCATAAACTTCTTTAATAGACACTATTAAGTATGTAACACAAGAAGAACATGTGTAAAGGACACCACAGTTAAACTGGTGAAACTGGTCCACCAGTTTTGTCAAATATCCAGTTTAGCACTCCATTCAATCCATAATGAAAGTGATGTGCCACTATATTCCTTGATTGATACTATGAACCATGTCATGCACTGCAGCCCTTTTGTGTGTGCTTTTGTGTTTCCCCTGTCCTTGGGTCCGCGTGAGCTGAAGGATGCGAGCCCGTAACAAACAAGGTGACCAGACACTAATAAAAGCACTGAGGGCAGTGATTTTTCTTCCTTTTATTCCCGTGGGTACTGCAGCGGGCCTTTTCAGTCGTGTTGCCACATTTCATTTCCCGCTGTGTGTGTGTGTGGGTGCATGTGTCTCGTGTGTGCACTCCCGGTCCATGTGTGCGAGCTATGTGAGGCTCTTGCTCCACACTAGTGATTTATAGTGGCGGGCCCGGGCGCTATCTGTTTTCGATCAGTCTCATGCTTGGCTCTGGCTTCCCTCCAGAGCTCCCCTGGCCCACTGGACTCCAACTCTGGGTGGGACCTCACAGATAAAATAGCCTCAGCCCACTACCACAAACAGTCATTGCAATATAACATTTGCAGTTACACTCCTATCACTTTTTAGCAATATTTTACAAATTTCCCTTTCAATTATAAAGACGTGCACACGTCTTGACACATACACTCAACCAGATTATGTTCAGGCCAAACAGCTTCTAAATAACTGTGTCCATTGCTAACGTCATGCTGGCTAACACCTTTCATTTTTTTTATTACCCAAGGCCTGCGAGTCTTTCTTGTGTAAATTCATATTAAAGTTGTCATCATCATTGGAAGTCAGGAGGAAAACGTTCCCACAAGTTGTGTCATTCCTGGCATGGGTCAGTTTGTTGTAGTATGAGTAATAAAGGCTAGATTTCATAGCCATTTCCTTAAGCTTTTTCTGGTAAGAAACTTTAACTTAACCTTGTTCTTAATAAAAATGGCTGTCTCCAGGTTTGCACAAAACTGACACTACAGAAAGCTCAGAATAAAGTGTAGAGCATGTTTTGTGTGTGATGGTAACAGGAAGTGGCCTGTCAGTTTTGGGGCTGCTCCTGCGTTTCTCCAGCTGTATGCACTCACATGAAACACAGCCACAGTCACAGCTGGACCTATGTCTCCAGTGACTGCAGGCCATAGACAGACATTACTTAAAATTGTATTTGCTAATTACAATCTCTTTCGTCACTTCAGCTAATTAGTATTTAGATGTTGTCTCTCTTGTTCTTTCTCCTGTCACACATGTTCTGGGACAGATGGCTTTGAATAATAAGTAAGAGAATTCAAGAGACACTGTCTTGGATTCAAGTTAAGATAACACACATTCTGTTAAGTATTTGAAACACAAATTTATAGCTGCTGCCATGACAATTTTGCTATATTTTATCATTTGAACCCTCATCTTCTAATTGGAGTCTCAGAGAGCAACACCTTTGAATACAGGGGGAGCTCTCTGCTTAATGTGTTAGTAAAATTGTTAGGAGCCCCACCATATCTCTTGTCTCCCATGAAATATCACTGGTATCTAAATGTAAGCCTCCCTTTTGAAGTAAAGATGCTGCTTTACTGACAGCACTGCTTCCCATCAAACGCTGTGATGAAGTCATTGCGGTTCTGTTGATATTGGTAGATCCTTCGTTTGAGTGTTTGTGTTTCAGAGAAAAAAGAAAGGAGCTGTGTGTGAGTGTTTCCCAGCAAACACTGTGATAGTGCTGGGAACAGCCAAACCACATGAAACTGTCATCTACGTTCACTGAAGGAATGCCACTCTCAAAGCCAACGCATCTGTCTACTCCCTAAAGCAGACCCATAGTACGCCTTGGCACACTGGATTGTGTTGGAGAATTTACAAGAATAGCATAAATTATTCCCACATATATACTTTATTCATCTACTAAAGACAATCTACTAATGTGAATTATTTGTATGTTCTGCAGCTCAGAAAGGCCTGCTCCACCTCAGCCCTGATGTGTACCAGGAGATGGAGGCCAGCAGGAAGCAGGGAGGTGGCACTGTCCAGAGTAACAACAGTGGCTCGGTTAACTACATGACCTCCAAAGACATGGGCCCACTGCCTCCAGGACACACACCCTACTATGGCAATGCGCCCTCGTCCCCCAGTCCAACCGCGGCCATGGCTCGGGAGCTGCTCCTCAATGGCCAGTCTCCTACAGCGGACGGCTCCCTCCCCCTGAAGGGCTCCACGCTGCCCTGTGGAGTGTCTGTGCAGCCTGCACAGCAGCTGGACTACCTGGCCCGCATCCAGGGCTTCCAGGTGAGACCAGCTTCTGCTCTAAGCTCTACACTATCAAACTCCATTACAGCTGTAAACATAAATGTAGTTTAGATGGATGTTGGCATGTGGGTGACTTAAAGGTTGTATAGAGGATTTTCCAAGGAACGAGAAATCCAGCGACTGTTTGTCCTTTTTCAAATGTTGCGCATGCGTGAAACCACCCCCCCTCCCCTACAGCTCCCTACGTAGAAACTCCTCCTCCTTACGCCAGAAACAGGTTTTTTTACAGCCGGTGCGCTGCACATGACTTGTAAACAACTAACTACAGTGTTGGTTAGGCAAGGCGGAGAAGTGAGGAGGGGGGGGAGCGGATGCGCGGACATTTCGTGCGCAGACGAGAAGTGAGGAGCAGGGAGAAGAGCGGAGCAGGGAGCAGGGAGAGGAGAGAGGAGAGGGGAGCGGTGCGCGGAGATTCCGTGCCCGGAGAAGTGAGGAGCAGGGGGAAGAGCGGATCGGGCAGTGGGGAGAGGAGCAGGAAAGGGGTGCAGAGAAGGTTGCGCGGAGATTCAGTGCGAATGAACTAGCTACAACACGCAGCAGCAAGTGGACTCTTTCTTTGCCTTGAAAATTACGTTTTCAGACATAGGATATCGCTTTCGTGTCCTGAAAAACATTTGTCTAGCTCTTGGAAATAAAGTACGTTTTCATAATAAGCAGAAGTGACCTGTCCAGGAGTAATTTGGCGACCAATGCGTCAGTCTTTAGACCCTGCGTCTGCTTCAGTTGCGCCATCGCTGGAATGAATCTTCAAGAATCACCTTAGTTTGGCTTCGCTGCTTTTCCCCTTGTCTTCTTCTTTCAGCAATCTCAAAAACGGACTTTCTTTTGCGGCTAACCGCTCCTGGATTCTTGTCTGCCATTGCAACAAACTTTGTGCTAACTGCGAGGAAGATATAGGTCAAAAAAGCCGCTAAGAACTGTTGCATTGGTGGAGTAAACAGCGTCTGTGCGGCTTGCGTCTGTGGACTGCGTGACAGGCGTACGTAAACCACGTACCGGCGGCGCGCAGGCAAGTCAGTTACGCTAGAAACGTAGGGAGATTGATTGACAGCCTGTCAGCTAACAGATAACGAGGCAGTGTCGTTATCTATTGGCAAATGTTTAGCTGGCCCCACCACGTCCAGAGTTGATGAATTTTTATTCTCTTTTTTTTGGTCATCATAATTACAAGGCTACTGCATCTCTATAATGCTATCATTGACAATTTGAAACAAAAAAAAATCCTCCATACAACCTTTAAGAAAGCTTAGATATATTTATAATTTGGGAAGTCGCTCACTACATCTATTAGAGTTCCCTATAATTAAATGTGCTTATTTTAGTGACATGTTAAAACAGCATGCATTTGAGTCGAGGTACTAACGTGTGCAGTAATCTAATGCTCAAAAATAGCACCTGCTTGAACACATAATATTGAAAAATAAGCTTTATGCAACCAGTGCTTTATCTGTATTATTTTTCCTTATTGATCAAATTATCAAAACCTTTGTAACCTTTCTGTGGACAGAAATGGTAGGGCCAGCATGAGCATGACTGTGCATACACATTGATTCTTTTCTTTGATTGGTTTCAAATATAGTCATGATGTTGGTCAACCAGAATGGTTAGTTTCAACCACAGACTGTGTTTCGTGTTACCGCATGAGAAAGTCATGTTTTGTATTCATACTCGCTGACATTTACCAATGAGGAGTGTTCAGAAACACTTGGGTCTTTTCTGTTTTTGATTCTGGCAGATTGGGGATTTCTGACACTCACAGGTGCAGATCAAGCACACGTTGTTAGCATGTGGCTCCATATCCAGGCACAGCCGGGCCTATGTGGCACTAATCAGCAGTGGAAAGTCTTTGGCGCATACCTGCCCAGAGATACCAATGTCCACTCTTTATCAGATGAGAAAAAACACTTTATTTATATTTATATTTTTACCTGCTGAGGGTTCTTTGGAGATGTTTTCATTTCTTGGAGTCTACCCATGAGTGTAACTTGATAGTTTGCTAGTCTGTGACAGCAACAGGCATTGATTAAAACTCATTCTGGACTACACCTGCATGTTAATTTCCTTAGTCATCTAGGCTATTCATCATGAGAACAAAAAAACTCAGAACATTTATTGTAAGGTGAGAGCCATTTTTATGTTACTTTTCACTTTTCTTTTTCTTTTTGCAAATACTTAGTGATGATTGTCCAAATCTATCTATCAATTTGTTTTTGTATTACAATGTTATTGAATTGAACAAATTAAATTAATGTGTACGGACCTCCACAGCTGCCTACTCATACCTGTTAAGTCCCCCGTATAGATTTGATTGAAAAACTGTGACTCAATAAACAGAAATGCACTTGCTGTACTCATGCCAGTTTGGAGAGAGAATGCTGGCATTTACTTTACTGAGTTTTTGAGAAAGTGACTATATTGTATGTATTTGACCAGGAGTGTTGGCATAGGGGGCATGTGTTACAGAAGTAGGGCAGAAACAAAAGCAGGAGGTAATAATCAACATATGGACAGATGTTGAGGTGCAGTTTAAAGTGCCCATATTACACTATTTTCAGATCCATGTTAAGATGTTGTTTCCTCATCATGTTTTGTTTCATTCACACGTTTTCATACTGACCCTGCAAATTTAGGCTGTATTCTTCTCTCAAACAGAAAACACTTGTGCTTCCACCTTGTGATGTTATGTGGTAATAAAGGAAGTGTTTAACTGTTTTTGTAAACTCCAAACACCTTGTCTAGAATCATTTGGATCATTTCAGCCCTGGAATTGCCAGTTTTTTCTGAACAAAAGGTAAAAGACAGCTGTTAACTTAAACTACCACTACATCACATCACAAGGTGGAACAGAGCATTTTGAGGTTTGGAGATATAGAGAGACTAATAATAAAAGGTTTCTCAAATGTGCGAATGAAACAAAACACAACTTCAGGTATGGTTTTGAGGAGATAATAACATTCTAGCATGCCTTAAAACTCACAAGAGTCAATGTTGTGTAATATAGGACCTTTAGGTTTGAGGTTCGCCATGACACAGCCCCTGTCTATGCTTTCCTGCTTGCATTCTTTGATTGTTCCTGCTTCTAGCTCCAGCTGGACAGCCCCTCTGCCATCACATCACTTAATGGAGTCATCAAAGACATCCGCAACTTCAGATCACAGCACAGTGACTAGGCAATTTATACAGGAAATTAACCGCTAATGAAATTGTGTTGATTGGGTCATGTTTCAATTGATGCACAATTTAAAATGGCTCTTCTGTAAGGTAAAGATAAAATACATCTGTTTATCCCTTAATGTTGTCGGGCAATTGGCTGTAAAAATTATTACTAACCATCAAGCCAAATTGAGCAGCCACATTCATGGTAATAGCAGCAATTACTGAAACAATAATTCCTCTTACTTTTAATATACAAAGGCAACATTTCTTCATAACTGGCAGATATAATAGTTTTAACACCTTTTCTGCATAAGCTTCACCCAGTTGTTCAACTATTGTTTTCAGTGGAAAATATGACATGGGTTTTTGTTCAGATTTATGCCTGGTTGTAGTGTTTTAATTGTGAGGAAAAGTTGTTTTATAGGAGTCATAACTTTATGGATTATTACTAGACTGTTTTAGTATGATATGGCTTTGTGTCAGCTTTTCCTGTTTTCCCATTACTCTATGGATATCTCTGCCAAGCTCATGGTTTGCAATGGTTTCTTGGTTGGCGTTGATTTGGATTTTGATATAATGGGAGATGAGGACACATATTTACATTCTTTTCAATTGAGCATAGTTCTTCCCTATTGCACAATAGTGCCAGAATATGTTTTGCAGCCACTAGAGGTTAGAAAAGATTTTTCTTTTTTGTAATAATTTTTGTGATTCCATAAAATGGAATCAGTGGGCACAACAATTCCTTTTGAAAAAGATTGGGTTCTATTAGACATTTATATCAGATAAGGGCAATGCATGGATGCAGTATTCAAGATTATTAGAGGAATAGGATTGTAAAAAGTATTGAAATTCAGATACTAATCTATACTAAAACTAGTATCAAAACTAGATTCTTATCTGAGCAGGTATGAATACTAAAAAGCATCACATTCACAGGATGGAAATGAACCTTTCCTGAATAGTTTTAGAATTATCTTGAGGTGTAGACCACATAGACCTGTATGCACCCATGGACCTCGATGAAACCTAGCAGGACAACTGAGGGATTACACAGATGTAAGGCCTTGTGGTAATATAAAAAAGTACTAAGATTTTATTTGGACGATAAAACGTGATTTTCAACATTAACATTGTTTTTTATTATTATCATGATATCGGAATCGGTACTGTTTATTTGGTATACTGGTGTTTAAACACACTACTTTTGTTGCTGTGGCAATTGTGCTGTGACATGACCAAGTGGCACAATCTATAAGTATCAGTTATCTTATTGGAGCAGGACTTTCTAAGTATTGTGCTGCTTATGCATGTGAAACGATGTTATGCATCTCTCAATCAGCTTTGTCCACCTGCCAAATCCAGCGCCCATCTCACAGCCCGTAGATGATTAGTATCTTATCTGAGCTAGGTAGACTTGACACAGGAGGTGGGTTTAAAGAGAAATGAAGCAGTGAAGTTCCTTCTCAACTGGAAATCCTGTGTAAATGAGAACACTATCCTTGGCATGCGTTGACTGTTGATATCCAGTCGTACAGTTCCCAGGATTTCTCACACTTTTGCACTGTTTATTCTTCTCTCTGTGCTTCCTTCTTTGGCAGTATCAGAAACCCTCTTCAAGCGCTGCCGACTACACCTTGTGCAATCCTTGGTACTGTGGTGTCTACCCCATATTCATTGCAGATAATATAGCTTTCATAGATGATCAAAATACTCAGCCCTATGTTTACTTTAGAGTTTGTGTTAAAAAGTAAATTTATGGGTGGCTAATCCCCCCTCACTTGATTTTTGCGGGACTTATGATGGCTTGCAGCTGTACTTTGTGGCCTGAAGAGACACAATCTATGAAAACAGTTTTGTTGGTGGTATAAATCAGCCTGAGTGCTGTGCTAGCTTGGCGCGCGCCTCGTCTGCTCGCACGGTGGCCCACTGGTGTGTGTTCCTGCTTATCCACTGTCTGCGCATGTTTGGAAAATCCCACTGTTCTTTTTTTTTCACCTCAATCAAGCCCATTTGTAAACTTCTAAATCAAAAAAGCCTCAAAATGCCAGCACTGCATCAAGTTAAATACAATGTGCAGTGCAATCTGTTTTTTGTATTTTGATTGTATAGATCTGTGCTTCTCAAATTGTGGTGCCGGTACCACTCAACATCATAATAAGAAATTTTATTCAAATACATACCAACTCCAAGCAATGAATTGTGCTATATTTAGACATTTGGTTACATTGGTTTGAAGGGCCAGAGGAAGTCATTTGTTCTCATTGTGCAGCTCTTGTTTGGTTCTGACAAAACCCAGTCCCGACTTCTAAAGCAAAGGTTTTGTTTGTCCTGGGTCGATGGTCCCCAGCACAAGTGCAGAGCATATGAACAGTCTGGTTAAACAGCTCTTGACCTCTGGTCTCTACTGAAGAGGCTCACTTTGTGGCTCTAATTGCTTCTCACCAACAAAGATTCAAGTGTTTCTTGGCTTTATTTCTACTCTTCTGGGGTTATTTTTGTGCTGTTTGCCTGTAATTAGACTACACTTGGTTTTGTATGAAATCAACCTTAGTGGTTATTTTCAGCTCCTTACTAAATTAGGTATGTGTTATTGTTGCTTGAAGAGTCCTCAGAATTACTACTCTAAATATAGTGGTTTTAATCAGTATTCAGTTCCTATCAATGTGCTTCCATTTGGTATCCTGACATTTATTATTGTTTTTATAGTGTACATAGTTGTATACATCCAGTACAGGTTGTTTTGATACTCCTGTGTGCTCTGAGAGAGGGTGCTTTCAGTTTGTGCATGTTCCTGTTTGTTCCAGTGAAGAGAAGCATTTGCAGAGAGCCATCAGCCATTGAGAAGCCAGATGTCAGAGGTCGTTCCACGTTAGTGCCGCCGATCAATCGCAGGCCTTGCATAACTTTCTTCTGTCTTTGTCTCTAAAGGAAGTGGATTAGAGGCCATTTTGGAACCTGGGATGATTCGTTAGGCCTGTTCAGAGTGCCTTAGACTCTTTCAGACAAACATGCTGAATGGAGGAGTTTGTAACTATAAAATGTCCCTTATTCTTATAAGATACATTATTTTCATATTGTATCTCACTGCTGTTGTGCGACAGTTTAGTACACTGCATTATGTCACCAGGACAGTAGTGTGTTGTCATCTCCTGCCATAATTTAATTAATGCATCTTTTTATTTACTTGATCCTCAGTCCTTTTTACAGGTTAAACTGGTACATTTAAAAATAGACCTCATAATCAGAGCTTGCACAAAGTACATTCTGTATGAGTATTCAGTAAGCTCATTTGGCATAACCATGCCTGGTTCACAGTGCCAACATCAAATTAGGAAGAGACAAGCCATTTATTAGATAACTGACAACATTTAAAAAGATATTCTTCTTCATTCACTTCACTTTGAGTTGCTGATATTCAGCTGTCCTGGTCTTAAGTAGGCCAGGCAAAGTCCTGCACATGTACGCGCACATGTATACTCATGCAAATGCACACGCGTGCTGAGAGTAAGAACCAGTGAGAAGTAGGGCAGAGGGGCAGCAGTGTTACCATAGTGTTTGGCTCAAAGGAGCAAACCGTCCCAGAAGAGCATCATGTCATAACAGTCCTGATTGCAGAGCATTTAGGAATGCCTGCAGAGTTAACCTTTCTGCGATGAAGGGTCACTCATGATGTCACACTTACCTCCTGGGTACATCCCGCTTCTAAAATTACACATACACACCAATACACTCTGCTTTCTTTGTTGCCAATGCTGTATGTTGGGTAATTATCCACAAATGTGCCATGGCAGCAATTAGATGTCAGAGATTTAGTCTCTGGCCATCCATTTCCAAACCTGTTCCAATGAAAACTCCACTGGCCTGTCTCACTCCTTATTTTGGCATTTTACTGATTAATTCCGATGTTTAGTATTAACACATTTGTATAACTTTCTGTGTCCTGCAGGTGCAGTACAGTGATGCACAGAGTGGCAAGGATTTTGTGACCTACCTGACCCTCTCTCCTGTGCAAATGACCTTCCACGGCACCGGGAGCACCCTCCAAGCCAGCCATGACCAGGTACAAGAGAGTCTGTTCTAGACCATGTGCCAGATTTTAGATGATTTTTGATGCTCATAACTCAGAGTCTACTGTTCAGTGTGTCTAGCTGTATGAAGCATTAAACTGACTTTAATTTGATCCTCTAATTATAAACTCCAACATGGCTTTGTGGGTTTAATATAAATCTTTAGAGAACCAACTACCACCTGTGGCAGTAATTGCGTCCTGCACTTCTCTGTCCTGACCACAAGCACCTGCCAGATCTCTGTAATTTTCGGTCCATCTTCACAAGTCGCAGCCCGCTCTCTCTCAGTCCATCTCCACAGCTTCCACTCTGTATTCAGAAGAAGGCTCTTTGTCTTGTGTTGCCCAAGCAGAAAACCAGTTGCTTACATTCTATCATCTAAACATAGGACTTCCCTTTGTTCAACAATCTTCAAAGCTTTAATAAAGGGCCAGTCCAGCTCTGAATGGGACAGCTGACAGGGGGCTAGTGCCGCCGTCGCAGACTGCGAGCCAAGCCAATATAGGCCAGGCAGGTCTGCGTCCTCCGGACCTGTTGTTGCCAGGAGCAGTGGGGCATGACCGACTGTTAGAGCAGTCCTTTCTTCTACTCTCCGCAGTACAGTGAGGAGTGACCACAAAGGGAGCACCCAACAATAAGAGGTCATCCTCGCCAGCCCCCAAACCTCCTCACCAGCACCAAAAGTAGGTCTGAAGGCGTCACACATTTGACGTTTCAATGAAGATTGTGCGGTTTCTGTTTTTGCTGGGACATTTTGATTTGGTTGTAATACAGAATTCTGTAATGTTTTATCTTTCTTGGTTATACGAATATTTTGGTAGTGAATGAGAAGTCTACAACTCAGATCTGATGCCCTCTTTTTGCTCTCTGCTCTGTGCCTTCTGTCATGCATGTCTATGCTGCTGGCTCTGGGCTATCACAGCCTCAGATTCCATGATGTTTATCAACAAATCCCAGATTTATCAAACCATATGTTGTAGCACGTAGTCTGACATCCTCTGCTGACATAGCTGTTTTTCCCTCTTCCTTAACTCAAACTAAGCCTTTATGCTCTTACCTAATTAGACATTGCCATTTAAAGTGCCTGCTTTTGGGACAGACTGATTCTGTGTTTGTTCTGTAGAGCTGAAGTAAGTGCTGCAGTGGGACTGTGGCGGCAGCAGGACACCAGGGGGGCACAACACAGAGCACTGTGGAGGTGTCGCGGCTCCAACATGAGCGCTCAGCGATTGGAGATGACAGGGTGACTGTTGTCTGCCATCAGGCCAAGCGTTTGTGAGGAGCTGTGCTACACTGGTGTCCTCAGCTCAGCCACTGCTTCACCATCATGAGGAATACTTAATAATCAGAATAAAAGATGTAAACGCTTATTAGATTAGCAACAGGCCTATGACAGTAGCTTAATATGAACTTTATTTTAACTGCATGTTCTACATTATCACATTATAACTACAAATCCATCTGCCTCCAGTTTTTTTTTCATCACAATAAAAAGTAAAGTTTTTGTGCATAAAGAAAAAGAAAAAGGTGGTTTCTTTACATGTGGCACACTTTCTGGCATTTCTTCATTCACCTAAAAACACATTAATTGCTGTAGATTAGAGAAACAACAACTGGTAGCAGAGGATGACGGCAGTTGGAGTTAGACGGCTTGATTCATGTTGTGTTGACTGCTGGGCCGGTCTCTAGAGGTCCCCCACAGAGCTCAGGACGAACAGCGGGAGAGGGGGACGGTAGAGGCGGAGGTGTACGGGACTGTGTTTGAAGTTTGCCTTTCCAACTGTAGTGCAGACATTACCCCATCCCGAGCTCCTCTCAGGGGGTCCTGCACGAGTGTTACCCAAGCAGGCAGGCAGCTGTTGGACAAGCTCTCCTCCCCATTGACTTTTCCTGTCTGATTCTTCATGTGGCTATGTTGTGTAACCAAACACAGCACCTGAATGCATATGATGGAAGAGCAAAGACTGAAGGGGGATTAATCTGCCTCATCTGCAGTGTATACATGCGTCTTGGTAGGCGTAATGAATATCAATCACTTTAAAGCACTGTTCCCATGTATTTACATGTTTAGAGTGGGACTCAGCTGAATGGATTAAAGAGGACATTGCCCTGCAGGAGTCATCATCTGTTCTAGCTACAAGCTGCAGATATGTCTGTTAACTACCAAAAATGTTGACTTATTTTTTTAAAGTTGAAAATGTATGCTTAGCAGTGCTCTTTTAATTAATGTATTAATAAATGTGAATTACTTAAATGACGTACAGATGGTGACTTTAGTCTTTGGGCATCATGTTTTTTTTTTTTGTTTGTTTGTTTTTTTCAGACTTTCTTTAAAAAGGAATGGAAAACATAGGTTGCATGACTACTGCCAGTTAACTACAATAATAACATGATTCATTACAAAGTCTCAGCCTGTGCCAAAGCTGTGCCTCAGCCCAGTCCATTCCCTGCCTAAAAAGGACAGACTGAGGTGTCCATAGTCAAGGCATCCATCACTGGGGCTGTCCGCTCACACGGCCTCCTCAGGAAACACCTTTCAGTCCAGAGATTAGAGTGTGATGCGAAAAGGAGCAGGGCTGTGGGAGAATGATGGAGCAGCGCCCAGCCCACAAGAAGTGAAGAGAAATTGATTGAGTGGATTCTAGGAGATTGATGAAGAGAGAATGGGAGGTAGAAGAGGCCGTCTTCTCCAGAGGAAGTGCTGACCAGTGGGGAGAGAATAAACATGAACTTGCCCATTAGGGAAACTGTTGATAGCTTCAAGTGGCCCCTTAGAGTATTAGCATGTCTGTTAAGGGCTGATATGGTGTGGAACTAAGCACACTTCAGACTCTTTACTCAAAATGGCCCTCATAACACAGTGAGGTGTCTTAAACTACAATCTAAGTTGGAAATAAATAATAGCCTTGAAGAAAATAGTTCTCTATGAATGATATGCAAATCAGAATGAAACATGATTTTACAAAAAAATTTAATAATTTGTTGCGCTGTGATTCCGATGGGAACTTTTACTTAGCTAACCCCTAAACCCAGTAGTCATTATTTTAAATCCAGAGCACCTTTTTAAGGTATGCACATGAAAGCCTCCTTAGTTTAGTTCTGAGCACATGTTGCTCTTGTCAAGTTGTATATATTGGAGCTTGCCTTAAAGCTACATTGTTGACATGTGAGAGTTGAGTAGTCAGAAATACTCACAGTATTGTCATTTGTTTGTCATTATTTAATCCTAGTAATTACTGAGTATAATTACTGACTGCCCCCTCCCTTTTGCTTTCATACCTGTTATACCTGTGATGGTTTTAAAGGGGCTTCAGGTGTGAGATTCATTATCACCTTGGTGCTAAAAGGGGCTTTGTGTTTTGGCAGTGGCCTTGCACCGTTAAGAGTTGTTGGGCCAAGAGCGTGAGATCCCACACACACAAATTTGGTGCTGATAAATTGTGTAAACGAGTCACACCTCTACTCCCTCGTCTCTGCCATGGGAAGCACAAATGACATGGTTGCTAATTTGCTGCCTGTGGCTCTTTGTGCCATCTCAGGCTCATTATCTTAATGTCACTTGATAGGGAGTGATAGTTTGCCTGTCTGAAAAGGTCCCCAAGATAAGGGCCTGCTATTTAATCTTTTGCTTTGCTTTGCCATCTCCCTTTGACAATGTGAGATTTGATGCCTATGGAGAAAACACCTGTAGCGCTTCACTTTGCAAAGGTGAATTTTCAATTCTGTTTATTCAAACACTATGACAGATTTCTTATGTTATACAGCCATAATACAGCTTTAGAATGACTCTATACTTGTATGTTTAACTTGACTGAAATGTTAAGCTGTAATTTCATCCTTTCCGTAGCTGTAGAAAATATTAAAATCTCCTAACAGTTCAGGTATCGCTGGGTGTGAAGAAGCTTAGTCTCACTAGCTCAAACAAATATAAACACTAAACCACAAAATGCTTCATATTGCCTATTGTCCAATTGCAAAATTGTAAAGTGATCTACCTTGTTCATAAAGGATGTAAAAGTTTATACTCCACATGCCTGTTGGACTGGAATCTAAAATTAATCATCCTGGTTAAGTCATATATATTGACAGTAATTGGAGGTTGTGATGTTTACCTCGTTGGCATAAGAACGGGCATAGACAAAAAGTGCATACAAAGGCGTGTGTTTATATCTCCATCAATACAATAGCCACCAAATATTTTCGGGTCTGTTTAATGAGATGACGTCTCTAACACCTAGAACATGCTGTCCTAGTAATGTTTTTGTTGTGGATCGTTAACCAAGAATGACCAGCAGAGTTGTGTCTAGTTAGTTATGATACTAACAAGACACACTCCATACAGTCCAATTGCTTTTTGGTGATTTTTCTAACAATAAGTTCAAAGTTCACATATATATTGCATCCGTTCTTGTAAATGCAGACATTTAGTTTTTGTCAGAATTTTTTTTTACGTAGCATTTTAAAATAAGTGTTATTATTGGTGACTCACTCAGTATTCTATCACCAAAACAAAATCAAAAGTGCAATATCTATTTTTGATAGCTCCCATCTTTTTATGTCAAGTTTTACAGGTTTCATAGCTTGTGAACTGCTCATATTTGGAGCATAACTTGGTGGTGCTTGAGCATTTACTTGAGGAGATGAGCAGAATGAAGGGGAATGTTGTTCTGTCTGAGCTCCTCACCACACCCCCTCTCCTTCTGACCACAACCACCTTCCTCTCATCTGCATGCTAGTACTTTCGTAGTGGACATTTTGAAACTTGGGAAACAAAAGCTACCTCAGGGTTTAACACCAATTATAATGAAGGTGTCACAGAGTGCTACACTTTGTGCAAACAGTGTTCTTGTTTGTGGGAATTTGCCCACTGGCCTTGTCAAAACATCACCCCATGTGTTACTCCCAATCTCTTATGTAAATACATTCATAGTGTTGTGCTACTCAAAAAGTGAACACATTGTAGTATTAGGACCTCAAAATGATAAAGTATAATCAAGAGTTGCTCCCTTCTATCTGATTGGAGTAATAAGAATGAAGTCTGATATATTGCTGAAGAAAATCTGTTCAAGAGACACAAGAACCGTAAAGTAGGATCCATCCATCCATCCATTTTCGTCCGCTTATCCGGGGCCGGGTCGTGGGGGGAGCAGCCTAAGCAGGGACTCCCAGACTTCCTTCACCCCAGACACGTCCTCCAGCTCCTCCGGGGGGACCCCGAGGCGTTCCCAGGCCAGCCGAGAGACATAGTCCTTCCAGCGTGTCCTGGGTCTTCCCCGGGGCCTCCTCCCGGCGGGACATGCCCGGAACACCTCCCGAGGGAGGCGCCCAGGAGGCATCCGGAACAGATGCCCGAGCCACCTCAACTAAAGTAGGATACCCTCAGTAAATCTTTTCTGAATGTACAATTTCAGTAATTCGATAAACCACACTGAATAAATAGCAGGAAGAAATACAATAGTAATTCTGTATTTATCAGTCATAAAAGTTATTTTATTTTACAACTTTAAAAATGTCTTCACTAATGCAAGGAAAATATACCCATGATAAATATTGAGCACCGCTTAGTTCCTTCTATCGTATATTGAATAAGTTGATATAATAATAATCATGGCAGGCCTACTGACTTAACCTTTTTATCACTCAACTCAGCAAATTGGGTACAGCACTCTTCATTACTGAAGGCTGCAGAGCAAATTTTATAGAGCTAGTTTTTAATTAGTTTGTGTCCCTCAATAGCATTTTAGGACCTGATTTATTTTGCCAAGTTGTGTGGGTGTAAAAACAAAACAAGTCGGGTCTATTTAATGGCATCCAATGTGTGCTAGGGAACAGTATGGAATGTATAGGAAATGCTTTGCTGTAAGCTGTAGCTAAAGAAAACCACAAAATGCAATTACCTCAACAATCACTCAGCCCTGTGCAGAATGTATACCAAGTTGGATGAATTATGTTTTGATTGCTCTTGAAATCCTAAAAGGGCTCTGTAAAACATTTTCATCCCGGACCATGTGAAAACAACTTGGTATAAAAGCTATGATTTATTGTAGATGCTTCAAAATGAGAGCTTTAATGTAGCATAGTTGCTAAGTAAACATTTATAATAGAGGGCCCCTTCTCCTCTGGGACATTTCCTCTTTTCCGAATTCCCTTCACCTTCACTCTAAAACACAAACTCATACTCTCTGCGTATTTTTCTTCTTTCTGTAATTCTCTGGTTCTGGATGGCTCGCCTCCCTTGTGCTTGGCGCGTAAACGTGGAACCGTGTGAGCCTTTAGCTGGACTTTGAAATGAGACAAGGCTGATACATCAGAGCTCTGTGCCACTCGGTGAAGCCAGCCTGATTTATACGAAGCGAAAGGAGGGGGCGTTTGTTTCCAGAGGCACCCAAGGCCACAGGGTTCTCCATTAGCACCCTGACCTCTGTCTATGGGACCTAGCGTTACACTGGAGAGGAGGGAGGAGGAGAATTGGGGATAGATGGATGGTGCACATAAGGAGCTAGGCTTTCTTTCTTAACAAAGAAAAACTAATAATGTTTTCACTCAAACTGTTGTAGAAATGAGAAACCCAAACTTGGTCATGAGTCTATTGATACGTTGTAGCTGATGCCATCAACATTCCCCGAGGATATCAAGCTAACTGAAGTACTACTCTGTTAGAAGCTTTGTAACTAAAATTTGACTTAATCTGAGCTTTATTTTAACACAGTCTGACCAGCAAGTGTTGACTTGGTTGGAACTACCAAAAGGTATTGCTCTTAAGCAAGTCTCTCACACATTACAGTCACAAGCTAGCATTAGCCAACAGTTTTTCAGTTAGTCGCTCTCACGTTTTTTTGTTGAAAATCTAAGCAGGACCATATATTGACTACAGGCTTCTGAAAAAGAATTGTTTAAGTCCGTTTTGTATTTTTTCTTGATTTTTCAGACTATTTTAAACTTTTTGCTACAATGTGTGCATTGTATGACCATGGTAACTACTGAACATCAGTAGAGATAGATGTAGAACACCCCCAGCTCGATGTCTCTGCAAAATATCAATTAGGACTGAGGAAATTATCTGAATATTCAAGATTTGGTTCAGAGTAGAGTTCTGACTTTAAAGGAATAAATTGGGCTATTGTTATTGTACTGTTAAATAGCACTGATTGTGATTCTTTTTTTTCCATGTCTCAGCCCTGTTGATTACATTCTACAGTTTACATTGGTCTGTACAGCTTTACTGATGGGTCTCTAATTAGCTGTTTCTTAATCAGCTAATGTTAAAGTGCAGCACCTCCCTGGTGTTTACTGTCTGTTATCCATGTTGTAAAATGTGTGAGCTGACTGATAAAGGATTAACAACTCACTCTCACTTTGTGGAGAAATGGCGATTTCACAGACTAATCTAAAGTGTATACTGACTGTAGTTCTAAACCTTTATTCTACTGTCAAATTTAACAGAAAATTAGTTTTTAAAGTGTTTTGGCTTATTGCATTAGAGAACACAGATGCAAATATAGTGCTTTTTGTTTGCTCATTAACATATTCACCATTTTAGAAGAATTAATTTTCCTTTTGCTAGCGCCTGTGTTGAAAGTAAAGCTTTTGGTTTGCATTCACCATGACCCACTAACTTTATTGAGTTCTTACTAAAGGTAATTGTTTTGGTTTATATGCAGTGCTGCTCCTCCTGTAAATCAGGTTTTGTTATCACTAGTGTTGACTCACAGCAACAGCAAAACATGTCTTGGTTTCTATTTCTTTTGGTTTGGAAAGGCTGGACTTGCTTTAAACGCATACAGTAATTGCATTATACCAACTTCTTAAAGACAGATGTTTTTAGTGTGCTCTTAGATTTTGTTTTATTTCCGTCTAGTTAGTGTGGTCCCCAAAACGATTCATTCAAAAGCATCGATTTCCATTGAGGGAGCTTCCATGTTGAATTCAGCTTTGTGGAATTTATTGTTTTGAGTAAACAATGTCTTATACATAATCTGACTTTGCATTACACACTGCTTGTTGTCATAGCGATATGATGTCGTTTTCATAACACTTTGGGCTCCCTCAGGCCTGATGAGTCTCTGTCAACCGCTGCCGCACTGTAAATTTCATCCTCGCTCTCCACTCCTACGGATTAGGGAAAAAGACCAAACAATCCCCTTGTAGTATACCTCAAAGCATGCTGGGTAATGTGAAACAGTCTCGGCCCTTGTTCGGGTATGTGGCAAATTACAGACACAACAGGTTTTACTGCCCCGTCCCTAAAGGGTATGACATGAATAAAAGTTGAGGGGACATGGAAGGTGTAAAACGCTGTCTGGGACATGATGTGATTTTCCGACTCACAAGGACTCCTTCAGGAACTGGTTTGTGTCTATTGCTGGGTTTCAGATAACATCACAACATTCTGTCAGCCAATCATTTTTTATACAGAAGGAGCAGCTAAAATGATTATTGTTAATCTAGTGATTAACAATTCTAATCTATTGTTAATCTTTGTTGCAATGCATTGAATTGTTCAAGTTTAGTAAGTAATAGAAATGTTCAGGTTTAACATTTGTGAAGTTACCGTTTGGATATTTCAGAACTAAGTAGAATGTAATCAATTAGGAAAACTGACTCCGGCACCCAATGCTGGAGATCATAAGATTATAGAACCTGAAACCCACCAGTGGGATTACCGTATCAAAGTACAAAGTTTTGTTGTCAGTCTCTTCACATTTACTAGACATACAAAGGAATATTTTTAAATGCCATCATTGTACTGGATTCTTTTATATCTTTTTCAAGACTATTCCATAAATTAACTCCTTTGACAGTGATGCTTCACTGCATAACCTTGGTCCTGAATCTGTTCTTTTAAACATGCAGGTTCCTTTTAAATTCTAGTTCTTGTTCTCATCTCGAACAGTCTTTGAATATTTACAGGAAAGACATTGCACTTTGCTTTATATATTACTTTGAGTTCATTGTCGATAATGACTGTTGGTGATAATTCTCAAGGCCCTTTTCTGTAAAATAAATAATGGCTGTAGATAAGTTTTACATGTTGGCCCCCAAATTTCCACACAGTACATCAGATATGGAGCAATTACAGAGTTATACAAGGTTTATAATGTTGCATTATTTAGTGAGAACTTTTTGCCTTTAGTGTAATTTATAATGGACCTCCAGTTTAGACCTTCATCAATCATGACTCCTTAAAATTTAGTTTTGCTTACTCTTTCAGTCTGTATCCCATCTATTTCTAATGTTAAGTCATCTTTCTTTTTTATCATTAAATACAATGAAATTAGTTTTTTTTAACATTAACAATCAATCCATTTATATCAAACCAATATTTTACTTTTCTTAGCTCTTCGTTTACTTTATTTGTGACCTCTTTTATATCTTTTCCAGAGTAAAATAAGGTTGTATCATCAGCAAATAGAATTTTCCCAAGTTCAGATACATTAACAAAATCATTCATATATAAAATAAATAATTTGCGCCCAAGAATCGAGCCTTGGGGTACACCCTATTTGATATCATACCTTTCTGATTTTGTGCCATTGTTTTCTGTTTTAAAAAAGAGTATTGAGTTGCAAGCTCCTACATTTAAATGCATTGTAATGTGACAGTCTCTAAAAAAGAAGAGACTGTGGTAAGTACTGGCAATATATTTCTTTTTTCATCTATCTCATTTTCAAAAAGATTGCTTTTAAGGCTCATCAAGTCATTCGTAGAAGAAAAGTACAATTTTTCCAATACAGTGATAAATATTGTGTGAGTATTCTTATAAGTGTACTCGTTTATCACTATTCTAGGTGGTTAACAGACCTCTATTGTATATGGTTCAGTCATATCTATCTATGGTAGTAGCTGGTGCACATGTCAACCCTTGTACTCTTATATTGTGGGAAGTCCCGTTGTAGCTATTTTTGTTTCATATTTGCTGCTATGTCAACAGAATGATAGCCAGTCTAAAGTGTGTTTTTGATGGCTTTATTTTTTACATTTTTTGCCCCATTAGAAATTGTTTTCTCTCAGAGTTGGTAAGGGTTGGTGCGAAGTACAAAGCAAGAGAATCAGGACACCCGCGGGGCTGATCTCTATCTCTCACTGATAAAGAAACTAGTGCCTGAAGCCTGGCCTTTCTCCCTCAGGGCCGCTTAATTTCAGCCTTAACCACAGAGGCCTCTCCCATAGGTGCTGAAGGTAGTTATCTGCAAGCGGGAAAGATCTTAATGTGGTGGTCTATTGTATGGTGAGAGTTGGTATTTACCTCTTAAAATGTACCTTGATTTTGCACTTTTCAAGTATGATCAGCTTGTCATGGATAGATTTGACTGAGCTCTGTGATAAATGTGTAGTTTTTTTAAAGGCTCATATTACGGTATTTTCTGACCTATGTTATAATGTTGTTGCCTCATCAAAAATATATTTGGAGTTGTGTTTTGTTTCATTCACACATGTTTAACACAGAAACCTTGAATATTAAGGCTGTGTTCTTCTCTCAGACAGAAAGCTCTCGTGATGTCATGTGGTAATACAAGAAGTGCTCCACTGTTTTTAAACTCCATACACATTCACTAGATTTTTTTGGATGATTTCAGCCCTGGAATTGCCCATCTCTACTGAACAAAAGGTAAAAGGCGCAGTTTATACTTTAAAACTACTGCTTCATGACATCCCAAGGTGCAACAGAGCATTTTGAACTTTGGAGATGAAGACAGACTAATAAACCAAGTATGTTTTTCAAGAAGCAACTGAATTCTAACATGGCTTAAAATTTACAAGAATCCATTTTGTGTAACACAGGATTTTTAATCAGTATTGCGTCAATGGAATGTGTGAGTTCATTGAAATTTTGAAATTTAGTGACCCACACATTCTTACACATAGTACTGTTGGGTGTTTCTCAGAGAATTAGTAGGCAGTTTTGGGATGTTAGTAACTTTTAGTGTTGCTTGTAAATGGGAAGTCTTGGATGTCTCACAAAGGTCATAGTCTTTTCTTTTTAGTCCAGTTATGACCTTAACCATTGCAATGTTAGTCTCTGTTCAGTGTTATTAGGCCTAGTCATTGCAACAGTCACTGCTTCTGCATGCAACTTTCACTATGAATAGCGTATGTAACATTTTTGTCTTATCAAATGTATCAGCCTAAAATTCCCTTTTATTTGTACAAACCTCAGGAACAGTATCTGTCAGTTCTGTGCCAGTTAATGGAGCTCCAACTAAACAAATTCACATTTTTGTGAATTCACATCTTGTGAAGTTGACACCAAATTCATAATGCTATAGCAATATTAATCATAATATTTAAAACCATATATGTTTGTTTTTATTTTGTGCAATAAAAAGTTAAATCAAACTAAAAGTATGAATTAAATTTTTGTCTGTAGTATGTACTAGCAAAACCATTTCTGCAGCACTGGGTGCTACAAATGGTTTCTCAAGTTTCTCAAAATGTATGGCTTTTTTTTCCCAATTAGGCGTGCACCATTTTCTCCTGTATGTGCTTGTATCTGCTTTTCCTCCAGGATGCTTTGCTGACAGGGCAGCAGTGTGGTATGTTGAGGTGCTGCTGCCCGTGATCAGCGCCCAGATGTTTTGTATTAGGCCTTAGGAGATGCCATGCTCAGCGGTGCAGTGATGGGTGGGGATAGAGCTGGCCCCTCCGGTCCAAATGACGCATGACACGGTGCTGCACTCTAGGCCTTTATTTATGGCTTCCCATGTCAGCGCAGCTCGCTCCCCCGATGAGCCTCTGGCCTGTACCTGTTGATTTAACTAAGCTCGCCCTAAGTACGCATGTGCAGTCTCCAAAAGTGAAGTGAATGCTTTTGGAGATGTGTTTGATCTGTACTGTTGCACAAGAGGTGAGGCGGCACATGTGAAGTGACTTGAGCAGGATTAATGTCATGTCAGCTGCCAGGCGCACACTGCCCCTTTTATCAGTACCTCTGATGTGGAAGAGGATGTGAAATCTGGAGCAAGAGTGAGGACCACATCTGATCCAAATGCATTTTCTGCTCAAAAATTCATGTACACATCACACAGCATTAACAAATCGAAGAATACACTGGCAGCCGGGCCTTTGCATACACAGGTGTTCTGCACAAACTTTACGGGAATGCTCCAATGATCCCACTCCAAAGGTTTGAAGTGGTTTGAAAGGAGCAGAAAAAGAATGTGGAGGAAATGAAAGCACAGGGAGGAGAAGCAGCTTGAGCGTAGATGACAGAAGGAAAAATATTGAAACAGATAGTGTTAAGAATAGTAGAAGAATTTGATGAAGATCAGAAAAAGGCTTGACGTGCCGTGCTATGGTGCCAACAGAGCCGTCAGAGCAGGATGAGTGTTGGGAGTATCTCCTCCCTGCTAATCTCATATTTCTTTGCACTTTGGTGAGTGAACGCGGAAAGAGGGAGCGCTGTCAAGGTTTTATGTGGCCCTTTGAAAACAGAAGAAGCCCCTTTCCCGTACAATATATCAAGCTTCAGAAGTCCTCTGATAACATAGCACTTGTATCTCCCTCCCTAGTGTCTGTAAAGAAGCCCAGTTTGAAATCCATTCAGACTCTATTGTTTAGTCTAGCAGACATCCCTTAGATCATCCCCATCAGTAGCTCACACTAATCCCCTCCATTTTCAAAGTCTCTTTAGAAGCTCGGTATTACCAGGAACTACCTGGAACCAGGTTCCATTGATTTCATTTGTGACAATGGTTGAGGGAAAGGTGTTGTAAAGTGGTAGTATGGCCTTTATTTTGGCTAAGAGACTGTAGTTAAACTAAACTGTAATTAGTCCTGTGCTGATGCAGTCACTTTTTGAACAAAGTCAGTAGGTGTCGCTGATGACATGCCAGTGGTCTTCACATCATTAGGACCTCCCTGGTGTCTTTGATGGCTGCTCTGCTCCATCGGACTCACTCATAGAGATGGGGTGGTTTAAAGACCCCACATTTTCTTCTGATACTTCTTGATCTTTGGCTTTTTTGTAATATTTGTGTTTTGATACTTTGTATGTCCAAAATGTCTTTATTGTGTTTTGTGCGATGTGGAACTGTTGAGAGTAGACACAGGAGTCTGATTTGTCAGGCTCCAAAGCTCCATCAGATCCCAGACCTGTGCTGGGATCTCCAGGGACCCGGTCTTTGTTTGGGAAAGGCGCTGATTGAAGTGAAGTCTCTGTTGGGGGAGCCATTAGCAGCGCAGCGGGCCCAGAAAAATGAGCCGCACTTGTCACTCCACATCAGGAGCTCCTCGGACACTATCGGACTGAAGCGAGATGAACACAAGCCTTTGAACTAGAGACGGACAGATAGAGGGGTAATGAGCCAATGTGTGAAGAGGATATTTGGGTAACTAGCAGCAATTTGACCACTTTGTTATCTGTGTATGTGAGAAAAGGGGGATAAGTGATGAGCTATGGGCAGATATGGGATCATGTTTTTTCTCTATCCACAAAAATCTAAATTAGGATAGACAATTTACTCGAATGTACATGATAACATTCAAATTTATTTTATTTAATAATAATGATTTTATTTAGAAATAATATTTAGGACATTGCATTTTGAATTGTTGTAAAATTGCCCAAGTGCACATTGCCTTCTTCTTTTCAGTGATTTCCTACAAATATATGTCATTCCCACATGGTGGAGGCTTGTGTCCTTGGTGGATCCTCAGGCCGCTGTGATTGGCTGCCTGTTGTATATCAGCAGCACTGCCACTGCCTTGCTAATGATTTATGGCTGTTTATCTGTGGCCACCCCTTCTTTTAACAGATGGGTTCTGGCTATTTACTCAGGGGGAAAGGGCCCAGATCTGATCAAATGAATGCAACAAACATCAAGTAATTAGGTCAAGCTTGTGATTGCAATTGATAGGTGTGCAAAAAAATAGTGTGACCGTTAGCATTTATATTGTTCAGTCTGAAGGTTCTTTTCTGATTTTGTGAATGTAGTTTTCTACTTTATACATAGTCCTGGCCACCATCAGCAGTTTGGAACATGATAGAAAAAATATACTATATTAGTATTAGAGCTTGAATTTCTTTTTCTACATTTGTCCTCTTAGATCTTAGAAATTCAATTTGCAATTCTTCATCTGCCAGATGTTTGACGATAGATTAGGTTTAAACGTTGGAGTTTTTCAAATAAAAGATATTAGCCAAAGACCATCTTTCTTAAGTCTCATTACATTGTTGCAACATTGTTGTCACTACCTGCCAGCGTCATGTTTTTCCTCCTCACTTTGAAATATACCAACCAGATTTTGACCCTTGCACCTGCCAGTCATAAATTGTGATTCCTGGTTTATGTTTCTCATAATCTGTAGTTAAATGCTTTGAAAGCGACGTCGTAGCGAAGTTCACAGTAGTCTGTAACATCTTCTGTTGCATTCCCGACAGACAGCCTGATACAGCGCCCAGAAAAATTGTATTTTCTCAGGATTAAAGGCTGATGAATGTGTCCTCGGAGCTTAAATGCACATGATAATTCAGGGACGGTCCACTCTCCCTGTCCGTCTGTGTTAATTTGTCAAGTCACGTCCAAAATGGAGGCGGGAAGAGCGCGACATCGTTGGTGGGCCTCATGATGAGATAAACTAAGCCAGACTCTTCACTGATCAGGAACACTTAGACTTTATCTGAGCCCTCATTCAGCACTAAGTCACACACACACAGGGGCACACACTTACTAATACACCACAAAAACAATGGAACATGAGAGCAACCCTTAAATTTGACCAATCCTGGTGTTTTAGTTGGTCATCCAGTGTGTAGTTTACTAGTTGAATGAGTTTGGCATTAATTGTGGGTTTTGATCAAAACTGATATCAGATACAAAAGATGGATATAAGTCTCCAGCCAGTTTGTTTAAAAAAATAATGCTTTGTGGTAAATGGATAGACTGGTGAAATAACTTTTTGTGTTCATGCCAAATCAATATGTTCAAAGGTAAGACCAGAGACATTATACCAGCCTGGTGGCATAATGGTCAGTACATCTGCCTCATAGTGTTTTGAGTTTGAGATTGAGTATGGAGATGGGATGTAGCTGTTCCATGTATAGTTTGGATGTCCTTTTCTTCATTCCCATGGAAGTTTGCATTTTAAGATAAGGGCGAGAATTATTAAATGTGTTTCCTATGCGTATCCATCCAGACTGGTGGTGTCAGCTCGGATGGGAGATATAATATTCCCTCGAGCCTAGCCCACACTAGGAGCCAGCAGCGTAGGAAGGAAGAGCACATCTGGAGCCAATCTTTACAATAGCACTACTCTATGTCCACCAACCTGCTGCCGCTCACATCAGCCCTGTGTGTCAACAATCTACAAGTGCCTCATACAAGATTTGTGCTGCCATTTTTTCTCATGCTTAGATGATTTTTTTTTTACATAGCATGTATCAGTTGATCCCCCTCTCCACAAGTCCCACACAAGTCGGCCCCTCGAACTCGGGAGATGAGCGGGAAGGAAATGACATCATGGATTTTCAAGCTTGGCACGAGGAAACTCTGAGTTATGGTGTAAAAACATGAGAAAGCAGATAGGGCATGCTTTTTAATGACTTCTGCTTCTCAACTGAAGACTTGGCGGAAATTAAAGTTGACTCATACCGTTAAAATCATACTGTTCCCTTGGTACCACCATCATCTTGTTACTACTAATTCCTCAAATTGAAATGATCTTATATTTTTGACAAGATGCTTCTATTTGAATGTATCTACATGAATACAGTTGTTACAGACTAATGTAGGAAAATAGACTGCAGCCAAAACATAAAATGCACACATTGAGCCAATAAGGCAAGATAAACAGTGGACAGGAGTCAGAGCCAAAGACAACACCAGTGGAGGAGAAAGTGTCCTGCTGGCATCAGGTTTCTCAGAGTAAGTGTTATTTGAAAAGCAGCTGAAGGGTGACACTCACTATCACTCCTACCACATCTCCTCAAGTCTTCCTCCTCTGCTCACTCCACCATATGTTCTCTCTCTCTCCCTCTCTGCAGGCTGCTCTAAGTGCCTTGAAACAGCTGTCGGAGCAGGGACTGGACCCAGTGGAAGTCAAGGTAGGCCACAAACAATGGCCATCCCTTGTACATGTACTGGGGTGAGACCATTAGGATTGACTGTTTGCAAGTAATAGGATAAAAACTCATGATGGTAACATAGTTTACAATCAATAATCAATACTAAAACAAAACCAATTTTTTTTTCATCAGTTCCTCTGCAATAATGCAGTCCACAGTGTAAGACTAATGTATGTTTTAATTTTGTTGTTTTAATTTTCTAGCCCAGTGTCAACCAGTTCTGATGTTAAACAGGAAAATATCTCAGTGTATTTCCTTTGGCAGGAATATATATGGACATACTCTCTCCTTTTTATCTTATAAAAAGTAGGTCAGTATTTCATGTTAAGACCTTTTGATACCAATTACCTATATATATATAAAAAAAATCATCAAGAGCCCAGCTGAACTGTTTGAGTTAATGCGCCAATGCCCTTACAGAGTTACCGGAAGACATTTGGTCCACAGTGTTCTCTTAATGGAAAGTCTACTGAAGGCGTATGATACATTTACATGCACTGTCATCCTGTGTGTGCTCAGAGCTATGCACGCTGCTTATCTGTGCCCAGGCTTCACAGTAGCAGCAGTCGTCTCCCATTGCCTCATATCCTTCCTCAAAAGGAGGAATCCCAGGCAGATTTTTTTTGGAAAGTACAATCTAGCATTTCTCTGTTATCTTAGAAGGTGTGTCATTGGCAGAGTCTGGGCAAGGCGGATTTCGCTGTGCCCTGGAGTCAGTCTGAACAGAGACTGCTGCAGTAGTGCTCCAACTTCAGGCAGTAGTGACTAATGCCATAGACTGAGGCCAAGGTGGTAGCACTTACACTTTCACCTGTGCACTGCTTAAGCACTCATGTTTGAGTCAGCTCAGACACAAAGCAGATTCAGGTCAAGGACTATCTAAATGTGTGGTCACACTTCCAGTTTCAGCGAAAAGGTTCACTTACCAGAATCTGTGTGCCAAATGGGAATTGGTGATCCATTGAAGTCATGAAATAATCACTTTCAAAATTCTAAAGGAAGTTACACAATTTTGAAACTGCTCAGATAGTTGAGAATACAGTTTGTTTTCACAGCAAATACAGGTCCTCTATTATTTAACAGTAAACATTTGACATGATTAAGCCTTTAGGAGTCATGAGTCAATTTGGTCAAATGTGACTGAAGAAGCAGAACACATGTTACATTTTTTATTATAGTGTATTTTTATTGCCATTGTCCTTTGGCAGAAATGTATTATTGTGGTTCAAATGAGCAGGTCTAACTTCATATGTTTGTGTTTGTTTGCAGAGCGAATCAGACTAAACAGACTAACTCAGGCACCACCACTCAGGTCTGCAAGGATTCAAAGGCTGTCGTCCAGGAGCTGACAACCCTCCAAAACCCACCCTTCCCTCCCTCCCCCCTCCACACAAACCTCCAGTGACCCCTCCCCCACACAGTGTCCCCCCTCCCTCCTTTGTTACCCCCACGATCGCCACTGTATCCTGCAAAACCTGTCAACATGCAATAGGGTGGATGTGCACCGAGAAATGACCGACTATAAAACACAACCTGAGTCTATGTGAAGACAACGCTATTTTAACACGTTTATGAATTATTTCTGTCAAAGAAAACACCGTTATGAGATTCATGCATGGTACTGTATGACAACAAGGGAAATGCATAGACAGTTTCCCTAACCGATATGGTATGGTTAAAAACAAATATGTACATCATGCCATTCAGAAGATTTCAAAGGGGTGAAACCAACTTGCATACAGTAGCTTACTTATGGGGGTTCTGTTCTATTTTTATTTCTTTTTTGTTATTTTATTAATCTAACAATGCTTGAGTACTGTATTTAAAATTAACCAATGCCAGTGCTGTGAAAGTTGTAGTTGTTGTCTTCATATATAGTCACCCAGCTTACCTTGTATGCTGATTTAAAAAAGAAAAAAGTAAATTCATCTATCTATATGGATGTGTATGACTTGCAAGAGTATCATATTCCAGAAAATAACACAGAAATTTCTTTTCATGTGGACGAAAAGGACAACACTGGTGTTAGCAGTAATCAGTAGAAGTGTGACAAACAGGAAGTAGAGGATGAGCTTCACCTGTATTTCCTGTATGGTCTTTTTTAACCAACTCCATGGTCAGGCATAGCATCACTGGAACGGAGGCACTGTTGTACTACTTTATCACACAAAAGGCCAGTCACTTCAACAGTGGCAGTTCACATTAACGACAGTCAAAAGTTGTAGTATCCATAAAAGCTTGTGAGAGCTTTGTTTGGGCGTCGTGCCAACTGCATGGCCTCCAGCAATGAAAGGTCCTCTCCATTCCAGTGATTTTGTGTCAGTGGACCACCCCCCCCCCCCTCCCCGTCCACAGTTTTGTCGATCACATCTACACCCATTGTGTGTGTTGTATTGACCCGTCAAGGCATCAACTGGGTGCTTTTAATGCCTGCATCTTTTTGGAGCAGAGACAAAACCCTCTCCCCAAAAGGCCACTATGAATTACTTGTTCACTGACATTGAGGATGTGTTGTCTTCGCTGTGAGTGCAATAGTGTAATACGGCTGTTTGTGTTACTGAAATGCAGTAAAACCACCTCAGTTCATGTGGAAAAGAGCTACGTTTCTGCGTCATCTTTTATCATTAAACAAATTCACTATAATTAAAACTATATATGCTATATATAATATGCTATATATTTTTCAATAGCAGCTTTGATCAGTAAAAATGCATTATTTGAGATGTCTATAAAGGTAGGTAATTCATACATAAACCCGTGTGTGAACCAGAGTATTTCATTAGCTAGAACAGTCAACTTGAATTAACTCAAAAATAGTAGATATGTTTTGGGGTATCTGATAATGTTTTGAAAACAGTATTACAACATCTATTCATATGAAACTTGTAACCATGTAATTTTTACTATGTGTGTGCTAGTTCAGGTGTAAAAATATTTTTAAATAATTTAATATTTTCAAAGGTCTCTTTCATGTTAATTACCTCAAAATATGTGTTTTATTTGCCAGTTCTTCTGATTTCAAGCCTAATAGACTCATGTCCCAAATGACAGCACACTCTGAACTGGACCATTGTCATAACATAATGTTTTGTGCCAGTTGCCTCACCTCCAGTTGTTTCTGTGTTGTAGTGTCTGCCTGTTACACAGATGAATGAAAGCACATGACAGCCTAGATCTAATTTAACTGGCTGACTAATGGACTGGGCTGGCAGCTACATGTGCTAGCCATTGAGACGTGGGGCGTTCACACACATTAGCAGACGATCTCTATTCCAGAAGTCCAGGTAGTAGTGGCGCTTGGGACTTTAGCCTTGAGATGAATTGCCCTGTAGTGGTAGCCAATATGGGAAGTGGACCTTACTGCCCAAAAATAGAACCAAATCAATGAGACTGGGAGGCTTGTCCGTTCTAGGCAAAGCAAATGCCACACACATTGATTTTTACCACTGACTTATGTGCAATTGACCACCTTGAAGTCCTCTGAATAAGTGGTGTATTAACAGCAGGATAAAGATTGTCCTTTAAGTGTTGATGGATGTGTAAGAAACATTTCAATGCAAAATCTAGTGAAAAGCAATTAGTGTGAAGATTAGAGGGATTTGGGGGAAACAGTAGCTGGAAGCAGTTTGCAGCAGCCAGCGTTGTTCCAGTAGGAATCAGAACTGTCAATACAAGTCTTCTTCATATTACAGCTAATCTGCTTGTGTGCAACTTTATCCAGTTCAGATTAGTCACGGCAGAGGAGTCAGAGTTGGGATGGGCCATAAGTTTGTGTTGTAATGAGCAGAAAAGAGTGTCTGGAGTATGTGTTCCTTGTCCTAAACCGGGAAATCCATTGGTTCTGTAGAGACATCAGTGTCTGCTCAGCTAATAGATGGTTTCCCACAGTGGTGTGTCCCGTTTTCAAATCAACAGCTGTGCCATCTGCCAATAAGCATTTGTTTCTGGTGTGACCACATTCTTCTTGGCTTCAAAAGTGTATGCCTATTTCTGATCATCAAAAACATTGTTTAATAATTGTTTGTATTTGTGGTCAGTAATAAGGAGGACACTGGTTTGATTAGGGGGATGTTTGAGATTCTCCTTAATTGCACAACACACAAAGAATTATTGTCCTATCTATATGTCTATATCAATTCATTTAGAGGTAGAGCTCTGTTGATCAACTAATTGTGACTAGTTCACTAAAAATGTGCTTGTAGTCAGAATCAAAATCAGAATCTAATTTGTCTTTCATTTACTAATTCTGAATTGCACAAGGACATTCTTGAAGCTAGTTACAAGTGGGGCTTATGCTAATCCCCATGTATTGCACTGAACCTCTGAATCAGTTTTAGTTTCACAACAGAATGGAAGATGTGAAAGTGAAAGTGTGGCTGTTTTGAAGGTAGCTTAAAAAGGTTAAGTTACCGTCAAAACAGCCACGCTTTCACTTTTATTCCTAGTTCAAAGGTAATGATGACAAAGGCTTTAATAATCTAATTTACTTTATTATTTTAAGTTAGGTAGAGACACTAAACATCAAAACCACATTTTGCTCAGTTCTAGAGCAGTCCAGAAATTATTACAAAATAAGAGACATTGTGATACGGTCAAAATAATAAGAAAATTAAGAGGTAGAGGATTTAGGCTCATCTTTGTGACTAAGGAATCAGGCCTGTTGGAATGTATGCTTAAAACTATGCATCAGACAGTGAGATCAGACAAGTGGGTTGTAGTGTATTCACAACATGAACATTTTACAGGGACGGACACTTGTGCTACTCACATTACTGCTGTGGTAGCCATTGGCCTGTCTGCCTATGAAGGAGAGGACTTAAAATTCAAAAACATATTGGTAACATACATTTACAATATAAACATTTACAGAGGATACACATTCTCTCCATAACTCTTATTTCCTCTTTGTCTCAGTACAGTTAACATGACACACATGCTGCTTCGGCCCAGGACACATACTCCATTTTAAAGTGAAACTCAGGAGCGAGTCACAAGCCACTTAGTCCCATTTGGAATGTGTAGACTTCACTGTCAGAATGTTTTGTGTTCAGAACAAAACTTTGATGTCATGTGAATTTTATTATAATGCCTAAAATAGACGAGGGATGCTGGTAGGTCGCTGCTGAATTGACCCAACCCCACACAGAAAGGTGGCAGTGTCAAAATTACAGTGCATGTCTACAAAAGTGAAAATATTTACTGTTCATACAGCAACATACTGCATATTCACAATGACTCTAGATAAGGCTGGTGACTACATTAGGTAAATAGTTGATTATTGGATACCTTTTCTGCATGATTTTTTAAAAAACTAGTGACAGAATATAGATGTTTTCTTTTACAAATAATACGACAAAACAAAAGTCAAATAAATCTTTTGTGTAGTACACAGCTTTCTTTGTCCCAGAGGAACAATATGGTAAACCTTTGCATTTGCTCAATGCAAGTGCCCCAGTCTAAAGTCAGTCTGCTCTCCCTCTGTTGTCCCATTATCATCCACAGTGGTTGTTTCCTCACTTGCAGGTTTATGTGCGCCCTGTGCGGGTTGCAGACAGCGCCCTCTAGATCCCATTCTTTGCTTCATTGTTGTTCATGGCCTCTTTTCTTTGAGCTAGAAAGGGGTACATGCATTTGTCGGCACCAAGGAACCGGTACATGCAGACAATGGCTTCAAAGGGCAGGATGCTGAAAACAAAGAGACCTATTAGTATTCGAAGAGAGTGAACTGGCCTCAGAGCTGCTGTGTTTAAACCAGCCTCACCTTTTCATGAAGTTCACCATATAGATGATGCGAGGAGTGCAGACCATAGGCTGGTCTGTCAGGATAGCTCTCATGGCCTGCTTCACACAAAACTCAGGCTTCAGCGGGGGCAGGAATGGCTCAATTTCCTTTCTAAGAAAAAAAAAAAAAGATTTTTTTTTTTTAGAAAATAAATCAAATCTACATACAAGTAGACCTATAACAGTGCACCTGTTAGGGAGTTTCCCCAATAAACTATGTGTAAGGTGCTGATCAATGACCAATATGCAGCAAAGTAATATTGAATTTTAAAACATGAACTGACAAAGAAGCCCACCTTATCCTACAGCCCTTGAACATGCCAGTATCCATCAGGTAAGGGCACACCAGCGTCATGTTGATGCCATCCTTCTCTGAAGCTTTCAGTTCATGGCTCAGTGATTCATGGAAGCCAATGGCACCAAACTTACTGGCACAGTAATCCTACGAGAATAAACAGAGAACAGGTTAGCCCAGTAAAAGCATAGGAACCAGGGAGAGCGCATTATCACACGCCCCACGGGCATACACGGCTCTAATGATACAGAGACAAAAGCCAGCCAGCCATTGCACTGCTCTACTGTTTCAGGAGCATTCTTCTACTGGGCTTCAGGAGTCTGCGCAGCTTGGCCAGAGCAGTTTGATGTGGTTCACTGTGAAGTAGCCTTAACAAGAGCACAGGCAAACACAGATGCTTGTCGATAAAAAATATGGATATAAAAGAGAGATAACTTCCCACATTACACGGTAGATTTCCTCAAATTAAAACACAGTTCAGGAACCACTTCTCCAATGCACAATGGAGTGACACTGAATACATGTCTGTTTTGGCAAGGATAATAAATGCATTGATACAAGCATATCAAAAGTGGTGATTCATTTTAGTAGTGTGCAGCACAGCCCTAAACTATTTTCATATCAGTCTTAACAATTATAATGACAGACTTTAGGAATAGTGTTTATAAAAAGTCAAGTCTATTATAACAGGAGTGAATACTGAATGTTGGTCACAAAGCAGATGAAGATGTCTCTGTCAGCTCATTCCAGGGCCTGTTTCCAGTTGAGGGACACTGACCCCGTCTCAGTGTGTTAATTTGGCACAGAGCATGCTGCAGAAAAGCACTGGTTTCATTTGGTGGGAACTATGGCAGAGTGCTGTGTGTATGATACCAACCTCCACTCCAGCTGTGCTGAATAAACCCAGGGAGCTGGCAACTGTCACAATGTGTCCATGATTCAGTTCCAGCATCTTGGGTAGAAACGCCTTGGTGGTCTGGAAACAGACAGAAAGACAAAGATTAGTTCACTGATGCAGTTTGTCTGTGCCAAAGGCCTTTGATCCTCTGCACCCCCCTATCTGCCTTGCTCCATGGAGACATCTGAAAGGATTCACAAGCTGCATAAAACAGAAATAGACTGACTTCTGGAGGAAGAGACATACAAATATGATGGAACAAATACACATTTCCCATATTAGCACACTCTTTGTGAGGGGACAGGACAGATCCAGCGTTCCCACACAGATCTGATACCAGGAGAGGCTCTGCTGTGAAGAGCTGCTGACAACACCAATCGCAGGCTTGTGTTCCCTCGACTGGCCTAACAGTGCACCTGAGCCCTGACTGTTCCCACACTGTCCTGCGCCTGTCGGGCCGCACTCAGAACAACAATTGCACAGAGACAGGTGCAGAGACAGGCGCACATATGAAAGGGGATCAAAGCACTGCCACGTGAGAGCTCAAGTGCTTCAATCTTCCCCCAATCAGAGCAAGAAAGTGAGAAATGCAACACCAGGGAAAGGATTAGAGAGGAAGAGTCATTGATTACATTTGATTAACCTACATATCCCCTTCCCACTGGAGCAGGGGGCTGCCTTTGGAGCTGCCCTACACACAGCATGAGCCAATCAGCAGGTGTGACATGTGATGGCCAGACAACAGTGATAGGAACTGACCAATTCCTCTCACAGCAGGGGGCAGCAAACAACCACCAGGGCTTTTCTGAGGACAGCCTTGTTTATTCTCTGTATACAGCAGCTCACATTCGACTGGTTTGAATTAATGTCACTAGGGTTACCCTCAAAACAGTGTGCTTTAAGTACCGATATGAGACAAGCGATAAACAGTCAAAACTGGAAACAAATTTGCAAATTATTCCAACTGTAATTTGGACATTTGTTGGCGATCAGCTTTAGTACATTTGGCTATTGCCTAACTATTGACAAGAACCTTGATTCTGTTGGGAATTCATTACTGAACTTTCCTATAATTTTCAAGTCATATAATAAAAGTACAGTTTTAGCATAGCTTTTAGTATGAGCCTGGCTCATGTACTTTTCACTAGGTAGAAGGATTGGGCCAGAGAGCATGGTACCAGGTAGTACAGGCCATGAGAGCACTGGCAGGGGAGGGAAGCGCTCATTAAAACTGCAGAGAGATTAACTGCATCAGACCTGCTGGATTTTAATGTAATCTACATTTTCTGACTTGTGTATGAGAAGAAGCAGTTTGAAATATGGATTTGCTTAGTTATTCTGGCATAAAACTGGAAGCATTGCATCATATCTATTTTAAGAAGATGACCTCAGTGTTTGAGATTCATTTTGATGCCAGGTATAGCTGATGCCAAACATCTGTACTCTTACAGGACATGCACATGCAGTCGTCATTAGAGGCCTAAAGTGAGGGGTGCAAGAAACTGAAACCTGGGCAAAAGCTGAGAAAGGCCGTGTTGAGCCAGAATGGCAGTAGATGACGAGGGAGTTGCGTGCAAACTAAGCATTAACTTTAGATATGCCGTACCCATCTCCAGCCAAAGCTCCTACTTAAAAATGACTTGATCTGGCTCCACACCTTGCTGCTGAAGCCAAGTTTCAGCGCACAATTTTGCTGAGTGGTTGTCTTGGCCTACACAGGACGGGGCCAAACGTGAGCCTCCCGCCCGAAACGTCCTGCTTCTCATGGCAGCTCTGGCATGTGGGTATGACCTCCGCTGACCTTTCAGACACTAAATGTGTGAAAGCAACCGGGGGCTCGTGTCTTACATCAGAGCGGCCGTAATTGGGTCTCAACGCTCTTGTTCCGCTAAATTACTCGCCGACACAGCCAGGGCCTCCACCCTAAACAAGGGTACCCTGCTCCCCGTACACCCCTGCTAATTGGTTGTGTGCCCCCAGGAGCATTTAAGCCACACAAAGCATCTTGCAGCTGGGGTGTCAGGCTGCATTAGCGCTAACGCCTCATCGACACAAGTATGAACAAAATATTGGCCCTCGCTTTGGGCCAGATGGTCATTTAATTGGGCTGACTTCTCCCTCAACGAGAGAGTCGAGGCACTGCACCGGAACTATTCTGATGCTACAACAGATCATGGAATTTGAAAAGGAGGTTTGGACTGCACACCGGGCAGAGTGGAAGCTGTGGTCACTTGGTCCAGTCAATCCCATTTGTCAAATTCACTTAAAAAACTAAACAAATCTGTAAAGCAGGAAGGAAAAGCTTTGAATACAGACAATTGGGCAGGCAATTAGGCTCTTGATGTGAGACTCAATGTGGTTCGTTGACAGGGAATTAGCCTGAAGGTCTCGAGATGTTAACAAAAAACTCCAAAATAGATACACATAGTGATAATTAGATACTATAGATAGATAGATAGATAGATAGATAGTAATTATCCAAATATAACAGGTAGAGTACATGTGAGACCTTCTTAAATTGATGCGGAGCTCTAGTGTGGGCCACAGGTGCACCAGGGCTGAGGAGGGGCCCATATGAAAACCAGTCAAGTAGGACCCTTCTGCCTGGCTGCCCCCTTTCTCTGGCTACAGCAGGAATGTGGCCTGCGGAACTTGGCTCTTGTCGTCTGGCATCTTGTCAAAGCCGATCCACAGACAAGAAACCAATTGTCAGATAAAGTGGGTCAGCAGCGGCTTACCATTACCCTCTCGCCTGTGGACGCGACCAAACCACTTTTTTACTTCCTCATCTTTCTTCCCACTGCGCTTTTCCCGCCGCCATGCCACCCGACAAAGGAGATATAGTCTAGGAAGCAGGGGCTTAAGCCTGCATATTGTTCATAAACCACCTGTTGATAAGCGTTTCAATATGACTCTGATGACTTCCTTTCATGTTGCTCCTGCCACACACAAACTCCAGATGTTGTTACTCTGCGTCGCTATGACTAAATGCTAAAATGGCTTGATCACAAATTGCAGGCTGGAGTAATGAAACTACCAAATTAAATGTGATGACCCCATGCTTATTATAGTACAAGACTGAATGAGATTGAATCATAGTCTGGCATCTACACCCACCATCTGATTATATTGGGATGTCAATTGGGCCTTTGAACAGGCTGATAGTAAAGTGCACATATTAAGATGTATTTAAAATTAAGTGCACTGTAACTTTTTTTTTCAGAGGGTACACCTCCTGCTCTTCCCCATGCATGTTTGTAATGGAAAGAATTTCCCCTTAGGGATGAAAAAAACTAATTTGGATTTAAATCCCCATGGAAACAAGCAGGTGGTAAAATGTTACACAGTGCACCTTTACAACAAGCACAACATTTAAAAACAATAAAATATATGTACAATACTTTCAGATATGCGACTAAATAGCAGTTCAAATTGATATGATTTCTTGTAATAGTACAAACTAAATTACAGCTTGTTCAGATAATGCACACCAATTGCAAAAATTTAAAGCTAGATAGGAAAAGTTGGAGAGGAGTTCTTACTCATAACAACTTGAGCCAGCAGTACAGTAAATGTGTGTACAGGCAGAAAGCTGACAGGCCCTCTTCAGCCTAATCTCTATTCATGGAGCTTGTGTCTTTAATGAACCACATCTTCCATTCGGCCTGTCGCTACTCATTAAATGCCTCCTTCATCTGTTCCTTCACACCCTCTACCCAAAATGAGAGAACACAAACAGACACCCCCTTAAAAAACTACCACACAATGAGATGACTGCAATAAAGAAATGTGCACATCTCTTCATCATAAGTCACACAATACAATGAACGATGCATAAGAGCATTTCAGACAGGTGTGGGGCAAGCATCAGAGTTACACAAACCAATTTGTGTGCAGTCACCGTGGGAGAAACTGTTGCCAGGCAATCTGATCAATTCTCATGACTACATAATTAGGAACACAAAGGGTGGGGGGCTTAAAGGAATGAGTAAAAAAAAAAAATCTACACTGACAATGCAAGGAAGATTCTGTGTCAATACAAAAATGATTCTAAAATGCCCTTGAAAAATGTGATTTAATAGTAGTGCACCACTTCCTTCATCGTGTGCCTCTGAAATATTTAGGGAACATTATTCAGTAAACACCACAAGCACTACCACCTTAAAATTAGATCCACAACTAAACCAACATGAAAATCCTGTTCCTATCAGTGTCATAATCTCAGAGGGAAATCTTATAGAAATGCGGTTTGGAATAGCAGAATACCTTTTTGATGAGAAAGAAACGTGGAAATCTAACTGCATCAGATAAATATACATAATTATAAGAAAGAGTTGGGACAGTATGCACACCTGTTGCCCCCCATTTCATGACTATTAATAACATTAAAATCGAATATCAGTAAACTCACCCAAAAGTGCGCATGGCAGTTGACCACCATGGTGCGTTCGATCAGTTCATCAGGACACTCCAACAGATGGTGCCCGGAGACCACACCGGCGTTGTTGATCAGTATGTCCACCTCTCCCACTTCACGGCGCACCTTCTCGGCCGTGGAGTAAACGCTCTCCCGCTTGCCCACATCGCACACGTAGGTGTAGACCTGCGGCTGAAATGGTGGGACTTCCTCCACTCCCCCGACAGGTCCTAGTGGAGGAAAACGAGAACATTAAAAATGAAAACATTTTCAGGTTCAAAAAAATGTCTTAATTTTCACTTCATGTAGACAGATCAGTCTAGCATCTTTTTTTCTGCATTTAACGCAACCCGAACCAGATTAGAAGTAACACGTTTCCGCTGACCGTGACTACCAACATACCTCTATGTAACACACTTCACACCTACCGTCTTTAACCACAGGAGAGTCTAGTTCGTGGTAAATCTGGCGCACCATCTCCGCCGTTTCCTCGTTGCTCTGGCTGTTAATGTCCCATAACACCAGAATGGCCCGTCTCCGAGCAAACTCCTTTGCAAAGAGCCGCCCGAGGCCGCTGCCAGCACCGGTGATCACGCACACCTGTCCCGCTACGCTCTTCTCCTTTGGTTTGACCACCCATTTGGCCCCGGCGGCCACAAACGCCCAAAGTACCTTGAGAATTACCACGAAGAACTCCGCGAGGATAATCATCATTTCTAGCTTTCAGTGGAGGTAATAAAGCCAATCTTAGTGCAAATTATTTGCCGGAGCCCTTAAAAACACTTGTAGATACCGTGCGTAAATGCGCTCAGAGTGAACCACTCGCTCTTGTTTCCAAGCGGAGTTGGACAGATCTGTGAGCAGCTGTTTCAAGACACACCGCTTCCTCTGCTGCTCCTCCACTCAACTCATCCTTACGCACATCGCGCTCCCTATTTATTCAGTCCACCCATCAGAGCTAGGACCCAATAGGACTGAGACTAGGCGCTTGTCATAAGTAAAGCTCCGCAACCACGTACGTACATTAAATGTGATGTAACCCCAGAGGATTTACTTTATTAAATTAATTGAAATGTTTTTAATTCTTGGAGCTGTTGATTGCACTAGGGTATCTGGTATAAGATTGCCATCAGACTAGTCCATACGCATCAACAAGTCACCAAGTTTCTGTTGATCTAAATTAGCAGCGCAAAAATAAACTGCTTCATAAATTAATGTTTCTGGGCATGAGTGGTCTATCATAAGATCATGTTTGACTGAAGATTTACGCAGACATTTGGCTGTACTTCAACGGGGTTTGCTCATTACGCACTGAGTGCTGGCCGAAATCCAGGCGCACATTAACATCTAGGATCAGCTGAATTGTTTCCCTCCAACCGGTTTGGTGCAAAAGCATTCGGCTTACAGAACAGGTTCTAAAAAATGCAATTATCAAAATGAAACATTACAGTGACAGACCAGAAAGGCTGCTTCTTACATAAAGTATCAGAATTTGTATTCCGATGATGGAATTAGTCAAATTTCTCCAACGTAGGCTATATTTTAACTTATACTTAACTCATAGCTCCTAAATGTGCTCAACAGTCTTGCAACGATGTGAATAATAATGTAGTTCAAAGTCCACTGCTGAGAAGCTCCCCTTGATTTTGGTATAGTGAATGGGAGAGTTGCTCCCTCTTCTGTTTAATTGCGTACATTACACGAGCACTTGAAGAGGAAAACCATGTTGTTATAAACGAGAATTTTTAAAAACAGTAGTTAATACGTTATTTCACCCGCAAGATAAAGCCATGATTTTGGTTGTATTTTCCTTTCTATTTTTATAAAATGGAATGAAAAGGCATTGTGAAGGGCGGCTCGTGGGGTCCTCTAAACCTTTAACGCGCACATGCGCAGCTATAGATTTCTCTTTCTCGGTGGACACAATGGCGGACACAGAGTGAGTGTTTACCGCTGTCACAAAATCTATGCCCATCTTGTGTTTAAATAAACGTTTTAGTTTATTTTGTGATCTGTATGAATGGTATCGTTGGTATACTTGCGCTCTCTAAAAGTATTTGTGACTAAACCTTAGATTTAGAAGTTTGCTGAGCTTCTGTGGCTGTACTACCTTGTTACACAGCTCCAAGTAAAACATGGCTCTCGCTAGTTTCCACATGTACTTAAAATGTCAACAAGTCACAGGTTTTACTGCAACTGTATTAATGCTATGCGAGTAATTTGGTGATCACCTTTATCCGAATTATTTGCTTTACTGTAGTAAAGGAAATGCCGGTACTCATAACGCGAGCCGGCTAGTGACGGGTTAGCTTCTGAGTTCATGATGGCACATTCTACTCTAATTTGCTTCGTTTACTGTCCGCACTAACTGCTTCCTCACTCTTTGTGTTTCTTACCAGAAAAAAGGTCCCGGCGGTCCCTGAGAGCCTTTTGAAAAGGCGAAAGGCCTTTGCCAAAATGAAGGCCATGCGCATCAAGAAGCTCCTCGCTGACAAAAAGGTAAGTGCATGCTGAACGCTGGGAGGATGAAGCCAACACGACGGCAACAGTCAACGCTCGTCTTATGCCTAACGATAAATTTTGCATCCGACTAGGCCCGTAAAGTAACTAGGAAGCTGATCTACAAGAGGGCTGAGAAGTACCACAAGGAGTACAGGCAGATGTACAGAAAGGAGATCCGCTTGGCTCGTACAGCGCGCAAAGTGGGAAACTTCTATGTGCCATCTGAGCCCAAACTGGCCTTTGTCATTAGGATCAGAGGGTAAGTGCAGCAACTTGGAAGTGTTTGATTCATCAAGTGCATTGCCAGATAAAACCTAATTCACATCTAAGTGCTTTATAAATCTTTGTAAATATTGTTTTAATGTGGTTGATGATGCATTCTTTCCCCGACATATCGACTATGGTGAAACAAATTGTTCTTTTAAGCCAACTTTTCTGAAACCACTCAATTAAAAATGGGAAGATGTTTCTTCAACAGTTCAGATTTGCTCACTTCTTCTTCTCACTTTTGTCTAGTATCAACGGTGTCAGCCCGAAAGTCCGTAAAGTCCTGCAGCTGCTCCGTCTGCGCCAGATCTTCAATGGTGTGTTTGTCAAGCTCAATAAGGCTTCCATCAACATGCTGAGGATCGCAGAACCCTACATCGCCTGGGGGTAAGGCATCAAAACTTAGCAAAGTATCAGTGAACTTTTCCATGGAGTGTGGTTAATGATGTAGTACTTTTTTCCCCGTCATAACGACCATGATGATTACTCAAATTAAGCCAATTTTGTCTGAAACCATACCATTCTTTTTTTTTTTTTTTTTTTTTTTTTTTTTTAATGATCAAATTTGAGCATCCGATTGTACAATAACTTGAATAAACTCAAGTTATGCATTTCTCCAGGTATCCCAACCTGAAGTCTGTGCGTGAGCTCATCTACAAACGTGGTCATGGCAGGATGAGGAAGCAGCGCATTGCCCTCACAGACAACGCCCTCATCGAGAAGGCCCTTGGTAAGGTTAAAACCTTGTTTGCTTGTTTGAAATGTACTTTAAGAATAGTAACAATGAAGTGGTTTATGATGACAATTTTTTTTCCCCGTCTTATCGACTTTGGTGAGAACTACAAACTAAGCCAGTTTATTCTGAAACCACAAACTGTGAATCTTGAAACTGCTGTACCAGACTTTATGTAATTGAGCAAATTTCATGTAAAAGCTGCCCTTTGACAAAATTACACTGCAGCACACTGTCTGCTGCTAATGGTTTAATTTCTTGCCAACTTTATACAGTAAGCAGTGTTCTGATTGGTTGTGCTTGGCTAGTTCATCCCAGTTTCACAATGTCTGGAAAAAAATTCATGCATGTGCTCCTTAAATTAATGCATGTGGATAGTAAGCAACTTTTTTAAAATTACTTGTTTATAACTAGGGTTGAGTTGGACAAATGAAAATCAAGTATCCCAGCTTTAATATTATCTGTCCATTGTTAATTGCTATGTAATCATTACTACTGGTTTTGTACTTTTGCATGACTTTTAATTTCCAGGCAAATACGGTATCATCTGTATTGAGGACCTCATCCACGAAATCTTCACAGTTGGCAAGAACTTCAAGCCTGCCAACAACTTCCTGTGGCCCTTCAAACTGTCCTCTCCTCGTGGTGGTATGAACAAGAAGACCACACACTTTGTGGAGGGTGGAGATGCTGGAAACAGGGAGGACCAGATCAACAGAATGATCAGGAGGATGAACTAGAGAAAATGGTGAGCTGAAGATTGAGATGAAATGGCTTCAAAATGTGGTTAATGATGCATAATCTTTTTTCCCCATCTTATCGACCATGGTGAAACTATGCTAACCTAAGCCAAACTTGTCTGAAACCACATAGCTATACATTTTGGCATGTTAAAAGAATTGTTGTGGAGTTGTACTTAATCTTTGGTCTTTCTTTTTCAGGTTTCAGTGGACTCAAATTGTACAATAAAACATCTAAAAACACTTGTGTAGCCTTTTCTTTTTTTGATGAGCAAAACAAATCACTCAATACTTCAATATAGCTTGACTTTTAATAAGGCCATGAGAGGTTGAGGCATATACTTCGTAGGCTAGTGCTTCTCAAACTGACTTTTTTCATTACTGATTCAGTGACATGGCTTGGGCATTTTGAATTTGTAAATGTAGTTTTGTGACATTTCTTCCAAATGTGTACAGTATTATTGGTGTGGTATTGAAATTTCATTCAAATATACTGATGAGGCCACTTTAGAAAGATGAAGTCATTGCTCTGTAGGTCCTGGTGGCGAAGACTTGTTTCCATGGAGACGTAGTGAGTCGGTAGCGCTTTACGGCCGTGATCTGAAAACCAGCGTTAAAGAAGCCGTACTAATGAGCCTCTGATCGGTGTAGCGTGTTGGCGTTTTGCTATCGCCGTGAGAGTTTATCTGGCCTAGCTTCAATGGCAACTCCAACATGATGACATTTCAGGTTAAAACGGCAGCGGTTCCTACAGCCAAGGTCTTGATAGCTGCAGAGGGAGGCTCGAGTTGCAGCCTGCGCGGCCCGGATGTGCCTCAGTATCCCGCCGCCTTCAGGGAGCTCCGGACGATGGGCGCATCTGGAGGACATGCAGCTGTCAGACACAACATTCAGCTCAAGAGGTTTCCCGTCATACAGCCTTTGAGCAGTGAGTACGCGCCTTTTCACAGCAGGGCAGAGCGTTACCTGGTTTGACTTCTGCATCTGCATTAATGTAACTACACATTGCTAGCTTTGGATGGGGAGGTTATGTGCAATGACGGAAATCTATTTTTTTTGTCGTAGAACCGAGAGATCAAAAGTCCTTGTTCACTACATTCATTGTTGGAGGGTAAGAAATTGTTCATGTCTTGCATTTGAGCCAATCGATGAGTTTAATTAGACTACTTTTTCGTAGTAGAGGCATAGATTTCACTGCAGGTCGGTGGGGCTTGGGCATCGCGCGCACCGTATAAGCTGTCAAGCTCCCAAACTCTAACATTGAATATTTTTAGATCTCCTCGATTAGCCAAAGATGACCCACCACAGGCCAACAGCAGTGAACATGAGAGGAACATCTGTGGAAGGCACTTTTTGTTTGATACCCACTGTAAGTATATAGCCTCTATTATAACCAAAGTACACAGCAATGTTGTAATAATTAGCTTAATATAGTTTGTGTCCTTAGAATTTTAGTGGTACTATGCAGTAAAATTGCACTTGTACTTTACATTAACACCCGCAAGATGTCACTATACTACCCAAAATGGTCTGTCACCTGGGGCGTTTAAGGCAAATCAGCACTTCACACATGATGACACAGGGCTTAATAAGGGATTAATTATTTAGCAATGATGCAGTGCGCTGACCTGAGTGAAAGCATCTCTTTTCATTGTGCTTCTTACCTTCCGTGTTAATAGGTGTAAGGCCAGAGAGAACCAGATCCATGATTCCTCCTTTGCCAAAAGATTATCACGTGCATCGACCAGCCAACCTGCATCCCCTCAGCCTGCCCAGGGGACTAACCCACAGCCACAAGAGTGGACCTTTTGTCCTTGAGTAGGCATCCTTTAGTATAATGTGAATTTACCATTAACCACATGCATGTATGCTAAAATCTCCACTTAACAAGCCTTTTAAATGTCTTTGTTTTGCAGTTGCAATGAACAGTTTGAATTGACCACAAGTCCAGCCATTCTTGTTCCTTCCACATTTGTCCTCAATGGCAGAAACACCTTCCCCGTGGGAAACTGCAAACTCAGCAGGTACCTGTACTTACATGAGCAATAGATTCCCACTTCCCAGTTCCCAAGTAAGAACATAAACTTTTTATTTTATTTTATGTCATTAGGTCAAAGGCAAATTACCCAACCTACCACTTGCAGACTGTTAAGGAGACCCAAAAGAGTAAGTCATTGTCTATGTGCATATGTGGGTTTCAAGCAATGATTCTTTCCTGATTTGAAGGACTTTATGACCTTTCTTTATTCAAGATATATTTAGATTTGAACTGCAATAGTGCCATAACAGTGGTGTACTGCTATCATGTCAAGTCCTTCAAATCAGGCTGGCATTCACCTGAAACCTTTGAACAGGCTTATAGCCCCATACCTTTTTCAATTCCATTCAGTTTTCTATAATTTTTGTAATTCTGCTTTTGGCGATATGTATGTACAAATGTTTATCTGATTTTCAGTGGAAATGGGCCACATTCTGTACATTAGTCTCCTCAGTGCTTCATTGTAATCCATGTGTATCTTTCCCTCTGTGTTCTAGTCCAGACGTACGCAGACCCCGTGATTGGTGCTCCTCAGTCTTTCCTGCATCGTATATCAGAGCTGTCGTCTCTTCAGTGTGAGACTGTGCGACAGGAGAGGCTGAAGAAGATGAAGAAGCCTCGCAAACCGGCCTCCTGACAATCACCACTGCACCCGAGGGTCAACACGTCCAGTTCTGTGCCAAGGCTGTCTGAACTCAATAAAACACCCAGAGTACCCTGCTCCTTTCAGTGGCTCGCTCTGACAGCTATTCTGTCATCTATGATCTTAGTTTTCTGTGTAACATGGCTAATCTTCACATTCTGGGACTCTTGACACCCTCTGGTGGCAGTTGGACTGTACAACACAACACCTTACTGCATGACAGTACATTTATTTTTAGGAAGCTTAAATGCTCTTATGTGATATTGCCATATTTCTGACTGTTTTATTAAAATGTTACAGATATGCAGCACATGTTTAGCTTTTGAAATGTATAAACAAATTCATTTAAATTTGCTGCGTCAGATCATAATACCAGTGTCTGGCATGTTTAGCATAGCCATTATCGTGCCTTGGTAAAGGTCTTCCTGAAATAAAAAAAAAGTACATTTATTTTTTATTAAACAGTAGTGCCTGTAATTTGTGTTCCTTTTTCCTTGTTTCAGTGACTATGACCTAGAAAGCAGAGCCCTCCAGCCTGGCTGTGGCTCCTCTTCTGGAGGTTTTACTGTCCTTTTTATTTGGAGTGAAACAAAATGGCTCAGAACAAACAGTACACAATTGTGTCTTTAACAGGCGCCGCACAGAGGCTGCCCACAAGCGTATATCATTTCACCAGAACTCAGGTGAACTCGTCTGGATGACCTTAGACGACACTTTGGTGCTTCTATCGGCCGATTCTTGTAAAGTTGTTCCAATAATAAACACAATGTCTTAATATTTTATTTAATTTCAATATCATGGAATTATTGTCTTGAAAAAATAAAATAAAGTGATAGAATAAACTACAATAACAAAGAACAAGTTTTTTTTTTTTTTAATCTGTTACCTGTCTAACATTTAACTTAACAGAACTATGCAAATTTTAAGCTGTGTGACAAAAGATATTGAATCACTCTACGGAAGTACTTGAAAATATTTGATCAAAGCTTTCAGCTTTACATTTTTTTCTTAGAAATGCCTGCTATGGTGCAGATTTGATTAATATAATTTCACAGGCATATCAAGGTTTGCAACACTTCCACTGCTCTTAATATTTAATGAGATTTATGAAATTCAATGTCAAACATACTCTAATTTGTTTCATTCCTTTTTAGGTGGGACAGATCAACATCCTATGACAACCCACCCTTACATGTGCACTTGATTAGAAAATCCTCCTCCTTCCTATGTCACCTTTATGTTTTTTTTGTTTGTTTTGTTTCTAGAAGGTGGCACCAAGAGCATGACATACATTCTCAGTCAACAGTAATGACATTCACAATTTATTGAGGTAAGCCCAAATATCAATTTCCATTGTGGGTAAAAGAGCTTGGTCATTCAGAAACAACCAGCCCCATAAACTGATGTCACATACTCAGATTACTACCATCAAACATCCTACAAATGGAGTCAAAGTAGCTTGTATTTGTGTAGCCCTTTTTCATTACACACACTCCAAACATACATACATACACACACTAATTAATTACTAACTTACAGAAAAGGAGGAGTCAACTCTGCCATAAATGTCAGAGTTGTGGACAAAGACATTTATTCATATTATATTCGTTCATAGCCCTTATGGACCTATAATGTACTGTATATGTACTGTTGTTTATCCAGGTGTTCACAACATGAGTTATGAGTTGAAATATATCATTGTAAGAAATACACAGAAAGGACAGTGTCTACATTTCCTTTTAAGATCAAAAGGCAGTAAGGATTTGGTCAACAAACCATTAAAATGACGTTTACCTAGGCCATATGTTTCCATGGAGATGAGAAACTGTTTACATTCCCCACACAGGCGATGTGAAAAAACAGAAAAAAATACTGCTGCAAACTTGACAGTAGACTAGCTTGTTCAAAAGATTATAATGTCTAGTGTAGCTTCCATGTGCTGTAATCCAATTCCTTTGTAAACCGACACATGTAAAGTCCTAATTATTAGTCAGTAGACATGATACCTACTAGTATGTTACTCATGCAATGGGTACTCCAGTGTCACTCTAATCCACATGTGCCAGTGGCCTACTTTTTGAGCTGCTCAGAATAATGTACAGTGCACACTCTTGTTAAAGGGAGTAGACACTTCATAAAATATTTCATGAACTTGTTCGCATAAACCTGTTCATATCAGATAGGTCTATTTATTACACTTCAAACTACTGTAAGGTTAAGGTGTTGATTTATTGACAGTTATAGAAACTTTTATATGATTTAAATGTTGGTTACATTTTCTATTTTGGGTCATACCCATTATATCAGACTCTTCACTTTTTGTTGACATTTTCATTGTACTACAAATCAGACAAAGTGCAATGCTATTGTATAGGCCTACTACCTTTAAGCTTTTAGCAGTATTTACAGTAAAAATGTTTGTGCTTTAACAGATAGAGAGATCAAGTCAACACCAATGTCACACTAGATGTACACCATATCTTGTACCAGTACTATTTTGAAGCTGAAAGATGCTATCTAGCTAAATCTGTCCATGTTGGAATGTGTTGTTTTTGGAAACACAAGGCAGAAGTGAAAGTTTTCTTTGAATTCCACACTGGACACTTGATTCCCATAACTTTTTACATAACGAAAAGTCTACTGTGCAAACGACATACTATAGATTATGCTGAAATGAGAAAGCCAAAATGAATAAAGTGTCCTGTATTTGAAAAGTTATTTGTCATTTTAAAAAAATACATTGGTTAACATTTTTTCAATGCATCAATATGTTTATAATTAGTGTGATTGAGTCTGACAGGTGCAGCAGGTTGGGGGTCAGAGTCTGTCAACTGTACAGCACACATGATTTGATCTTTACTTTCAACTCCCTCAGTCCAAAGCAAACTCAGAGGATAAGATGAGCCTCACATGACACTGGCCACATTCTTTTAATGCATCTAAATTAAAAGGTTGTCACTGCATTAAAAACACACCATAGAAGCAACTGGTCAATGGTTGTCTATGAGCTATAATAGAGAGCCAAAGGATCATGTGGCACGTGCATTCGGTAGTGTAGCCGGGCCAAAGTTCAACTGTTGTAGCTTACATGTACACTGGCTTAAGCACTTGGAGGTCAGTGATGCTGCTGATGATGAACATAGCGGGGATGAAAGCTGTTAGTGCTGCTTCACCAGAACCACTTCAGGGTAAAATGTGGATCAAAGAATCTACAATGAAAGCTTAAATGCACCTTTTATTATTTGAATTTGACAAAAAATGAATTATCTTGTTTTAATAAGTCATTTCATTCACTGCCATGATTTTCTACAAATATCTGCAGTATTTGTAGGTTTAATTTACAGTTGTTTTTCAGAGTAGTTTATCTCCTGCTGATCAGTAAGGTCACATGTGGGTCAAAGGAGAAATTGTTTTGATGTATCCAGACCAACTCCAGACACTAGAGGTCAGCATAGCAACAACTTTAGTGGACATAATTAAAAACAAGGGTTTTGTCATGTATTTAATTAAAACTTTTTACCCCTAAGCTATCAGAAGGGCAATCAGAAGCATTAAGTTTATGCTATTGATGAATGGATCATTAATACCAGATTGTAACAATAAAGGTGCACTATATGTTACTTCTGTAGTGGAGGGTCCATCACCTGCTCGTCTCCTTGTAGATGTTTTTGCATCCCCCTGAATGCTTCAAAATATGGCATAAATATTGAGAATTTATTTAATTACAGGTGTTTTTGCTGCCTAAAAAACTCAGCAAAACATGCATTCTTACTGTAAAATTGCCTTGTGGCGCCACCTTGTCTCCATATAGATAAGTTTAATGACATACTCTGGGACATTTTTGGCAAACTATAGCTATAAAAAGTTACATAGTGCAGCTTTAATATAAACCTAAATGTATGTAGTAATTAAGTTTAGTTGAAACTTAACATCTTATTTTACAGCTTCCTGTACCGAGTAATAAATTAGGTTACTCCCAGATCTGCAAATAATGTCAAGTCTTCTAGACAGGGAGTGCAGGGAGCTGACACCAGTGTACCAAAGACACTGAAAATATTCACCTGCGGTATGCAAGCAATGCCACTGTACACACTGAATCATAATCCCAACAAGATGTAAGATAAAGTATAACATTCTTTGCAAATAGAAAAGGGAGATTTTCGATAACAACCCATGGAGGTGACAACAAGCAAAGGGTGGCTTACTGTTTTGCACTGGCCCCCTTGGCACAATTGTCTGGAGACCTGCCAAAGTGAGCACATTCCTGCCTTTCTCTTTGGGGATGTTTAGAGATTTGTGATGGCAAAGAATGGCCAGGAAAAGGCGGACAAGAAAGCCAGTGTGGTCTGCAAAGGGGAAAAAAAGTTACTAAATTAATAAATCTAGCTGATGAAAACATTGTTGGAGTATCTGGGAGTAGCTGACCCCTCCTTCGTGCTCATTGTCAGACAGCAGTGGGAGGGGAGGAGAAGGAGCTACATGCATAGTACAACATGAAGAACTTTGTGATGAGAGCTGAAATAATGGTGCTCTAAGGTTTTCCAGGAATTGCAATTGGGACAAACAGAGGAGAAGAATTCCAGTTTACAAAGGAGCTGCTATAATTCCTGCTTTTTCTTCTTTCGGCTATGACTTGAGCCAAGAGTTTAAAACATTTTCACAATGAGCAGCTCTGTGGAGTCGGTGTACCTGCTTCTTGTGCTGTATTCTCTGGGACAGTGTGCATTGGGAGGGTGTGCAGGTAAATGTTGCAGGGGAAGAGATATGAACTGCCTGACAACAGACTGGAGGATGGATAGAGTCTACGGGACGTGCTACTGCGATGAGGGCTGTGGGCAAACCAGGGACTGCTGCTTTGACTACTTCAATGAATGCCCAGGTTAGTTTTAAAGGAATTATCTATAGGTGTGTACATGCCTATAGATAAGCTGTTGTTTCAGATAACCAAGTTGCCGAATAGATAAGAATGTGTTGTCATGTATGAAAAGACGGTAGAGGTCAAGTGTATTAGTGCTGTGGCCATGGCAACGGTGGGCTTACAAGGGGAGGAAATGTTCAGAATTGTCTCATATGAGTGATACTTTTTGTGTAAATAAGGAAAGTCCATGCAACCTGGCTGTGCATACTTCTCTATATTTGTCCAAAAATATTGTTACCAAAACTAGATTGAAAAAATACAATTTATTTATTTATTTATTTATTTTTTACAAAAGTTTTGCATAACTTGAAAAATTATATAATATTTTCAGAAAAAAGTATTTTTTATTCACATATCAAGATCTTTACTTCGTATTGAAGTCGAGTTTGAAATTTTAGTATGGTGACAATACTTTACACCTTCAAATTCTTCTTCAACCTATAGGCTACATAAATTTTTTCAATAAAAGTTGGATTATGGATTATGTAATTTTTCTCAAAAATTTTGTTGAATTGGGAGTTTCTGGGTAACTGGGACTTGTGATCAATCTGACAGATCAAAGGTGATTGCGGTCTGTAAATGGGATTGTGATAACAAGCATATTGTATCTATAAAACACAATGATTACACTGTCCAACTGTGTACAGTCAAGGCAGTGTACTGTAATAATCTTACCACTAAATACCTTAGCAGTCCAGTGTCTAACCTTGTTTCTCAGACCCACATAATAGAATTAGTCCAAATATTTAAAGAATGCCATTTCTTATAGTGACTGTTACAGTAACAATCAGAGACAGAATGTAGCTAAAACAATATTTGCTCCACACTGGTAATGACTGATGATTAGAACTTCAAAGTGTGGTTATAAAAGCTGGGGTTATGGACATCACACGACTGCCCCTTTGGCCTGACTTCAGTGCCCTGTTGCTACATTTAAATCAATGGTTCACTGAACAAAGCTGGTTTCCTGGAGTTTAATAATCACACTGTGACTGTAATCTCAGGAAAGCAATATGTGTGTGCATGACATCTTCTTTCTTTATATTTTCATATTTCAGGCAATATTATCTTTAGGGGGTTAATGGTGTATTATGTAACTTTTCTGTTGGGGGTCTGCCGCCCACCTCCACGTTTCAAATAAGATGTTATTATTTTACCTAAAAAAAAAAAAAAAACAATAAAAGCAATAGTTTAATACAATGTAACAAAGCAAAAACTTCTTCACGGAGGCAGGTTGGTGACGGACCCCTGGCAAGAAAAGTTACATAGTGCACCTTTAAAAGTTTAAAGTTCTTTGTTATGACTTCCATTTTAACTGTCTTATGTTTTAGTGATATTCATATGTGATGTCTTACCAGCTCAGGACTGTGCGGTGAGCGAGTGGAGCTTTTGGAGTGGTTGTGCCAAACAGTGCCAGCCCTCCATGAGAGTCCGTGTGCGGCACACAGAGAGACAGCCTTCAAACAACGGAGAGCCCTGCCCCGCTCTGGAGCAGAGGGCAGGCTGCATACAGTACAGAGACAACAAGGGCAAGCCCTGTGCAGCCCACTCAGGTCAGGAGGACTCAGGACACTCATTTTGAAGTGGTGGTCTGAAGATGCAGTTAAAAAACAAAAACAAAAGAGAGACACAGAGTTTAAAATTGTGAGAATAAAGAATGCAAAACGACTCCTCAAACATATTGTGACTTGTTGAATTTTACATTAGATTATTGTTTTTGTTCCTAATATTTGAGACAAAGAAAGAAAGAAAGCAACCAAGACCAACAAAGTTCTACAAAGACACAAGTCTAATCCTGCAATTGTAAAGATTTGATTTCAGAACTTCTCATCATTTCAAGATTACAAATACAGATAAACTGTATACTACACATGTATTGTAAGATCTCTCAAAACACCTATCAGCCTAAATGAAGAAATACGTTTATTTAAAACTCTTACAAATAACCACTTTTGTGCACTTTTCACCACATCTTTGCATAATACTATTAATGATTAACCATAACTTTTTCTCTCTAGGTCCAGCATTTATCACCAGTATGGAGTTTGCCAAGGGAAGACCCAAGTATGACAGCTATGGAAACCCCCTGCACCCTGGGTAAGATTCACATCATTTATCTATTATAAATCTTCCCAACAACGCCCCCCGGAGTAATAAAGGTTCACTACTGCAGTTACAAAGTGTAACCCAAACCTATGAGAGGGAACAAAGATCTGTGCATGAAGTGACTGTTAGGTGTTTGCTCACCTGCATGTCTCTCCACACACAGTCTATGCTGAGGGACTGCCCACAGTCCTTTGAAATCAAACCCTGAATTTAATGATTCCGGCCTCATGAATAGAGCATAAAAGGCCTGTTTGGCAGTATGGGTACTGTGACCCATCAGGGTAGAAGTACTTCTCAAGATACTGACTCAAGTAAAAGTAGTTTCAGTCATTGCATCTGGTATTATTACAAGTGACAAGTGATAACATGATGTTCATCCATTAACGCACCTCTTGTCTACCTCTCTAGAAATCATATAAAGTTATTCTTCAACACCTGTTCATCCATCTAGATATCTATACTAGCCCGGGGGTGTCCAAACCTTTTTCACCAGGAGCCACATATGGAAACATAGATTTGATAGAGCCCCTGTATCTTTAATAGGACCGGGAACATTAATTTCAGATCTGTGTCACAATGCCACTTGGGTTTGATTGATGTTACAGTGCTAGAATTACTTAGATTTGTAGTATCCTAAAAGTAGCGGCAATTATAATGGCATAAGACCCGAGGGACAACAAAAATTGGTCTGAGGGCCGTATTTTGGCCATAGTTTGGACACCCCGGACTAGCCTAGACCTATTCTTCCTATTATATGATTTGATTAACACCCTGTAATCTATGCCAGTAGCTAATGATGTCGTTATCTTACCCTAACGGGCCTATCCCTCGGTAGCTTTTGTGTGGAGTTCATGCTGGAGTCTCGGACGCCACACTGCGCACTGCAGAACCGGCCCCAAACTCTGTGGATGCGCTATATCACAGAGGGCTTCCGGGTGTGCGTGGCCTGCGAGCCCCCCGCCATGAGGAACAGCAGCGCCAGGTGCCACGGAGACGGACTGGACGCACACAAGTATGAAGTTATGACGCCTCCGAGTGGGATCTGTCAGGGACGGGTCAAAAGGCATTTTCAATAAACCCGTCACGCATATATAGTCTCAATGTGACTTATTAACACTAGCCAATTAGCTAAATCCTGGTAGATTTTCATTTCTGTTATTCTACTATAGGGTATATTAATATAAGCCATTCTATGGTTAGAAAGTGTTCTTCTCCAGACAATACATTATTTTAACTCTGACTTTACAGCTTGAAGCGCACTACATCAAAAATACAACTAACGGAGAAAGTTAAGCCAATGCGTTGTGCTGTTATTTGGGCTAATGTCTTTTTTCTTTACTATTGTTCACCAATTACACTTTCACAAGTAGTCAAACATATATAACCAGAGTGACGAGTTTAGCATCCGCTGTGATCGAAGCCTACAATGGCCCATCATAGTTTGCTGCCCCCTTGTGGCTAAAGTATATTTGACCCTGTTGCTCAAATATACAGAAAATGATACAGATTTAGCAGTATCCAGCCAATCCTTACATTTAAATTATGTTTATTATTCATGATGCTCAACACTATGAAATGGTCATGATAAGGTATACTTTTGTTTTGTGTTGCAGAGAAGCTGTGCTCCACTGGCAGGCTCTGGGGAGCCCTCAGTGCAGTGGGACATGGAAGAAGGTTCAGAAGAGCAAGCACTGCAACTGTCCACCACAGCACAGTTTTGTCTTCATCTGATATAAACAATCACACCACTGTCTGTGAGCTTTGGCAGAGGCCAACTGAAAGCAAACATTTTAAATCAGTTGAGCTCATCTTTAATTAAGTCATTGCTGCTGATTTTTCAAATTTCAACTATGCATGATGTATTGTCACTGCCACTTATAGCAAAACATTTCACTTTAGCCATAAATATATTTTGCACAGAACTTTTATTCTACAAATAAATTTTATTATAAAATATGGCAAAATGTGCACCAAGTTTTGAACTGAAGTAATCTCAGTAAAAAAAATAAATATGCATAAAGAAAAGAAGGCTATATTATAAAAACAGTAACTGGCAATAATGACTTTTCAGTAAACCTGTACAAACTATACAAATGTAGTCCATCTCTGCCAGTTTAAACCACACTGGCCTTCCTTAGGGTTCTCCATCGGTCTTTGAGCATGACACCAGTGCGGTCCCCAAAGTCATAGTCCTGCAGAATGTGAGCCCACTGCCCCAACCCGTGACGTTTAACACCAGCAATGAGTTGTTTGTCTTCTTCCCAGGACCATTTCTAAACAAAATACAACAAATAGGATTGAATGACAACAGAACAACCACAATGACAATGGATGAAAATATGGAGCTTGTGTCTTACTGTGCGCGGTTTTCGCTTTTTGAGGTTTGTGCCGTCTGTCTCCTTGACATTGCAATGTGGATGGGATAACTCTGCAAGAAAAAAAAAAGTACATGTACAAACGTGGACAAAATTGTTAGTACCTCTCTGACAATGAAAGAAAAATCAACTATCATCACTGAAATAACCTAAAGCAATAACCCAAAACATGCTACAAAGGTGTCCAAGAACAGTTGATAGCGAAGGTCAGTTAAATAAAATCAATCAATGAATCTGCCCTGGGACTACAGGTGGAAATTAGCACTGATGCTACAACCTGGTATAATGCATCTCTCCTGCCAAGGTTAATGTAAAAATTGTGCACTGTCCCTGTCGCACATAAATAAATAAATGCATACATAATTATTTATTTATTTATTTAATTCCGAAATGTATCCAACGAAAATCAAACATTGCTTTTCACCTGTGGTTAAACACAATCATTAGAAAAAAAACAAAATAATGAAACTGGCCTGAACAAAAATTATGGTACCCTTATCTTAATATTTTGTTGCACAACCTTTTGAGGCAAACTCTGAAATCAAACAATTCTGTAACTGTCAATGAGACTTCTGCACTGGTCAACAGGTATTTTGATCCATTCCACGTGAGTAAACTGTTCTAGTTGTCTCAGGTTTGAAGAGTGCCTTCTCCACACAGCATACTTCAGCTCATCTTACAGATGTCTAATAGGATTGAGATCTGGGCTCACAGATGAGTCCAATGTTTTGTTCTTAGCCATTCATGGGTGTTTTTAGCTGTATGTTTTGGGTCATTATCCTGTTGGAAAACCCACCTGACCTGACCTATGACAGAGACCAAGCTTTCTGACACTAGGCCAAACATTTTGTTCCAAAATAACTTGATAGATTTGAGATTCCGTTGTACCTTGCACAGATTCAAGAAACCCTGTGCCAGATGCCCCAGATCATAACCAAGCCTCCTCCATGCTTCATAGTAGGGACAGTGTTCTTTTCTTGGTGTGCTTTATTTTTGCATCTGTGAACATAGAGCTGATGTGCCTTGCCAAAGAGCTGCAGTGTTGTCTCATCTGTCCAAAGGACATTTTCCCAGAAGCTTTGTGGCTTGTCAATATGCATTGTGGCAAATTCCGTTTCAATTTTTTATGATTTTCTCTCAACAGTGGTGATCTCCCATGAAGTCTACTTTGGCATAAACAGTGACGGATGGTGCGATCTGACACTGGCGTACCTTGCCCTTCGAGTTCACATTTCATTTCTTTGGAGGTTGTTCTGGGCTCTTTGGCTACCATTCGTATGATCCATATCTTGAATTTGTCATAATTTTTCCTCTTGTGGCCACATTCAGGGAGGTTGGCTACAGTTCTGTGGACCTTAAACTTCTGAAGAACATGTGCAACTGTAATCACAGGAACATCACGCTGCTTGGAGATGGTCTTATGGTCTTTAATTTTTCTTCTAATCTGCTAACACTTCGCTTTCTTTGGTCCATGTTCAGTGTTGTATCATGTCACCAAACAGCACAATGGCAGCTTTAATAGGCAGACTGACTAAGGACAAGTTTGAAGACGCTTGTGATGCCAATTAGAGGACACACCTAAGTTTAACATGTCCCTATTGTCCAATTACTTACAATCTTTTCTAGGGGTACCATCATTTATGTCCAGGCCAGTTTCATTAGTTTGTTTTTTTAAATTCTGTTGAACCACAATTCAAAAACAGTGTCTGATTTTCATTGGTTATTTTATTTATTATTGCTTTTCTCAGTTTGAAGTTATTTCAGTGACCATTGTTAATTTTTCTTCAGGGGTACCAACAATTTTGTCCACGTCTATATTTCAACATGCTGCTGAATAACAGAATGACTGCACTTTTGGGCTAACTAGTTTACTAGTACCCAAACAGACAAACACTTACCAATCTTGGACAGTCTTTTAAGGCAAACTGAGGGCTTTTTGCATGCTTCTGGGGTCCATATGTCACAAATTCTAGTTGCGAGAAGTCTGCGTTTTGATCTATAGACATAAGCAGAGGATTTTTTTTAAATTCACATTATGCTCCATCATGGAATTATTAGTGGAATGAAAATAAAAGTAAAAAATATTAATGCACGTACCTAGCAAATAATGTATTATCTTCATTCCTGTTTAAAAAAAACAGGATAAAATTAATAAAACATGCATAAAAAGTGTAAAAAAAAAATACAATGCATACTTCTTGCAGGTGAGATTCTTATAATGATATTATCTAAAAAGGCAAGGGGGTAACCCCAAAACTCTGATGAGATTACTGTACATAACTTGCCAGTATAAAGATGTAAATGTTAAAAACACACTCTTTGTTGACATTAGCTGTGCTGGACTTCACAGTGGTTTGAAAGTTGTCCTTCACTTCTTTGTCTTTGAATGTGTCTCTGCTCCCAGAAGACTGCACCGCCTTTGTGGCCACCTAATTACCAAAAAGACATAACATGCACCACATTAATCTTGTTTCTAAATATTACCTGATCATGCTCTTCTTAAGCAATTAACTTTCAGGTTCAACTGTTGCCTTAATGAGAAAGCAGGATTAATGAGGCCTGTCATTATAGCAGCCTTTAAAGTATAACCTTGGTCAATAGCCACTGTGCAAATCACTTCAGAGGCTTTCATAAATAAAGGCAGACCTCCTGAACAGGACAGGTTTGTCCTTCCCACTCATTTGGTGACAAATTGTCAATTAGCGAATCACATCAATAGTTTATTTAAACAACGCCAATTTTTAAATCAGACACAGAGGTGGATAAATTTAGAATACAAAATTGACGCTGCAGGTTTTGTTGTGTGATTGTGGATACATTAACTTGAATTACAGTATTTATACTAGCCATAAGCAGGTACCTTAAGAAGGTAATCGGAGGGATTCTTTTCCAGAAATGCGTCCACAAACGTCTTGGTGGTCTCTAGAAGGCGGCTGTAGCTGAAACTCTGGATAAAAGGGTGGTAAATGTCCTTTTGAGCCACGACTGTTCCCAGTTTGACTCTCAGGGTCTGGGTGAGAGATAGGTAAGAGATAAGGGAGAGATGGGAGTTTAGAAATCAACAAACTTTTACAGTCACACTGATAAGTCAAATGCAGATAATTACCGATGGAAGGTCTATATTCCTTTCAAACCATTGGAGGGCATAAGACGCATTGGATCCTTTCTCCAAGCACACCACCACAGCCTAGTAAGGGAGAACTAGATTAGCAGTTTCACAATATTAACACCAATAGCACAAATTGCATGCACATTCTTATTACCTGAACAATCAAAAGTATTGTCAAGTTTCTTGCTAAACTTTCATCATTCACTGTCTCTTTGAGGTGATTCCAGATTTTTGCGGCAGACATCAGTGGAGACACTTTGTTGTCTTCTTCAAATATCACATCTGGAGAAAAGTGACATTTGTTTATTTCCACAAAAACAGAATATATATCTTTATCAAGTATACATTTCTAAATAGCATCTTTTACCCAGCTGTTGTCCATGCATGATTCTGGAAAGGAAGGCACAGATCAAAACTTTTTCATTCTGTGGTAGATCGTCCGAAATTGCTAAATGAAAAGAAAAAAAAAGAAAGAATTGTAGGCTAAATGAAAAAAATGTAATGCTGACATTTACACCACAGAATCATGAACAGCCAAGACTTTAGTTATTAGTGTGGACTAAGCCTGTCACAATAACACATTTTGAAGAATGATATATTTGCTACAGAGAAATATTGCGATAAACGATATATTGAAACTACTTTATGCCACTGAAATCAAGCAGGATAGTCCCAGTAAACTTGTTTTTTTAATATACTGTATCATTAAAAATACTTGAGCTGAACAAATGAATAACAGAATTAATTAATAATCAGTTAAGTTATTTATTCAACTGTCTACAGTTCGAATCTTACCTTCTTACATAAAAACGCAAAAAAGTAAAAATAAAAAAAAAAAAAAAAAAAAGACTACACACGATATTGAGCCCCAAAATACATTGTTCCAGCTTCCATATATTGAACGATAAGTCAATATGGTAATTATCGTGACAGGCCTAGTGGGGAAAAGTCAAAATGTAAACAATACCTAAATTAATAGTTTTAATGTTTTGCTTTCAATTTATAGAAAGACTTACTTATTTATTTTATAAAAGAAATGTAATGTAAAACCAACAGAAAAGCTATGCCGTGTGTGTGACATTTTGGATTTGATAATGGCAGTGGTTCTTGTTTTGCAGACTATCTTGCTTTCTTCTGGTATGGGAATTCACATAGAAAACTTTAAAATGGGGAAATGGGCAAACTAGGTACAAGGCTGTATACACAGTGATGGGAAGAATGCGTTGAGAATGTATTTAGAATTTAGAATACTAAATGCCTAAATTAAAATGTATTTTGTAACGTATTCTGATACATGGTCATAGTGGAAAAAACATCATATAATTATATACAACTTTATTTTTGTTGTTATGTATGAGGGGCCGATCAAGACATTATTCATTGTGGCCCTCTCACTTACTTATATTCTCACACATACATACAGACGTGGACAAAATTGTTGGTACCCCTCTGGTAATGAAAGAAAAATCAACAATTTTCAATGAAATAACTTGAAACTACGAAAAGCAATAATACATAAAAAAAAAAAAAATCCTGAAAAACAGCCAATGAAAATCAGAAACTGGTAATGAAAATAAGAAAGTGACAATAACATGCTTAGGTTTTATCCAATTTTGAAATGTTTTTCTAACATTTGTACCAGAGTTGAGAGTTAATGCCGTAACTTTTTAATGCCCTACTGTTTATTTGTAGATTTCAGTTTGTGTTTTTCATCATTATCAATCAAATTTTATTTAATTACATTGAAAATAACTTAACAATATTTATTTTAGCATTTGAAAACTGTAAAACGTCACTGACCCGCGCATGTATTCAGTTCATTTTAAACTTCAAACCTAAAAAACATGCTCTAGTGCTAAAACCTGACACAATGTATCTCTCCTGTTAAGGTTAATGTATATTGTGCACTGTCCCTGCCTCATAATAAATAATAAACACTGTGCATAAAATGGTAATATTTAGCCGTCTGTGCATCATAGTAGAGCTGCCAAAACAAATACATATTTTCATATCGATATGCCCGAAGCTACTTCTTACCTTGAAAAGACAACAGATTTTTGTTGAATTCATCCAGATTCGCATCTTTGAAGTTCCGGCAAAGAGTTACGAACAGAAAATCCAACATCCAGTCTGTAACCAGAGCGCTGGCCTGAGAGAAGCAGTCCTCCTCCACAGTCTGGTGTGTTTTTGAGATGTCTTTCTCAGTCTTTTCTCGCTCCATGTTCAAAAATAAAACAGTCGTGCATCCGCTCTTCTTCTGTTTCCTCCTTGCTTTTGTTTCCACATGATTCCCCCAGTGGCGCCCTCTTGTGGCCTGGAGCGACAACAGCTCTGCATCTTTAATTAGTAGCCAAGGAGCCTAAACATAATTATCATGATCATTAATTAAATTTGCAGAAAGGTTTTAGCTTGAAATGTTCCACAATATGGCATTAAACTTATCTACTGAGCATTTCTTTCATTATAAGTGTTTTTGTGTCTCATCTTAGTGTGATGAGTTGTTTGTTGCTTATCCACAGATTTGACGTGTTAAGGTTTGTCACTTGCTTAATTGTTTGCAATTAATTTAAACGTTTAATGCCATACTGTGGAACTTTCTCCATGCACACAAGCAAATGGCTTACCACCAGAAAAGTTACACAGAGCATGTTTGTTGTACGTATTATTATAATATATTAACAATAGGCCTATTTGTAAACCCAAAAGTTGGCCTATAGTTTCCAACACATTTACAACCCCAAAGCACAATTATGTTATTATAAGGCCATAATTTATGTTATTCAGGCGTGTCACAGTAAAAAAAAAAAAAAAAGGTCTTATCAAAAAAACATGGCTACTTCTGCGGCCGATTCATTAAGTGACCACATGTATTCTTTAATATAATGAGTTTAGGTACACAAGGAAATAATCATTCTTACAATAGTCCCCCAATTCCCAGTTTTAGTCTTAGCTTATAACACAAGTATCAAATCTCAAAATGTCTAAAATTACTGTTTGTGATTGTTTGCTTACTTCTAGCAAACTGTATCACACAATTAATGAATAATTTACAAACTAGCCATATAGCTCTGAGCTTTTCATTTCCAGTGCTTTGTAATGTCTGTTGTAATTGGAGCATGCTACAATCATTTAAAAGTTAATAGGTTTACATTAGTATGTGATTCATAATGAGCATATGAGCCATGATAGTGCAGCTGTGCCTGTATAAGTATGACACACACACACACCCAAGTTATATACACATTTATTTGTTATTCTGCATATGCTAATAGACGTAATGGGGAACAATGCTCTACAGAAATGTTGACATACATGTACCATAACAAAGTGTGGTCACATAATTGTTCAGACTACTACATGCATACAAAGATGATGTTGCTTTGTACAGAAAAAAACAGTCTGTAGCTCTGAATGTGTCAAATACAGATAAGATAATGAACAAATAAAACATAATGTAAGAGGCAAAATACAACATAAGAAGAAGAATGCAATGGCTTAATGCTTTGTAGGGATGTTTCAGTTAAGCACGCATCAGTGACATGGACAATACCCATTCTCTCAGGGAGAATACCTTTCCATATGGGATAAGGGCTGGATAATGCTGAGACAGTAAGACAGAGCGCACTCCCATTTTTGCTGTCATCTTCAACACTATTTATTTCAGTACCCACACAAACGCCATCCCAGGGGAGTCTCGCCGATCAATGGTATGTTCTTCTCGCCCTGGCTGTCAGAATGAAGGATGGGTCCGGGCCTACGTGGAGATGTGATAACGACAAACAAAAGGGGCTCGGAAGTAAAACTGAACAGACCCAGATGGTAAGAAGAATTTTTTTTGAAGGTCAGATGAGTTTGAAATGAGGGGATTTTACATTGACGATATGCTTGATTGATGTTGAAATATATGTACACAAAATGGGCCACAAGTGGTGCAATGCAATAATTTAGAAGGTGGTTTCTTTCTATTTATCAGCTTACACAGTACTGGAGGGCATGCAATGTGGTTAGTCTAAAGCTGTAGTGTCGGCATGAGAAATCACATGGACTTGTCACTTGGCAAATGTGTTTTTGTTTATTCTTGCATGAGTTTTATGGGAATCTCAAACTCTTACTGGCCAGAAGTTTTGTATTGTGCTCCTTTCTCGCCTCACTGAAGACTGATGGGGTGGATAGTGAATGTAGTACACATATTACCCAGAGTGCTTTGCTCCAGGAGCCAAGACATCAATGTGGATTTGACAACATCACTATTCAAAAAAGCTGTGAAAGAAAAACAGAGTTCTATCCAATTCAGAGAGTTGTAGAAAACCTGAGAACTCAACAACATTACTTTATCTATTACATAAAGACCTGATTTCTCCTATAAAATTAGATTTTTTTTCTGTACAGTGCTATATGAACAAAGCAAAAATGACTTGCTACCTTCTCATAAACATTTATGAAAAGGCACGCAGCATTTCAACCACCAAATATGGCAGAAAAATTGTGGTCGTGCTCTATTTTGTTTTAGAAAAAATAGAATCATTCTCAACATTGATTCACAAAAAACATAAAATCCATTGTGTGTGGCCATTAAAATTATTTTTGACAGACATAAGTTGGAGTTCATTCAATCCAACTATAATATAAAAGGCCCTAGTGGTCAATTTGGATCAATACATAGTCAAATTTGTCGTCAATTAATATCAATACGAAAAAGTCAAACTCAGATTTTGCATTGTTTGTGAGATTCTGGTAGCTGTAATACTGTTCGCCTCATATTAAAGATATAACATTTGAAAAATACAAGTAGTTTCTGCCTGTACACTTACAAATCCCATAGACAGAAAATAAAGTGCCACAATTCTTGGCCTGCATAGATTGCACATTCCACACCTTTCTGTGACAACAAAACATGACTTGAGTAAGAAAAAGAAATGTAAAACAAAAGACAAGAACCATCCAATCATATTCGATCAAAACCTTCCTCATTTGTGAGGCTCCTACAAACTGTAAAAGTGTCATGCTAAAACAGTAGAACCAACATTCCAGCAATAACTCAATCATCATGGAATCAAAGGCAACATACAGACAAGATATTTCAGTCAGTGTAAAACAGAAGTGAGCAAAAAGACCAAAAAAATAAAACTCCTTTGGGTTTTTAAGTTTGACTGAAAATCGTTATTTGTTCACAATATAACACAATAAATTACAGTCCAGGACGCAAACACATATACAAAATAAAAAGATGCTCTCAAATTGATCAGCAGGATCAGAGAAAACTCGCAGTAGTACCAAACAAAACTGACATCAGGGTGCCGAGGATATGATCAATGCAAAACGAAAAACAAAATATATCAACAATAATAATGTCATTGTATATGTTCTTACATTATATATTTCTATGCAGCTGAGATAGACAAGAGCTTGACAGTGTGCTTCATTTGGTCCATTGATGCCACTAGGAAGGAATTTCTATTGTAGTTGATTATCTACTACTTGTTTTTAGTGAAGCGTTACAAGAGCAAAAGGATTACTGTCCAGGTGTACTGTGCTGTCTTATTTGGCTAAATTCTTAGTCTAGTTAATGTAGAATTTTCTATGACCAATCTAGACCTATGTATTTTACACTATTTGATACAATATGCCAAAGATAAAAATTATATATTATATATTTTGTCGGGCTGAACAAGTAGTAGTTTCTTGTCCAAAGCCTATTTGCAAGTACTGCTAATATATTTGGCAACTACAAATGTGAGTAAAAGGAAGGAAGTTTTTTTATCCTTATTGTCAAGATCTTTGATAATTGGATGCACAACCTAAATAATTAGTTATGAAAACCCAAAACATTTCATACAGTTTTCATAGACTGTTTACCACACTAAACGAAAATAAAAGCATTACAAGGTCATCATGGGAACATTGCATTTCCACAAAAAGTAATGATATGTTTTTATTTTAGAGTTCGCTACAATGCAACACCCAATCTGAGGGCTTTCTGTGTGTTTCTACCCAAACCCACCCACCACCCTCTCACATTATTTTTCACATTGCAAATATTTGTACTTGCATCAACAGTCTTTTCGTTTTACCATCCTCTGTATTGTCACTGGCTTTGATGTCCCGGTATTTACAGTGGAGCGCTTTCAGCAAACTAAGCACCGTAAAATATCTTGTCTTTGTCTAAATGCATGCTTTGTACAGTTAAGTCTCCCTTCCTCAAGTTTGCTAGAAAATAATTATGTACATCAGGAGGGCCGTGAGTCTACCTACAGCAATTGATGACATCCTTTATTTCTCCAGAGCCTTTATAAGCACCTCAGTTTTTCTCTTCTTCAGCAAAACACAACACAAGTAAAAGGGACTTGTCATGCCATGCAAAAATATCTTTTACTGCATCCTTGTCTTGCGTTCCTAAGTCTTTTAAATTGCCTTATTGTCACATGCTGGTTTCGCAGGTCGGAGAAAGACTGCCATCTCCTGGTATCAGATGGATTTCCGTTGTAAACATGTGGTTCTCGACTTTGTTGTGTCCACTTTGGTTGCTATTGGACTCCCCGCTCGCCCCAACTACGGCTTGGGTGCAGTTTTGTGCTGCCATCTTGGGTGACAGGGGCCCAACCACTGCACCTGCCACCTCCATGAGATGATCTTCCGTAGTCGGGTCCTCGTCGCCAGGTGGAGTGTCTACGACCAGCCTTTTTGGGGATAATGACTCCTCTTCCGCGATGGGAACAAGCTCATCCGAACATGGTATGAGCGGGGACATCTCTCCATCGGGTGATTCGTCTTCCATGATGCTGGAGCTGATGTCTCCAGGAGAGGTAGTGCTGGGGGGTGTCAGCGGACCCTCTGCCGAGTTTCTATTTACCGTCAAACCTTTTATCTTCAGAGGATTGTTTCCTCTTGGAGACATCGTTTCCATGGCGCTATTGAAACTCCCATCTTCGTCAATGTGGAGCTCAGACTGATAGAGGTTGTCCGCCGTACCCAGATGACCCAGGTTTAAAAATGGAAGCTTTGGACGAAATTCACACGGTTCAATGCCATCTTTTTGATGCAGAAAATCCTCAGAACAGCATGCCTTTTGCACTTCTGTCATCTCCAGCTCCACTTCCTCCTTCAGAGTGGATTCTGGACTGTGGGTTTTCTTGGGTGAACCAGGTCCGGTCATAGTTGTGCTCATGGTGCTCATTGAACTTGCAGTATTTAAATTGTTGAAGGATTGTGATTTTGTCATCTGATTGTACACTTCTTCTAACCTCTGGGCGTTAAGATGCTGTGGGGTCCTGTGTTCGTGCTGCGGACTTCCTGATGTGATAATAGTTATTCGATTCGGGGACAACTCGGGGTTTCTCTTATCTGGGGACCTTAGGCTAGTTTCTGATGACGCATTTTTTGCCGACCCCCAGCGACTTGGCGACAGGTGGTTATCAAACGTTTTTTCCTCACTCTTTTCCACCACTACGTCCATGAGTTCCATACTGCGAGCAAAAGCATCTTTCAGATTCATGGACACAATACTTCCGTTCCTCTTTGCCCTTTCGAGAGCCTCTCTCCTCTTGATGGCTTTTTCCTGTCTCTTCTGCTCTTTATAGAACTCAGAGAAGTTGTTAACAATAATAGGAATTGGGAGGGCAATTACCAGCACTCCCGCAATACAGCAGAGCCCCCCTACAATTTTACCAAGCAAAGTCTGCGGGTAAATGTCACCATAGCCCACTGTAGTCATTGTAATAGTGGCCCACCAGAAAGACGCGGGGATACTGGTGAACTTTGTGGCATCTTCATCTTTCTCGGCAAAGAACACCAAGCTCGAGAAGATCATAATACCCATCGCGAGAAATAAAATAAGTAAACCAAGTTCGTTGTAGCTCCTTCTCAAAGTGAAACCCAGAGATTGGAGGCCTGTGGAGTGTCTGGCCAATTTTAAGATCCTCAATATTCTCATGATACGGAAAATTTGCACCACACGCCGCACATTTTGAAACTGAAGCACGCTTTTGTTGGATTCAGTCAGAAAGATTGTCACATAGTAGGGCAGGATGGCAAGCAAATCAATGACGTTGAGTGGGCCCTTGAAGAACTTCCACTTGTTGGGAGAGGAGAGGAAGCGGAGGAGATATTCCATAGTGAACCAAGCGATGCACACGGCCTCCACGTGGGCCAACTGCGGGTTGTCATTGGCCTGACCGAATTCGTCCAACACTTGTAGATCTGGTAAAGTATTGAGGGACAGGGCGATGGTGGACAGCACGATGAACAGGATTGATATAATGGCCAAGATCTGCGGACAGAAGAGAAAGTAGATGTCAGAAAAAGGAAAAAATATCAGCATGATTAGAATTCCAGTGATGGTAACAAGACTGGAACTGAGAAATATTTGAGGTCATCTTCTGAAAAATATCTTTTGCACACTTCACACAATTTGATGAACTCAAGACAAAACTGACCTCAAAAGTGGTTTAAAAAGCTTTACTATTGATAATTTGCTGTCTCATTTCTTCTTATATATTGCTTTCTCTTAGACGTCACATATAACTCAGTTTGTAACATAAAACAGTGAAATATCCCTGAAGCAATAATATGTACAGAGAACTGCAGGACGGTATGAGATAAAATGAAGCTCACAAAGCTGTAAGTGGGTTTGGGAATACAAATTAGTTTTATGTAAACAGGCCAAATCTGGCTGTAGATCAAATTCTTCACTTCAAACCTTGGTAACATCTATATTTGTTTTAGCCAGCTATTTCAAATCTGCACATCAAAATTCATGGAACTGGGCTTAATTAATGTTTTTAATTCAACAAATATGGAGAAAACTAATAAGAGAGGGTAAATTAATCTTTGATACTTGATATTCAGGAAAGACCAAAGTCCTAAAATAGGGGGTTGAAGTGAAATGAGTAAATGAAACCCAATGAACTGAATGAATGTAAGTAGATATGCAAAGGAAGGATACAGAAATCTCTCAAAATGCCACTAGCATCACAATATCATAACAGTCATCTCAGGTTTTCATCCTGTCCATATCATCAGTTTGTTTGTTCTCAGCTTTTCCACAGTAACTGCTTTAAGAAAGTCCAACTGCACCTCCCACATTGGCTTCAAATTGCTTTACAAATACCAAACTAGATCTCCAAAGGACCGCCATAGAGTCCCACACCACTGATTTCGAGACACATCTCCACACAGTTTACAAAGTGGTATTTTTCTCTATAGTGAACAGGTCTACAGGGGGTCCCACTGCATGGGCTAAGATTTAATATGGCCGTCAGCTTCTATCAAAAAGACTATTGTTCCTAGCCAGGACCATAAAAAGCAATAGCAAAGCAATAGCAGAAGTACTGTCCGTACATATTTGAGTTAGAGTTGACCTTTTCATTAGTAGAACTGTCACTGTTAAAAAGAAAAAATGCCATAGCAATACATCTGTATTGGAGTGACAATTAATCAATATTCTGAATTACATACATATAAGTGCAAAAATTGAGCTGCTTTGGTTCAATTCCTAATATCCTGGATTTTAATTATTTTGTGGTTACATTGCATAGCTTTTATACCTTAGTTATTTCATGACCAATGGTGAATTTACAATTTTCCCAACACAGGAAAAAACATGGCTTGAAATGGCTTGAAGAGGTAATGTATATTGGAATTAAATCAGGAATCTCTTAAAAGAAGTAAAATCATTTTAAAATTGCTAAAAAAAATGTGAAAGTAACTCTTTTTCAACTTGCTCAATAACATTCAAGATACAAACTACATAATTTAGTCTTTCTTTACAAGGGTAAAGTGCCTACGAATATCCCTCATAATCCCAGTGATCTTGAATCTCCTTCCACAGACCCCGATTTATTGACCCCAGTAGATTAGTGTAGGTGAAAGGGTAGCCAAATATGCTAATTAGGGGATTATCTTTGAATATGTGATTAAATATTATTACACAACCCTCAGAGTACGTCATTTTATTCTTCGCCATGTTTTATTTCAAGAAGAACGGGAAAAACCTTTTACAATGCAGCTGGGATTGTCAAGGACTTCCATTCGCAGCTCCACTCTGGGGTCTGTCAAGACTCCAGTCATCAATCTCCTGTCTCCAGATTAACCTTTCCATGGAAATTATAGCAGAAATTGTCAAGTTTTGTGAGAGGTCCTCTATGACCGGGCCCAATATAAAAGCGATTAAGATCTAATGAATGAATCCTGAATGGCCCACATCAATACAGACCAACGTGGTACTCAGAATACTAATCACAGCCACTCCATTCACTGGGGATATTTCAGTTCAGTCAGTCATTTGGAGATGATACAAAAGCCCTTCTACAATCAAGCAAACACTGCTTAATTTGGATTAAAGTTTTGTTCTGTAACTGAAATAATATTACTCAACACTTCATCCTTAATGGGAGGGTCAAATGCACAGGATAAATTTCTCTCTCGAGAAAATATAGTGACCCTTATCTAACTTGAAAATACAACACCAACTATGATAATACCACATTACTACAACAACAGTAGTAATTAGTTGATGTAATCCCTGATTCGTCCAGAAGTGGTAGTACTAACAACTATACTTCCCTGTGCCCAATCTGATCTACATTTCTTTTCACTCCATTCATCACACATACACATAGTAAAGGTGCACTATGTAACTTTTCAAGTGGAGGGTCTGCCATCTGCTTGTCTCCATGGAGATGTTATTATTTTGCCTGGAATGTCACCAGTAATGTAAAATGTGTAAAATTAGAAAACACACCAACAAAGTAAATGATATGACCTAATTAACAACTACACAAAAAAACATCTCTATTTTGGTAGAGGGAACTGCATGCTCATCTTTATCCTTTACAGTGCACTTCCTTGGCTCAGCAGAGGAAGTGCCATCACTAAATGAACGCTGCTGACTATCAGGTTAAGCCTATTAGTCAGTAAGTGAAGCCACCTAGACATGACCTGGCCTGGGGCACAGAGAGGGCGCCCTGAGCTTTTTGGCAGAGAGAGCCTGCTGCCCCTGTGCCCGGCGACTCCATCAGCGAACCTGTGCTTGTGCTCCTGATGCACGACCCTGGCACAGAGTCAGCATAAGGAAGAGTCCATTACAGTGAGAGATAATGGGGGGCTGCATTTGGCTTAAACTGCTATGAGAACACAAAGGCAAAGCTAAAATGGGAGAGGCAATCTACTCTTTAGAGGTCAATTATACTATACAATATTATACAGATAGACTCCACTGGAACACCAAAGTTTAAGTTATGAATCATGAAGCAACAATAAAGATATATTCCATAGTCATAGTGGAGTGACCTTGTAGTGTAGCATCCTAAATAAAGTGTGCACCTGCTTGGTTTTAATATCTTCTGACATATAATCTATCAATTAAATGAAAAGCTATTAAATCTCCTGCAAATCATGTGCTTTTGCTACTCCAGGGCCAAATCATGAAATCACCACCCAAATGTAAAATGATGCTCACTGTTTTGTCAGTAGGCGTTTACCAAATAAAAGAAAACAAATGTTATAGAAAAACATTGGCAAAGAGCAAAAAAACAAACAAAAAAACAATGAATATGGATATCCTAATTGGAGGTCTGGTTGGGTGGTAATTGCTTTTTCTATGGTAATAATATAAAAACAAATTACATGGATTTGTTTACACACTGTATAGGCCTATAATTAATTAACTTCCTGTTTAAGTACATAGGTGAATGGATAGCAGCTTTACTACAGTAATCTCTGTGTGTATTAACCTGCAGTAATTCAGTGGAAGTAGTTAAGAAGGATCAATTACTTTGGCTCAGTCTGGACTGACCCCTGATCTGTAGCTGCATCAGATGTCGTGAGCCTTGGATTATGAAAAGGGAAATGAGTCGCGGCCATGCCAAATGACCTTTTGACCTACAGAGAGAGCAACCAGCTCTCCACCATTTAATGTTTTAGTAAATGAGTAAAAATAGAAAAACTGTTTGATTTTTGATTCTGCTTGTCTCTATCAGGAGGGGGATTGCTTTGCCTGGAATGTTCCAACTTCCACAGTATGGCATTCGACTTTTTTTTTACCTTGAGAAACATTCTTACAGTGAGCCGACATGCCACTCCATAGATTTTACATGTAACTTGGCCTTGTTGTTGCTCGACTCCTTAAAGATAAGATGCATTTGTTGCCATACTATTTAATTTCAATAACATTTCCATGGAGACAAGACAAGCAGGTAAAAGTACATTTTGGTGACTGATGCTAATTAATTTTGACCTCACTGATGATGAATACCAAAGAGTTGTCTGTTGGTATGGTATTTCCATATTCCACATGCAAATAATATTTACAATTTTCCTCTAGTACAGTAATTCCAAAAGTGGGAGCCGGGGCCCCTTGAGGGTCCTAAGAGGCAGTGCAGGGGGCCCTGAAATGTCCACGCAACAAGCATAAAAGAAAATTGAGTTTGAAATTAACTTTACATACTTTATTTGCTTCATTTACTACTTTAAATTAGAATTAAGCCGATAGACATTATCATATGTACTGTTAACAAGTACATTTGAGATAAACACATTATATACTGTTTTGAATTGAGTATGCAGTATGAGTTGTTATTGGGGGGCCCTGCATTATCTACAGATAAATAGGGGAAGCCATGGCTCTACAGACTTTGGTAAGGACTTATCTTCACTACACCATCAACTGAAATAGGTTTTGCTGAGGCTTAAACTATCAGAGATACAGACTCACTTTGTATTTGTCTATGCTACTATTCCAAACTTTACGGTAATAAGAAACAGACGGAGAGTGATAAAAGATTATTAAATCCCACCTGACTGATTTTTATTTTTACACAGTTGTCTGGAGGACTGGATGATACTTAACACCTTTTCAATCCTGGGTGAAATATAAAACGCGTCATAAAATGATAAATAATCTGACAAATGTCCTGCTATCAAAAAGGTCCTCAATTCACAAGAGACACTTAAATAAACGGGGCAGCACTAACACAGAGCTTTGGCCATCAATAGCAGAAATATACACCATAATTTGTCACTAGTCCCACCTTTAAAATGGTCTTTTCTCTATCTTCGATTTGAAAAAGCTATTCAGACTCTATAGACTATAAAACTGGACACAACAATTCAGTCATACTGCATGAAAGTATTCCAAAATTAATATTTAGTTTTCAGCAAAAAACTATGCATTGGAAAGTTGTTTCAAGGAGAGGCAAATGAGTAAGAAGCAATGAGGCTCAGTGAATAGATGTAGGAGTTTAGGAGATGAGATGCCAAGGAATAAACTGTATCATCAATTTTAAAGGGAAACTGTTTCTCCTAGGGCCCATGGATTCGTGGTGGTTAAGAGGAGAAGACGGAGAGGCTGAGGAGGGAGATAGTTCTGCTGCTGGTCTGAAGAACAGGGTGGAGAAGGGCAAGTGTGATGGAGAAGAGAGATTTTGAATAACGGTGTAATTTAGAAGTCAAAAAAATAAAAATGACCCTAAAATGCTTGGACATCTAATACTATACAAGTTTAGGCATATAAACCACATTTTCCTGTTAGACCTGTGCAGCTAATCAAAATGTAACAGTATCAAGATTTAATCATTTCAGATTGTAAGTCATAAGCTTTACATTTGGTGGTCTGTAGCTAATGCCCTGTCAGTGAAAGCCTGTGGTTGGTTTGAATTGCAGTGTTTAAAAGTGTCTCTTGCTTATGATCATAAAACTAAGATTGAAAGCCATTTCATTAAGAAAAAATCAAGACAAAAATCGTGATCAATACAAAGAGAAAAAACATATGATTAATTATTACTTCCATATCGTCCAGCCCCAACTGCAGTGGTAGTATGTTTGTATTCTCAACCTGCCCAGTTTCAATAATGAGAAATGGTAAAAGAGAAAAAACTACAGTACGGTATCTACTAGCTTGAAGGGAAGCTATCAATTGTATGACAGTTGGGACACTAAGCCACACCAGCACTATAAGCTCTCTATCGATCCAATTCACTCAGAGAACCATGGTCCTCTCCGACCCCTCTCCCTCTTCATCCATTTCTTCTGGACTAACTCAGCTCTTTCCCAGTCAGTTATGATAATTTTTGGTTGCAATCAATTTGTGTGATTATGGGTATGCTAATGTGCATTGATTTCTGGATCTGTGCAGTATTTTATTCAGGCATTAAAGCTTATCAAAATGGAAACAATATAATTAGCTACGCTCAGTGGTGTTTAAGGATGGTCGGTGCAGTGTGCAGACTGGACTTTTGTATACAATTAGCAACTATTATCAATACAAATATTCTATCAGAAAGAAAGAGAGAAGGGATATAGTGAATGATTTATAAGGCTTAAATAGATGGGGTATGACTTAAAAGCTGCGCTCTCCACATTAATCCACAAATGAGGAGTGAAAAATTGCCATTACCTCTGCACTTTCTGCTGCTCTAGTGCATTCAACGCTCCATAGATTCACAATATTTTATTTGGTAGCGTTCCCATTTGGTCCTCAATATTAAACCTTATTAGTGTTAGAAGAGGGAACTGAAATAAGACTGAAAAAAATGCTTTGCCTATATTTGAAAAGACAAATTAGTTTAAACCTGCTCTGTCCATCTGAATAACTGGCATCCCCATGAAGTGCAGTGCATAATAATGAAGAGTTATTATTTTTTTTAAATATCAAGCTTTTTTATGGGCCTTTGACAGCTCCCAGAGTAGTCAATAATTATGGTGGATATAATCCATTTGTCTTGGCATAACACCGCAGAGCCATACAGTGTCACTTGTAATTTAATTTGTCATCAATCAGTTTGAGTATATGATGCATCTCTCTGCGCTTGGCAACCCTTGTCAAAAACATTGGCGTGACGTGGTTCAAGTCACTCTTTCAGGGACAGTGAGTTAAATTGGGGTGACTTATTGATTGATTGCTGTTTAATGAATAGGGCCTTTACTGTTTGGGTATTTTGTTTTGTCTATGAAGTAATTGTCATAGTAGAGCAACACAGCAGATAGGAGCAGATGGTGTCCAGGGAGCTAGGGCCAGACTTGTACACTGCAGGTTTGAATTACTTTTCAGCAAAACTGCTACAGCATCCTGGCTGCGGCATGACAACAGAAGGTACAACACCAAGCTCCATGGAGATGTTACTGCTTTACCTGAAATGTTTCACATTATGGTATTAAAGGTGTCTATCAAACATCATGCAGAGGTGTTTTTATTGCTAAAAAAATACCACATGCATTCTTACTGTGAGCGAGTTTGCCTCTAAACAGATCTGACCTCTAACTTGACCTGGTGGCATCACCTGATTGCTTTCATGAAGATTGATAATTATAATCCCAGAGTATGTATGTATAAAAGCCAATTACTTAAAAAGGTAGGCCTAGATAGCACGAGCTTACACAAATGTAGTAATAGCAGACTCCTTTAAGTCTTGAATTGATTAAAGTGCATATTTAAACTCTCAATTTCAAAGTGTTTTTGCAGTTAGCAGCTATGTCTGATCTTTGAGCCAAACCACTGCCGAATGTTTCTGTTTGTTTTCCATTCTGCTAACAACTGTAATGACGCGGTTTGTTGGAGTGATTTTCTTTGTTGTAGTTCTGGAAAGAAAACTAGGCTACCATGAAATATTAATGCTGTGTGTTTTTGTTGGAGAAACATGACTGTGCCAAACAAGAAAGACAACTGTATGGAGTTGTGTTGAGATACAGTAACATACTGGATAATTAGACAATAAATACAGATTTTACTCTAAACTACACTACACATTACCTATTGTTGAGCATAGAATTGAGTTAAAATGGCTTATTTTGCTTCTAAAAACCTCAGTCTCTTTGTTGCTTGATATTAATTTGATTCTTAGTGTAATAAGTATCAATTAATCTTGATATCCCAATTCACAATGAAACAAAATACAGAAATAAAAACCTAAAATATGCAATAATTCAAAATTACAATACTCTCTTGTTGTCTATTAACCTGTTAGCCTATGGACTTCTAACTTCAGTGTTATGTTATTTTTGTACCAACTTTTTAAATGCATTTCAACTATCAACCTCTTAAAGGATTGCTGACTCCTGTCATTTTTAAAAAGTTTGGGAGCACTCCTGTTGCCTTAAACATTGATGAGTTCTCACCGTTTGCATCAGCACTTAGACTAAAACAAGTTATTTCTGAACACAACCTTGAGACATATTCCGACTCAATCAAAGTATCGATGGATTTATTTAAAGCCCTGATAGATCCTTGAGCTATTCTTTGACTGTAATGTACACCTAATGCCCACCCCATCTACTGTATTTCCGGTAACAATAGCCACCATTCTCGGATTTCCAAGTCTTGCTCCTCGTACTGTACTTCATCAGCCTATTAAAAGATACCTCACTGTGCACTGGACGCCATTCTCCCGGGCGACTCAGCACTTTTGGTCACAGTGGGGTGTTAAAAAGCCCCCTCCCAGAGAGAGTGGGCCTCATATGAAGGACAGCGAGCAAAGTCACAAAGCCTTTAATGTAAAGAGCAAACTAGGTTTCAGTGGAGGACAGCAAACTTCGGAAACTTTTAATCAGACTCAATCTTTGTCACTTTGTCTCTCTGCCCTCTGTGTGACCTGCCAGCCTGTCCTTTTAAACACTTTACAAGCAAACTCTATCACAACGTGTCACTTATGGGAATGTTTTAGTGGCAAATTTTAATGTTGCAGTTACATGAAAAAAACATCCATAAACATCTGGCGTTATCCTTCATACACACTGTATATTATAATACAGTTGGTTTATAAACATTTTATAGTAGTGAGACTGTTCACATACCTCCTTACAGTATGGATGCTGCACACATGATACATTATTAGGGCCTGACTGTATTTTGGGGGGCCAATACCAAAATAAGGGGTTTTGGAGGAATTTTTTGTGACATATTTGTGACACTATATATGGTTCTTATGATAACTTCATCAAATCAATCTCCAATTCCATGGGTTTTTGACCTAGTGCTAAAAATATGCCAACAAAGCACTGAAAGCTTATGAGAACAACAAAAGGCATAGTATTTGTGTGGAATAATCTGTATAGTATTTCTGTGGAATAGTCTATCTGTGTCACACAGAGTTGGGTAGAGTAGGTAAAAATTATATAAAATTGTCAATCAAAATAAAGCTTTAAAAAAGCTCATTGGAAATGTATTTGAGAGAATGTAACTGAACATTATCCACTGTTTACATGTTAAATCCTTCTTTTCTTCTGCCATGCTCATTTCTAACCCTGTTCTGAATATATTACCTCATCTGCAGCACAACGTTAGATAGTTTTATTTTATTTCAATCACTGCATGCGTCGAGAAGGTTACTGCTAGGTTACTCCCTGCCATGCCGTGACAGTTATGGCAAAGCTGCGATCAAATCTTGTGTCCTTTTTAGATGTCCTCTGACTGTAGCCGAACATGAAAGTGCAGTATAAAAATATATGAGTCTCCATCTGTGCAAGCGTTGTGCATGGTGTTTGCACAAGTGCCTTTGGCCCTTATGGCGTGACAACATTATTAACCTATACGCCACGGACATCTCCCCTGAGGGAAGAGCAGGCCAGCGGACTAGATATGCAGCATTCAACACACGCTATGCACATGCTTTAAGTGTGGATCTATGTACTTCAAGTGAAATGCTAATGAGAGACATCCTGATTTTAACAAAAACACCTGTATTTGAGTACATGTACAAGTTTAATATTTAACAAGCATCTCTACCTCCCACCAAGTATAAACATGTTCAATTACTCTACTCTCTACAGCTCATATGTTTTTAAAGCAAATTAAAAAGTCCAAAGAAGGCACATACAATATATAGTGCAATTAAATGTAATCTAATCCCTAATCTGAATAAAAATAAAATTATTGTACAGACTAAATACAACTTTTTACACTATTTTCAGTAAAGCTGCAGGGGACATGGCAGTGTAATTACTGCTAAGTGTCCTGGTGCCTGAATAGATCACTATGTTAATCACATGGGCCATGATCAACACTTCCTGCTGCTGCTGCCACACTACAAAAGAGAACAAACACATAGCAGTTAATATTAATGATGCTTCGAGGGCTGCATATAACCGGCTGAGCTGGCCTGCAGGTACAGAGATAACAGCGAGAGGAAGGATCGCTTACATGCGCTCATGGGCTTCCCATAGTGATAAAACCATCCATCCAGGTTGGAGGTGCACGGTTCTGTGTAGGGCTTTTGCAAGAGACATAAAAATGATTTCAGTTCACAGATAAAAGTGGGAAAAGCCTAGCAGAGACGAGATTCACTCCTCAACTCCCACACTTGTAAAATACCCATCTCCGTCCCAAACAGTCACAATGCAGTGTGCTCAGCGGGGGCCTATAGCTCTTGGCACAAAGCACTACATGAAAGACCAGAGAATCCCCTCCCACTCCGCTCCAAGTTTGTCTTATCCTCAATGACTACACGTCCTCACCTTGCCATCTGAGTTAAACTGTGTAACCATGGAGCCCAGAAAGCTGAGCATAGTTGCTTTTACAATTTTTTTTATTTCTATGTGTTGCAGATGTCTTATCATTCAAACACACGAAAGTACTTCTAAGAGGCAAGGGAGGCTGAGTTGCACTGTGGAATTTATGATAAGAACTCTGCAGTGACTAAACAACCAGGAATGCTGCTGCTGCTAAGTTAAATCAAGTTTAAATATTGCAGTGCATGTGACAGTCTAGACTTTAGTGTTTTGATAATCAACATTAAAAAGTAAACTTATAATTCAATGCGTAAGTACTACCACCTAAAATCGAAAATGAAAAGTGTACAGACAGAGCTATATAGCTCTATACTGAGGAAAAATATTTTGTAGGTGAGATGATGCATGAATTTTGAGCTGTTATTGTACCACTGCATTACCCCAAAACTCAAGGGAAATTGAAAAAAATAAGACTTCAATATGCGTACAACTATACCTCTTTTTTTTCTTTTTTCATAATGTGACTTTCTATTATAACAGTCTCTAAAATAAATGGATCAAAGAATGAATCAGTGTCATATTTAATTTTGCCCACTAGAGAGAGCACTTCCCTGCTTTCAAATTGTGTGAATGACATTTCGTGACTTTGCTCTTGTACTTTTTCTCTCTCTTTTCCAGGGTGTGGGTCGTACAAGGCTAGGGGAAAAACTTAGTTGGGATGCGCAGAGGCGGAGCTGCTCTAATCCGTCACCTCTTTTTCCTCTACCATGTCTCTCCTCTCAACAAACACTCCCCCTCTGTGTATCAGCCAAGACCACAGCTAGGCCAGTGGTCACCCAGGAGTCTCTAATCCAAATCAAGTATAAAGAAGATGAAAGCATGAACCTTTAGTCCTGCAGAACATGCTCATTCTTATTCCCCATGACATCAGCACCCCAGATTTCATTAAACTGCACCGTGCACAGTCACTCTCCATTTCATAGCATTTTCAAACAGCACAACACTCTCTTTTGACTTATTTTTGTGTGTGCCCATTGGGAAAGTTTGCTGTTGTTACCAAAAATATGAAGGAACCATGCAAACAGCCAGAAAGACACCCAGCTGACAATATCCAGTGCTTTTACCAAGATTCGCTCAGATGATGTTGCATGAATTTATGCATGAATGAGAACTAGAGGAGGGGAAGAATAGCAAAATTTAAATGTGGCCCAGGATTACGGTATTATAGAATGAGGCTTGTGAGTCAAATTTACGCAGCTGGCAAACATGTCATTGTAATTTATTCAAAAAAATATGGGAGAAGATACAGAATTATGGGTGTATTTTATTATTCGTTGATGATAACCTGCTTTATCTTCTTAAATTTTTGAATCTTGGGTATCTTTGTGTGCTATTTGTAAGGTCAACTTGGGTTATATTACGTATAACCAGACAATAATTGTTGAAAAATTCCAAAGAAGATTTACAATTTTAGTTTTTTTTATTACTTATTGTTACTTATTATTACTTGGTTAGTTTTTATTCACTGTGGGCTTTACTACTTGGAATTGCAGTCTATTTTTCATTTTGATTGTAGGTTAATAACAACTAGCCCAACTGGTGCCACCTTGTGCCTCCGCTCGATTTAATTTCTCTCCAGCAACTAGGTCAGGAATCGGAACACACTAGACGGTTTGCAAGAACCCCGGAAGTTGTAGACCGTGCAACATGGTGCAGCACGTGGTTTCTGGTACAGCACAACAGTAAACAAAGCAGTTGAGAGGGATGTAGACGAAGCCATATATTCTGTCTTGACAACGATGCCCGAGATCAAAGATTTAAAGCCAGAACACAGGGAATGTTTGGTGAATTTTGTCATGAGGAAAGACGTTATTGGTCTTCTTTCTACGGGATTTGGCACATTACATACGTCACGATCAAATAGCAGTGATTGGTTAAATAAAAAAAGTACCAGCTTACCCTCGAGCAAATGTATCCTATGCTGCGAGGTCAGACAGTTTCCATAAAGTGAAACCGGCTGATGAATCAGGCTAACTAACAATGCCATCTTTTTGGAAATATGTGCGATTCTTAAATTTGTAATAAAACCCAAAACATAATAACTATTACACTATCTTCTTAGCTCTCATTATCATTGAAAAGTGATGTTATTTTTAATTTCTCACTTACACTCATTCATTTAGAGACCTATTTTGGACTGCATGTTCTCCAGTGCCTCTCCAAATGCTAACTTCACTTGTCCCCTCTTCATCCCAATTACCATGCAACACCTTGACATTGCCATCTGCTGCTGTGAGCTGAAGAGGCTTAGCAAATATGGTGTCAACAACCTACTGACGCTTTTCCCCGTAACCATAGAAACATGCGAACGGAATCCCTCTCTCCCTTTGATATAATTGCCACAAGAACATATCGCTCAGGGCCTATAGACGTCTCAGTACTAAAGCATGCACTGTTTACGTCTGTTATTTGTTTTTATTGTCAATATACAGTTTGTATTTTATCTACTAGCTTAAAGATGCACTATGTAACTTTTTTATTTCTATGGATGTCATCGCTCTTCCTGAAATGTTTCCCAGTATGACATTAAACAGCTCTATCTGACATCTTACATTCCAGGTAGTTTTATAGCTCAAAAATACCTAGAAAAACAGGCTTTGTGACTGAGCGAGGTTGCCTTTCCATAGATCTGACCTGTAACCTGGTCTGATTTGGCCTCCATGAAGATAGAAAAATGTAATGCTATATTGTGACATCTCAAACAAAGTAATTACGTTTCCATGGAGAAAAGCATTTGATGGGCCTTTCACCAGAAAGGTTACACAGTGTAACTTTAATGCACACATGAATCACTGCTAACAACCTGAAGTGAGTTAATGATGGGACAATAATTACAACTCGCTTACAAGCTCTTAAAAGTTTATTTTGCATAACACGACTCTTCTAAAATATATTAGGTTAGCTTAGGACAACCCCCCTTTAGGCTACTGCTATATAATTGTATTTATTTTTCATTCAAAGCTTGATCCACGACCATCAGCAATAAAAGAAGAGCTCAGACACAATAGAAATTTGAGCAGAGCAACAAAAAAAAAAGAAAAAGTGGTATGAATGACTGGACAATTGAGCTGAGTGCTGCTTCATGGTGGGAGTGGTAATAAGTGTATACAGGCCGAATTTCACTGCCATTGTTCAGAGAAAATGAGAGTGATGATGAGCAGGCGCCACGACAACTGTTTCCATGGCGCTGGGATGAGGTGTGTGTGTGTGTGTGTGCGTGTGTGAGGGAGGGGTACAGTGCGGGGATGTAGAGCTGTTATTGATGGGTTATGGTGCGTGCCCCAAGGAAAAGTAAGGACCATGAGGAGATTCCCCTTTAATTAATAGAGGTGTTAGTGTAAAGACATTGCAGCAGGGGCAGTTATTATAAAGAGAGATCTGTCAGGGTAAGTGTAATTCTAATTAAGACAAAAAATACATTTGGTTAATTATAAAAGATTAGATCCATAGGTTAATCGATGAATGCAGTAGTGGCTTTCTTACTGTACCAGATTCCCTCTCTATAACAGTAACACAACCTCTTGCATTCAGTATCACATTATATTTTTCCCATGTTATTGCTGTTTGTTAGTTCAATTATGGAAAGACAACTCAAGTTTACAAAAATAGGCAAAAATTAGAAAATGAGCTAGGGGTGTGCTACATCTTATGAAACATGAAACTATAATGGCACAATACACATTAGAAACACATACTATATTGGACTATGCAAATACATTTACATTTTTAACATGAACTCAGATTCCAATGCGACAAAAAGTAAAAATAAGCTAACTACTAAAACCATCTGAACAGCAACACAATAAAAACACAGCAGGGTTCTAAAACACTGGCCTATAAAAGATCATTCGTATGATTGCCTGAGAAAACTAATAGCTGACTTCTGCAGAGATCAGTATGGGTTTGGTAAAGTGTTGTGCATCTATATTTGGGCGTGGGTGGAACCTGCTTGGAAAGAAAGGGTGAAGATGCACAAAAATATCATGTGAGGTTTACTAATGGGGTTGGACTGGGGTTGCTGGAGAGAGAGAGAAGAGGACATACTGTGTTTTGAGACCACATGTTGACAAGTGTCTGCCCCACTGAGAGTGCATGACAACAAATCTGACCAAGAGTCCCAGTAGAGAAATGTGTACGCGTTCATGTCCAAATAAAGATGAAGTCAGTCCAGCTTTAGAGATGAAAATACCAGAAAAGAACAGCAACATCATTGAAGTCAATTAGCCAGCCTGCAACAAAATGGATTGTCATAGGGTCATAATCCAATATTATTATTAATGAAAAACAAGACACACATTTAGTGGCGGGGGCTTGATTGGTGGTTATTGGACAGGCTGTTGGCACACACTGGCAGCCTTGTGTCCCAGGGCAGCTTTGGCTACAGTAGCTTCAATTCATCTTTGTAATCTGTCAATTCATCTTTTAAAAAAGCAAATTATGAATTGACCCGAGACATAAATCCCACAAGATGATACAAAACCCTATGCCAGGTGTGCCTGAGCATTGTAAGATGATATATAGACAGTTTTATTCTATTTGTCGTCTTTTTGTCAGTTATTATATTGTCCATCACAAATTATTATCATTATTGCACTCTTCCGCTGTCTAATGTAACCTAACTTGTTGGTGGGAAACTCTTAATTCATTTTGATCTTACAAGCTCTTGCAGCACAAGATCCATCTGTAGAAACTAATATTATTCATATTTCATGAATGGGCTCACTTGATGCAAACTATGTATGTCAAAATAAGTAGTCCAGAGGAAAAGGGATGCTAATTTATTACAATGCTTCTGAAAGGTGCCACGAGACTGTCACATCCGATAAAGAGAGACTAACGAGAAGAGAGAATGGAACTTTTTAATGCGCAACCCCATTAAAACCCCGCCTCACTCCTGCATTGTGAACAAGAAAGTTGACTACCAGAATGCTAACTCACAAAGTGATCCTCCTCTGCTGCAGTGTTGTCATTTATTGCATTCAGCACAAAGGCCAGAGCAGGTGAGGTTCACACTACTAATGCTGCCACTCAAGTTCTTAAAAAAATCGAACGCTAGCAGGAATCACAACCAAAATAGTCTTGAAGCTCTTTTCTGCTAATCCTTTCAAGTTGTTTTGTCATTGATTTTCCCAAAGAGGCGTGATCAAAGCCATCAAAGCACAGATCAGACCACGCGCTTTTTTTAGTTTTCTGAGCAGGTGATGTCATGACAAAGAAACTCTATCACTGTGGCAATAGCTCGTATATTTAGCGAAAGTAAGAAAACCACTGCTAGCTTTTTAAGTGTCTATTAATCATTCTTATTACAAAGACCAATAAAGGTCCTTGTAAGGAACTATTACTGTTGAAAAGGACCAATAACTCTCAGGAACAAAGATGAGAAAAAGCATGCCATAAAGGGTTCACGTGGAAGTAGTGGTAAATTGGACTGATTGTAATAAGTTCAGGTTATGCGTCTTGGCTGAAATAAAAGCAGGATGGACGCTTTAAAAAATTGGTTGCACAAACTTAAATGGTTCTGTTGAGTGGAGCCCCATGTATATTTTATAACTTCTGAGTAAGCATGTGAAAAGTTGAGCTGTTTGACTAAAAGTTTTACGGTAATTGGACCCCTTTTTGAAGTTATTGCCCCTAAGCTGAAAACAGTTCAACAACACACTTCGGACTGTCATGCCAAGGTCAAACTAATTGGCCGTGTCTCTCGTCATGTCAGCCGTGGAGCAGTGAGCAAACAGTTTATGGCCCTTAAAAGCTCAAGTCCATAATTTAAACTCAGTTATAAGAACACAGGTGCCCTCCATCTCACTGCAGCAACAGAGCCTGTCAAGCCAACACCTTTGGAAAGGGATTGTATGCACTGTGCAGAACAAGCAACTTAAAGTGGCACTAAATGCTAATAGCATTCTCTATTGTCCCTAGTAAAAAGTAGTTTTGGCTGTTTTAGTGGAAATTAGCAGCTTTGTGGTCTAAAACAGTCTAAAACCAAGTGTGTGCTGCCAACTCTGCCACTACATTTTAAGAGGCCTGTGACACCATATGCCTTTGCTCTGATTAATGCTCAATCAGACACTTTTTGTCCCATGTAATATTTTATGTAAGAATGGGAATTATATCACACATCATAGTTGGGTATAAGCGAGGCTAAAACAACATCTTAAATAATCACAGGGCGTGTAAGTTTCAGTGTATTTAGTTCCTCCTTTCAGACAGATATAAGGCAGTGATATAAGGCAAAGACAAACAGAACCCTGACAGAACTGAAGGCAGCAGATGAAGCTGTTGTCCTGTCCTAAATTTAAGTGTCTTTTGCAATGAAACTTACCTGAACAACTGAGGGATTACACAGATGTGCTATATAATATTACTTGAGTGTACACTGCGGTGTAAAGTTTAGCTCAAGGCAGATGTCTGGGGAGAGAGCGATCTGTAACACATGATCAGAAGTGCTAAATGAGTGGATTTAGTTTGGCCACAATAATAATGTAAATAAATGTAAACTTGGTTAAGTTATTGAATACATAACTACAAACCAAATTGAAGTTTTTATGTAGCCTTTCAATGTTATTCTTCCAGGAATGGTGTGAGTGACAGTGGGGAACTGAGTATAAATCACACGGCTCTTAGCTAGCAGCCCATTAGCAACCAGCAGCACTAATGAGCACTTCCATCCGGGGATGACCTCCTCCGACTGTTCTGCTACATTCTCCTCATCAGATTGAAACATTTATGCCACCACACCAGACAGCTCCAGCCACACATTCTCGGGAAAACCCCACAATCAATGGTGAATATTGATCCTTTTGTTTTTACAGTGTGCAGGGCTTTCATACTGAAATCCGTCGTGAATTTTCCATCAGAATTAATGGAGATTGACGACGGATCTGCTGGACTGAGAAGTGTATGTCTCTGATAATGGACTGGAAAGTAAAGTGGGAGAAAAGCTTTGGCCAAGAGAAAAAAGATTTCAATAGCAATTACAATAGTCTTTGCAAAACAATCAATAATCTCTCACTCTTGTCTGTAAAAGATCCGTTTGCATGTTATCAAGCTACCCTTATAGTTATATAAGGGAAGCAAGGCATCAGGAAGGTGATGGTGCCTCATGCCTCACAGCTAGATGGTTCCAAGTTCACACAGTCCTGTCTGTGTGCCGTTTGTTTCTCCCTTTGTTCGATTCACCCTCCAACCCAAAATATGTACAATAAGTAAAATCCTCCAGCTAAGGTAGTTCTGACCAAGCCTAGTTCAAGATCTGGAGATGGGTCCCTGAGCATTGCACTGTGGTGCTCACTCCTCCTGAGAAGATGCCCCAGCAGTATTGAAGAACTGGTCAATTTCAGAGGACAAGTTTGCTTACAGGTACAACAATGTGTACCAGCCCCAGTACCTCTTCCTCCTACAATGAATATATAAGTGTAAACAAAGCCATTCCTTACATCAATCAGTAACTAAAGGATGATTCCATTGTTTCTTGTTTTTCTAAAAAGTTAAAACATTAAAATGAAATCTTACAGGTGTGTGACATGATCACATTCTTCATTCTTGGGGCAGATGCTCATTCATAACTAGGGATGTAACAATAACCGAAATATCATGATATCATTTTGTCAAAGTCTCACAATAATACTGTGGGCTGTCACAGTATATCAGATTACAAAATCCTTTGCTTAAATGCATGGTTTTATAGTACCAATAGCTAATAAACATAGCTAATAAACATCAGGAATTACAAATCCCATCATTCATTTCAGCACAGACAACATGAGGAAATATGTTTTTACTTGAATTCCTGGGATTATGACAGTAATAATTCACAAAATAAAAATCTTGTCAGATATTTTAAAAGAAAAAAAGCGTCCTATCTCCAATTATATCAGCCTCTCCAGAATATCACAATAAATATCATACAGTGAGATGCATATCGTGATAATATTGTACCAAGAGATTTGGATATCGTTACCTCCCTATTCATAACATGTTGTAGGAACTAAAATCTGTTTACACACACAATTCATATGGACCTGCCTCATTTGTGGGGTCCGAATCCTTTATTATTAGCTCAACAACATGACTTAAAAGTTCAGATACGGGTTAAAACAGGTTAAGGTTATGGAAGTAGTAATTATGGTTAAGGTTAGTCTGCAGGAAATGAAAGTTGATATTTTGTTGATGGTAGCAGATGCCGGAGTGGGACATAGCAATAATGTGTGTGTGCGTGTCTTAGGTTTAAACAGCTATTCTGTACATCTGGGTGGTGATGTCAGAGCTGGCATGGCTGGTCCCTGGTTGATGAGCAGGAACAGAGGACACAAAGGCTGCCAACTTTTGTAGCTAAATCTGGGACAGGACATACAACAAGCCATCCTCTGTTGTCACTTGGGTCTGTGAACAGTTGCCGTATGGACAACAGTGGCTTTAACCTTGGCACCCACGTCAAATAGCATTCCCACCCTTTCTTCCTGGGATGATCGTCAACTCGCACTGCCCCACCCAAATTGTGATGGTCTTAATGAAAAACAAACTAAAACATCAGCACTATATGTTTTCCCCTGTCTATGCTGTAATGAACTTCAATACCCAGCGGTACACTCATTAAAATAGTGCAACTCTAAACCTTGACTCTACAAAGTCAATCTTCTTAACCTTGACCAATGAAAATCTCTATAGCCTATAAGCAATGGGGACGCAAATGAACATGCACTTATTTTAATTTATTAATTCACTTGGGCGCAGCATATGCACCCAACCCAAAATGTCCAAGCTGTTGTTTAGTGGCGCACGTTCAGAATCAGATTAGATTTTAGTTGCAGTTCCAAGTTTCAAATTTCAAGTACGCATTAACTGATAACAATCATAAACAGAAGAAAGGAATATTTTGACCACAAAGTTGATGTGTAAGGATTTGAGCCAGGTTTGATCAGATGTTTGGTGTGCATGAAAAGCCAGTGTTAAACATGAGGCCAAAGAATAGTGGTTAACTAGGTATCAGGTATCAAATTAGTGCTGGTTCTTATAGATATTGGGCTAAATATTTATCACAATTCAAAGCACTTAGAGAAGCATATTAGCCAGCTGGTCAGAATATGACGATAGCATGTTGTCATAAAGTTATGTCAGATTGGTAACCCTGCTGTTGTATCTGATTAATGTAACAAGCTTCACGTCAACTTGAAACTCAAACTGACAAAATGCACCACTGTGGAACATCTAAATATCACATCACCTCTTGTGTGAGACTGAGTAAATGAAGAGGCAGGAGAGTGTGACAAAGTCCAAGACAAGAGCAAGAGACAAGTGGCTGAATAATCCTGTTTAACAAGGCAGCCCCTAATTTAATAAGTGTGTGTCAAAGTCAGCTTCAGCAGCAGGAACAAGGCACTTATTAACGATAGTGGCTGGACCTGTCCGCTGCACTGCCCCTAAGACAAGGTAAGACCCAATTTAGCATTTAAAGTACACTGCTCAATTAAGTTCATGTAATACAGATGTTAATTTTGTCTGAATGTGGCCTCCAGTCCATGGACACTCAACAGGTTTCTATACTAAATGACTGCAATGGACTAAATGGAATTGTAATGATAAATGTATACAGAATTAATGTTTTGTTTCTTTTTTTTATCCCAATTTTCCCCAACCCTTGGTTTGGGCTCAAGGGTTTCAGCTTCTTGTTTTAGGGGCAACATTTTAAACGTTTCTGACCATTCAAAAGATATAATATTTGGTTTTAAATTGCTATGGCAACGGTGCTATTTTTTTAATCACTCTGACACCCAAGGAATAATAAAGGTAAATCGACTGTTTGAGGTATGAAACATTGGATCTATAACACTGTTTACCAAAGATTGGGCTGCAACCCTCAGGTGGGTCGCAAGAGATTTTTTTTTGGGTCACCTTGTTATGATCTGCATGTAAGTCTGCAATATACAGTTTTGACACTGATATGTGTGTTGCGCTCTCCTCCTGCACCCCAGACTGGAACGTGCTACAAAATTGCAGACAGGCCCAGTTATCGCATTAGAAATGTTGAAATGTTAAGACATATTTTGTAGAATTTCTAATCATTTTGTAATTATTTTATTGACTATTTTGTTCCAATATTGCTGGTTCAATTGAATGCTGAAAAGAAGAAATGGGCTACATTCAATGGCCAAATAGGCTACATTTGGATAATTGGACACAAAGACGCAATCACTCAGTCAACAGTAAAATATCCTCATTAATATTCAATAATGGTCAAATCCACCTTATATTTTGTGATTTACAAATAATGTTTATTGATTTGGGTCGCGAAGGTTTGTGACTGTTAAAATATGGGTCCCCAGAAAAAAGTTTGGGAAAAACTGGTCTGTAACACCTGAGGATCACCACTGCTGGGAGAGGAAAGTCAAACTATTAGCATAATGCAAATAAACATAACTGCAAATGTTTCTTGCAGTCATTAGAGAGACACTGTTCTAGTTGTCTCCATGGAGATGTCATTGCTTTGCTTGGAATGTTACACAATAAGGTACAAACAGGTGACATCCTGAGCCAAGTTAAAGGTCAGATCTGAGGAAAAGTGAATCTGTTCCTAGTGAGAATGTTCTTCAGGGGATTTTTGAGCAAAAGAACACCTTTTCTTTAATAGGCAAGGTAATAATGCCCCCATGGAGACAAGCCCCCATAAAATTACACAGTGGACCTTTAAAATATCTGTAAGCTACATACAGTATGAATCTTGATCCAAATATATTGTGTGAGCAATACTAACAGGCATTCCGCACTGGGAAATGAGGCAAGCCCTGAACCATGTACCAGCGCATGCCTCTGAGGCCAGTGGGGTTCTACCATTTGAGCACCACTGTACAGCCTACGCACCCAAACATGCAAGCATCTACACTAGGAATGTGCTGTAACAAGCATTTCTCCTGGCCCATTCTTTTTAATTACAAACCCACCCCTGCCCTGCTTCTTTTAATGATCTTAATCGTAACCCTTACGGACCTTAAGGTGACCAGACACTGATTATTAGAGACAAATGACCAATTAAAGTAGAAAGCGCAGATTGCATTCCTCACACAATAATCGATCACTCTCAATTATTAATCTGAAGTGAAACAGCTGTAGTTTGTGGCTCTATCTCCCCCGTGTACCATTAGTTTGTTCATAATAGATACAAATATATAGTGCAGTGTAAGGCTATGTTGTCTGATGTGGGTATTATCTTTATTGCGAGCTGTGTTCTGGGTCAGCACTTTGGACAGGTGGGCTGTTTAGAGCCAGTTTAAATGTTGCCGGACTCCTCATGTCTCCCTGAAGAACAAAGAGGGAGTTAGCCTGGGAGGATAGAGGCTGGAGGTCAAACACAGATGGGCCATTAGCGGTTTGTTTATGGTGATACAACAGCATAAGCACAGCTGAGGAAGAGCGCAAGGCCATTTTAAAGTATAATGTTGACAGCATATTTGCAAAGACAGGAATCAGTCAGAAATGTGGATTCACAAGATGTCAGCAGTGTTAGGAACAGAAAGTAACTGTGACCCGGTACAGTTACTTTCATCAGGTGTTATTCAGAATACAGTTACTTTCCTAAAGTCAAAGAAATACAAGGCAGTACTTCATGATACAATTTAGGCTTCAAATTGCACAGTTAATGAGTAAAAAACAAAAACACAGCTCTTTGATGAATATGCGTGTGATTTTTCCTTCTCTAATAAATGATACATAAATGCATAACAAATGGGGCCACGATCATAAAATGTTTTTTAATTCTATGCTGCATTTTTTACACTATAATACAATGCAACTGTGTGAATAGCAAATACCTGCTTTTGGTAACTAAATGCATTTCAAAGTATTCTACCAAACACTTTGTAATACTGTGATATTATAACCTGTTAACATATGCTGAGAAGTATTTTTACTAGCAGCCTCTCAGTGTATAAAAAAGAACCACTGTTTTAAGTTACACTCTATAGGCCCCATAGGGAAATCCATGGCTGCATTTAACTCATCCATCAGCCAGAGCTCCGCCCTGGGACCCTCTGGAGTCTGGAGACAGTGTCACAGCCACAGGTGCTGACTGGACAATTTGCCCGTAGGGTAGAGAGGACCAGTGCTTAACGCTTTCCCTTTATCACACAATGTCCAGTAGAGGCAGACATAGTGTACAAGCACACAGGACAAACAGTGTTTTCCTGGAGCTTAAATACTGCTTCCTTAAAGCAGTACTGTCGGTCTAAATGATCTGCAAAGTCGAACATGTTTAATTTAGGACTTTTAAGATGATTACACATGAAAATGATGACCTCTTTCAGTTTGCATTTATAACACTGACAAGGAGGGTGAAATGTTTTGCTCAAGGACAAATCTGAGTTCAAACCCCAAACTTTCCCATTATCACCTGATTCACGGTCATTGCAATGCTGACTAAATAACAACCAAATCTTCAACAGAGAACTATTAGTAAGATTTTTTTTTTTGTTTGTTTAACAAGACACAATTTTGACACTTTTATGAATAGGTCTCACCTAGATTTAACCTCTAACACATTACCCTCCATCAATCCAATTTTATCTAATTCAGTGGCGAAACGTAACAAAGTAAAATTAGTAAAGTGTTTTACTTAAGTAGATTTTTAATTAAATACTTTATTCTCTTTTATGTCACTACATCTAAGACTGGGACTGAAATGTAAAAATATTTTTTATTATTGTGTGAGATCTGCTAAAATGCTGAGGGTTTATTTTTAACACATTTGTAGTATGAGCAAACAAAAATATACAAAAAAAACATCAAGTACTTAAGTGGATTTTTTCATGTGATACTTTTACTTTTTTTTCCCGGTTTATTGTACTTTTACTTAACAAAACTGAGTACTTCTTTCACCGCTGATCTAATTACATTTTTGTAATTTAGATGCAAACATTTGATAACAAAAGATATTTCAAATTGTTGCATAAAAGAGAAACCAAAGGGGATGGAAGGTCAGCAGCAACACAACTATAAATATCCAGACATGCAAAAATAGGCCTTCTTTCTATTCTTAAATTACAGAAAATAAATCTGTCCCTTATGTGTGACTTTTTTCTCCTTGTGCATGCTATCACGTTCTGCTTGTTTATAGACAGGAGTGGGGGAGTTGAACATTTCAAAATCCAATGTGGGAGGAAGAGGAATCTCCCCAAGAGTCCCGTCCTACTCTCTCTATCTCTGCCGTATTTGGTGCGGAGAACTATTGCTGTCAGTCAAGCCAAGTCCTGAGCACACTGTGTACATCATGTTAATATTACCTAGATTAGACTGCACTAAACATTGGCATTTAAGGTATTAGTGCTGTGCTAATAAGCTGGATGTTCAAATACTTTAGTGTTGAGCTCAAATGGTAGAGCAGGAGGTATAAATCAAAACATTAGTCAGACAAAAACACATGAGAACAATCATTTTAGTTTTAAATAGACTGCTACAAGAGAGTCACCAACCCTTGGGTGCAATCAAGTTTTCTATACAGCACTTGCTTTTGTTTGCCAGAAAGCTAAATCAGCCATATATGCTATTGACAAGCTATTGGCATGTTGTGCTAACAAGCAGATTGTGATTTCTGGATTGCTTTTCCTTTGTTTGACCTGTAAAGATTGTTTAAAGGATTCTGTCCATTAAAGGTCCATTAAAGGAGTATTCTCGTATACTTTGACAATTATGTTCAGAATACAACATTTTCCGCTAAGTTAGAAATGTGATTTATGTACTGATCAATTTGTCTTAGCTCGTCTTTCAAGTCTCTGGCCTGCATTTGACAAGACAAAAAGCAGCTTCAGCAAAGTGTGAAGAGTGTAGAGAGACATTCAACATATTGTCAGAGCCTTGCATAAACTTTGTGATCAAACCTCTTGACCTCAGTCCCTTTCCAAACATGATATATTGCTACAGATAAATATTGCAATACTATGTTATACCACTGACACAATAACAATAATACAAGACAATCCTGGTAAACCATTTTAAAATAGACAGTAACATTAAATTGCATGAGCTGCAACATATAAATAGCAGAATGAACCAATAACTAGCCATAGAAGTCACTTATTCAACTCTCTACAGCTCAGATCTGATCATATTACAACGAAAATAAAAATCTCCCCACATGATAAAGTTTGAGCTCAAAAATATATTCTTCCGGCTTTTATATATTGAACGATATGTCGATACAATAATTATCATGCCAGGCCTATTTCTGTATGGCTGTATTTGCGATGCAAGCTGCAGCTCCTGGTTGTCCCTCTGCTCTGATCGGCAGCGGTGTTGGTTCAGACCGCCCACTCTCTCCTCACGAGTGCTCCTGTGAAGTCCCATTACCCATGCCAACATTTCAGCTCTGTAAACCACGCGGCGATGGATGTTTGCAGGGTTGCAGGGAGTAACTTGACATCAGGGAAGCGCTCCATTTTTAGACACTTGCCTAGTCACAGGACGTGGCTATGTGGGTCTACTGTGAGAAAGCTATAACTCCACAAGGAGATAAATGTACTCTGCGAGGAACTGGAGGAACTGATAGCTTGGATAGGAAACGCAACAATGCACAGTCTGAAGGGGGCTTCCACTTGCTTTAGTATGCGCTGCTGTAGCTTCTGGAAGGTGCACTCATAAACAAATGTAAACAGCTTTCTATGATCTATAATAGGGACAGTCTGAACTATGGCATACAAAACACAAAGCAAATAATACAGTTCTACTTTTTTTTTTTTTTTATCATAAATTAAGTTTAAGATGATAAAACCATTGAACTTTTGTACTAGTCCTAAGTTTACATAAATATGACATTATTAATAGAACTTTCCCTGCAACTTCTCTAAAAATCTACATTTCTGTAATCCATACAAGTTATGCAGCCTATTCTCTAAATCTAATCTAGGGTGACCACACCAAACCAGACCAAGTTACAGGTCAGTTACGTGGAGAAGCATCCCCGCTTGAAGTCAAATGTCTGTTTTTCTAGGTATTTTTTGAAACAATAAAACCACCTGTCCCCGTTTTGAGCCCCCTGTCCTCTGTCCCAGCAGATTTATTCAAAACCACTGATTTGTCCCAGTTTTATACAAGACATGTCTCAGGTAAAGAGGGGCATATATTGTCAGTTCTTTAGCTGAAATACAGAAAAATGCACAGATATAGAGATAGAAGTCCCTCAGATTATATAATGATCCACAAGTGAATCAAGAATGGACAAGGTTACACACTTTTTTCACAATTTTATAATTTTATTCATACCAACCATCCCAACCTAGGTTTGTCCCAGTTTTTAATTATGGAAATCTGGTCGTCCTAGTCTGAACAGAAGAACAATAAGGTGCAAAACTATAGTATAACCTAATGTAGGAAAAAAGATACCAACAAAATGAGCTCATTGTACTTAGTCTAAACCCCACCTCAAAGGCAGTCACTTTGACACAATCCACTTGAAGTATTTTTGTCAGATATGCTTGCTATGAACCACGGCCAGCCCTTTCTCCACTGACAGCAGAAAGACATCAGCCTTTGAGCGACCCTGGCACCGTTATCCTAGCTCGCTGCTCTCCTCCTTGCCTCCTTCTAGTCCCTTTGAAGAGCCCAACCTTTAACCCAGCCGCTTGAAGAAGATCTATTGTTTCTCTGCCTCTTCCCCCACACCTGTCACAGTAGCCCGCTGCTGTAACAAAAAAGGGGTCTTCTCTGTGACGGCGAGATTGCTGCCTTTCATTTGTCTAGCCCACTGCACTGCGTGCTCTCAAGCTGTAATTAGTGTCAAGAACAAATTTGTTGGTGCTAATAAGGCTGCAAGCTGTGGCGCTAGAAAGTACAACATGGCTATGCGCGGAGCAAAGCAGATGTAGCTGGTGCATGGATGACAGACAGGGCTTAGCGGGGAGGCTAGCATTTAAGGATTGGTCGCAAAATAGTTGGTTTAAATGGGAGTAGTACAGGCGTTTGTAGAGGCTAAATTCAATGTGCTAATGATAAGCTATTAGCATAATGGGCTAACTTGCTCTGGTGTGAAGCTGCGAGGCGTTACAAGCATGTGCACTTTCTCCTTCCTAAACACAACCTGCACAAGTAAAAGAATGTTTGAAAGAGCTCTGACTTTAGATCAACATTTATCGTGGTGCTTTTTCTTTGTACTGGTGTGAAATTTTGTGTTGTTTTTTCTGCTGATAAGATTTTAACTGTAGAAGGATGAAATGTGACTCATTATACAAACTAATGACTTAAGTGTTACATTCTGTTATGTATCTATTTATTTCAGCTCATATTTTTAACAATATTGTACATTTAGAATGCTTTTTTGGGCCTTATCTTTTATCGTCTATATTTACTTCAGCAATATGTCGCACTTCAAAATGTTTTAGCGGGACAAGCCTATCCATTATAACACTGAACTTATCTACAGTACGCATCTTCACAATTGCATCAATTCATTTAGGTGCATTACCGTTAAAAACGCATTCTTTCCACAGGGGGAAAATGACTCTGCTGCTATCTGATCACATGAGCCAACATTGTCACCAAAACTAAAAAATGTCTCACATAAAGCTGTCGAGTTAAAAGTCCTGACATTTTGGGCTAGTTTAGAAATTCCCGCTGGATGTTTTTTGGGTCCCAAAAAAAAGACTTGTCTGGGAAAAAGAGAACGTCTGGTAACCCTGTTTAAAAATAAGGGCATATGCTGTGGTAAATCCTCAGTATATGTATGTATAAAAATATCTGAAAGGCTTAATTGTCAATTAGGCTAACTCTTACAATGGGCAGAAGAGGGATCAAGATTACTAAGGCTTCTTTTAAAGGTCCTATATTACAGAAAATTGACTTCTCATCAAAAACTTACCTGAAGTTGTGTTTTGTTGCACTTACACATGTGTGATTAATCCTGCATGACTGTTCTGTCTACATCTACGAAGCTCAAAACACTCGGTTCCACCCCATAATGTCAGGTAGTGGTAATTTTCAAGTTAACAGCTAACTTTAAGTACTTCATTAGAGATTGGCAATTCCAGGTCCAGTTCAAATACACAGTGGAACACTTCTTGAATTACCACAGGACATCACAAGATGGTGTGTTTTCAGTCTGAGAGAAGAACAGAGCCTAAATCTGCAAGTTTTGTGTGTGAGTGTGAATGAAACAAAATGCAACTGATGAGAAAACAACATGATAACATAGATCAGAAAATGGTGTAATATGAGCCCTTTAAGGACATACTGCGCAAGATTGCTGATTATGATTAATATGATATTACACTTTATATATTTTTTCTCCTCATCCTAAAATTACTCTAGTTTTATTTTGACTGATTCATGCAGATTTGACTAACCTTGCACCAATCTCATGCTTTGCCATTATGAACTTATTCAGAGTAAAAAACAAAATTAAAAAGGTGATACACATTAATTTTTCACAAATGAATATTAGAAGGATTATAACTGAAGTTCCTATATGGTCATATATGGTCACTATAATGTCATATTGCTTGCACGACAGCCTGGATGATGACGTAAAAGATACGCCGATATGTCCTGTCCTGAAATAAACTTGAATAAAAATACACATCTGAACAGACGACAGTGGGCAAGGTTAAGGTTGATTAATGTAAGATTACACAGTGACGTGGACTATAGGAAAAGCCCTTGATGAAAAGATTTAGGATTTGCTCTATAATCCATAGAATGATCCACAGTATATGTATAGGCTCCTGTTCACAGGCAGACAAGGTAAATGTAGACCTTATCAACAACTTACTTAACAGTCTGGGGCCAAAAAACATAATTTATTTTACTTGTAGAGGGGTGAATCAATCCTTTCCCTTTAGTGTTTCATCCAATCTATCACTATGAGCACAGCAGGCTCAGATCTACAGGGATGCAAACGGGAGCATTGCAGCATCAGTTAAAAATGTTTGCACCCTCATTTCAGGCGCCTAATATAATGCCACTTAATAGAAGAGTATTACGTTAGCATCCCTTTGAAACTCGAATGCACCCTCACCCCTCAGTCACTTTGGTCTACATCCAGGCCTGACGCACACATCTTTCTGCTTTCTACTACTACTATTTCAAATGCTCAACTTTTTCCCCCACACAAATACCAATATAGACATTCTGAGCTAATCCAGATTTTGCTAAATATTGAGATCTCAGTATCTTTACCATTGCAGTTTTTTTTTTGTTTAAAGTTTGAGTAATTTGGTCAGTTATACATTATTCTAAAGAGAAAAATCATATATGCAATATAGTAAGCTATCCCAATGTCACGGCAGGCTCTTTCAGTGAGAGCTCTGTTATCAAAAGCCATAATACCTTGGCGTATTCAGCAGCTGATAATCCATACAGTGTGAACCCTCTGCAGAAATACACCTCTGAAGAAGTCATTTCAAACACCTATCACATTTTTATAGCATATAAAGAAAGAATGGAAATCATAACAGTACATTAAAGACGGGGTGCTCTGGTCTGTGTTTGTGCGTATGACTTCACCTACAGAGAAATCAGACACACTTCAAAGTAAGACACAGAAAGAATATTCACTGAGATAACTCAGTTACTGAAGCTTGCTATATTCGGGAAAAGTAATAACTATGTTTATAAGAGCCAGGTTTTATTAAAAAAGAACAAATATGGAACAAATACAATGAAAATGAGAAAAGTAGTATGCCTGCACAAATGTGGTGTTGCTACAGAAATAAAATTAACAGTGTTTAGATACCCTTGGAGATTGTTGTAGTTAGATCAGTTTATGCAGTTTTCATTAAAGCCTTATTTTTGTGTTTAATATGTTTTTTGCCTAATTTAACATACATTTTATTCCAGATGCATACACAATAATGGATACATTCCTCAACACTGTAAAGACTTGCCATCATGGTTTCTGTTGCTATTGTTCCTTGTACCAAAACAAAGACAGCGTTACTTCAATGTCCCCCAGTGAAATATAGGGCAATTTTGTAGCCTCATAGCATAATATTTCAAGTCATATTTTCAATTTTTCAAGTTTTTTTCTGGAAAATACAAAAATAAATTGCCTATCAATAAGATAACTGGGGTGGTTTCTGTGTGTGGATTAGCCGAGGACAGAGCCAGCAACACCTATGCAGCAGGTCTGGAATAGAATGAGACAGAAAACTCAATAAAAAAAGCCACTTGTGCTATGAGGCTGGCAATCTGTGGATGTTCCAATAATAAAGTATGTATTGCCTTCTATAGTGTTATTTTTTACCTTACCTCACCTCATCCTGCCTGCCTGCCCCTCTGCCTACCCTCGCCTCTGCCCGTATCTGATGCCCTTGTCGCCACTGTCCACCTGAAATAAGTTAACCACTTTATCAGATGCCCTAAAGTGTGCCAGCGTTGATTAAAGCGTAGATCCCAACATTGTCTACTCTATCGGGGACACCCAAATTGAACCGTACATCAGCCACGCCTGGGAGCAAAAGGGCTTCGAATAATACAAGGCAGGTGTTTGTGCAATTACAATGGGGGAAAGGGAGGAGAGTAACAAGAGGCTAATCAGGTTCCAAGTTCCCAGGGCCTGGGCTTTTGTTAAATATATAAATGAACTTGTGATAATTGTTAGGTATTGAGTAGGCCTGTCATGATAATAATTTTTGAAGCACAATATGTTGCTTCAGAGGTATACTGCAATAAACAATAATACTGAAACCACTTTATGACACAATATTAATAAAACAGAGGATAATCTCCATAAACCATTTTTAAATAGACAGTTTCATTAAATTTAACCCTCGACAGCTCAAATGTTACTTTATCACAACAAAAAATACTCTCAATTTTTGCAAAGAAATTAAAGACATGATAAATATTTAAATATTGCTCCAACTATCATATATTGAATAAGTTGATATAGTAATTATTATGACAAGCCTAGTATTGAGACAACAGCTTTCTCTTTTCAAATGAACACTAAAAAACACTAATTGCATCTTGCTGATTTGTAAATGTCACTATTATTAGGGAATGCAAGTACCGGTACAAGATAGAAATGCTTTTTAAACTTCCTTGTAGGTTACAAAACACACTACTAATAAGTGCTATAATCATAATCATAGTTTGACGTGCAGGCAGTGATTTTGCTTAAGGTGTGTAATAATAATTATTATATAAAAATTACATAAAAACACATTTAACATTCATTTATTATATTATGACAATATTTCATTGTGTTCCCAATCTTGTGTCTTGTCCCTTAGTCACTGTAATATTTTGTTCTTATTCATTCACTCTCTGCTGTCAACAATCATATCTCCATATCTCCACTTCCTCACCAAATCAACTCCTCCACAGCTGACTCTGCATTTTAACACCAACAATACCAGCACAAAAGAACAATTATGAAACACTCAGTGCCGCACATGGGGTCAACAGACTGTGACAGGAGAAGGTAGGAGTAATTTTGTCCACAGATTCTCAGCATTACGGACATCACGTCTGGGTCATTTGTACCCGTCTCAAACACACAGATGGTGGGTGTGCAGGGTAAAAATAAAGACAAGATTTACACAAGGTGGCTGGAAGGGCAGGGGAGATTATGTGGTAGTCTATGTAGCACTGTGTATCATGGATTCCTCCTTCTCACTCGGTGTGTTTATTTCTCTGACCCAGCCTCGCCAACATCTGCCCACACCGGAGCTAAGCAGATTAATTGAAAGATTTGGATTTCTTTCCATTTAGCTTGCCATGGCTATGTGGGACTTCTCTTCTCCTATCAGCACATGTAAATATGAAAGTATCTGTCCTCAAAGCGAAAAAACAAATGCTTTTACTTCCTTTTATTACTGCTCACTCAGAACATTATTACAAAAGAGGGCCCTACTGCTAGATCATAATGCTGTGCTTAAAGTCATTAATACATAATATGTCTCCATAAAAGGTGCAATTAAAATGCTTATATAGTCACATACATCTTTTTTTAATTGCAATTGATGTTATTGAAAAAAAAAAAGTCATTCTTACAGAAAGTTGAGTTTAAAGCAATATTGTGGAATATTTTAGGGAGTGCAATAACATCTCCATTGAAACAAGCAGGTTGCACAGGCAGAGTTGCAAGGTGCACCTTTAATATTACACAAGCTGAGGTGAATGTACAGAAATGCTATCAATACATGATGTAAAGTATGTATTTCCTGTAGCTGCCTCATAGCCTTCATTTCATACAATACATTATTCACAACCACTGCCAAATATTACAAAAAAAAAAAAAAAAAATCCCAAGATAGTTTATAGCAGCATACCTACCTACCAAATTGGAAAGGCTTTTCTTCAGGGCGACTATCGTTTATTGAGCAGATAAAACGCTGGCAGCTGAAATTACTGCCAAATAACTTGGACACAACCCTGGACCCGCGCACGATGTTGGGAAATGTTCCTTTGTCAATGTTTACCACTTCTATATATTTAGATGGTGTACTCAGATAATGGTCTAGGAAGAAGGTGTACAGGTAGTGCTGAACAACATGGGGGGGGGGGTATATATGACTTGTTTATTCTTTCTAACTTTCTAATAACAACATATTATTGTGGGCCAATTAAATGGAAGTACTATTGACTACTAAAAAGCTACAAAAAGTAGTATGGTTTTATAAGCAAGGCACAGCCACTCCAGTCTTGTATAGATTCTCACTCTTAGTTCCATTTAATGCTTTGCTTTATTTGACATTCTATAATGTTGTAATTAAAATTGTTTAATTGTTCAGCACTGACCTTAAGTAGGTTGTATCTCTTAAAATTGGAAGGCATCAAGAGGTCACCGTGGTTTATAAAAATGGAATCATGATAGATCATGATGCTTTGGAAAGGTGAAGGTGTCTTGGTACAGTGGCATATGTATTTTTCTTGTTGGATAATCCTCTAAGGAAATGTTTAGAGGGCGTGCATAGGCAAAGATAAATGAGCAGACCTTGGTGACATAAAAGGTTCAATAGAAAGCATTACTATTATAGTATTTCATAAGGTGAACATCCAAGGTAGTTATTATTGGCTTTGGGCATTGGCTGGAGTCAATTCATCTGGGTCCACATACCCGTGCTCACACATACACAGACAGAGCAATAGTGCTTTTCATACACAAACAGCAAATCAAAGCTACATGCTGCAACTTTACACTTGCCATGAAAAGGTCAAGTTGCTTGCTACCATTTCAGAATCAACATTCATTTAACATTAGGAGGCAGCACATTCTCCTGATGAGCTAAAGAATGGGTTTGAAGAATGTCAAATGCTATGCTTCATAAGGGTGACATTTTACCTGAAAATCCTAATTTCATCCGATAATAGCCGTGGTGAGCATCTCGAAATGTCAACTGAGACAAATCCGGTGCAGCAACCTTAAACAACGGTAATTTAATATGTTCTTCACAAGATAATGGATAACCTAATAATTGCATTATTGAATTAGAAATCTCAAACTTTTTACACACCTTATCAAAACTTTTTTACTAATGATTAATGCTGTACTAAAATTTTTCTAAATTAAGAACTAAACAATGTCTTATACACTTCTTAAAGGTCCTGTATTATACAAAATGGATTCTTGTGAGTTTTGAGCCATGTTATAATGCTCTTACCTCACAAAAAACATATCTGGAGTTGTGTTTTGTTTCATTTACACATGTTTGAGTTATCTTTTATATTAGTCTGTCCACATCTTCAAAGCTCAAAATGCTCTGTTCCACCTTCTGATGTCATGTAGAGGTAACTTTCAAATTAACAGATACTTTTTACCTTCAATTCAGGAGAGGTTGGCAGTTCCAGGGCTAAAATCATCCAAATGATTCTAGTGAGGGTGTATGGAGTGTAAAAACACAGTGGAGCACTTCCTGTATTACCACATGGCATCATAAGTTGGGAGAGTTTTCTGTTTGAGAGAAGAACTTAGCCAAAAATGTGTGAATGAAACAAAACAGAACTTCAAGTAGGTTTGTGACAACAATATAGCAGAGATCCAAAAATAGTGAAATATAAGCCCTTTAGTAAAAAAAAAGTATTAGGTCTACAAATTTCTATGTCTACACCTGTCATTATAGCACTGCTTTTTGGAACTACGGCTTCTCAAGAGATGCAACTCTGCAGTTTTTAACTGATCTAAAAGTAAACACATGGACCTAACTCAAACTTTTCAATAATATAAAAGGTGTTTCAGAGTCTACATCCTGTGCCGCACCGGTGTACCTCAGACGCCCATGGGTGCCATAATGAGGGCATCTGATTTAGAGTATTGATCCGTGCTGTAAGCTGCAGAGGAGGTCCTTGGAGAGCGTGGCATCACATAAAAGACAACATTAGGCCTTATCAGCAGGGGCCAAACACAAGGTGACCCCAGTTTACTGCCTCAGCCCAGGCCCGTACAATTAAAGGCATGGTACACGAGATAAGTGCATGTCCACCTTTTGTTTTTTGTGTGTTTGAAGATACACAGCTTGTTGTCATGTTAAAACTACGACTGGATGTGATGGGGTGATTTTCGCAGACACCCATATAAGGTAGCAACAAATGTAATCCCAAAATAAATATATATATATACATTATAAATGTTGTTTACTTTGCTGAGTTTGAGGGGTGGTGGATAAAATACAGAATTACACCAAAAAGGTTCAAAGTTTTTGTAATTTGAAATAATGCTTTAAAGAAAAATTGTAGCTGCATTGTAAATATTAGTCACATTTGCATAAAATATCAAGAGATTCATTCGTAACAAAGGCAATACCCTCCTGGATGTACTCCAAAGATTTCCAAGCACTACTGTAGATTACATAACGTCACGGAAGTTTTGTGTTTGTGCAGCAGGCAACTTTGAATCCCCTAAGATTACAATGGCAACATAAAAACACGCTGATATTAAACATTTAGGGTCCTGGTAGCACAAAATAACACTAAAAACTAGACAGATACAGCTACTATACAGGGTGCACTGTAACTACATAATTACCAGGAAAATGGTCACTTCTTTTTCATTGTTTTTGACCATATGGCGCACCGTACCATAACATCATGCTGGTGCCTTTTCTTTGACCTCTGCAGTGACACCAGTTTACAGCTACATCACTTTATATTGCCTCAGGTAAAACTACACATCAGAGGGTCACTGTCTGGGGAGCACTGTGATAAATAAGCCACAGAGCCGATGGGGCAATGGTGGGAGTGTGCAGAAGTCATAACATAAGTCATGGTATACAAAAGGTTTAGAGGAGGTATGAGAAAGTACTATGTGATCTAGGTTTTCACATTAGACTGGCGCAAAACAGCACAGAATATAGTCAAATGAATTGGGTGAGAGACGATTATGCAACAATGACCCACATTAGACCCACGATATTTCAAAGCAGCATTGACAATATTGATTTTGCCATATAATTAGTAAGGATATTGATTTGTAATGAAATTTAGTCCAGCGAATACTGTTGCCAGGCAGTATTCACTGGACAAAATTAAATTTTAGGCAAAACTTTTAAGGCATATATAACAAAATTAGGTCCATGTCCACTGGTGCAGGTAATCATATTAATGTGTGATTAGGTGTCTACAGCTGTTATTTGACATAAAAGGATGACGTTATTTCAAATTTATAAGTAGTTTAGCATCAGTGCAATAGAGTTAGTACCCATCAGCTAATGTGGCTTTGAAAATAAAGTGCTACTTTGCATTTCTTACTTACATTAATACTCCCAATGGTCACTTCTCTGTTCATTAAGACCCATTCCCACAATTCTGCAAAAAGTTTTCCATTTCCTAATGTCCCTAAAGGGATTTATAAAACTTACATCAAACAGACATTTCCATTATAGAGAATTCGCCTTTCATCCATCTTGATTATTTCAAACCAGTGCCATTACTTATTGTCATAGCAAAGCCATAAAACACTGTATAAAATATTATCAGAGTTAAGATTGTACAATCAGCATCAATTACAGCTGTCAAGACCCCCAAATGCATCATGGGTAATATAAATAGATACTTTATTAATCCTGAGGGAAATTCAAGTTTTCTCAGTCACCTCACTCAAGGGTGCAGCATAAGAGAAGGACTGATCAGGTAGGATCAGCAGGTCCTGTGTTAGGGCAGTTTGAGGAGTGGAAATGCCAAAAGTATCCTTCCTTTGTGTCCAGCAGTTTGGGCATCACGGCAGTGTCCAGGGGACAACAACAGGAAAGTCTCTTCTAAGTTTCACTTTTACTTTGCTCTGTCAGTGATGAAAAAGGCCATTGCCTCAAAGTATTTCCTCAGGAAGGTCTTCTGCCACATTTTCTGTCACATTTGGTATAAAACCTCTGTAGTACCTCAAAGACAAAAAGCCTGTAGCATCTCAAAGGTCCATGGCCAGCTCCTTAGCTAGCCTCAAACCTAATACCTAAAACAAACAGCTTATTTCACAGAACCCAACAGTCTCTAATTGGGTCCTTTGAATTACATATGGTGCACTTCTTAGTTGGTTAAAATCCCATGCAATGATGTTAAAAACTGAGCCTAAACAAATTTCATACATAGGGCAAAAATAGTTACAATTTGAGGGTAAATGTCTGTGACTGCTATGTCCTTCAAAGTGGAAGGCAAAGCAGGGCACACCTTGCCAAAAAACAGGAATACCTTTATCGATCTGGCCACAGCTATTCCAGGAACAACAACAAAGTAGGCAGATCCAATTCTTCACTTTTTTGGTCCAAGAGAGATGATATTGCTGAAAGATCTCAAATGTCTCTTCAAGATTTCAGAAAACACGGTTTAGATTTTAAAAAAAAGAAAAAAAAAAAGATAAATCTCAAACGAGATGTAGTTTTAGGCTGTAACTAATTATTTCACTTATCAATAAATCTGTGTGCCCAGATAAAATTAATAAATGAATTGTGATTATTTTGTTATTATTCAGTTGTCTCACCATCAAAATTTGACTCAAATCTGCACACTTACCTAATTCCTGAGCTGTGAAGAACGCGTAGGCTAGTCCCATTTTCATATTAATGAACATTTAAGGTAATCGGCGTCCCTCTCTTTGATCCCTAATTCCTAATTCTTAAGAGAGTTTTTATTGTTATGTTATGACCAAAGAAAAAAACATATGTCATAGCAATAATTCATTGTTGTCATGTTAAATATTGTTGCAAATTTTCCTTCACCTGCACACTGTATCAAGGACAGTTCCAGTTTTTTCCTTGTTGACATTTCTTTCCTATCTATAACCAGCATCACAGAAAAAAACCCAACTGAAGCATGGTCAGGTTTGTCCATATCCCTGGATCTCATACAGAATGGAAATAAATGTATTCCTTGGCTATACCTTAGCCCCATCATATAGGTCACTATTTAATATGTCAACATCTAATATATGACCACCATAAAAATGCAACTTGTGATTTGTGCTTTTACTACCCCTGGCACTTGAAGTTGAACTAAAATACTTTCACTGGACAAAAGTGAAATACCAAGATAAATACAAAATCATCAAGGAAGCGCCCGGGGTGAGGGAAGTCTGTGAGCCCCTGCTGAGACTGACTTAGACTTAGACAAATCAACCAAGACAAAATACTGTTCTTCTTCTTCTACACTGTCCTTTCTTCCTCCAAAGTTAGCTCTGGCTCCTTGTGTAGAGGGATAGTTAAAGGTGTCCCTGGGAGTGCACTGTAATCCATTGCTCCTTACAAACTGGTGGCTATTCTGTGGCATTAGAGGCGGTAAGGATGACCAAGTGCTGACAATATGGGCTATGACGGCCATTTTTCTTGATATGCTCAGTTTTCTATTGCCTTTCCAGATATAACGATGCTGGCAAGTCACAGAGAGCTGCTCCCTGCCTGTAAGGTTGGCTGCTTCTCCCCTTTCTCAAAAATGTACAATATTCGAGCGAAAGATATTAAAATGGGACAGTTGTACTTCCAGTTGTCTTTTCATTCTCATTCTCTTCACTGAAGTGTTTTCTTATGGTTTTGGAGGAGGGGGGAGGCAAGTGTCGGCTCATTGGGCTTCATTTCACACATCAATCAAGTCCTAGTTCTTCAGCATGACACAGAAGTGAAGGACAACAGTGTAACCTGATGCATATACCTATTTATGAGAAAGTCTCCATGTATGACCTTTGTGGTGATGCAGTTGGACACGACACACTTTTAGATGTGGTTTGATAGGTCAAGAATTAGATTAACCTTGTCAATGGGACTGATATAAATCTCATTGTGGTCTCATCCCTGTGAAGTCATATTATGATTCACTTTTTTAACTACTACAGCTTTCTGTGCAAACACTTATCTCCACCCACTTCTCCATGTAGTTAGCTTCTCTGTGATAGACAGCTGGATTTAAACAATCATAGTGAAATGTGAAATTTTAGAAGAAGCATATTACATTATTTACCTCTCAATGGCAAAAGAAAATGAATTGTAATTAGATGAAAAGAAGAGGTAGAGCACTTCACTGGGTCATAAAAACTCTGCAAGGATGAGTTCAGATCTCAGCAGAATGTGGCCCTTAGGGTACTAGAAAATGTAAAAATGGACAAGGAACAAACCCAAGGCACACAGATTTAATATTAATATTAAGTCCTTTATTACATGGGGAAGGACACCAATGCATTTTCGACCTTAGTCATGCCCTGACATTTTACATTTTCTTGTAAGGGCCACATTCTGCTGAGAGGCAAAATTAGTAGGCTCAGTTGCATAACATGTTGGTAATTACAGTCTGTATAGTGTAAATAGACATGCTAATTGTCTATCAATGTTATCATCTCAACTGACAAAAAGTTTAAACTTTGCTCCATCACAGATTAGCTTGGGTCTGTTACAGTGTATTTTGGGACTTTTCAGTATTACCCAGGGAATATCTCATAAAAATGTTTGCCTATTTCCACAATATAGCAGTAAGTTACACTCTGCCTTTGAGGTAATGTCTGTCCAATCTTTATGAAGACTGGGACTGCCCTGGTTTGTTGGTTTTACAGCAAGGCATTTCATCCAGAGATACGGCCTAATGCAACATTAAGTATCAGAGGACGCTGCCAAGACACACCATGCATCCTGATTCTGTCAGTTTGTGACCAGACCAGGCCCAGTGCAGTCATCACACAGTACTGAGCAGATAAGACTCATAAATACAGATCTGCTGCATCACTATTACTTACTCCCCCAACAGCCTGGCTTCACACGACATCACAACATCGCAATTCCTGTATTTTCAAACTGAACCCAGAGGAAAGTTCTGAATTTGATGGTAGAATTAGTTTGACTTTCAGATTGCAAATGTGTTGATCTGGTTTATGCTTTATATCTCTGCAATGACTGGGCCTATCCACACGAAACAGAAACTTACATTAAGTCCAATGTTTTCTGTGTTAGCATAAATAAACACAGTTCATTATTATTATTATTTTAATCTTAGTCAACTTCATGACCATGACTGAACAGTTGAAAGGACTTTTAGCAATGAGATTACTATTACAGGCATGTGGACCCAACATTTGTGATTTTCTATTTTGGATATACTGTTATATTCTCAAAATAGAGTTACATAGGCCCTTACATCACCAGATTCGAAAATGTGAACATAACATATAGCACCTTAATCAATGCCTTCATCAGTAGGGGCCACACCACACACAGTTTGCATAACTGACTTCCTCTGGCCTTTTGGCACATGGCCCTCTCCCTTTAAATCACCAGTGGAAGGCTATAAATATTAGACAACAAAACCAGTGTTATAAATACAATGAGCAGAAACAGTTATAGCTTCTCATGCCAGCTTCATTTGCATAAAACAGTGCATAAACCTGTCTTTTTTATGGCGATGCTCTTGCCAGGAGCGACTAAGAATTTGCCCAGAAAACACGTTGTTTCCAACTTTATCTTTGAAAGCAGCTCTAGTATTACTCTTTCAGGCAGCGATTAGGTTTTGTTGCGATGTTGAAAGTACAAATGGTCCATTAGTGTTAGCCTAAAAGCACAATCTTGTATGCATGCATGTAGCGAGTGGTGTCTATCTGCAGATCAGTGACAGTAACATGGTGATAAACAGAATGTGGAAGGACAGAGGAGACACAGAGAAACCCAGAGGTGAAATAAACACTCACAGTACAGCATTAAGTGACAGATTACATTGGGTTATATGTAAAGGGCAAAATGGTGGTGGCAGGCTGCGAGAGGAGACTTCAAATTTTTTTTCTACCAGATGCCCTGTCTAAAACTATACCAGACATATTACTGTGACTGGAGAGGGCCAGCTGTGATTTGTATTATAATTTGTCACTGGTTGCTGATGTTGATGCCCTTCAAAGTCTCGTAGTGCATAGCGTTATCATTCATATATTTAAAAGAGACAATTAAAAACGCAATTACAAAGCAAGCATCATTTGAATTAAACATCAAGCAATATGGGTTTTTTCCTGAGTGCCGTAACGATTGTTTAGAAACCAATGACCCATTTTGACTTATCCACAACCACATTTCACCACAAAAGCCTTTATTTGCCTATGTTGGAGATTCATGGCAGATATGCATAAAAAATGTGAATATCTGTTTCTGTTATCAAGAGAATATATTCAGTTTATTTTATTTATTGTTTATTGGAATAGGGAGAGATATACAAACATAGATTAACAATTCAGTAATCTAATGCAGGTATCACAGTCTTTATAACCTGAGCTAACTCACAACACCATCTCCAGAAGGGCGTTTAAACTGTTCACTAAAAAGCAGTGGGATTATTGGCATAAAAAGCAATAAATACAGTGAATATGTCAAAAGAATCAAATATCGAAATGTGCTGCAGAGGCATACAAAGTTTGTGATACCGCTAAGGGCTTGAGAACTATTCTATATGAAAATGCGAGGATTACCACTCATCCAAAGTTGTGTTTTTTTTTAATATAAGATAAAACAGCAAAATGCGAAAAGCACCAGAGGGAAACACGCTTCACTTACCCACCTCACGACTGCAGAATTATAATGCCTCAGAATAAGAGCTACCTAAACACAACCTCACCAGACACAAACTATAATGTGTCATGACACTTTGCAAATATGGCCTCCGCTAAACATGTGCGTACATTATGAGCCATGTACGTGATTCAATTAGTGGCCGTGCGCTGCTACTGTCACTGCGCCTTTGTAGCTACTGAACTTCCACATTGTATCCCAGGAGACTTTGATCTAACAGCCAGCAGGAGATTAGCTCAGGGTATTTTTGTAGCAGAGGCAAATGTTACAGAGAGAAATAAGATGATAAAATTCTGCTTTGGTTTTTGAAAAGCAGCGGGAGGTGAAATAATTAGAGCAAATCACAGCTAAATCCAAAAACAGTAAAAATTCAGTCAGTTTTGAGTTTGGTAGAGAAAATATTTATCTGCAAACTGAACAGATGTAGACTGGTATGGATAGCTGCAGATCATGGAAGCAAGCAGTGAATACAAATTTTTCTTTGTGTTATAATGGCTATGCAGTGGTGTTGAATCCTTTGTTGTCACAGTTTAAAAAAAATGAAAAGTGAAGTAAGTAAAGAGCAGTTGGCATGTATGGGGGGGGGAAGACACAGACTTTAAGAGCAATGGTGTCTTGAATAAGCCTGATTCATCAGCCGATTTCACTTTGTGGAAACGGTCTGACCTCGCACCGGTAGGCAGGTACTTTTTTTATTTAACCAATCGCTGCTATTTGGTTGTGACGTATGTAATATGCCAGAACACTCAGTGGTGTCCAAGTAATTGCCGGCACAACAGCAAACAAAGCAAAGAGTGAACATGTCTGTCAATGATCATTGTCATTTCTGCAAGATGAACTTGCAAATTAAAGGAGCAATAAAAAAATGTGAAGTTTGTATCTGACAAAGGAAGTCCAAAGGAGGACAGAGTATGCAGACTGCTATTGCAAACTGAGTTAGTTCAGCTCTTCGCTGACTGGCTTGTGCGTGGTCTACAACTGCCGGGGTTCTTGCAAATCATCTAGTGTATTCCGGTTCCTGACCTAGTTGGTGGAGAGAAATGAAACTGAGTGGAGGCATTAGGTGGTGCCAGTCTGGCTAGTCTTGAATGCAGGAGAATAAAAATACTCAAACACGCATGAAGCACTGTTAATACAACTTTGTGTGGGTAAATGAGAAGGGAAAACAATAAAAATATTTTGTATAATATGTCTTCTTTAACTGTTTGAAAACTACTTCTGTCTGAACCACAGACTGTATAAAGAAATGGACTAAGGGAGTGTGATGTCACCCATAGCATTCGACTCCAGTCAAATGAAGCTCATGGAGGATGGCCGTGATGGGGCAGGTTCCATATTACAAATTCCAACTTTGTGTAGCAACCAAAGAGCCAATCCAGTGTGCTGAAGGTAACATCCCTTACCAAGGAAACTGATTGGTCTGTTATTAATGTTCATATCTTGAGTTATGAACAAAATCGCAAAAATAACAAATAAATAACAATAACAAACTAATTACCAGGATCATGTAGTGGGCAAATACAACCATTTTAAGACCAAAATAACAAAGCTCGCTGCAGTAGTTATGGAAAGAAGGGGAGATTCACTATGTCCATTTATATATACAGTCTATGATCTGAAAAGTAAATGCTTTATTGTTAGAGCAATACAAAGTCATCATCTATTGAACACTAGATAATTACTGACTAGGGTTCCCTTTAGCCTTATCTCAACATCAAATCAGTATATTTGAGTAGTAAATTGATTATATATTGAACCGTGAGTCCAACAGATGCTCAACTGGTAGCATGATTTAGTTCCCACAAAGTGCCCTTGAATCCTTGGACAAGACACTTTACTGTGAATGTGTGTTTGCTTTTTTTGAACTTATCTTGCAATGGTTATGGTAACTACATATTAAATAAGTTATGCTACCTTGTGCACATAAAGCCGTTTTTGATTTTACAGAAGACAAACGGGAATATATTAGTTGGTTACTTTAAGGTTTGTTGTCTGTGACTGATTGCATTTACCCTAACACCGCTGTGCTTGGTGGAATTAACAAATTGATTTAGCAAATTAAGTGGGTTTGAAAGTGATCAATGAGTTAAACAGTTGCCTACATTTCCCATGCTGCCATCTTCCATCAGACTTCAAACCCAAGTCACATGACCATGGACAGATGTGCACTCTTAAACTAAGTAAAATTTTATGAGCTGAAGATGCAAGCTCGAAGTCTGCTAGAACAGATCTATGTATAGATAGGTGCGGCTAGGGGAGTTCAGTGTGCTGTCCTCTCCTCTGTGGTCTTTGCGTTTGGGAATTTGAGTCTTTAGAGTGTAGATTTTTTTATATAACCCATGTCTGAAAATGTCTGAATACCCATGGTTATAAAACAAAGGAGGAAAATGAAATAGAAATTGGTGGGTCTCATGGAATAGAAGTCTAAAAGTCCAAAAAATAAAGGAGTACAATGTTGGAAGGTTACAGTAATTAAGCTGTTCAATTTTAAGTCAGCATTTCAGAATAAATCTACAAAGGGAAGTGAACAGTACATTCCATGGTTTAAGATGTGTTTATTAATAGTATTATAGTGTACACTGTGTTGCCAAGAAACCAAAAAGAACAAGTGAAAAAAATAACCATCTTGTGTATATTCACGCACACTTCAGGTCAGCTGCACAGCGCAGTCTTATATAAGCACAGTGTCAGAACGAGTTGCATTGATTTGCACTTGGCAGAGCAATAGTATAGTTCCTGTCATTCAAACAGATCATGTTATTCTACCAAATACCAACCGAATAGACCTTTACACCAGTGACCAGATAAGAGCAGGGATGAGGTTTTCCCATTCAAACAGAAGAACTATATAGTCTGTCAGTCTATAAGAGGCTTAAGAGTTGCTGAATGTTTACGTTGGTAAGCTTTATTTTCTGGGAAGTTATCCAATGACATCTGCCCACTCCGACCCACAAGACAAACAAATATAGTGACATTTAATATACAGTCAAACACTTATCCTTAAAGGTGCACTACATAACTTTACAGCTGGTCTGCCACCTGCTTGTGTCCATGGAGAGGTTTTTACTTTGCTTGCTTTATTTACTAAAATGGCATGACAAGCATTCTTATTCTGAGCAGGGTCACCTCTTCAAAGTATTCAAAGAAACGCTATATTGAGCGTACCTGCAGCAAGGACTACCAAGCCATAATTTGTATTTTTTGCTCTAGACACCACCACAAGGGACCACTCACTATCGAACATCCAGGGCCCTAACTGTTAAACAATGGATATTTCATGCTTCCATAAACTACCATGGAAACAAACTGCAATATCTTCCCACTTCTTCCTTCGGAAATCAATGTTCCCCTGGGTGTGCTTCTCCAATTGCCTCCTTCTTGCCCTCTTTACCACGGCGCGTCCCCCTTTACTGCGCCACGAACTGTATCTATGGATATGTATGCATGGCAACAGTTGCCCAGAGCTACCAAAGCTAAGAATAACTCAATTTTGGAGCAAAGGGCTAAAAGGAAAAAAAAATCATTCACAAGAAAGCGCTGCAAGTTAATGAGACTCTCCCCTCGTGCTGACAGTTAATTCTAATCAAATGCACTCCTTAAATTTGCATAATGATCACTCAGCAACAACAAGGCAAAGAATCAATCTCTCCTAATTATGATATCTGAAAGTAATTTGACTTCTTATCTCCATGCAAACATACACACTCATGTAGTCTACTGTGCAGCCCATTTACTGTTACAGGGGTATAGTTCTTAAATCTCTATGGTAAACAATCTATTTTAAACTTCAATGCTTAATCTTTCAGTGAGTGAAGCATCTTGCGTATCTCAAACTGATTCAGGATGTCTTTCGGATAAGGATGGGTTGTAAACAAGAGGGTTAGCTGCTAAACCCCTGAACTTGAACCCAGCTGTCTAAAATGAACTGTTGGGGCGCACATGGCAACAGCATGTCACAAAACAAAAGGAGGACAAAACAGTTTGGTAAAGATACTAACTGCATCTTTTATACACTCATCACTACATATTCAATGACTCCTGTAATGTGATTTGATTATGACTATAAAATACTTGTGAAGTGTCTCATTCCTGCCAAGAATCCAAGCCACACGTTGCAAAAAATTGGGTAAATTAAAATATGACTCATGAGATGAAGGTCCCTGTTATAATTCATTTGCAGATTTTGTATTGATTTGAATAGCTCTGATCCATATTCACTGATCCAATCAATAAGAATTCCTTAACCTTAGATAGATCTTTAGTGATGTCACAGTGCAGATATGACTGTGTTATGGTAACTCATATACAACGGACATCAAATTCAGTCAGTCACATATTCATACATTAAAAAAAATATGGTAATTACAATGAAAGCTTCTATAGTAAACACAACTGATCTTTTGAACTTTTAGTTTTGTTTGAATGTTGTTACCTCATCAAATATATACCTGGACCAAAGTTCAAAATGCTCTGTTGCACCTTGTGATGTCATGAGGTGGTAGTTGTCAAGTTAATAGCTACCTTTTAATTTTTGTTCAGTAGATTCAGAAGATTGGCAATTCCAGGGCTGATATTATCCAAATGATTCTAGTGAAGGTGTATGGACTTTGAAAACACAGTGAAGCCCTTCCTGTATTACCACATGACATCACAAGGTGGAGCAGAGTGCTTTCTGTTTAAGAGAAGACATTATAACATAGATAAGAAAACAGCATAATATGTGCCATTTAATTGTCCCAGAAGCAAAAAATGTAAGTGAGTAAAAATACATCAGATTTAAATATTGTAAAATGATCAAACTGGATAAATAATGTATATATAGCATGTTTCAAATCTTCAAGTCTTTTATTTATAGAATCAAATCGTCCAAACCCATCGTCACTCATGTGTGGGTGGCTACTGATTCTTCCTCTATTCTCCTCTTCCTCATCATGACATTGGAAGTAACAGCTGCAGCACCATGTCTAAAGACCTCTCTCCCTTTATATCCGCAGGTTATCATTAACTCCAACCATTTTGTGAGCCAGGACTGACCCTTGTATCCTCTCCCACCTTCTCCCTATCACAGACCCTCACCGACCCGGGAGCGACAATTAGAGAAGGCATTAGTGTATGTAGTAGTGAGCCAAACTGCCACTATCTTGGTGACCTGCCCTATAGAAAGAAGCCAGGAAAGGAGGGAGGAGACTAGGCCTGGCAAACACTTGTACACTTGTACGCTCCTTCCAGCAACCTTCAACAAAACCTCCATGAACGAACCGATAAGCTGGCTACAGGAAAAGGTGAGGATCTTGAATAGCTGTCTAATTGACAAACTCAATTGCAATGGAATGTGAAAAAGTACTGCAAGTCAAAGAGAGGAAATTGTACAAGATTTTCTACTTTTCTTGGCTAAAACTTTGCACACTGGTAGAGTATCTGACATTAGAAAGTTGCAGATGAGAAGTTGGTTGTAATTCTCTGAGACTGTAACCTCAGGCTAGTTCTTCTGTACTGTACGCCGCACCTCCTCCACTGTTACTATGATAATAATTAGAGTGTAGAAATCATTTGTTTTAAAGCTACAGGGATTTTTTCACAGCCTTAACAAAACAAGAGAATTCTGTCAATATAATAACTGACTTCTGTGTAAACAATTACATTAACCACCATAATTTTTGTTTTTTGCATGATTCATTGCTTTTTCCTTTTTGTCGTATAACAAATTTCTGCATAGAGTAAAATCCATCGTCAACAGTTACAGATGGAAATATAAAGCAATAATCTACAATGTATAGGCCCAGAATAGGTCTAGAATATTTCTAGAATGACATATACACACAGGCCACTCCAGAAATACAGGTGTAACTCTAAGCTGTGATATATTAGCCTTTGTAAACTAGCAGTGCTTTTCCCATTTACCAGTACACCCACTCGCAGATCGTTTTAGAAAACTCTCACTAATTCTGTGTCCAGCACTTTGAGAGCTTGTAACCGAAACGTAAATCAAAATAATGACAAAATGCAAAACAGGAAAGCCTCAAGTGGAAGCCGCCATGATGGGTGCACTAATGGGAAGAAAAACAGTGAGCACAGAGGATGGGAGTAAACATTTGTGGAGAGTGGAGTAGATGGAGAGAAGAGTGGGTACAGTTAAAGCTCTCCTGACGTTGGCACACTGCCAGCCTGTGGACGGAGATGCTCTGCGCTGTTCTGACCGCCTACTGACCGCCTACTCATCTGAGCTCTCACTTTGCATTAAGGGCCCCAATCAAATATTCATTCTCCAAAACCAGCACTTATATAAGCAATACAACAGGCAACCCCACAGTGTCAGAGGAGCCAAGTGGTCATATGCATATCAGGTAAAGGGTCAGCAGAGCAGATACGCTGATTCACTGGGGATGGTACAATAGGAGCATTTGGTATCAGCCTTTAGAGCACTTTGTTGTAGCAAATTAATTAATAAATCTGAAAACAAAAACTTGGTTGGTGAAACTGAGAAACAACAAGAGATCCCTGGGTGTTTTTATTTGCTTTGGTGCAAAGAACATTTCTAAATACACTGGGCACATTAGCAACTGGTGTGAGACTGCAATCAACAACAACTATTGTAGAACAAAACAAAATGCACTCTAAGTTAGAAATACTGTGCACCAACCCTCTCAGATGTAATGTGTGAGTTCAGCACAGTTTCTTCTTCAGGGCAATACTTGTAGCAATGGTTGCATCAAGGTGATTTTAAATATCTAGATGTTACTCCTCAGTCTTTCCTCTATATACCAGTGTCGCATGAGGTAAAACATACTGTGGTTGCTAAACAGATGTCCCAGAAGAGGAGCCATATAGTTTTAAAAAGAAGGGGGCCCTGAGTGCACAGAATCCACTAGAGTGAGAGGTGGAATAATGCAATGCCGTTATTTGAATTATTTTGATTAGTATGTCAAGACAGCAATTGCAGTTCCTCAAAGAGCATTTAAGTTTTAATTTGAGTAATTATATTAATATAACAATTATAGAACAATCTTGCTGTATTGGTAACACAATGTCAAATATTGAAGATTTAAGACAGCATGCTCCTTTGTGCTATTATAGAGTTGTACTGGGGATAAATATAACAGAATGTAATAGTCCAAATGATGAGGTGGACTTGTCCCTGCACTCCTTTACTACAGAGGAATAATCAGTAGCTCAATGGTTGTGACAGGACAATTACATCGTCCTTAGCAGTAGCAGCAGTGTCTAACTTATGCTGGACTATGGCTCAGATTTCAGTGGCAAAAACATGAACATTAAATTCCAAAGAGAAGCCACAAAGTGGAGCATGCATTAGTGATGGTCATCTTTAATAACAATCTTCACAAACAATCAAGTCCCATTACACTCTCTAGTGTAATGCATTCACTTTATGTTACATTAGAGACTTTTAAAACCTGACAACAGACTTTAGCAGTCCGATGTGTTTCTTCTCCTGTCTCTGACCACTGTCTCCAGGAAGTGCAATGGAGTGCCCATCATAGACTTATATGCTCGATGCTGTGTTCATGCAGGGAGGGGGAGCCCCAGTCTCTGCTGTTAAGTGGTCAGTAATGGCAAAGTAATTCAATCCGAGTGGGTCTTTCTCAATCCATTCAAAACTTCCGGTACAATTCTTTCTTGTTATGCGGTTGCAGACCTTTCCGGAAAATACACCAAGATATCTAAGCAACTGCCAACAAGACAATGATGCAACACCAATTACAATGTAACCACTTTACTAATTGAATAGTGATTAGAGTTTATCTATAACGGAACACTAAGACATAATGCTAAAAAGTGGTCTGCAAAGGACGAGATAATCTGCCAGCAGATAGTGTTAGCACTACAGCTGAGAGCGTGGAGCTCTAAACAAGAGGTGTGCTATGCCTAAATATGAGGTGGAGAGGAGCAAACTGAGAATGTGGTGGGTAAATTGCCAGAATTGACACACAAATCTCTGATCAAATCTCATATTAAGTGTATCTGTAAATCTGGGAAACGAAAATGTGACGGGTGGAAGAGACACCATGACAGGCAGGAACGGGTGAGACCCCAGGGGGGAGATCAGCAGGGCTGTTGTGGGATGCGGAAAGCATGAGAAACACATGGGTCTTCTCCATAATAGGAAGCAATAGAACAGAGAGAGAGTTAAGTACAGCCTCTTTACGACAGTGTTAGGTAGCATGAGTCTGGAGTCTGACCTGGACACCCCCCTTGTTACTGCTTCGTTAAGACCAGGGGCAAGATATGTGGTATAAAAGTGTGCAACCAGTGTACTCATCTGAGGGACAGCACAACCATTAAAATAAATATTATAAAAGCAACATTGTGAGATCTGCAAATCGGATATAAATTTTAGTCAGAACATACAAATAATGTAACATTTTCATCAAATGCACCAGGGCACCAGACAGACAGAAGGGCACCAGACAGTAGTGAAAGTGAGTGAGCCTATGAGCAGAGCGTTGAGTGGAGGTCACTCTGTGTATAGTTCACAGTGCACAGCTCATATTTTGGTTGTCATTAGAGAAGGTTTATGGGGTGGCAAAATGCCATTGCACCAGGGCTTCCAGCCCAGTGAGCTGAGGCATTTTGCAAGAAGCACTTGGTGTCCATGTCTGCTCCAAGAAGTGTTCTGGTGCCCTCCGACAAAGCATACTCTAGAGGTGAGGTTTAGGGGACACCACTGTCTGTCTATGTGCACATGGCTATAGATAGAGGAGAGGAGCTTAACGCAGAAACAAGACTTATGATGTGTCTGTCAGGGTAGCACATCTAATCATGGTTTAAAAAGTCACCTGGACATGATCTGCACAGCTTTAGCTCTCATATCCATCACTGGTATTAACTATCTATAGAAACACCACAGGTTTGTTGTGAAGCTCTTTTGTATCAACCAAAAAGTTTAAGTTGTCTTATAACATTTCCCTGAGGAAATATACATTGATCAAAATGATAACCATTTTACTACAAGTTGTCTATTCCCTCAAAAGAAGACCAACTCAGTCAGTCACAGGCTCCACCAAACAGCCACAGTGACAGCCACAGTATTCACTAAGATACATATTACACAGTAGAACTACTATAGAGAGGGCTGTGTTTACTGAACATTCAATGAAAAAGACACAATGAAACAACACATAATTGTGCATCTTATAAGCCCAGTCTAACACATCCTGCAGGTGGTTTAAAAGCACACCTTCTCATGACTTTGGGCCGGGGACAGTGGACTTTATGTGACTCTGCAGTAAAGTGACACATGGGCTTTGTGCCAGCAAACATGTTCTTATTAACGCCCATTGTTACCTTCTGCAACAGGCCACATCACAGTGAACATAAAAGATAAAAGGCATGATGAACTTGGGATATAGTAGTGCACTTCACTCCTTCCTACCTTTTTGTAGCCTTTCTCATTCTACAGTTGTAATGGTTTGTCAGACACTTTCCTTGCAATGGTTGAGAGCTTTTATCATCTTTGTTTTCTACACACATTAAGGGGCTTCAATATCGAACAATTAGCAGTTTCCTCAAAGGAATAGTGTGGTGCATTATTAATGTAACAAAAGTATTTAGTCAGCCATCATTCAAAGCTGGATGCGGATGCACACACAACAGTGAATAATGAGGGACTGTGACCTTGTGTAACTCTAGTGAGAAGACACTTGTCATTGCTGTAGTTACGGTGAAGAGAATGACAAAACTTTTACCTTTTTTGAAAGTAACAATATCCTTACATTTTGGCTACTCTTACTTGCATGCATTGCATTTGCTTGCTGGCATTTATGCTTTCAAAGATTTGTGGAAAAGGTGAACATGAATGTAATTTTGAGAAATTTCCTTTGGCATTTTGAGAAATTTCCTTTTGCAATTTTTTTATACAAAATTCAATCCAAAACTTAACTTGGAAATATGATTTACCAAGATTTGCACATATTTTATACTATTAGTCATTTAAATAATATGCATATACATATAATCAATAGTCAGTTATCATTTGTATGATAGCATGATGGCAATATGTACCACTAAAAATATATATTATTTTCAATAGACCCACCATAGCATTAATTAATATCTGTGTACAAATATTTGAAGATAAATAAAGTGGATAGCGTGGTGACCTCCCTTAGGCCTGGGGCTTATTCTCAACATGACCCTAAAACATGTTATTGGAAAACCTACACTGCATGGGATGATATACAAACAATAAGAGGTCCTACCATAAAATAAATCAATACATATTCAGTGTGTGATTTATGAATGCATGAAGGTAGGGGAGTGTGCCAGACTGCATGCACGCTGCTCGGCTTTGGATAAAGTAGACTCATGAATCATTTGTACGTGGAAAACGCCATGGATAAATCACAATTGGCTCACAGTGAGTCACACACCAGTGCTGGTTACTAGACTACGCAGGCTAAAATCGCCCTAGAGATTGACACAACTAGGGCTGGGAATCACAGGGTCCCTCACAATTTGATAAAATACTCAATACACAGCTCAAAATGTGAATATTATCACAACACTATCACAATATGGCGAAACATATGATAAGTTATATATTACACATGATACTCCATGATGTATTCTGTGAAGTTTTTAAGAGACAAATAAATTTTAGCAACAATATTTCTTTGTTAAACCACTTTTTGAGCACAGTTAAGATGAAATAGATACATTTTAATAATCAAAACTGTGAATATGTCAAGTGTATTGCATAAATAAGTTTTCTTCCACTAAATAAATTGTAAACTGTGCAGTCACAAAAAAATTATAATAAATAATAAATAATAAAAAATCTAAAAGAACTAAAAAATACTCTTCGGGATACATCGATACAGAGGCCACGATGACTATCACCAAATCTGGCATCACAATATATTGATAGTTTGGCACACATCTAGACAGAACTGAAAAGTAAGGTTTATGACAACATTTATTTTATTTCATTGCAAAAGGGTCTTGACCAAAACCAGCCTTGTCATTGTAACAAAATGTCTGTTGTCATGGGATACAGACAAACAATCTGTCTTAGTTACAAGAGGTTCTCAAGCAGAGCCACACCTGCTGCAGAGTCACCTGAACATTAGAGCGGCACATCATTATCAAACACACATTTTTCAAATCCGAGCTGCACAAAGTCATCAAGTCCTTGACAGGTACAAAACAATATTCTCTGATAGCACAGCATTATCGTCTCTGTCTGTGTCCGATAAGCATCATCGCTGATAATGGCTCTGTTAATGAAGTGAGATGTGCTTGAGACCCGCGGCTCAGGGGGTTGACTGTTATCAGGGGGCGGAGTCAAGATGGCACAGTGATAAAGGCAAAGATTTGAAGAATGCTGTGTAAGGAAACGTTTTGTTTTTATTCTATATTACAATCAAATATCAGGCAGAACATTTGATAAGACACTCATAAGTGATCTATCTCTTGTGAGAGGACTTATTTCATTGTTTCATGTGGATATGGAATCTGTACTAATTTATGGCACCATTGATGTTTAGAAGTTCATTGAAAAATATTTGCAGTGGCTGATCAGTGTGTAATTTCTAAAAATGCAGTTTTTGTAGCAATTTCTTGGTCTATAATTACCAATATGGCTCCAAAAATGTTATGGATTGATTCTAATTGGTTTGTGTTTTGTTTGCAGCTGTTGATAATACTTAGAATATTTATAGTAGTAGTAGCTGATTGATGAAATTAACCAAGATGATCCTATGTGAATCCTGACCACATTCACTCAAAAATGACATGATAATACTATACCGAATAGTGCAGCATATGTAGAAATTCTTCTAACATCTACATCTGTTATACACATATTATATATTTACTCTCCATAAAATCTTACTGATAGTGTGGGCTGAGAAGAGCTGACAGCAGTACTCTTTATATGGTCCCTCATTATAAGAATCTATAAACACGGCTAATAGCTGCAGACCTCCAAAGCTGTTTATGAGAACGTGGGATGGGGCGATGCAATATCCCCTTTGATCTAAGAGAGGGACCCGGGACATCCATCGAGCTCCACTCCCATCTTTACTGTGGCAGTGAAACCCGTCAGGTGTGTCACTGCGTCATAGAATCAGATGCTGTTAAATGAGACCAAAGATAATGGGATCTCTATCTCAACACAGCTGCTAATTATGGACACCCTCTAACCGTGATGCAAGGGTCACTGGCAGTCAAGACTGCGGTTCTACTTTTTATCTCAAACTATATCAAGCTGTGTTGTTTTATTTGGTTTTCTTTCCTTTGTCTGTATATCATCTCTCTCAGAGCATCAACTGGTTTGCATAATGATTAGGGGTTATGTCAGCCGCTCTGATACAAAACCATCAATTTATAAAAGCTTGAATAACACAAACTAAACTAATGGGCATTTTTCATTAATATGTGTCTAATATGCTGCCCAAATGTGGCATCAGTAATTCGGCCCGAACACCCTTATCTATAGACCTAAAGCTTTGTAGTGATGCCTGGCGGCAGTAGCTCAGTTGGTAGAGCATTCGCCCACTGATCTGAAGGTTGGTGGTTCGAATCCAGCTCTCAACATAAACATCACAGGTTGAGCGGTCAGGTCCACTGACCCACAGGTTGGCTGGTGTGATTCCAGCTCCCACAGATGAATGCTGTCGTTGTGTCCTTGGGCAAGATACTTAACCCACCTTGCCCACAGTGTCTGCGTACACTGGTGTGTGAATGTGTGTGTGAATGGGTGAGTGGTTCCTTGTTGTAAAGCGCTTTGAGTGCCTTGAAGATGGAAAAGCGCTGTAGAAAAATGTGACCATTTACCATTTAACTGAAGTTTTATTTTTAATCCCAGAAGAAACTTAAAAAGATGAACAGTCAATTCATTCACCAGATACTTACAGCGTGTTCTATCCAACACAACATCTCGCCATAGAGCAATAGCATTACCATTAGCTAGCTTTGGTTGACAGTGGTCTATCTGTTAACACCCACTCAGGCTCATAAATCCATCATAAATCTGTATAAACGTGTCATTCAAAAGGACAGAGAGACTCATCAGTCACCAAATGCAGGGCTGTTTGCGTCACGACGAGCTCACTGAGACGGATGGAGGTGGCCTGGGACAGTGAGAAGATGGGGGGAGCAGCGGAGATGTGCACCCTAACATAAAACTGCCATTAATCAAGAGCGCCTGTCCTGCACGCCCCATGTGACAAATGAAACCCAATAATGGTTTCTGTGAAGAGGAAAATAGAGGACGGTACTGTAATGATCCTTCCTGTGTAGCCTATATCAAATTAGTGCGGGCTATATCAGAGTTACTAGGAATGGGATGTGGTTCGCCGTAAGGGACTTTAAAATAGATGACAAAACTGCATCACACATGCCACAGGATTATGGACTCCTTTGCCAATTTCATGCAGCATTAAGAGCTGCACGGGAGCTGATCAAACTCCTGCATCTAGGCATTTTTTTAAGGGGACTGCATATGACTTAAGGACACAATGTTTGGTAAATCTTCAGTTCAGAGGAAATTTGTTACTCAGAAGAACATCCATTGAAGACAATAACGTGATCTGACTCCATACTGCCGTGACTGTGCCATTAATTGCATTTGCGGAAAGGAACATCTTCTATTCCCAAACACTTAAAGGTGCATTGTGTAACTTTTCTAGTGGAGGGTCCATCAGCTGCTTGTTTCTATGGATATGTCATTGCTCTGGAATGTTTTACAGTAGGACAATAAATAGCTCTCCTTACATTTCTTCACTTACAGGTGGTTTTATAACTCAAAAATACCAAGAAGAAACAAGCATTCTGTCTGTGAGCAGGAGATATACATATCTTCTATACCTCCAAAGATCTGACCAGTAACTTGGTCTGGTTTGGTCTCCATGAAGATAGAAAAGTTTAATACCATACTGTGAAAATTTTCAGACAAAGCAATAACATCTCCATGGAGAAAAGCATTTGACAGACCCTCCACTGGAAAACGTACACAATGCACCTGGTATTTAAGCAGTTTGCCAACCCACTTTGACAGTATAGCCCTGAAAACTTCTAAAAAGCTAGTGCATGGGAAACTTTTGGACTTTATAGTATGAACTTATACACATCAACATGAATAATTTAAGACGGAGGTATATATTTTTGCTGAAACAGAATAACTTTCAGTAGAATTTTCTCACTACAAACAGAATAGCCTATTTTCACCCTCTCTATAGAAACTCCAGATGTGCAAAATACATCAAACAAGCACCTATGTATAATGGACAGTTTAGCCTTGCAGAGCTGGAGACAGATGGACACTCCGACTTATAGAGTTATCGCCACAACAGACCACTCTTTGTATTAGAGTTAGTATTGAATGAGAAGCTTGCTATATCACTCTATACATACACTTTATGGCTCATGGTTCTCCTAGGGGCTTTATCCGAAATGTCATGATATTATGAGGTGGGGAGAGGACGTGGAGCCTGTTTAAGTGTGTGTGTGCGTGTGTGTGTGCAATCTTTCATTTTTTGCACACAGAAAAGACCAAAGGTAATAGGGCCATGTGCATTTATGCATGGAGGCGCGGTATATGATGTGTGCTTAAATATAGTGCCTTGCTGGCTGTTTCTGTGGGTGCGTACAGGGAGGTGTGGGAGGTGATCTATGAGCGCTGCTACGGCTTAGATCAGGTCATGTAATATAGAGTTATTGTCCAGGGCCAAGGAAGAATCATCAGTGAGAGATTGTGCTTCAAATGCCATCAAACAACAGCAACAGCAAGACAAGACTATTTCTTAGGAGTGGCAATATTAAAAGATTAGAAGCTTGTATCAGAAATGTTGAGATGTTGAGAAAGATGTGGAGTTAAAATTCTAGGCTGAACAATAATAAATTGTTGCTATGTCCATGTCGCTAGAAGTGACTGTGTCTAGGTTATTCAAGTATAGTAATATGTAAATACTATGTAACGTTTGTGGTGATGGGGTTAGTTCTTTGCCACAGGATAGCATTAAACTTACCTATCTACATGGAGAAATGCCTTTACAAAGTATTTATTTAATCAAGAAAACCCCATAATTTAATAAATGAAAGATTGAAAATTTTAACATACTGTGGACCATCCTTGGTAACGCATCTTCATGGAGTGACATTAAAAGAAGCGTTACATCATGTCCCTTTACACCATAGATAATCAATTATTAGTATTGTTAGTATATTATCAACAATCAAACATAAATCTAATTACATAGTGACTTGAGAGTAACTTTTAAATTACTACTATACATATCTTCTATTATAGTGTAGACAGACAAGTCCAGAGGCAAAACGTAAAAACTAAATTGTAAATGCCAATAATTAGACAAGGATAATTTAGTAAATGTCACTAAACCAAACAGAACATAGCTCCTAGTCTTCCTCCGCTCCCACACAAACACTATTAGCTTGTCATTGGCTTGCTTTACCGTCATTCAGCTTTTGCACATGGCCCGTGGCACAGTGGAGCAGCCGGCCTCATATGAATAACAATATCTGATTATTCACACACAAGCGCAGTGACTCAGCTGTGTCTACTGTATTCAACTCATCCCATCGCTCTGCTACTTACTTTGTAATTAGATTATGCTCTTTTCTGTCTCTCTGGTTTATGTATTGTGCTGTCTCCTCTGGTATGTTGTCTGATATGTCTTTCAAGGCACGCTCCTCCACACAGGGACCTAACTTTGCCAATGGCCATGTTGGCAGGCTCCAGCGTGGGCAGAAGGATGAGGAGAGGCTGCAACATTCCAAGAAGGTAGCCAACAATATCGAACGCACTCATGTTCTGGGGAAATATAGTTGGGAACAACAACAGGAGGAGAATGAAACAAGTGAATTAATATCAACATTGAGTTACACAACTAAAATATTCCACAGTATGACATTTAACTTATCTGTCTCCATGTAAACAAGCAGCTAAAGCAAAGCCATCAGATAAGAGTTACAGGTAAGATCCAATAAATTTAGAACATGCTACAGACGTAGCGATTGTTATCAAATGGATTATATAAAATAATACATGCAGTATTTATAATTCTGTGTCTTCTTTGGAAAACAAAACAGGTTTATAATCCCATGTTCATAGGCAAACAAAATGCACCTGCTGTGTCAACATGATCTTTACATCTAGGCTATACATGAAAAATTAACATCATCAATCAGATTAACTGATTAATGTTATAATGTTGTTTTCTCATCGCAAACAAAGGGTAAAAGGTAGCTGTTTCGTGACATCACAAGGTAGAACAGAGCATTTTCAACTTTGGAGATGTTGACAGACTAATCATAAAAGGTTACTGAAACATCTGTGAAATAAACAAAACATAATTCCGGGTATTTGTTTATGAGGTAACAACATTATAACATGGTTAAAAGCTCACAACAGTCAATTTTGCATAATACTTTTAACATGATTTCACATTTGAGCACACAGAATTAAGGTGACCAAATTCAGAGGTGCCAAAAAATCTCCAAAATGGGCAGTTGTAAAGTTTTATGAGTGCACCAGCAGAATAAAGGTGCTTCATTTCAGAATTTTCCTACTTTCTTTTGTCCCTACATCTTTTCCACTAACCTCAGCTAAAACTTTCTTTCTTTTGCAAATGGCAGCCTTATCTCATTTGCTAATTGTAAGGACAGATTCTGCACTCACAGTAGGTTAATAATCCAGCTAAGTACTTCTGTACAAGATCCAGGACCAAAATGATGGTTGAGGCACAAATTGAAGGATGGTTTGAATCCAGAACACACATTTCTTTACAGGACTACAAAGACAACATACACTACTAGTCAAAAGTTTGGACACACCCTCTCATTCAGTGTTTTTTTCTTCTTGTCCAAACTTTTGGCTGGTAGTGTATATATATTCAAAAACCAAAGCTTTATTAACAATATTGGGGCTGTTCTGCGTTGTATCTTGGGGCTTCACATGATAATTATCCTGCTAATGAAAGATGTTGAAATCAGCGCACATAATAGAGCTTAAGTAAATTGTAAAGCACATCTTTCATCCTTTCTTTTCTCTCCCATGCAATAATCACCACTCACTTTGCTTAACACAAAACGCTATTGTAGTCAGCATTGTCTCCACACACAAAAGACAGCTGATAAACATGGCTCTGCAGCGGGTGTCGTGTGTCGCGCATTGATTGAATGAAATTTCCGGATGAAATTTGGAAATATGATACAGCACTAAGAGGACACGTGTTACGCCTTGTTCTAAAGTTAGCTTGTATTATTAAAGGGACACTATGACTGTCACTCATGGATCTGAACCAGCTGGCAGAATCCGCAAAAGCATCAATAATGGACATGAGATGGAGGAGACAATGTAGTTTGTGTTGCAATAAGAATGAGTGGGCCTGTATTGTCCACTGCATGATGGAGGGAGTCTATGGCAGGTGGTGCATTGGCTTTGGAGAGGTGCATCATGGGGGAAAAAAAAAAAAAACATGCAGTGTATTCATATCACAATTTCCAGCCTGGTATTTAGGCTGGAAATTCTGGTATGAAGTTATAGGATCTATGACTATAAGTGTATATCATAACAACAATATCTCATTTAATATCCTTCTCTTTTTTGCTCTATTTAACATTAAGTAAATGATTGTTACTTCACTGCCCAAATTATTAAATTTAAGGACATTAAGGACATGAATTAACAAAATGCCCAGTAGTTTTTGGCATATATCGTATCCCCTTCACTTAATACTAAATGACTGACCAGGGCAAAGCAAAATTGTATTAAAACTTGATCACCAAAAAATTCATTAAAGGGCAAATGAACATTATCAAGTAATTTAAATCTCTATATCTCTACACATTGCATTTCATGAATATTGCATTTGCTGAAATCGCAGTAATGACATATTATGGAGATTGGCCCAAGATTGAGAAATAGAAGACTATATATAAGTATAAGCTCAGTCCGGTCCAGGGCCCGGGCCACTGGCCAAAGAGAGTGCAGCTGCACTGTCCCACACTGGCCCATCCCTGGTGCCTCCATCTTGTGCTCTGCGTTGAACATGCTTGATCTGCCAAGTGTTGCGTTTAATTAACTACTCTATACCGCTGCATAATTACAGTGCTAACCTCCCCTAATCAGATGCTCAATGGTGCGTTTCACGTTTCTTTTTCGTTTGGCCTCGTTCATTCATTACCTGCAGATTGCTCTTTACCTACAACCAGGTCTTTTGGAAATTACCTTTATGCAGTGCTAGATTAGCTAGAGCTCATTTTGGCCATAAGGATCTTGTAAAAGTAAAAATGTTATCAGCTACAAACGAAGTGACGGTATCTTAATTGTTGCACCACTGATGAAATTGTGGCTGTAGTAGACGATAACATTGTTGCATCCATAAAATTGATGCAGGCTCCAGATCTTATTTAGATATTTTTCAGACATCAGTGACTTCCAGATTTTCTTAACTCAAGATAATCTAAAGAACAAAGCTTCAGTTCTATAAACAACTTGAGCTAATGACCAACAACAGCAGGAATAATGTCACATATTTTGTAGTTATGTTATTGCTAACATTGCCGATATACAAGTTCTTTTCCTCCTCTTTGACAGCACCGTCCGTTGTACATTCCCCTTGTGTTTGGACATATCCACACAGCCTCTGCGCCTATAATCAAGCAGATGTATCACAGCAAGAGAGAGAGGGGAAAAAAAGACTTAATTGCACACTTTCTTTTTTCATTCAGTCCAATAGAGAGCCAAAGTATCCACTGTTGTCTTGGTTACATCTTCCCTCTTGTCTTTTCTAGCGCTATAAATAACAGAGAAGGGTCTAGAGTCGGAGGAAGCCCCGGCAGTATGAGTCAACAGTTGGAACAGTGTGAAGCATCAAGTAGCTCAAGTGAATGGCACACAGTAAGGAGGGACACACTGTTACTTGTCTATTGATTTGAATTAAGGACAAGTAAGCTATTACAGATGGTTGGGGTAACTTGATAAATAAGGCATTGTTTAAAGTTCTCTCTATAGTTCCCCATAGTGAATGTTGAAATCCTGTTGATTTATACTGAATGTGTCAGTTTGGACTGTAAGATTAATTGCAATCGAATCAAAAATGCAGTTCGAATGGACGCAAATGAAGTGCCATTAATTCACCCACAAAAAACAATATATCCTGTTTCATTCTGCATTAAAAACAAAAGATTAAAGCTGTAGTTTAGATGTATTCAAACATCTTCTGACGTGATTCTTGTGTTTGTCAGCTCATATATCAGTCTGAATCAGATAATAAAAACATAATTAGAAAATCTAATAAGAATACTAATAGTACGGAGTACGCTAGTGTCATTATACGTATATACATATAAAATATATGTAGAAAATTTGAGTGAGCTTCTTAGTTCAGATTAGGTCATTGGTCCACACATATTAAGTCACTTCTCTTGTTCTTTCTCTGTGAAAAGGGTTTCTTATTAAAACCCAGATAAGGTCATAGAATCTCATTATAAGGACTTATATTGTGCCATATAATTGACAAAAACTCATTTTCTTCTTATTGCATATGTATGCCACGGAAGGTTACTTTTGAGCCTGTATTTATTTTATTAAGTTCATTTGTATGTTAAAGTTGCTCACTTGTCTCCATGGAATTATTGTTGCTTTACAGGAAATATTCAACAGTCCAATAACGTATCTACATTGTAGGGTGATAGTAGCTCTCGAAATAAACATCCACTTACCCACAGGTTTGCAGAGCAAATCCAGCTTCCATAGATGACTGCTTTGGTTGTGTCCTTGAGCAAGACACTTGACCTGCCTTGCTGCCAGTGTGTTTGACTGGGTGAGTGGTTCTTTGATGTAAAGTGCTTTGAATGCCTTGAAGGTGGAAAAGCACTATTTAAAATTCATTCCATATGCTCTTACTTTGTGGTCGCACTTGGTCAGCCCTATAACTGGGAGTGGCAGTACCTCCTGTTTGTCTCCATGGAGACAGATAACTTCAATTCCACACTGTGGAACATCCTAGGCAACCACCACCATAGGGAAATTTACACAGTGCACCTTTAAGAACAAAAATATAAACGGTACTTGCTATACAAACAGTAGCCCATTGCAGGATGAGATATTAGCCTATGCTCATAGTTGTGGTGGCATGACATTCCCCTAAGCTTTACCATAAGCAGTTCAAAACGACAGGGTTACATTCCAGTATACAGCTGGAGATCTTTTCCTGGCAGGTGGAATTTAGGGCAGAATTTTAACTGCTTTGTGCATTTAGCCATTTAGCATTTGGAGGTGCTTGAGGTTGAATCAGTGTTGTTTTTTTCAACTAAAACTACGGTGAAATGGACAAAAAAAAGAGCTTTGAATGCCATGAATGTGCTGTGAGATAGAGATACGCCCACACACAAAAGGCATAAAGGTAGCCTCTGATCCAACAAATTAAGCCTGTATTGAAGTTGCTATTACTTTACATTATGCAAGTGGGTTATATAAACTCTTTATTTTATCCAACACAACACAAGGAATTACCACATAGATTTTGCGCTAAACCACTATCTGGGGTTTTAGACTTAATTACAGTATATAATAAGTATAAACAGCACCATAGGGGAATGGGTAGTCTCTAAAATGAAAACATCTCAATATACTTTTTAATGTACTATCCAGGCATATTGACCACCTCCTACAATTGGTAAGCAAATAAAACCTCAAGTATATTGTCCATAGTAATAAAAATAATATTCAAGCTACAAAAAGCTCACTCGCAATGTAATTGTTCAAATAAGAGAAAGTGATATTCCTATACTGATACATAAAACATAAGACATGATGCATATGTTTGATCACATTTCTGGTCTTCCTCTGTTATTGGCGCAGATGGTTATGTAGTTGTAACAGGTATATACATACATACAGTGGCATACATCCTCTCATTTATATTTGCCTTGATCTTTGCATATGAACCGAACTGCACAATTTGCTTCTAATGTTATAAATGACTGAGGATAGATCAAAACACACGTACGCATGACTCGCTGACTGTAAAGGCAGATTTTCCACTTGTACATTCAGATTTGAGTCAGTGTACGAAGCATGCAAATCAGCAGTAAACCACAGCTGCTGCCGCATCCTGCACAAAACATGCTTCTGTCACTCCCTCCCATGCCCTGGTACTCGTCCTCTCTGATGGTCAGCCCATGTCACTGACAGTGTCCAAGTCTGTCAAAGTTTGTGTAATAGTCAATATTTAAGGCATTATGGATTATGGATACAATTTATTCTTTTATCTCAATGAAAAAATAAAAATAAAAAATGAAATCACTACATACTACATACTATATTTCAGTGTTTTTCCTGTTTCTTGCTCTTTTCTGGTCATAAACATGTAAACAAAACAACTATACTGGACAGCTAGAAAACTGGCAAGAGGCAGTAAGTGACATTTTACTACAAAAAATGTATTACATATTACATTAAAAACAAAATCAATCCGTTTGTCCTCATAGTCACCACGGAATTACAGGTAACACAGGAAAAAGATTCATTCCACTATAGTTTTGCTTTTAATGCAATGGTGGCAAATACAGACTTTTTATACCATGACATTTAGAAACACAAAAATACAAAAACATTCCTTTACATCAGATTTCAAAACATGCAAATCTTAGACCACAGCCTCTGCCCTGTCCAGTGCATGTACCACATCTGCTCCTGTCTGCTCCTCTCTGCTCCTGTCTGTTCCTGCATGTTCCTATCTGCTCCTGCCTGCTCCTGTCTGCTCCTGCCTGCTCCTGTCACTCCCTCCCTGATGCTCTGATGTCACTGATGCTCTCCGCTGCACTGCCCCTGTAATGGAGTCAATTTAGCTCCACGCCGTGCCATTTGTGTCCGGCCTCACCCCATGAAGGACACATTACTGCTGTCTCTCCTCTCCTCCTCCTCTGTTCTCTCTTGGTACGCCCCTCCACCACCCAATAACATCCACACATTTACATTTTGCTTTCCATTCCACACTACATCAGTTTGCAGTGCCATAACCAGAGGCAGCCTATCAGTGGACGACCTGTTTTGTTTTGTAATGTAAGCCAAGTCACGTGACCCTGTGTAGTATACTTACTTTAGCTAAAGTTCTGTACAAAAACTAATCATGGAAGTTGTGTGAGGTTTCTAGTATTAAGCCTGAGCTGAGCTGGGATCAATAACACAACTTTTAGACCATTCACTGGAAAAAGCTAAATGGAAGTAAGCCTGAACAGAATCTTAATTTGTGACCCCCAACGTGTTTTCTTCTGTTTGTATGAAAGTCTTTTGTTATGTCTTGGTGTAACTCAGGGGTGTCAAACATACGGCCCCAGCCCTCCAAGACCTTTAATCTGGCCCTCAGCTGTAGGGCCAGAAATATTTTTATTATATTTTCTATTAAAATATTGGTAATTTTCTGCACCGCTTAGCATAGCAGCATCTCCAGCGCCTCTGTGCGTAGCCCCTCCCACCAAAGCAGGCACAAATGAAGACTTGCCTCTTTCCAAACGCTCTTAAAGGACTATCATTTTAACTGTTGACCGTGACACCCTCATCAGAAAAATGTCAAAAATGAGAAAAGTGGACCCGAGTGCAGGATTTTCCAAGAAAAATCGACTTATTCCTATTTGCATAAAAGTTCATGTTAAATTGTGTTGAAATTGCATTTTTCTTAAAGTTTCAGGTTGTTCATAATATTATAATTTTTTGTAAAAGAAAGAGTTCATCAACTGAAAAATATTTCTGTAACAGATTTGGGTTTCCCTGCACAAATGTTTGAACTTATTGCTATTTTTGGGGTATATATGCCATGAGTTTTCTGATCTGGCCCCTTTGGGATCAAAGTAGGTTGGATACGGCCCCCAGACTAAAATGAGTTTGACACCCCTGGTGTAACTGATAATTGATATTTGCTTATAATAAAAATATATATAGTATAAAGGACCACAAAACTGAAGTTAAGGGGTTTTTTCTCATCCTATCTCTTATATCTTAAAAAAAAAAAAAAGTTCTTAACCTTTATTTAGAAATTTTTTTAAATGGTGGTATATTGTGAAGTTGGTATATGGTGGTGTATTGTGAAGTTTTACTGTCACCACTTTAGACCCATAGACCCATTCCCAAACTCAAAGATACCGAATTTAGCACCAATTGACCAATTAATCCTTTAACTAACAGGTCTCAACACTATGTCTTTATCATCAGGAGAGGATCAGTGTCAGTCTTATGATGCTACAGTTCATGGTTTGTAAATACCTCTCATCCAAGGCACATTTATTTATATTACTTGACAGTCGTCATTTGCATAGTATCCCCTTTATACACTATCTCTACAACAACTCAATACAAACATTACAAAATAGGTGATAATACAGTCCCTTGTGAAGTGCAATCCAGTGTTACATCCCAGTCACCGTTCTTCCTCCTCTCAGTAACCCACCCTCAGCCCCACATCACCCCGGCACATCTCATCAGTCTGCCGCATGACTCCACAAAGCTCGGATTAAGTTATCAGGATGATATAGTGATATCCATGCACACTTGTAGAGCCGAGCCAACTTTGACTTGCAACAGTGGAAACAAAACCTTTAAATAACCCACCCTATGTCTATGCCAGATTACAGGGACACACACACGGCTCAATGGCTAATTTGCCTAAGATGTATTAGACGTCAGATTAGGTGTGATGACTGGCATTCACCCCACACAAGCCACGGGTTCACTTCAGGAGAGACAAATGTAGGGTAGCACTGAACTAAAAGGAGCCAGACACCATAGACCATCACATGGCACTAAAGCATTCCCTCAGTGGTAACAATGTAATAGAGACTGTGTGAAAAAGGTCACATGCAAAATGATTTATTCGTTGGTATCACCTATTAAAGGTCCTACATTATGCAAAACTGACTGAGCTTTTAGCCTTGTTATAATGCTGTTACTGCATCCAAAATACACCTGGAATTGTGTTTTGTTCACACATTTCAGTTCTCCTGTTTTATTAGTCTGTCAGCATCTCAAAATGCTCTGTTCCACCTTGTGGTGTCATGAAGTGGTAGTTTTCATGTAAATAGCTACCTTACATTTTGTCCAGTAGAGGCAATTCCAGGACTGAAATCATCCAAATGATTCTAGCGAAGGTTTATGGAGTACAACACAATGGAGCACTTCCTGTATTACTATTACATTGACATCACAAGGTGGAACAGAGTGTTTTCATTTTGAAAGAATAACACAGCCTAAATATGTAGAATTTGTGTTTTAAACGTGTGAATAAAACAAAACAAAACTACGGGTGTGTTTTTGATGAGGAAACAACATTATAACACAGATCAGAAAATAGTGTAATATGGACTAGAGCCCGACCGATATGGATTTAGCTGTGGCCGATATGAAACCGATATAATGGGAGTTGGCGCTGCCGATAGCCGATATAATCGCCGATATATTTAGTGATGTAAAAATTCACTGTAAATGTTGAATTGTTTAAAAAACTTAGGTTTGGCTCTGGTGGATTTTAAATTGGGTTTATTTAGGCAACATTTATTGTTATTCTGCCACTTTACATCTTATTTACAGACAGTAGGTTGGCTTAATGGCATTTTTGCATCACATTCTAGACACTAGTGATGGGTATTCCAGTTCTTTTTAGAGAACCGGCTCTTTTGGCTCAGCTCACTAAAAGCTGCTGGTTCTTTTGGCTCCCAAGTGGCTCTTCAGATTGTTTTGTTGCAAGCAGGACTGAATCAGGACTGAACCAGGTCTAAACCAGGACTGAAAAAGGACTAAACCGGGACTTATTTATTTTATGCTAAACTACAGTCAAATATGCTTGCTTTTTTTTTTTTTTTTTTTTTTTTTTTTTTTTATCCTACGTACACGCAAATTTCTCAAAGTTTCGTTTTTAGCCGCTGCCGGCGTCAAACCACGAATCACGCGGCGTGAAGAGAAAAAAGTGAGAGAAAGAGAAAACACGGCTCCCAATAAGGATCAGGCTCCCGTCGTTCCCTTCAAAGAGCCGGTTCTAAGAGTCATTTCGTTCGCAACGGACCCATAACTAGTAAAGAAAGTAGCGCTATTAGCCTTTAGCCGTAAATACGTGCGCGCCGCGGTAATTAATTATATGCGCAAATGTCATAATTCACACGTCTGTTCACAGCTCATTTACATATCAGTGCAGGTCCAGTAGCAAATATACGGCCAATATAGTCACTTTAGAACAGACCAATAGAAAACAGTCTGTTTATGTGCGGGAGCTACAGCAGCTAACCCATAACAAATGACCAAAACTAGCTTCAGAGTCGACATATTTCCAACACTCACCGCTCATACAGGCTCCTCCTCACATCACAAATCTGCACTAATAAATGTCCTTTTAATCCAGACTCAAACCGATTGTCCGTAAAAAGAATATGATCTCAGTGTTTGGATCTGTGTCTGCAGGTGTAAACAAACACACGTGAGTGACGCACTCTGTGGTGTGTTCAGGGACAGTAGGACACACACAGACAAAGGACACACACAGACAAATGACTCCGTAGATAAATACTGATGTGGAGCCACATATTAGGACATTTATCTGTCTGTAAATTGGATTAAATGAACAGAATGTAGAGAGTCTAAGCTTTATAACGAGGTATAACATGCCCACGTGAAATATCGGCCCCTATCAGCAAGCATATCGGCCGATAACCGATATGCCTAAAGTTGCCCATATCAGCCGATAATATCGGCCAACCGATATATCGGTCGGGCTCTAAAATGGACCCTTTAAGTTGTGGTTATTATTTTAAAGTCATTATGTGTAACAGACAATTAAGTAATAATAATCAAAACTGTATAAAACAGCACACAAAAGCCGCAAAGTCACTATAGTATATTTGTGAAGAAACTGCTCTGTTCTCACTGAAGGCATAGCTCATTTTAAACAGCAGCAGGAAGTGTAAACACAATTAACTAGAGGTCTTGGGATTCGATTTTGACTTTCCTTTCTCTGACATTGATCTAATACACAATTTTGGGTAACATAGACTTAAATACAATGCCAAAGAGTAATTTGCAGAGTGTGTTAGGAACCGGTATTATAAACAACATCGGCCAAGATGAATATATTTTTACAATCTATAGTCTTAATTAGGCCTGTCACAATAATTACTATATCTCGATAACTTATCGTTCAGTACATAATAGAAAGAACAGTACTTTTTGGGGTCAGTATTTATTGTGTGGACTTGCTATGGGATGCTATTGCATTTTATTCCACTGTGTATTTATTGCAGCTCATGTTTTTTTAACAATATTGTAGATTAAAAATAGTTTTTGTGGTTTAAATCTGCTCTCGTTTGTCATCTATATTTACTTCTATAATATTTCTCACTCCAGAATTTGTAATCGTGACAGGCGTAGTCTTAATGAAGATATGTACAATGGACAATTACTATAAGAATCCCATGTTTTAGTAGTGCATGGCTACAGCTCAGTGCGTACTCCCATTGGCCTTGCTCCGGACTTGTTAATACTATACATTATGCCCTGTCACACCTCCAGTCCAGTCAGCGAAATGCAAATCTGTCTCAAATATATAAACACACAGATTAACTCCACTCAGCCAAGACAACAAAGCTGCACCCAAAAAGAAAGACACAAGCCCACCATAAACACAAAAACATGCTGAATTCAAGTCTACTGTACACTTTTATTCATTAAACATTTACTTCCCAGCTATTGGGAACATTGCTGCCTGAAGTTTCCTAGCAACATTATTTTATTTGACAGATAAATTGATTACTGTTGAGTCAAGCATAAAACAAATAGAGTGAGGTAATTATTTAGAAGATATTGATTACGTTTTTCTTATTCTTACATTTGACTGAGCCCCTAAGCTAAAATTGCCACTATAGCCCACATCAATGGCAAAACAAAAATATGATTATGCCTTTAAGGATTTCTTTTTCTACTTTATCTGTCTCTATCACTTTGTTGCAATTCCTCTAAATGCCTAGCCCATCAATATTTCATATGGCAGTAATTCTCTTTTACTAAGCCTGCCCATAAGGAGAAGCACCGTTCTATGTGATACCAATAGAAATAAGTCATTTGCAAAGATTCTAAACTAGATCTCTCCACCTCATACATTTGGGCATTTCAGTATATTTCATGTACAAATATAATGACTTGACAAATAAGGTAGTTTATCCAAAAAGAAAAAGAAATTCACATTCTTGTCAGATCTCAAAAGTTAAGCAAAGCCAGGCTTGGTCAATATTTGGATGGGAGACAGCAGAATACCTGGTGCCACAGGGGGAGCCAGTAGCAGAAACTGCTGTTGTGTCCTTAGGCAAGATACTTTGCCAACATTGCCTAAGTGTTGGTAGTGATCTGAAGGGCCAATGCCAGATTGATCAGCAGCCTCACTTTCATCAGTCTATACCCAAGGGCAGCTGTCGCTACAATAGCATATAAATGGGACAGATATATAAATTGAATGCATTATTATTATTATTATTATTATTATTATTATTATTATTATTATTATTATTATTATTATTATTAAATATTTAAATTAAAGTGTGGTTGGAGTGTATGTCTTTGCAGCAGCCCACAAAGACCTATTCTTATCCATCAAGGCTAAACCATGGATGCCTGGCTAGTGAAGAGTACACACCTCTCCAGTACTTTACAAACATGGGAGTCTGGTCACCAGTTTCATTTCATGATTGACAGGTGGGTTTAGCCAATCAGGCACATGGATGTTCCATCCGTATCAAAACAAATATGACTACTAGAGAGGAAAAAGGAGAGGGAAAAAAGATCACAGGGCACAGACAAACATTCTGCAGAATTAATGAGTGAAGACTAAAATGCTGTTAGTCTGAAATGAGAGTGGTATGATTTTGTTAGTTCCCCATGCGTCACTGAATTAAACAAACCTGACTGCACAGCTCTGTCTGAGTTTGGCCTGAGATGCAGTGGAAGAGGTGACCTGACTGAAATCATCTGTATAGAATATACCGGGACAATTAGTCTGGGTCCCGGCCAAAATGCATGGCAAACAAATTTTCAAATTTCACTTATTCTTAGATCAGGATACATATTTTTAGTGTTAAGTTTTAAGATATTAAAATGTCTCAATTTACATATAGATCAAGATAATTCAAAAACGATTCAGAAAATCCAATGTTAGTTTGTTAGTTTATTTTCTTCAGCACGTTGGCGTATTCATTAATCATGTATATCATGGTTCATAAATAACACAAATATAAAGCATGTCTTATTTTGTCCAGTATTAATACTAAATGAGTATAGTTTTGATGCTAGTTTTGATATCAATTATGAAAAGAAAAAAAAACATGTTTTAAGTTACTACAACATTCAAATGCACTTTTTTCCCTGCAGGCTTTAGCTTTGCACGATATTGGCCGAGCTGCGTTCTTCTTGGCTGGTCAGAGCTTGCTGCATTTGCACTCCTCCTCTCCGCATTAGCACACACATGTAATGCACACAAGTGGGGGACACGCATGCAAGCTGTGGGTGTTTCACTAATGTAATCTCTGTGGAAAGCACCTCCTCCCAAACAGCTCTGCAGCATAACCAGGTCCTGTCACCACGCAGCAATCACAACAAGCCACTCACAAGAGGTCTGCCGCTGGAGAGGGCCAACATGTGTAATTGTATCAGTAGCATTGTTTTATAGTGGTGTCTCAACCGGAAAGCAAAAGGTTACATGGTGAAAATTATCTTCTTTTTTTTAATATACTTTATTGTGTCAAAGTTTTAGAAAAAATATTCTTGGTTGACATGACAGTAGACACAATACTTATGTTTTGTTTCTGTTTTTATCCACATTTTCTCCCCACCCTTGTGCTAAAATAAACATCTTAATATTGTAAATAGATATAACTAAATAGAAAATTATAACTTATCTTCTTGTTTCAAAAGGTGCACATACCTAATACAACACAATTAAAGACTTGTCAAAATGAAATATACAAAATATTATAATAAACAATGATATAAGGCAATGTTGAAGATGCTTAGTATACAGTAGTTTCAATAAATGCATAGTACAGACTTGTGGGAGGGGATGGGGGATAGGTGAAGGCATGGATTTTCTGAGTTCTTAAGCCTTAATCGCAGGAAAATACAGGGTTACTCAAACATGGATGAATCACTCAAATTACTATGTGACTAAATTCAGGAGGTGAAAAAAACATTGTAACATAGCTAAAGGCACTAAAAGTCAATTTTGCATAATGTCTCCTTTAAGATATTCACATGAGAAACCCCTTAAGACACATCAGTCAAAGGTAGATAAATATATGCAGTATCGAGCAAACTAAACTTCCTTACAGCAGGTTTGATTTACTTTTCATTTAAAAGTAGTATTTGTGAAGCACAGGCATGTCCCTGAGCTCGGTCACTCATTAAAGCGTGTGTGCCAAAAGGTGATCAGGCCAACAGGTTAATACTAAGCATCACTTAGACGTCTACTTTGAGAATTAGCTTCGCTTGTTGCACATACAGAATTAAAGAGCTTTAGGCCACAGGAAGCTGCAGTCCCAGAGAACACCAAGAATAAGCCCCTCCCTCGTTAGCCGACTGATTTGGCGTTATAACGAATCCACTTGTAACTCAATCTAATCTGAAGCATTCAAACTCATGATTTGATTGGTGGGAAATCTGAGCTGCTGCTGCATTACGGGGACATTATTTTGTGTCCCGGGAACGCCTGGTCGCCATGGGGATTAGGCACAGATCAGGTGGGATGAGATAGGGGAGGGGGGCGTGTGTCTGAACCAGTGGGACAGACAGGGCCATGGATTTATACCTCTCCACACCACTCTTAATCTGCACCAAGACACACTTGAGCTTTCAATTAAGAACACAAGTCATTTGAGTTTTTTTCAGTGCTCAGTAAGACAAATTACACAGCCTTGATTAAACCTCTCAGCCTCTTAAACAAAATAAAGCAGTGCATTCTCAGATTAATATTTATTATATCATTAAACATAAACAACATTGCAGTTGCAGTGAAGTCACGACTTTGCACAGGCTACATTACACAACACACACACAAACCAGTTTCTCAGCTTTGTCAAGCTTTATGGTTGTAAAAAGTAGTAAAACAATTTAACCAAGTTTCATTCATTTGATGATATGTGATATTAAGGGAACAATTTAACAAACTAAATCTTGCTTTACCAAAACAAGTATTCAGTATTGAGCTTGTTCAATTCCACCTCATGTGGATAGCATAAAACTTTTTGCTGAAAAGCACGTGGCGTCACCAGGCCAAAATACAGTACTACCACAGATCTGTGGAGAGGCAACCCTGTAAGCATGCATGGTTTTCAAGGTATTTTTTAACCATTAAAACACCTAATTGAATAGAGGCAAAATAGATAAGTTTAATGACATACTATGGAACATTGTAATAACTTCATGGCTCTAAACTTTAATTTATCAATTTTGTGAATGGCAGTATGTTCTGCTCATCACTGTGTCAAGGTGCTCCTTACAATAATACGGTTGAGTTACCCTCACAGTATCAGTGATGTTGGACACCAGGGCATGCAATTCAAAAACACATATTTCCACATAAAACACATGATATTTAATAATATCCTAACAGCATGCCAAGCACCCTAGCCACATTTTAAAATTTCACAGAGATTAAAGTCCAGAGTTTCATCGGGTGCCACATGTGAAGAAAGGGAATAAATGCATATTGAAGTATTAACATGGGACAACGAATCCGGCATCAAAGACTGGATGATTTACTGCCTCGCTTGATTTAATGCTTACTTTATAATCCGCATTAGTATTTTCTTCCATTCACAATAGCACTATATGTCCGAACGGGAGCTCCTAATCCCACCTCATATTAACCACACAAGAGGAAATCCAGAATCCAGGTTTTATTCTTAAAGCATGATTACATTCATACTCTGTGTATGTATGTGACTCTGTAAGAGGAGGGTTTCTCCACACATCTGCTGGGTCATATGTTACTAAGCTTCACTATGAACTGTAGCATCGTATTAGTAAACAATATCTGCCCAAAGCATATTCTGAATAACATTTGCTTTAGTAAATGTTTGCACAGATGCTGCAATATTAATCTGCATGAAAACTAACAGTAACAGTAGTAAATTGAGTGCATAACATCCCCTTTTATGAATAGACAAAATCCCTGTGAGAGGTGAGAAACTTGTCCAGATGACTTCCTCTGTTGTTACCAAGGGATATTCCTGGATCAATGAGGGATTTCAATGAACACAAAATCTATGCCAACATTAATGTAAGTGTATTATTTATTATTTTTGCAGTGTAATTTAGGGGAAATGAGCATTCTAGTGTAAAATATATACTAGAGTATAGCACATGGCAACACCTCAGCACTGTGGGATCTTGCGCAGACGCCAAAGGTTTGCCAAATACCAAATTGGCTGCTTTTTGTCTCTACTCTACTCAACAGTAAGAGTACTACTAACTGGAATGGAGCATCTATCAGCATTAGTCTAGACTTTACTCACTGCAATGCTAAAAGTGTGTTTGCAAGGTGGCCTTTAGATACTGTCACACTACTTAAGAGAAATTTATGGCAAAACAAGTATAATTTAAAAATCTTTAATGGGGCCGGTGCCAGGGAGCAGGGCACACCAAATCACACTGTTCCCAATATCTGTGTGATGGGCTGGTCGTGTAGGGGAAACACATATGGCAAGCTTAACAAAGCAAGACAGAGTGGAGGTACCAGCCCAGATGAATAGGAAACATGGGGGTAATGTAAAAGACAGGGTTTAACGGGGCTAAAACACAATAGGTAGTACTAGTACCAATGTAGCTGTAAAAGTGGTGTAGGGCACAATTCCAGAGTTGCTGTCTGACACTGGGCGTACAAAGTCAAACAAGACAGGTGGGCCCTTTCAGTGTACCATTCAATACCTGCGAGCCCTCCCATCGATTTCACACACATCAGCCCAAATGTCAGCACCCAAAAGACCACGCGCAGCCCGCAAATGCTAACACCAGAGCTGGGAGTGCTACAAGGAACAGGCAAGAAAGATGGGTATAAAAGTTCACCGGAATGTGCAAATACCCCTGAATGACAGAGCATGTTCAATTTACAATCACATTAAATGTTCAGATGTAAAAAGAAATATTACATTTTCCTATTTGAAACCAGAAAAATGGCTTAATCAAAGTGTCTTGATAGCAATTTTTTTATTTATCTTTTTTGTAATTTTCCAATCAGCATTAGATGATTGACAGGTACAATGTTTCATCTCTTTCAGCTATAGCTTTAGTTAGCATATTTTACACATTTGGATGAACTAGACACCAATTGCATTGGATAAATTGCTACAAAAATATAGCAGCAGCAATTTGCAATCTGATAACACAAAATTGTATCATATTTCATCACTCACCACAAAACATGCTGACTTTAAAATGGACATAGTCGTCATATCTAGATTAGCACCTGTAGTAAAAATCCAGCAACTTCAAAATGAATGTTTTTATTTTTCTTATTTTACTACCTCGTTAAAATGAATGGTTAATAATGGTGTCTGGTGTCAGGCTGAGAATACAGAGCGAGCACACCTGTTGTTTTGTCGCCAGATATAATACTGCTTCAAGCACTTTCTTGCCCATGCACCCATGACACTTACCACTGAGTGAACTTTGGCCTTTGGTCTTGGCCCGCTCATTGGCCAACTGCCACGGGATCTTGATGTTGGCACATTTGTGATCCACAGTGTCCCAGAGTCACCCCTATCCTGGTCTCTTTAATCACATCAGTCCACTCCAACGATATTCAGATTACACGAAAGCACAGATGAACCTCAAAAGAAAGTTCATAACATTTAATACTACGAGTTGTCTGGCTGTGAGATTACAGCAGTACATCCATTTAGGGAACACTATTTTGTCATATTAATTTTGGTTTTCAATTTGCTAAGAGTATTTGTTTGGAGCATAGAGCAGCAATAAAAAAAATGAATTATGTTATGAAAATTTCACCAAAATGGCATATTGTCACACACCAGATCACAATTCAGTTTTTATCACCATCAGTAGTTTGGAATAGGTTTTATTATCAACACACAATACTGCAACTAATCCAGGAAATGCAGTTTATAACATTTAAAACTCAACACTAAGAGTTGACTATTTATGAGATTAGAGCCCATCCATTTGTCGTATTAATTTTGGTTTTCAATTTGCTAATGTGAGGGCATTTACAACCTGAAAACAATGGGAGGTTCAGTAGAATGAGTTTTGGAGTCCATTGACAGCAACCTGGCATTTGTTTGGAAAGCGATAACACAGAAGAGCTGCTACTGATCTATGTGCTACTGATTTATGGTATTACAAAATAAACAAAAATGTATTAATATTAGTTGTGGCTTTTTGTGAACTGTAAAAATGTGAAAACACTAACTGCATGTATGAGTGGACATTTGGACAATACTATGCCAGGTATTGTCTGTCTCTCATTTGCCAAATCTATTTTTATAGTGGTATTGCTGGCTGTAAGATGGCAGCTGTTTAGACTATTGTATTTGCAATAAAGTTATTATCTATCCCAGCCAACTTATGCTTTGGTTTGTAAAACATTTCATAAGATAATTCAGTTTGAAATAAAACGTGAGAAAGTAAACAGGAGAGTTTGATCTGCTTTATAGCTGTATTTACTGAGGCTGTAGCAGTGATTTCTTGTCAACTGTCAGAGCTTACAACTTCAACCTCTCAACCAATCATCCATATATATTGACTGTCTCCTACCTTTTCAAACATTCTCAGCCCATCTCACCCTCACCAGAAGGACTAAACCCCCCCCCCTTTCCTCCTATTCACTAAAAGTGTCAGGGACGAATATTAAACCCATGTAACTTGCTGATCTATGTTATAATGTTGTTTTCTCGTTACAAGAATACCTGGAGTTGTGTTTTATTTCATTCAAACATGTTTAACACACAAACCCTGCACATTTAGGCTAAGTTCTACTCTCAGTCAGAAAACACTCTGTTCCACCTTGTGATGTCATGTTGTCAGTGCAGGAATTTCTGGTGATCAAAAGGTAAAAGGTAGCTGTTAACTTGAAAACTACCACTTCTTGACATTACATGGTGGAACAGAGCATTTTGAGCTTTGGAGATGAAGACAGATTTATATGTCTGAATGAAACAAATCAAGGGTCACTTCTGCATAAGATAGGACCTTTAGCAAATCTATAGACTCCCAATACTACTATAGACTCCTAATACAGAATTTATGATGAAAATGGTCTTAGTCAGCTTGATATTTGAAACTGCATGGACATATCAAACCATACAGCATTATATCATTTGAATAATAATAACATAACCTGCCATAAATCAAAGTGCCATGCATGCTTGGTCAGGATATTTCATTTCAATCGCGCTTCTTGCTTACTAGTCAAAATTTTAATTAGTAGATATTTTGACACTTAAGAGATAAATGAACAAAGACAGAGACTGTACAGTCAGCATCAGGTGACCAGGGAGTTTGCAGTGCATGGCCACAAATCCACATCTTAAAGTCAAAGACATCAACATGTCCTCTGTCACTTCCTGCGGCGTGAGAAGACATGGAGCAGCTGGTGATGAGACCCTCTGTGACTACGACATAATGTGACAGACACAGTAAGGTGTGTGGTTGAAGAGGATAAGTAATGATGTTTCTGACTAATTACAATGGATTATACTTAGAAAGAGAGAGAACAATGCTCATCTTTAATAAATATATTGTAATTTATTATGATTTTGTTGGTTTATCTTTTGTAAGCATTATGGCCTAAAAGTCAAGGTCAGCTGAAGGGCTTAGGGATATGACAAAAAGATATATATATTTTTTCTTCATGCTGATCCATCACAATTTTATGAAATTGACCGTGACTTAAAAATAATTAAAATGGCTTACATTTCCTCTCAAATAAAAAGACCAAAGAATATCTCAGAGAATTATCAATGACTGAATCTCGATCAAAAATCTATATTAAAATAACTTACTATTACAGAGTTAATATTAACAGCAATAAATGTACCTATTAGTGGATTAGTGGACTCTACTTAAGTCAAGGAATAGGGATTTACACCTAAAAATTGTATCTCAAATCATATCTGTTGCTGTACAATCATAATTTCAATTTTCTTTTTACATAACAGAACTAGTGAAATCACTTTATTACTCAATATAATCCTATCACAGAACCTGACACACACAACCGTATTAAGTATAACACAAAACCTGAACCTGAACCAGACCAGCCAGGCGCCATAACATGACTGCACCGACACTGCAGTAATAGGAATCTCTTGCTTGTACATTTGCATCAGGGTTTGGTTGTGGGGGCCGTGGTACCAGCTGCTCTGCCTCTCACACAGCCTGTATAGAGATGAATGGCTCCCTGGGTGTCGATAAGTCACCAAAGCTCACACACAAACGACACACTCACGTCACCATAGAAACTACACAAACACACATTTTATACCAGGAAGTACCGCAAAGTCATTCCTTCTTATATTTTCTGCTCCAATCAAGGGTATCCGTTTTTATAAGTCTTAAATGCATGATGGATTCAGTTCAGGCAGCCAGAGTCTTTTTTAATATGAAGAAGTGGTTTGTATATGGAAGACACAAGAGCAGGCAGCGAAAGAACTTAACCAACAGCAGATGTTGAATTATAAACATTACAAAGACAGAGGATATACATTTTGGGACTATGTGTATCACTCGTTCAGAGGTGGAGTGTATGGTGATATTTTTCCTTATTAAGTAAAGAATGTCTAAGTAGAAGCATTTAAATTTTGAGTATCTTAAATATGTGTTCTCTAAGGTCAAATAACAAAAACAATGCAAAACTTTTAGCGTATGAAGAAGCGAACTAAGGGAGTGTGACATCACCCATAGCATTCGGCTCCAGTCAAATGAAGCTCACAAGGCTAGCAAATATAGGAGCGATTTTGGAGCCAAGTTCCATATTAGGAATAAGAATTTATCTAAGGACAAAATAGTTAATCAGGATCATGTACAGTGGGTTAATAGGGACATTTTAAGACAAAAATGATGAGGCTGACTGCTCCAATCACATAGGTTTGATGGCACCTCATGCTCACTTCTTATTTGGAACATTTGGAATATATACAGTCTACAGTCTTGACCAAGTCTAGTTCACAATCTAGTCCATTGCTCCTGACAAGATGCCCAAAATTGCAATGATGAATGGGTCAAATGCAGAGGACACATTTCCCAATAGAAAAATCATCTTGTTTTAAAGGGGGTCCTGTTTAAAACAAGATGATACATCTCAAGGGGCTATTCCTCCTACTAAACAAACAAGAAACACATAAAAAAGTGTATGAAAAACAAATTAAAACATAATTTAAGCCACCCACCACATCCCGTCAAATGTTCTTTGAGCATTACTTGCAACTGGAAAAAAAACTGTAGTGACTGAACGATAAATGTCAAAAGCATGCCCCCAAACAATGACTTTCTGATTGCAAAACCAACATACAACCCACTTGGCACTGCCCACAGCACAGGAGACTATTTTTGTAAAACTGACAATTTATGAAGTCACTGTTTGTGAGGGGTAGTGGAAAAGAGACAGCATGTGGAGAAAACATCATACATCTGACTGCGCTTTGGCCCAACCTAAAACTAGCTCAGCACTATATGTAGGCTCAGATGAAGAGGCTGTTAGCGCGGGTTTGAGATGTGTACCATGCATGTGCACAGGAGTGGAAGACTGGCTCTCCCCTTCTAGTGTGGAAGTATTTGTTTGTGTGCTGAAGGCGAGCGCTGGAGCACGTAATAGACCCGGTGTTCATAGCATTTAGAATGATGACTCCATTCTGGCCGTGATATCCCAGACACTTTCCCAGGCCAGCTGTGATGTGGTCCAACAAGAAAACAGCAGAGAGAGCAGGCCCCACAGGACAGGGGCACAGGTAAATAAGGAACACAAATTGTCACTGAAGACGGGAGTGAAGGATCGCAGCAATAGTCCACTACTAACATCCACTATGCTTTATGCACCAGTGATGCTAACGCTAGACCTGGGGCTTTTTCCAATTTACATTTTATTTCTGCTCTGCCAACAGTCATGATGGGTTCAGTTTAAAAATAACACCATGATGAAAAGTGTTGGGCCAAATAAAGTTCATGATTAGGTGAGGTGTAGTATACTGGCAAGATGCATTCCACAATATTATTTGGTCTACTATGTTAACTAAAGTAAAGGAGTTACCATAAGGGAACTAATGTGAGTTTGAAGGAACAGCAAAAATAAATAAATACATACTACTACTACTACTACTACTACTACTACGATTACTACGACTACAATGACTACTACGACTACAACTACTACTACTACAACTACTACTTTTTTTCCCTTCTCATTCAATTTTTTTTGTTTTCCTTTATAATCATACCAACTAATAATGTTAACAAAGGCACAAAAGTTTATCATTTATGATCATAGAAAATAAATCACAATGAGAATGAAAAAAATGTAAGAATATTTTTTGTTTTTGTTTATGGTTGTACAAACTAATACTATTGTTAACGAAGGCACAAAAGTTTATGGTAAAAGGTAATATTAAAGAAAATGTTAAAGAAAAGCAAGTGTTCAGTTAAAAGCCATGGTTTACTTGAGAAGACAGTAGCTCCACTACTACTACAACTGTTGTTATAGGTCACTTAAGTAAGTTAAGCAATCTGCTTTTTCTGAAATTTCACACATCAGTACCTGATGATGGTTAAATACACTTGTCATTCACTCAGGGCTTTCACTCGCAAAAGAGCTGCCTTAAAAAGAAAAGAAAAGTACTGAATTATGGTATTGTAAAATCACAATTATATATTATATCACCATATTGCCCAGCCCTATATTGGAGTAGGTGATATTCTCAAAACACTCCTTAATAATTTATTATTTAGTAGGCTGCAAGTTAACCAATTCAATCAATGCTCCTGCTTGATTCACCAGGGCTGTTAAAGCTGCTTCTCAAGTACCAAAAATTTTAAATTGTTTTACAAAATTATTAAACAATCACAATCCTTGTTGTCTTGAGCTTGTATTTGCAAAAATGACTAAAACTGATATGAAAAGTAAGAGTATTGGGTGTTGTCTTGGTGATGACAGTAGAATTCCTAATGAGCTTCTGCAATCAAGCCTCCTGCACCATCTGTCCCCTCATTAGCCCTGGCTTGTACTAACCACTGTGTTTACACTAGACTTGAGTTTTTTGTTTGCTCGGCACTCGTTCACTGGAATACAAATGGGCCTGTTGTTCCCCATCTGCATCTCTATAACTTTATTAACATCCAACTTCAGACACATGCATTTGTTGAGGGACTATCCATGCTTAAATTCCACCATGCAGTAACAATGGCAATTAGGGCTGCAAGATTAATCGCACACAAAGCGAAAGAGCTACTTAAATGGTGGTAATTAGCAAATCACAAATACTGCAATTATTTAAGTATGAACATTTCTTCTGCAAGTAAGAATGATCCTTCCTTATTATGTAAAAAACTACTGACCCTGTAGTGTAGACTTATAAAAATATGTCCTGAAATGGACAGGATTCTTGTATTAGTTTGTCAGTTGAGTTTTCTGCCTTCTTTCAAATTAAGTGAAGTGCTCCTGGATGTCTTTTAAATGTGAACAATGAACAGAATCCTGCTATCAAATCATAAATCGCATACCAAATTGTAATCATAATATTCTACAGAAAAATTACAATTAGATTTTTTTTTTTCCAAAATTGTGCAGCCCTGATGGCAAAAATGGAAGCGTTATTTGTGCCATAAAAACAAAATGACGATCAATGTCTTTTACATTTTACATGTCTTTTTTCCATCACAGACATGATAACAACACTGAAAAGAATCTATCATTATTGTCAAGTGCATTCAGTAGCTTTTTCAATGCGCTGTCTTCAACTTTTTCTTTCTGTTGGACTGGACAGGCTCCCCTCTCAACCCCGCCATGACACTCTGAGATACTAGGGCGTACCAGGATCAATACTGGGGTGGCAGTGTCCTAACCTTGTCTTCATTTTGAATACGGCCACAAGAAAACTCGACAGAAACATAAATGAGGACAAGTCAATCTCTGTAAAAGCTTAGGCAAGTGTAATGTAAGACTGCAACGGAAGGCACATGTTTCTCAGAAGCAAGGCAAGATAAATACAACAGTGCGATACTTTGTATGTTAGAGCCTTTGTCGGTGTACATTCTCAAAATCTAGCAGTTATAAAAGCCTGTTACAAAAGAAGGTATACATGGCTGAAATGTTAAAATACTTAAGAGCTTAATTATTCAAAAAATATTCAACATTTTCAACCAAATAAATGCATATATAGTATTTTTACATGGCATGTTGAGATTCAGCCATTTCTAATTGTTAACGAATGAATGAGTGGTCCACAGTCACTACTCTGTCAGTAAAAGCATGAGATTTGGAGCAGAGTTTATATTTGGAGGGAAAAAATGTACTTGTATATTTTTCACTATGAGAAAAGAGAATGTGAGTTATTCCAAGGCAAAAATGTCCTGACATATGAAGAATTACTATCTTTTTGACCAAGTCCTTGTTAATAATTTCATACTGACTTATATTAACCTGTACTGAGGTGATAGAGGTGGACAGACAACAGCCTTTAAAGGGATATTTGTATTACTAATGCCCGTACCTCTGCCCATGAAGCTGCAATAGAAGAACTCATGGCACCAATAATCTTATCTGATTATGATTGAAGGGGATTTAGGTGCTGCCTAAATGCTGCTAGCCTGCGCTGATTAGAGGCTGGGCTTATATAACTACTGCAGACAGAGGAAAATGAAAAAACACAACTTATAATAGCAACAAATGTTCAAGTATCAATGCATTATCCAAAAACCTTAACCTTGAGGAACACCATAACTATTATATTCCATTGCCATGTTAGTTTAAAATGCAAGGTCAGTTTCTATTGGGCAAAGTCCAAAAAGTACCTCGAAGCTCTCCCATAAAATGCCAATGCATATTTATCACTCTCAGACTGACCACAAAACATCCAGAGATGAAAGGGCTGTAATGATGTGGAAAATGGACAAGCTGCGCAAGTGTGACCCAGGATAAACATTTAATAAGTTCACATTAAAATTACATGTCTTATATACATGCATACATTTGGGTGTACAACCCTTTAATCTCATACAAGTGGACAAAACACTACATATTAATAGTAAATTAGGATGAAGGTAGCAGGGTCCAGCAAGTACATGTCATTACTGATGCACCCACACCAACCCTATACACTCATCTTTTTAACTCTTATGATTTAACAGTAGTGAAAAACAAGTCAAATACCATCACTGATAGTATCAAAATAAAAACTCTTTAGTTTTAACAGAATAGCATTTCAGTCTAACCTCTATACACAAAACACGTGCTGTGCCTAATGAAGCTTTGAAAATGATCTGCATATAAATCTATGAATTCACATCTGCCTAACAATCACAAGATGCCTCATTAAAATAGTGAACTTGAGATTTTGTTACACTTCTAATCAAATATCTATGTTAAAACTGAATAACTACATCATCAAAAGCCTTACTATAGCATGAAAAAAGATTTAACTCACAATGAACAAATACGTTAACTAGAAAAGCACTCAGAGAGCGCAGACCTCTGCCAAGGACTACCCCCATTTTTTATATAAATTGTGATAAAATCAGTCTTCTGGATCAGATCCGGATCAGCCTTTGGAATATGAAAGAGGATCCCATTGTCCATCCCTGAGTCAAATTTCATGGGGTTTGGTCAATAATTAACCGAGATATTGAGAAACAACATTTTTGGCCCCATTTACCACAGTGTTAACTAAAATTTCAAAGTGATCCAGAATCCAGGATTTCTTCCGGATCACCCCCAAAATGAAATCAATTCTTCCTTGTCACATTTCCAACAAATCCTGAAAATTTCATCAAAATCGGTCCATAACTTTTTGAGTTATGTTGCTAACAGACAAACAAACAAACAAACAAACAAACAAACAGACAAATGCCGGCAAACACATAACCTCCTTGGCGGAGGTAATAAGTATGATTCAGAGTTAGTAACTTAGTTAGTAACAAAAAAGTACAGAGGAGTGGGTATATGCTGGTGGCAGTGAAAACAGAAATTGATTGGCCATATGAAAAATAAGTGATCAAAGATTCTTCAAAAATGCATGAATCACTCAGAACAGAACTCTGAGAGGGTAAATGAGAAGGGAAAACAACTATAATATGGTTAAATGTCCTGAAAAGTCCATTTTGCATAATAGGTCTAAGTAGTTACTAAGCCTGAATCATTATTAATTCTTGCTGTATTGCAGATATTGTAAAGTGTTACCTAATCAACAATTACAATAGTGTTTCTATCAATTTCATCCTCCATGTTGCTCTACCCCTGCCCTACCTCTTTCTGTGCTACATCAATACATATACACAAAGCTAACTACTTCCTTCAGGGTTGTAAAAAGCCTTTAAGGAAATGGATGGAAATGGAGAGTGGGAGCCCGCTCAAAGTGCACTACACCGCACATTGCTGCGACCCTTAATGAATTTTCCCCCTGCACTTCATAATACCGAATATTACCATTGTCATTTCTGCCATCAAACCCATCAGTCTTCCACTAACTATAACAAATGAGTCAAGCAACAACAATCAAACAATTTGTGGCGCACATTAAGACAGATGACATGGCTGACATTTACAAGAATCAGAGGTGTTGGATGGAGGACTTTTACTATTGCATTCTCACTTTGTGTCATCAGAAGCAACGCGTGGGAAGACCAGGCCTTTCCAACTACGTTCAAGACATTTTAGTTTATCAGAAAAAGCATGGAGCAATCATCTCAATTCATATCAGGAGAAAATACATAGAAAACAGAAGTAATAATATTTTTCTTTCATCTTATGTGGGTTTTACAATAGCTCTAATACAGATCAAGACTAGAGATCGACTCATGTGGGACTTTTCTCTTCTGATTGTTCAACATCTGAGGAAACCAATGGCCAGTAAGTTCTGCCGATATTTAAGCAGGGCCGATTGTGATTATTTTACCCAAATTCTGTAATTTAAACTACAACCTTTCCCAAAGACCTGTTTTACCAGAAACCTTAAAGTTATCTCTTTGCACTAAAGCGTTGAGATAAAGATTTGTGTGTATTCTTTAGGCAGCACGTCAGTCAAAACCAAAACAACATATTGGTCTTTGCTGAAGATATCCTAAAAGGGGCATGGAGAGAGACCAATACATCAGTAAATGATAGTATTGGTTTATCTCTAATGAAGACCATTCCCAAACTATTTAAAAAATTTTCACTTTTGTCATACTTTTGTCATAAGATTTTTGTTTGAATAATGATCTACTTTCAACATAAGTCAATTAGTCTCTGGGCATTGATTTTTTGACAACCCTTGTCAGGCAAAATTACTATTTATTCTACAATTACTTTTTGATGATGTTGTGACTGCTTACAACAAGCAAAATCAACTTCAAGCTTTACAGAGAACGGATCACTTCACAGGAGGGGGAGTGGGATCAGTATGCAATTTGTCCTTGAAAATAAATAGTTAATGATAGAGACCAAACAATTCAAGGATTCAAGATGACGTAAGGCAAATGTAACCACACATTACAGTCACGACTACCCTAAAAGTCAGGATTTGCTTTTTTACACTTGACCCAATAGTAGTTTATATCAAATAAAATCAACAGTTGATGATATAACTGTTTTGCTGATGTAATAATGAATTAGTATTTGTGGAGTTCTCAGTCTTCTGCATCATGCCTGGTCTTTCTGTGAATGCGCCACGACAATTATTCAATGTGAACTCTGCTAGCTAACAACTCCGAGCATTCATTTACGACTACGGCAAATAGCCTGACTCATATGTTAATGCCTGGACGCTCTCTAAATCACTGGTTTTATGGGGAAAAGTTGGATGTTTATTACGTCTTTGAATTTTGCTCATTTTTTTCTGAGGATTGCATGTCATATACGATTACATATTACAAACAGTAGATCTTAATAGTCACATATTCACATAGTGCTGCATCAGACACCCCAAAGCAATGTTGTTTGGACAGGGCTTACTTATATTAGCTTGTCATAAGTGTATTTGTTGTATGGCTGAGGCACTGAGTCACTGTAAATAGAGACGATGGGGACAGCACAAATCCTTCTGCTCTAGAATCAAGGGTGACATGTTTGGCTGTATTAACTGAAATTATAGCCTCAAGTAGTGGGACAATATGAGCTAGCTATTTCTCAGCTTGACCAATGCCACAAGCTACAGTGCATGGCTCATCGAATAGCAAACAGTGAGAGCTATGATGTGTTCACTGGCAAATTTTCAGCATCTGCAAGACAGAAATGTACGGTAAGCAGATCACATTACAGGTGTCAAGCACAATGTATATGCAGTTTGTATCAAAATAAACAACAGAGCTCCGATGTACTTGGTAAACACTAAGATGCCAATACATAATACAATATTGTGTTTAGGGCTGCAACAGTGAATTAGAATAACAGTGGCTAATTAACTGCTAAAATAATCATGACTAATTTAATAATAATTATCTGAACTATTCAAGAAGTTGTGTGTGTGTTTTTTTTATTCACACATGTTTGAGTAATCATTTATTATTAGTATGTCTAATTATTTATTATTAGTATGTCCAAAGCTCAAAATGCTCTGTTCCAACTTGTGATGTCATCACTAGTAAAGATTGGCAATTCCAGGGCTGAAATCATCCGAATAATTCTAGTGAAAGTGTATAGTTTAAAAACACTGTCGAACACTTCCTCTAGTACGACATGACATCGCAAGGTGGAGTGTTTTCTGTTTGGGAAAAGAACTCAGTCTAAATGTCTAGGGTTGAGCATTAAACACTTTATCTGCATTCACAATGCTGATTTATTTGGTTAAAAATTTGGCAAAAAAACAATTGCCGACTTTATTAGATGTAGCCAAAGCGTAAACAAAGCTCCTGCGTTCCCCTCACATGACTCCTGCACTCAAAATCAGTGGTAAAAAGACATAGCATTAGCCCAGGGCCCTCTTTGTTTTTGACCATTTCATTCATTATTTAGTGGAAAAAAGGTTTGCAAAGATCAGCATCTTCAGGGCTCCCTTACAAGGCTGAATCCATTACATCATTCTGTCCCTGGAGTTTCTTGACAGTCTCATGCCAACAGTGAGTATGACTGATATTGTACACCATTACCACTGATAGCAATAATGAATTAAAATGCTAGTTGCAAAAATCTGACCTTATAGCGTTAAAGTAGAAAATGCAACTACAAAATCTATATAAACACACAATAGCATATGGTATTAAAAGCTATATTAAGAAGATACTAGGCCTGTCATGATAACACATGTTGAAGTGCAATGTAATGATTCTGAAAGGATTGCATGTCATATACAATAAACGTTAATATTGGAATGTATTTTTGATCTATACCACTTTCACAATAATCTTAAAGCAGGATAATTACAGTAAATCCTTTTCATGAATCGTGTTCATCTGCGAACGATAAGTCGATATAGTAATTATTGTGACAGGCCAGAAGATACATACAAAAAGATCTTGTGTGGACTGTATTATTAAGGGCTTCAATCTTAAAGTTTACTGACTAACTGTTGAACAATGAGTGCTGAAGAAAGTAATGTCTGCCTTTGTAAGTGACACTTTATAAAGTACTGTAAAATATAACTTGCATTGAAGCAAAGAAGATGCAGACATAAAATCACTGATGTCTGCATGTAATGTTTGACAAAACTAGTTTAATTTACTGTCATTCTGACACCACAATGCTAATAAACACTCTTTGTTTAGAGAGATTTTCAGCATTAAATCATATTACTTTCTTTTATTTTTCCATGTGGCCTTATATCTGTGTAATCCCTCTGTCATCCTGGTATGTTCCATAGTGGTCCATGGGCATATTTTAGTCTGTGTGCTCTTATACTTCTGTTGCAGCTCAAGATCATTCTAAAACTAATCCGCAAAGGTTATTTTCTGTCCTGTGTATGTGACTTCTCTTGTACTGATGCTTGCTCATATCAGTATCTAGTTTTGATAGTAGTTTTATTATTAGATTCTGATGTTCAATACTTTTGACAACCCTAACTGTCATATTAGTCATAGATGATATTAAATGTATTTGCTTTCTACAGTTTTTGCTATTTTGTTGGAACAGCACACGTCACAGCTTGAGCAAAACCAAGAAGGTAAGTGTTAACCTTTATTACAGCCCTGAGTACCATATACCAACACATTGTCCTCTAGTATCTCTTTGGGACAGACTTGGGAGCACAGAATGCTTTCCAGGGAAGACTAAAGAGTATTCCAGGTTGTATTTGGCAAGACGTTCAGGTGCAGTTGCACAAAGCGCACACACATTTTCTTCTAGTCAAGGGCTTTCAAGGGTTCGATGTACCCCATAAAAGGCTTCCCCAACCTCAGGGACCTCCCATCTGACAACCGAGTCTATTTCCAAATACACTTTTAGCTTCAGATAACCTTCAAGAATAAACCATTAAAATCACATTTACTCTGCAACAGAGATCAGAGCGTGATATGGGCCTGGGGTGGGAGTTCCCTCTAAGATAAAACAGGCTTTCCCCAAGACCACATAGGGGAGGATGGCAGAGATAGACATGGAAAGAAAAAAAGTAAATCACTGTAAGTAGCAAGCAGATTTTGAATGATTGCAAAGCTGCCATCACTGCTCAGAAATAAATTACATATCGGCAGGATCCTTACATGTGATTTGTGAGACGTGTAACTGCACCTATGGACGATGGGCGCTATTAAGTTAGCTGTCCTTGGAAGGCACAAATCACACTGAAGCAATATGGCTGAACACATGATAACATAACTCCAATAGCTCCATGTATTAGATTGCGGCGTAAATAAAACGTTTCTGGGGTATATTTTAAGATCTGTAAAATGAGTTGAAGTACTAGTAGCAGTGAAATTGGTAGTGACTGTATGTGGACAGAGTATATTATTACATTGTTTTGAGTCCCCAACGCACTGAGGACAAAAAGCTCAATAGTATGACTACATCTGATACAATATTACAAATTACAAAATAAATAACAGTTTATATAGTGAAAATGTTTACAAAATTTTAGAACTGGGTTTTGCGAACACAATTGATTTATAAATAACTCACTTTTTCAGCTCAACAAACTCATCCTTAATGCAGTAGTAAGCAGACAGTTAAATCTTATAAGCTATAACTTGTCAATTTATAATGAATTTAATCTATACATTTGTATCAGTGTTCTTATTGCCAAGAGGTCCTGTCACATTAAATTGCTGTATCGATATTCTGAGAGCAACCCTAATTCCTTGACGGAAATTATTAAGTATGTGGTAACAAAATAGTATAGGTGCCAGCAGTAGCAAATAATGAAAGAAGTAGTAGCAGTTTATTCTTGTTGCTTTATTGTTCTTGTTAGTTAAATTGGTTAAAAAAGATCTTTTCCCAGAGCTTTTCCACAGTTTCCTACTAGACATCAGGTGTAAGTTGTCCCTGTCACACACACATACACAGGGCCCATGTTTATGATCCCCTGACATGGAAGATAATCCCGTCCAGCCCTGCCCCGGACCACTCCGTGATGAGAGCAGGATACTGGAGACCCAACGTAAATTACCGCTGATTGGATTTCATCAGGACTGACCTACCTAATGAAACTCAGAGGTAGAAGGAGAGAAGGGGGTGGAGCCTATGGACATGTTATAATTCTACCAGACCTTGACATTGCCATATAATCTGTATCACTATATGTTACCTACAGCAATAACAGGCAATGCTTCGGATGAGTATGCTAAATAAATACATTAGAGCCAAGGTAAATGGCCAATAAAGATGAAAGCAGTGAATGAACCTGCAGCAGACAGGTCATATTGACTTGTAATTTTGCTGCATCACAGAAGAGATGAAAATCCAATGTGAGAGGTATACAGACATACGATACCACTGCTGTACAGAACGCTGCTCTTCCTTCGATACAAGTCCAACGCAAGCTGCTTTCACAACTGAACTATCCAGAAAACGAACAAAACTGCAGAAAATAACATGAGTCACAGAAAGTCTATTTTTAACATAAAACACACACTTAAAAACAAAATCAACTTCAGTAACAGTTGCATACGCAGGGATATCTGGTGCATGTGGGCACCACCAACTGAACTGCTATTCACACAAGCAAAGCAGTAGTCACGTCTGCCAATTATTTTGTCAAAGCAGTGATTTTTAATGTAGCTCCAGCAGAGATCCAAGTACAAACATATCAGCACTCAATCTGTCAGAAAGCCATGTCTGTTACTGTTACCCAACGAAGAGAGATTCCTGAATCAATTTCTTGGAATAACAGCATGACAAAAGGTGATGATGTCAAAGGCTGACGCAAGTACAGTATGTAAGGTTTTTAATCTACGAACCAGGATTATAGTTGGGATTAAGATTTGAATATGCAGCACTGTGCAAAACTTTTAAGTGAGGTGAGATGAGTTGTTTGTATGACTCAGTCGTTTACGTGTTTTCTTATTGTTTCAAAATGTGCATATTTTAGAGGCTAACGTCACAATCTAAAAGAATATAAAAACGCAAAAACATCAATACCATTTATATTTTTGCTCTCTGTTATTACATTATATTGTGATTTCTGAGGTACTGCATCCAAATAATTTCCCTTGTGGATCAATAAAGTTTGTCTAAAGTCTAAAATTCTTTGTTGGCATTTTTGATTCAATTTGATTTGATTCAAGCATTTACCCTTGAACTAAATAAGACAGGGAGGTCTGTCTTCACCATTTTGAGATAGGACCAGTGCTGTGAATAGGTCCATACTCTTCTTTTGTGCAGTGTAACACCTGTTGTTGTTTATATCCATAAAAACAATCTTTTCATTTGCTCAGTACTGTTGTTATCAAGATGTGTTGTCGTAACATGATCGGGAGGATGGTGTGATGACACTTTCTATCGCTGCACTCACCTTAGCAGCCACAGAGGAGTTGGGTTTCTCCAGGAGATCCCAGAGTTTCTTCCTCTTGTCCGGGCAGCAGGTGTTATCAAACTCCCCCTCTCCTTCTCTATCCCGCATCGTCTCTGCTTCCCTCCTCAGCTCCTCATTCATCTGCTCCTTCTTCTGGTGGTACCTCGCCTGGCAACACGACTCCAGGTAGATCTCATCAATGCCCCAGTAGTCCAACTCTTGACCGAATGACAGGGCGCACATCTCCTCCATCATGTGCAGCTTGCCCGTGCGGTAGAAATTCAAAATTGAGGTGAAGGCTCCTGGATGTCTGTCAAAGAAATATTCATTTTCATTCAGGCTGTAGTCATCGCACACCTCCATTAGGGATTCGTGGGTGTTGCAGTCACGGAGTTTGCCCAGTCTGGTGCGGGGCAAGCGATCCAGGGTCCGCCATAGGACTTCATGGTTGAGCCCCCCCACGTTGAGGCGAACTCTGCGCGATTTTGCCTTGGTTCGGATTATGTCGATAGGCTCCGGGGGTATGGATGGGGTAGTTCTGAGGTTGCTAGGCTTCGGACTCACTCCGCCTGTCTTCTCAGCCATGGTTCACAAATGGGATGGTAGACTTTCAATGGATACAGATGTTGCGATGTTAAGAAAACTCAAGAAGTTATGTCGGATCCACTTTAGGCAAGACCCTCCATGGCTGGAAAAAAAAAAAAAAAAAAAAAAAAACACAGAGAAAAGATTGGAGCGGTGATGACAAATCCAAAATATGCCTCTTATGAAAGCCAGCGCTGTCACCTGTTACTTGGGTATTATTAGAAACACACAAACAGCAGTCACACTACAGTAGCTGCAGTATTGATTGCTTTTATTTCGTTTCTAAAAATGTATTGGGACCCAAATCAATAATTTAGCGTTATCAGTCAATATGGCTGGGTTGCTTTTCACTCTTTCACTCCCCCCAGAGCTCTTGCTTGCTGCTGTGGGAAGGCAATGAACTCACCAAAAGCCTTCTGCAGCTTCCATCGCTCAAAAATACAACAGCATGGAGGTTAATAGGATTTTAAATAACTATTTTTATGCAACTTTGTGCTGTTAAATATTTCATTAACACTGGAATAAATCACAGCATATATTCCATTTAAGCATGTCCAGGTTTACGCAATTATATATATTTTTTCTCACTAAAAACTCAATACACCATACTGGTAGTCTGTTCTGTTGACAGTGCAGAGTTCTTTACACGCAACAGTTTTAATCACGTTTGACACCATCGTTAACTAAAGCCTATAGGCACAATTTTGCTCTGCATTGTTGAAGAAGGCTTTTCGTTTCTCTGCAGTCTTATAAATTAAATTGGAGACATGTTTTAGCATATAAAAGAGCACCTTCTATGTAATTAAGCAACACGGGCAGCGCTGGAGAAGGTTGGGACCTGCTTTAAATCTTTCCAAAGTAGTAAACACAAATAGTCGCTCTCACCTTGCCGAGATAAACCACGTTGTGCATGCAAACTCTTCTTTTTTCCAAGGGGAGAAGAGATGAAAAGGGAGCCGGAATCCCCCTCTAGTCAAGCGGCCACCGGTGAGTGCAGTCCGTAGACGCGGCGAAAACGTGGGTCCCTCATTTTGTAGTGGAAAAATCTCACGGGATAAAACTGCCGCGAACCGTTTTGTTTATTTCCTCATATATAGTAAAAAGCTTTGAGATGTTTTCCCAACACAAACATTGTCCAAGAGTCCTAGCTTCATCCAAAAAAGAGAACGCGTGAGCGCAGAGGTCTGTGCTCGCTCGCTGTATCGCTGTGGATCTGCAGACGTCGTGCGCGTAAAGGCAACGGCAAGGAACGGGATAAGCAAACTGCAGAGTGTCCCGTTGTACACTAGGCGAGGAGGAGCAGAGGGGCGCGCAAGGGCTGCACCACTTCCCATCATCCCTCAAATACAGCGCTCAAGCCAAACACACGAGGACTACAGCTGCAACACGTCTCCACAGCAAAGTTGTCACGGACGCACAAACACGCAAAATAGTTAACCAATGCTACCAAAGAATTCATGGCAACAGTTACGAGTGCCATAGCGGAATGTATGAACAGAAGCTCATACTGGGCAATGTTTGTCATTATATTGTTAGGGGTGCAACGATTAATCGGGCTAATCGTGACTATATAGTATTATTGGCAACTATAGTCGACTATTAATGTAAATACAGAACCCAAAACACACACCATAAAGAAATTGTAGAAGAAAGACAGCGGCATAAGGCTAATAAATCAGTGTCAAAAAATAATAAGCAATTTCAGATTTTCATCAATAATACAGTTTATTCATAATTGTTCTCTATCTCTAAGCCTTTCTGCCGCAATATTTTATCATTTGGTAAATATTTCTCAATCTCAATGTACAACAAAAATGAGGCTGACTAAACAGTTACTACTTGATTTGGTTATTAGGGTTTTAGACAGCATAATCTAAAACTAAGAAATCTATCATTTTGTTTGATACACATTTCATTGAGAACATGGCCATCAACACAAGGTCATTTTAATATAATATAACTGAGGTTCTATCATTCACCATCATGTATTATCAAATATTCAAAAGACTGTAAACCAGTGAATCTATTTGTTTTTTCTAGTATAAGAACATTTTATGTCCTCATTAAGGTGTTAAGTTTACAAACAAAAGGTGTTCTCTTTCCTCTGAGCCATTACCTCACCTTTACAGTGACTAACACTTCTCATAAGTGAAATAACCTCAAACATTTGAGACGTGGCTCTGAGCTAAGTAACTCTACCCCAACAAGACAACTAGTCGTCATGACCCCTTTGAGTGACCTGCTGACCGCGCTGTCAACACCAAAAGCCACTGTAAAATCCACCCACACCCACCTTCACCTCTCACATCACCAGCTTTATCTATTAGTCATCAAGAAGTAATGATTTCATCCTCTGCCTGCTCCTAAATGAATAAATAGATATTAAATTATGCATCATTATTATCCATCAGACCCTCTTCCCAGTTCATATGGATAGGGATTCGATACACCAATGATATTTCCCCTCACAGCTTGGCATTTTTCCCTTAGCCAAGCGTTTTCTGCAGAAATTTGATTATACACTGCATACGTGTAATTGATTCCTCTGGCATGTTCCTTCCTTCCAGTGACAAGTGATCAATAATGGTGCATTGACTAAACGGAGCTGTGCATGTGAGTATACAGTGTGCATGTGAGTATACAGTGACTTCAGTGTGTGGTGGGTCTTCCTGAAGGTCAAAAGCTTTACTTGGTCCCACCCGTCAAAACTGGATATGCTATCAAGATGGGATTACGAGACACTTTGGACAAGCTCAATGCAATTACAAGGACGAGGAATTGAGTAATAATTGATTTTTATGTCAAAAAGCTCCCAGGGTGGTCAAAACGCTAACTGATGAAAAGTGACATCATAGATAACGAGATTTGATTGGTTGAAATCTGTGGGAGGAGCCAAACCAACAAGGGCCAATATGCATGTTTGATATGACATAGAAGTTAACATGGTAAGACAGGTCGAACACATGGCTGCCGGGTAACTTAGCTGGAGGGTGATCTTATTGTACATGTCAATGGGGAAAACTATAGAATCAGGAAGAAACTCGCTCAGACACAAGGAGAACATGCAAACTCCACACATACATCGTACCGGGGAATCAAACCTAGAGCCTTCTTATTGTGACATAAAGGGCTATAGTCACTCAGCCACTTTATTGAGGGAATAAAATGTGAAAATGGTAACTGGTAACACATAACAGTTCATCAGATTTTTTATTTATTTATTTTTTAAACCAAATAAAATAGGACTAGTTGCAGGTAGAATGTGTAGCCAAGACTGTTTTAAAATTGTAGTAGTATAGTAGCATCACTCTAATAGCAAGAGACAGTGGCTTTGAAGAATTTTCCTCATGCCTTTATTGACACATGTAAATGAAAGCCCTAATGGCTCCATATTAAGCGATGACCCATTATTAATTACTTGGGATAGAGCAAAATGATTAAGGGCAATTGACAGTGTTCCTGCTCATTATTGTCAAAGAGGCAGCCCATCAGTGAAGGGTATGAGTGAGCTAGCACTGACAGTACTGCAAAAATAATAGACGAGTTGTTCTCAAAGCCTCTAAGAATTTAATTTACCTTTACAGAGTAAAATATGTCTAATCAAGAACTATAAGCAGATGAGTAAAATCCACTTGTGTTACTTCAACTGGTCATTGCAAACATGATAATCCTATAATAGTATAAAGGACGTTCGCAGGCATGAGGCTGTGATTCCTGTGTACGATGTGGGCATGTGCTGCTGCGTGGGTTGTCGTCATGGCAACCCCAAATTGTAGCATCATGCTGAAGAAACACTTTGGGCCACGGAGGCAGAGACGCACAGCTAGAATTAGAAGAAGCACATTTTAGAACATGTACTCCAGCCGTAAGGGGGCACAGGTCAATGTAGTTCTAGCTGTGCTATTTTAAACCCTAAAAATTTTGATCTGCAATCAGTGTTGAAACTTATTCCAAGCAGTATTCATATAATGCACATAAAAGTGCATTGTGTAACTTTTCTGGTGGACGGTGCATCAAATGCTTTTCTCCATGAAGATGTTATTACTTTGTCTGGCATGTTTCACAGTATGATATTACACCTTTCTATCTTCATGGAAACCAAACCAGACCGAGTTGTAGGTTAGATCTTCTTCTAGGCAAAGCAATGACATATAGAATCAAGCAACTGACAGACCACCAACCAAAAAATTACATAGAGCACCTTGACAACAGTGTGGATTCCCATCAGTACGCATACAGGGAGAATCGGACGCTGTTGCATCCGTTGTCCACCAGGCCCTCACCCACCTGGAGAAGAGGGACACATATGTTCGACTTCTCTTCCTGGACTTTAGGTCAGCAGTCAATCTATCAATCAATCAAACTTTATTTGTATAGCACTTTTCATACATTTGAAAAGTGTTTCATCCCCCGTGTTTCATCCATATATAAATAAATTAAACAGAAACATAAAACATAAACATAAAGCTCCTAAAGGTTAAAGTAAGAATAAAAATGGAGAGCTAAGATCAGATGGAGACTAAGTAAAATAGTAATGTTAAAACAAATATAGTAATAACAACCATAATAATAATTTAAAACAAGTTAAAACAAGTAAAAGTTTCAATTAAAAGCTAAAAGATAAGTTTGAGTTTACTTTTAAAAATATGAACACTTGCAGCGGACCTCAGATCCTCAGGTAGACTGTTCCACAAACGGGGGCCATAAAAGCTAAAAGACACCTCACAGTGAGTTTTAGTTTGAACTTTTGGGACAGTTAATAGGTGACTACCTGAGGACCTGAGAGTCCGAGAGGGCTCATATGATAAAAGCAGATCAGATAAATAAATAGGACTAAGACTGTTAAGAGCTTTATAAACCAATAAAAGAACTTTAAAATCTATCCTGAAACTCACAGGAAGCCAGTGCAGTGCTCTCTTCCTGGTCCTTGTCAGCAGCTGTGCTGCAGAGTCAACACCATCATGCCACAGACCCTGGCAAACAAACTGGAACTGCTTGGACTCCAATCATCCCTGTACAACTGGGTGCTGGACTTTCTTACTAACAGGGAGCAGACTGTTGGGATTAACGGCTGTGTCTCCTCACTAACCACTCTTAACACTGGTTTCCCCCAAGGCTGTGTCCTGAGGCCCCTGCTGTATACTCTGCCTGCCACACAGCCTGTCAGATTGTTAAATTTCCAGATGACACTGCTGTTGTGGGTTTAATCTCACAAAACGAGCAAGCATACAGACAGGAGGTACAGTAGCTGAAGGCCCCCCTCCACTTCCCTACATCATGGGCATAGAAGTTAAAGTGGTGTTCTGCTGGAAACACTTGGGTCTGCACATCACTGACAGCCTAACCTGCAGCCAGCATACAGACGGCCCACCAACACCTGTATTTTTTGAGGAGACTCAAGGCTGTTAGATTAGGCTTCCAAGCCTTCATCTCTGTTTTAGATGTGGGGTGAAAAGTGTGCTAACCCAGTCCATTACAGTCTGGTATGGCCACTGCTCAGGTGAGGACAGGAAAGCTCTACAGTGTGTAATCAGAGTGGTGGAGATGATCACTGGATGTGACCTCATACATCAGTGACATTTATGAGAAGCACTGCAGAAGTCGAGCCTCAAGGGTCATGAGAGACCTCTCCCATCCCTCCCATCCACCTGTTTGTCTCTCTGCCCTCTGGGAGGAGACTGAGAAGCATTAAATCCAGAACATCTTGGCTGATGTCCAGCTTCTTTCCTGAGTCTTTTTCCTGTTAGACTTTTGAACAGCGCACACTGGTTTCCTGCTAAGGCTGCAAATCTATCTTGCTACATGTTTTACTTGTACTTGTCTACTGGAACTGCTAAATGCTCTTATTGTCATTTTTAATATTGCTTATTTATTATTGTTCTTTTAATCACAGGGCCTCAAGAAAAAATTTTGTTGTTCTGGCATGTTTCTTTCACATGCTTGAATGACAAATAAAGAGTCTTGAACCTGGAACCTTATATGGTCTAAATTTCCCAATTTCTGCTATTCTCAAATAGTGACAGTATAAGTAATTTAATTTTGAGTTGAATTCAAACTGACAGCCATGGTCCCACTTGTTTCCAGCGCTCACAAACTCTAATTTCTAATCATATTCTTTATATGCATTAATTAGTAGGTTTTACAATTTTAAGAGTAAAATTAACAACTAGTTTTAGTGCACAGGTTTGTGATAAAATGGTGAATAATAAGATGTAATATGCCTGATTTTATCATAAACTCTGTAAAGCAAAAAAGGATTTTACTCTTTAAGGGAAAAAAATGTATAACACAGTGCATTTAAGTAGCTATGCACACTGCTAGCCACATATACCCCTCAATGTCAAGATATTCAGAACTTTGACATTAAACTTTCATATCCTCTATACTTCAAAGCTAAGAAGTCTTACTCCAAACTTGCAGTGGGACACAAGCTGAATTCAGTAGTTCCTCCACAATGCAACGTGCCCATATGTAACTGTCTCTGTATGATCAGTGTGCGTGATTCTGATTTTGTCAATAAAGGGGAGGAAACTCTTCATAGCAGCATTCATCTGTTCATTTCTCCCTGTCTATTTTTAGCCACTGTCCATGTGAAGGTCCACGCTACCACTCACCCACAGCAGGCAGCAGTGGCCTTCAGCGTAATGGTGTAGTGGAGGACCTAAGTCATTAATCTTTGTCATCTTTTCATTCACCCAGCTGGACACACCTGGTCTGTGCTCCCAATGGTGCTAACAAAACCAATGTGTCAAAACTACACCTCCAAGTCAAGTCCACAACCCTTGGTATTGCAATACTAAACAGGAATGCATCCGGTGGGGTTAACAGGAGCCAAGTGAGCGATATGACTTGAAAATGAAATTCTCGCCAGTTTCAAATACGGACTGTGTCATCCCTATCTGTCTCTTTATCTCCCTTGGTGATTGCTTTAAGCTTTGGTAAATACGCAAAAGGATAAAGCGCAAATTGCACCTTGCACATCTGTCAAGCTAACAATGCCCCTAAACCAGCTCTCAGAATATAGCATGTGTTTTGGTGTACACATTGACGCGCTCGCACAACTGCATAAACAGACATGATTGATTTGCTCGTGGTCATGTTGGTAACTTTGCATTATACAGCCCAGCCATAGAGCACTAATTGAATGGGCTCTGTTTTTGTTTTATGTTTTTATTGGATGTTTGTCTGTGTGGGAAGGTCAGGGATGCCACATGGTCAGACATTATCAAACAGAAGGTAGTAGAATGCTCTGGGCACAACAACAGTGACATGTGTTACTGTAATTGTTGTTCTTTACATAACAGTGCCCACACTCCTCACAATGAAGTATACATATTAAATTATGTTTGTTTTGCACTCAGCCAATTAATATGAATATTTTTTGTCAAAAAGTAATAAAACATACAAAACATACAAATCACATTCCCAAACCTACCACATTAACACATTAACACATTAAATGAAATAAATAAGCAACAATAAAATAATAATCAGTTTAGATGTATACACTGCTCACATGACAAGATAACCCCAAACTAGAAGAAACAGTCACAATTCTAGAGCATATCTACTTACTTACTTACATAAAAGTGATTATTCACCAGTGCATGCAGACGCATGAGGCAAGGCTCAAGTGTGTTGCCCAAGGACACAACAACATCATGAGTGAGAGTAAGGTTCAAACCAGCAACCTCTGGGTCAAGGAATAATTGCTCTGCAAAGTAAGTTACTGTTACATTGACAAAATGTTATCCATGAAATATTTCATATTATGGCCTGGGAAAAAAAAAAATCAACTACAGGTGCATTATCTTATGGGCCTGTCTCACCACACATCTGACCTGTAACTTCACCAGGAAGTGTCACATGTTTGTCCCCATGGAGATAGACAAGTTTAAAGTGCATGTGAAAAGTTATGATGATTGTCAAATTTTGCCTTAATTCAGTGTCATAATGCTTGGTATAAATATTATAATTTTGCACCTGTCAAGAAGCAATTTGTGAAGTGTTTTAGAGAGTTCTGTATTGATGGCATCACACTGTAGGGAGAATTCTGTCCAAAAGTTCTGATTTTAATTTTTTTTTTCTCCATTAATTTAAACGTTGTTTCAACGTTTAAATTATGTTTTAAAATATGTTTTCCTATAATTTTATTTGTCAAATCACAATCTCTGTGTACATTAGAGGAGTTCTGGCCAACAGTATATTATGGTTGCTAGGTAAGTTATGGAATTTGCTAGCATAATGTTACAATTTCCAAGTACAATTTGAAACCTACTAATTTTTTTTTTGTTTTTTTTTTTGTAAAATCTTAATGATGTGAAATCTTCATTAAAAAATAGTACTCCAGCCAGTCATAGGCACTTGTCATACTGTGAAACATTCCAGGTGAATAAAAGCAGGTGTTATACCCTCCTCCTGAAAATTGAATTTGCACCTATAAGGATCATCACATTTTACTTTATGTTACTGAATTATTTCCACAAAACAGATACAATATGAATCTGCAACATCCACCGCTTTCACAGTGCATTAGGGTGCATTATAGCGTCTCCCAGAGCAGACAAACAGTGCTGCACCCTAACCCCAAGTGCTTTAGCTGAGATGATAATGCTGGGATAATACACAGGCTAATTGCAGCTGAAAAACACGCTCGCTGGCAGTTTGACCTGTTATTACAGATGAAAGTGTCTTCTGTTTGTGCAGGCGGGACAGGCATGGCACTATAATGTGCTCTACTGATGTCACACAGAGGAGAGACACAGAGGAGAGGATGTCCTGTGAATGGTAATGTCCTGTCTACTTTGAGAACTAGCTATTGTTTAATGTCTATGTACTTTGCAGTGGGGTCAAATACAAATAAATGTGTTTTTATGCCCAAATAAGATAGGCCTGTAGAATGTAAAAATGAGCACAGTATAGCTCAAATTCAAAGATATATAGGGGAAAAGGAAAAAAAAACATTATAAACATATACATAAACAGAGGTTGAAACGGGAGTAGAAATTGATTGATTTCATGAGTGTATGGCACGCCACAGTGACCTTTTGATCCTGGAATAAAATTTTCTTTTCATTTCTTGCATAGATAGATTAAAAGTTTGAAAGTTGAAAACAATGACACACACACAAACATATAAGAGAATTTTTACTTCCAGAACCTAAAGGTATGCATTTGACCCACCTTTCACTCACTGTTACTGTGCCTGTTAGAAGCAGTCATGGGACCCTTATTAAGATTCTGAGCAGGTATTTATCAGGAGAACCAAGTTGGAGAGTTCACAAAGACTATGTACTATGTGTGGCCCTCAAGCAACACTGCGATGGTTCCAAACATGTGTCACCATCATACAGAAAAATGGTATTGGTATTATTATATTCTGTGTGAGTGTCTTAAATTTTTTAAATATTTTGAATCACAAAGTTGTGCAGCCAGAAAAAGCCTATAGCCACTTCTATATTGTCGCATTTGTTTAATTTTAAATTGTACAGTCGGACAAATTAAACCCTCGATGCTCATCATTTCTCTATATTTGTTCAGTGCTGAAACTCTGAGCAGAGTTTATGCTTCCATAAGTCAGGGTAGCGCTGATACTGTTGTCAGTTGTGTAATTGGGTCCACAGGTAATGTTATGCTGTTATGAGTCCCACCGTGAAATAATGTGAAAGATTAATCATTCGGACAGGAAACCCAAACTTACCCACTCCTAGGAGGCAAAAGATTCTGAAAAGCTTTTTCCTTTCCTTCACAAATGGATGGGAGGAAAAATATATAAGATTTGTGAAAGCTGCCTGTTGCAATAGAGATCGTTGTGTATTATATGAAGAATGTAATTATGGAGCAACAGCATTTTTTGAGTACAAAATTTGCAATGGCATAAAAATATTGTGTTTTATATACTGTAGAAATATTCAGTACAAGATCAGCTCCACAGGTTCTGATACGTCAAGGGTGTATCCTACTTTGGGCCCAGGGTGCCTGGAAATGTATTCAGTTAACTGCAACCCCTAATTTGAGTGATAAACTACACTATATATTTCTAACTCCAACTTCCTGATGTTTTCATCTTAAGACACTATGCCTTAGATCCATCATTGTAACAAGTATAGCAACTACTGTCTCCAAGCTTCCTCCCAATGTTCCCTTCAGTCTTTAAAGTAATGACAGCCTATAAGTGGGCGTATACTTACTCAGTCTATTTGCACTTCAGACACTCTACATTAAAATTTAACAGCCCTCCCCCTATAGATCCCCCATAATATACTGTATTTTTATGTACATCCAATATTTATGGTTGACCGGAGTCCAATTGGGTTGATTTGTAGGAGCACACTGTCAGGGGCAGACGGACCAAATGGTGACAAATGTCTGCAAATTGTACCAGAGTTTTACCTGACACTGTGCTGTGCCCAGGTGGAATTAGAGCAGGTTACGTCGCTGGATACAGTGTCTGTCCTGACACGTTTATCTTGTGACTCAGCAGCACTTTCAAACACTGTACACTATGTGGAAAGTATACACATATATCACAAATAAGAATCAAGGGAAAACTAAACTAAAATGTATTTTACTGACAGTCTGGCTTCATGTCCCAAGGATACACATCCTAATGCTGACATCCTAACTAAGATGTGACAAATTAATTTGATTAATCCTTGGATATGTGTAATTGCCAAGTCCTCTTTTGTGTATGCTTTTATTGCTCATTCCTAACATTTTAGAAACGCGTTGCTAATATAACTGGTACTATATGTAAGCATTAAACAACAAGGAGCTGTGCTTTATGCAGTTTTAGCACAATGGTAGTGGTGTGCTTATGCTTTGCTTACAAACTGAAATGTCTTACCTGTGAAAAGCCTGTTCACTGTCTGTAAATGTGTAAAATATTTTTATTTTATTGTTTTAAATTAAGCAAGTGATATAAAATGTGATTTAACTGTTGCTGGACACTATTATTGCAGTATTAACGAACATCATTTTTGTATTATTCAGATTTTATTTACAATCACTATAGTATTCTTTTCCAAACTGGACCTTTCCCATCAGGAGTGGCACAGCATTGACATTCCATCCTTGATCCTAACAGCCCAGCCGCGTGAGTGAGTGACTGATAACCTTGAGATATTAGCATTATCCAATTCATCAAGTCAGAGGATGTGCAGCCACCCAACGCACACAATTGATATGTTCTGTCACTATCGCCTCCCGCTGGTGATACGCTATCGTTTCATCTCACACATGTCCTTCAAGGTTACCCACACGAGCACTAAAGATAATGCTAACTGCAGCCAGTGTCAGGATGTGATGGACTCCGCTACATGCTGAGTGGAAGCGCTGTCCAATTTAAAGCAGTCTATTAAAGAGGTCACTGGTGTCAATGCTGATTTCTGTCCTTGATGCTACAGGATGTGATCCACACAACACGTGGCCTATAGAAATTGACCCCAATCATCACAGTGGGGAAAATAGATGGAATTTTTTATAGCAAGTACAACCAATAAAGCGCCAAGCAATGTCCCCATGTCAATTTATTTTGCTATTATTTAGAAACACAAACAATGGGAAACATACAATCCCCCTCCCCCTTACATTTACTGGAGCCTTGTAAGAGACAGAAGAACAAAATACTATTAGGGAGAGAGAGGCATCACTTGGGGCTCTGTGCCAGATGGGCAATAAGCAGCCATTGAGCATCAATTGTAAAAAGAAGATGTGCCACTGTCTGTTTCTTATTGTCTTTTTCAACAATATTGTACATTATTTTGGCTATTTATTTACACAGTAGTCACTTATTGCTGGGCATTAGATGAAAACATGAATTTATTGGAGATGGGAAGAGGAAAAATGAATATGCAGATTGTTGTTGTAAATATGGCAAGTTAAAGAGGCTAGTCAACAATAGATCAAATTCAACATTTGTAGATTTTCCTGTTAGATATTCACATCAAAAGAGAAAACTCTTGCACCAGTTTAGAAGTATGGCATAATCACATGCTAAAATCTCAGTCCACCAATAGAGAAATATATGATCATTCATTCTGTCCAGTGCAATAAAGTTTGCACAGAAGCCACAGTGACTGAAAGACTCATTTGAGGCAGATGAGCTCTGCACACAAACACTGCACGGCTTATTGCGGGTTTCAAATGACATCACAGCATTCTATAGGACATTTTCATTTCTTACAGGGGAAGGTAAAATACTCTGAGTTCTTGGGTCTACTCTCTAAGTAGAGATGATCAGGCTGAACATTCATGAATTAAACTTTTGGATATTTCTGATGAGAATACAATCTCTACAAGAATACAAGCTCTGGCCCCCCTTCTGAGAGTATGATGTCATTTTTTTCTAGAATCTGAAAGCCACCCATTTCTAACCTGTAGGATTAGAGTGGGAATCTTGGTCTACCTCTCCCGCTCCGTCAGTGTCTGATCATTTGGGGGATTCCTGAGGCGTTCCCAGGACAGCTGAGAAACATTGTACCGGCCATGACCTCCTCCCAGGTGACAAAGTCCCTCCTCAGCTCTACAGGACAACTCCACCGCCATGCATGCAGGAAACTCATTTTGACAGACTGTATCCAAAGCCGTGTCCTTTCGATCAGGACCTGTGGGCCGTATTGACTGCTGAATTTAGAGCTTTGCCTTTGGGGACAGTACACCATTTTTATCAGAGGTGATGTGTACTGTGTGGCTGTTTGAATGATTTAAACATGGTTTTGGCATTTTGTCATGACTTACACATCTGTCAGTATTTTTTTGTGTTTTTGCTTTGCCTCTGTAAATCTCACAAAGGCCACCAAAGTATTTTTTTCCTCTCAATGGAAAGCAGATGATGCATGTGATAAACTATAAATATCATCGAGGTAAGTTATGTCTTCAGTAGTTGAGCTGCACGGGCGACTTGCAGAATAGGACAGATTGCTGCGGCGTAGAGGATCAATATCATTCTTTAAACAGGGACCATCCATAGAGTCATGGGCAGTAAATGCCAAAAAGGAAGAAAAAGCATATTCAGACTCATCTATTGTAAGATGGCGTAATCCTCTGAATGCGTTTAAAATGTGAAAAACTGAACTAGTTCATTTCAAACTGTTTGCAGCGGGCCAAAGTTATTCCTCACTTTCTTAATACATTCCCAGCACCCTAATTATTCACTGCAGTGAGGTTATAAGCGCTTTTCACAACTTTCAGAGGGCAGAGGGAAGTTTTGCCATTACGTCACTGCTAACTACCATTAGCATACTAACAGTGCACCAGTGCTACTTCCTGATTCATGGATGACAAAATGCTTTATAAATAGAGGCAGACAGCAGTCATATTTTTAGCTGTTTTTTTTAATATAGCTGTTTTTTTTTTAATATAGCTGTATTTTTAATATAGCTGTAATGGAACAAACTAATTTTTACTTTAGTACATGAAAAACATTTAAGCACTTTTTTCCAGTAATCTGTGCTAAAAATGTAAAAAATCTCACTCTTCACAATCCAGTTTATAGCAGGAGGAGAAGAAACCTTGCCAGGTGGGCCCACCCTCTCATTTATCACTAGGTGTTCCCCAGCCTGCATGCACTCTGCACAGCCTACAGCTTCACAGCTCCTGCACAAAACCACACGGGTAATGAGAAAGATCAGAATGAGCGATGGCTGTCAGTGAAAAAGAGAGCCCTACAGGAAAATATCTGTCTCTGGATCACTGTGCCAACATTAACCTTCACATGATCAGGCTCAAGCGCCCTATACCACAAGGGACAGAGAGTATTGTTAGGAATCCCTCTATGTGAAAGGCAGTGGTAAAAACAAGCGAAGAGGAAAACTATTGAAAAGACTGTGGCAATAGGTTTTGCTTACATTAGATTTAATGTCATAAATATCAGGTGGAAACAAGAGCCTTATGCCGCTATGAGAAAAGAATGAGTTCAAACCTCCACAGTTCAATGCCATACCATGGAACGTTCTTTTTGAAGCAATAACATCTCCATAGAGACAAGCAGATGGCACACTCTTCTTTAAAGTATGTTTTCTTGCTGTGAAGTCATATGTACTCATTCACTGCGTAAATATGTGCAAAAATTTATTTTGTTACTAGTTACTTTGTGTTCATAATTCAATGAAAGAGTGAATGAGTCTTTGTCTTGGCATTATTTATGTGCCAATTTATTCTTCATTACAATCGGAGGTGTGGAAAATAGCACAATATCGATACTGTGATACTAAATTTGGTGATACATTTTTATCAGTAATATATTGGGGGTTTTTTGGTGTCTTTTAGTCAATTTTTTGTGACTGTAAGACAATTGTGTTGCTTGGTGGAAGGAAATTTATTATGCAACTACTATGCAACTCAGTTGACATATGCCCTGTTTTGATTAAAATGGATGTATTTCATATTACCGTAACTTTCAGAGGTAGTGGTTTAACAAAGAAATATTGTTGTTAAAGCATGTGTGGTTCTTAAAAACAGCAATATGTCATGTACAATATATTGTATCACCATATTGTGCTAATATTGTATCATGAGCCATGCATTGTGTATCGTATTGAATTGTGAGGGAACCTGTGACTGCCAGCTCTAAATATGGTAACACATTTCACATAGATAGGCTCCTTAGGTTGTTGAATACTTGATGTTTGAATCTGCTGGTTACCGTCATTAGGCCTAATATAGACAATAGTCCCTCTTTGTGCGCACATACACAGCAGAATAAAGCCTTGAGAGGGTCTGAACAGACACACACTTGGCAGAGACAGTAATGCTATCCCCACAGTACCGTGTAATTCACACCTGAGGGACAGGTTAGTACACTGAACCCAATCCTTTTGATTACAGCCACAGTGGAAAATGTATTTAACTCAATACTACTTAATTACGTTGAGGATTAACTCATGTTTCATTGTTGTACCTGGTCAATGTGGCATTAAGTCTCATAGCAATATAATACCAATTTGTGATTACGATTTTTCATGCAAGTGGACAGGATAGGTATGGCTCTTATTAGATGTGACATTTCAAGAAATTTAACAAATTTACAAACATGATCTGAGGGACATCTGTGACAGCTTTTCTTTGGTTGACAACATTGTTTACTCTATTTGAGTTGAAATATTATGATGCTAAAAATAAACATCTTTACAACCACACTACAAGCAACTGACACTAGATTACAATGTCAATGGGTAATTTTGGATAATTTTTCTATAATACTTAAAACAGTAAAATATATGCCCATTTATCTTATGACCCAAACACATGTTTAGTTTGTGTACATATTTGAGTCATACCTTTTTAATGTTGGCATTCATCATTATAATCCTCCATTCATTTGAAAAACAACAGAACTATGTTCTATTTAAGATGTTTAACTGTCTGCTTTGTAAGTGCCCTCATGGTATTTTATCAAGCTCATTTATCTTGAGGAAAACCTTGATGGATATAAAGTTATCTCATCGACTCTGCCAACTGGACCTGTAACAGCTAAAAAGGCATTTTACAGCAGCTGGGTTTAAAAATACACAGATTATTGAGTACTGACACTTTGAGTTACAATTGCTATTATAGTACTTCTTTACTGGAAGGCTGAGTGCAAAAGTAGATTAGAAGATAAATTAAAACCTGGAAAGAAAAAACAACATGTTAAAATAACATACAGAAGAGAATGACGAGGAATCGGTGCAATACCAATGAATAAATGATTTTTTTTTTTTTTTTTTTTTTTTTACTGCAAGGTCAGCTGTTGCTCGGCTTCTCCAGGGAAACCTCCGCCAACACACATGAGCTCACACTGTGGTCAATCACTCACTCTCACATGCATCAGTGCAGCGGTCTGCCTACACAGAGCAGCACCAGCCCAGCACACAACGTACACACCTCATCTAAATGTATACAAGAATGTTACAACACGTATTTACATAAAGTGACAGAAATGTTCTAGTTAATACAAGGTTGTATTCATGCTAAGAGCTTGTGTTTTTCATTTTGACTGGACTTAACTGGTATCTTAACACACTATCTTCACTGAATTTATTTAAAGACACAATTTATTTTACTACAGTACTACTTACTATATTATATACTTACTTGGAGAAATTTATTTGATTTGAATGTATCTGTACTAGGCACTTAGTGGTTTGTGACAACTAAATGTTTCTGGCCACAGAAACAGTGATATTATTTTATTGATTTTCAGTGCCTGGACTTTAGAACTTGATTGGAAGTGGCTTTTCATAAGAAGTCAGTAGTGGACTCTTAACAGGTTAGAATTAACCCATTGAGGCAATAGTACACTTTATTGGATTTAGGAGAGCTTTAGTAACTCTTTAAGTGGAGGGTGTGCAAACTGAAATGCTAATGCTTTGCTTAAAATGAATGGCTTGAAAAAAAAAAAGTCTCCTTTTCTCCACAGATCTGACCTGGCTGCAACTTGGCTTTCTTAAAATCAGAAAAAATCATATGCTTTCTAATACAGAAAAATTGGCTAAAATTAAAATATGCAAAGGCAGCAGTAAAATGTTCCACATGTGTTGTGTTTTTAAAAATACTAAGTATGTTCCAGCACAGTATCCTTCAAACTGTAGCCATACAAACCACATATGGCAAGGTGACACATATTAAAGATGGCGAGATATAAATGAGTCCACATAAATTCAAATTGGAAGCAGAGAAAATTATTAAACTTTTTAGGATTATTTACTGTGTGCTGAGTCGACGTGGTACAAGTTATTTATTCATCGACCATCAAAAACATTTATGAGTGCGTTTCTGCAGTATGCACCAAACAAGAAGCCATAAATCCCCCAATGTATCTTTCTATTCCTCTCTGAGTGCTCCATCCATCGCATCTCTCTACCCCCTCCCCTTTACGCCATCATTTGTCATTTTCCAGTGGCTCTGCGTCACATGACTGAGTGTCCCATGGCTGTAAAGATTTGCAGTCAATTTGGAATTCATCAGTCGTGATTGGATCATGGTCAAAGCAAGGAAGAGAGGGGCATAGTGTCTGGGACATATTTTCAGTGTTATTTCCTTGACACAGTAACTATAGGGAGCACAGATAGACAGAAGATAAAATATTTATGCTTGTATGACATGTAGAGAAAGTATATCCCAGTCACACAACATACATTATTCTTTTATTCATCCATACCATATATTCACATCTTTTCATTACATTTTTTCAACTGATTTGAGATGTACAATTGCCTGCAAATTCATTGTATTTTTCAGTTTGCAGACAAATCACAGATCTAACAAAAAATATATATACATATATTTTATATTTATATTTATTATGTATTTATTTATTTATATGAAATTAGCATATCAACAGTTTATGTCCTCTGGAGCACCATAGTACAGTGTTTTCTCCACAAGGTGGTGTCATGGTCATTAGCTCAATCATATGAGCTATTCTAACAATGGTCTTATTCACCATGACTGTTCACATCTGAAAGAGACACAGAACCGAAGATTTGTTTATTGTTTATTTTGTAGGTCTTTCTGTTGACCTTGGGAATAACTTATGATGACAGACATCTTGGTGTGAGTATGTTCGCAGCTGCCATCAATGTGTGAACCAGCATCTCATTACCAAAGTCTAGAAGACTGGTGACTGGTGAAAAGGGCTAGTCCTGACCCATCCATCAACCAGCCAGTCCACAAAAACTGTCCAGGAATTACAGTTGGAAATTTGTATTTTTTGCTATAAACCTGACATAAAGATATTACCTCTTTTGTGTGGTCAACACTTTTTATGTGCATTGTCCCTGATAAATTAACAAACTGAAGTAAACTAATGCTACATAAGAATAACCAAAGTATGTATGTCAGTTTTTATTCATAAATATTTAACCAGGTTGATAGTTTTCTGTGCATATTGGTCAATGCTTTGCGTTGACAGGTCAGCAGAGCTCTAACACCCGGCATCAGGGTTAAAAAGCTTTGTGTGAATGGGACAGTGCAAGTGACTCAGGATCAGATAACAGGGTCACGCACACTCAGGCAAAAGGCAGGAGACTAAACCTGGATGCGCTCAGTAGATACAGAATTAATATGCTTAAAACTATGATTAAAAAATGATCTAAAATGTCATATTCATCAGATCCTTAAAATAAAGACATGCTTTGTGACAGATAGCTCTTATTTTATATGCAAGGCAAAACTGCTCCATGCAGGCTGCAGTCTGCAGGATCTTCAACTGGGAGTCCATTGACGTTTGCCCTGTTCTCCAGTCCATTATTTTAATAGTCTGGAAAAATTATGTTCTTAAACTACCACTAGATGTCACTAGTCAGCATTCTACAGTCTAGAGTTGTAAGACTGGAACTGCTTATTATATTTAGGAGAATATTCATCTAAAGCCTGACACTCATTTACCTATAGTGAAATATATAAGAAATAATTTCACTGAGATATATAAGAAAACTGTATAGCTATTTGAGTCAGCACTTTCCAACCAAGTCAATCATAGTATATTTAACATAGTAAAGATATATTGATAAATATAATGTATTAATATATCTCTTTATAGTTCCTGAAACAGATACCGTTTATCACTATGTATTCTTGTTATTGTTGACTTTATAATTTATTTAAAGTCTATTATGCCTTATGTTTACAACTTAAACAGTCTCTTAATGCTCTAATTGGTTAGGCGCCACAGTTTGTGCACAGTACATTAGAGTCTTCCCAGTCTTTCTTATGCCCCCCTGTGTGCCCTAAGATCTTTCTATGTCCTTACATGCCCTAAGTAACTCAGCAGGACAAACAGACTATAAAATAAAAAATATGCTAATTAGCTCTTATGTGCCAATAGCCACTGTGACCACTACCAATCACAAACATATCATTATTAAAACTATATATCTGTGTGTGTATGTGTGTGTGTGTGTGTGTATGTGTGTGTGTGTGTGTGCGCGTGTGTGTGCGTGCGTGTGTGTGTGTGTGTGTGAAGTTAAGTGTCTTGCCCATGGACACAACATCAGCCTTCTGGATCAGGAAGCAAACCAGACAAACTACTTTGGGATAAATGCCATTATCTTTCATGGATTACAATGCAAATTATACCAAATGGTTCAAGCACGATAAAGAACTTACACCATTCCAAAAATAAAGAACTCTTTCCTTGTGAACAGCTTTATGTAAAAAGTATATAACAGCCCCTGTGATGTGAAGCATATGTGAACATTGCACATTGCCTTCTCTTAAGTATGTCTCCATTCATCCCCATTTGACTGTCCTGGTCGAGTGTTTGAGCAGAGCAGATGGTGAGGCCCGGAGAGGTCTGTACAGCAGCACTCAGGCACAGTGTGCAGAGCTGGATTGTTTTTCCAATTTGACCTGAGAGAATCCACACAGATAATCACCAGCACCGGGATCACGGATTTAGTGCTCCAGGGGCCACAGCAGAACGCTGAATACACTTCAGTCTCAAGACTTACATCCTAGACAGTGGCATAGAGATCAGCGAGGAGGAAAGGTGGAGAAAAAAATTTAAAAGGGTTACAATTAACTGATTTGAGTTGAATATTTCAGTTGATTTATTTGACAATGAACAAAAAACATGAACATGAGAAAAGAAATGAAATTAGTCTAGTCCCTTGACAGCTTGATGGTAAACTGCAATTAAAATCTAATATTTTTCCTAACCTCATTGTTCACTATATTGCTCTAGGTAGTTGGTATGAAAATGTATGTATGTGTGTACATTCAGCACATAAATATTGAATTACACCCTGAGAACAAAATATAGCCTAATAATAACCCAATGATGTCCTAATAATAGTACTTATACTAAATCAATTATTGCGTTTTTTTTATTAAACTACTAGTAAATATTTCTTTATATTTACTTAGGTTTAACAAGGAATGCACTGGCCAAGACTTTGTCAAAGAGTAAGCTATTTGAATGTGGGAAAGCTCTGACTAGGGATAAGCTGAAAACATTGACCATTTTGTAAATGGACAGATAAGAGTATTAATACTTAATATTTTAGGTATACCTTCTGCAGACACAGTGTTTAAACAGTTCTGTCTGTGAAAAGTTATGAAAATTTGATAATTAATGTAGTATTGTTTTGTTATTATTACTTATATCTAGTGCTGTGTCACACAAATCCACATTACTGTCTCCACTGACTGTGATGAGAGTCATTAAAGCTGCAGCAGATATGTTTTACATCTCATTATGTGGCTATTAAAGACATAGCCTTATTATATTTCATACACAAATGAATATGGCATTAGTCCAGATCCCAGTAAATCCTGAAAGAGCTGCATTTGAGCTCTTAATTATGTGCCCATGATACACACTAATTCCCTCTATGATTACAGAGGTTTCTTGCACTAACACCATGGAAAGAAAATAGTGGCAGACGGGAACTCGTTGTCAGAAGACTCGTGAAAGTTGTGTTGCCCGAGTTTTTTTGTGGCTGTTCAACATCTGAAACAGAAAACACTAAAGCTAAAAGACAGCAAAACTAGAGTAAAAAAGAGTTAAAAAAAAAACAGCTAAAATATAAGACAGGTTACAATGATGGGGCAATCAATGAATTTTGCTTTGCAAAATAATTTTTACTATGTGTTCACAAGTCATATTGGCAAATATTTGCATTCTAAATGTGCCCCATGTTTAACTAGATTTGAGAAAGCAAAGATTGAAGAAGAAACCTCTTATCGGCGCTACTGTTCATGGACTCTAAAAAGGTAACATCATTCATAAATGATAGAAGTACATAATGCTTAACTCAGGACTGACAGCTCAGGGCTTAATGCACTTTGTACAATGCCCCCACGACATGTGTCTCTTTGACAAACATAAGGTTATTTTTTTTTATGTTTTTTAACTTATATACATTGATTGAAAACAGTTTTTGAGCTGAACATAAATGTGCCATAACTGCAATAAAGATGAAAAAGCAATCATGGTTTTTACAGACAGAAAAAGTCTGCATCGCTGAGGGCAGTTGCCCTTCTGCATATTGACACACATGTATAATTTAGAGTCTGCTTGGCGTTTTCAGCAGCGGTGCACGGCTCACCATCCTTTTGGACAGGTGCAGTCAGGCGTTATGGCTGCTTCACCACCAAACCCCCTCCCTCACAACAGAATATTCAAATAAAGTTGTTTTTGTCAGATCATAATGCTGCAGAAACAAATATATTGAAATGCACAACCTTTTCTCTCCTTTAGAGTCACTCAGTTTCATGGCATCCAGTTCAAATGTTTATTTTCTCAGTCGGCAAAGCTTCAGCAGAGGAAGCCATAATGATATCTGCTTGTTTTCATATGCTGGGTCTAAAATTTCAAAGATAAAGCTTGAATACAATAACCGGGTAAATATTAGCTGAGGAGCTATTGGATGCAGAGGAGTGCATTGTAAACCAGGCATGACGCTTATATTGTGACAGATAGGGATGTTTGAGAGCAAAGGAGACTTTTAATCAAACTGGTTTCCGGTTTTTAATTAATGCAAACAATAAATTGAATCTGGAAGTTGTGGCCTACATTTAGGCTGTATCATGCTGTAACACATATATTTTCAAGCATTTTATTTAGCAAATTTTGTGTACAAATTTTACAGGATAAAAAAATGAAAGTGTATAATTTTACATGAGAGGATATATTTTTACTAATATAATTCAGTTGCTAAAAGTACTCACTTTGCCACCATAACACACTGCTAAAGCTGTTTTTGTTTAGATTTACTATAAAATAAAGTAGCTTCAAAAACAACAGTGTCCACCTTTTCATCTTATTGCTGTAATCGGCTCATCCTTGTTTCTTACACTTCTCATCTCATTCCACATGGGCTAATGCCTGTAATAACTGAACTATAATCCCTAGTTAATGATAAACCTAATGTTAATCCATCATTATGAACCCCAGAGGAACAGTACCAAACGGGCACCATGACAAACAACAAAATCTGACTTTGTGCCCTTTTTCACTTAATTGCAAACAGACAACTTCACAGTGACACAACACTTCTTAATAGTCTTGACTGGTCAAGAATCAGCCTGTAATGGCCATCTTAAAATCTTTTCCTGTAATACAAATTTTACCCCAAGAGCATCTAATCAAATTGTCAAGTTAACCAGATCCTGTAATTTTCCCACACACATTAACATGAGATGCTATGATCCTGTTGAGCAGACAGTAATGTGTTTCTGCGCAAATTTGCTCTCATGTTACAAAGGCTGGATATGACTCTCTCTGCCTCATCACTCCTCGGGCTGGTCACTGGGGGCCAGCGTGTTGCTTACAATAGGACAGACCAGGACCAGAGCAGTATTTAAAGCTCTTTTAGCAACCGAGAGGAGCACTTCCTGGTTTTTCTGCTCCACGCCAGCATCAGTCACACCGGAGTAAGTACCCCACAGTTAATAAATTCTGCTCTGTGCGTGTTTATGGATAAGATTAGGCAAAGGTTAGCTTTTGAAACACATTTTTAAATACAAAACATTTTAAAGCTATAGGGATAAAAGTTACAATGAAGTAAAAACATGTGAATTGCAATAAGCCTTACAGAATAGAAATATATTCTATTTTACTTAATACATTTCTAAAGATTAGGCCTGTGGAAAGGTAAGTCACATTACCAGTACCAGTTGTTACTTTTATTTTAAGCTTTATGTCATTTGAGCCAATTTTGCTCTTGTTACAGTCTTGTTTTATAGTTGAGACTTATTTGTCATGGTTTTGTCTCAGCTTCACTTGGTTCTTTAATCATTTAGCACAATAGTTATGGAAAATAGAAACCTAAATCTTTTTAATGTTGCTATTTGGTATCCTAAGAATGAGCTCCCTACCTTTCTTCAGTTAGACAAATGTGGTTAGCCTTGGGCCATTAGCGCTGAGTGGCTGGATCAAATACAAAAATTGTGACAATTATTTATATCTGCTCGGAAATGATGGTCAAAAAATCCACAGACCACAGTCATTATCTGTAATGTGTTTAGACCAATGAAGAGGCTTTAATAATGCACTTTTACTTTGTGTTTTAAGACTGAGAGGAAGTCTGGGCCAAAGGTCCACCAAAGAGTACTGGAAACTGGAGGTGGTTCCAGTACTAAGTACTAAAACATTTATGAGATTTTAAGCATATGATATTAGTTTTCTCATTTTTAACTTGTATTTTGTGATTCTTGAATGTTAAAATAATCCCCCGTTTGAGGCTTGGGTGGTCAGAAAATTCTATATGTAATGTATACCTTATCCCCACCCACAGTCGTGTAGTTATTCTCTTAAAAAGTATTGCTGCTATTGATGAATATGGTGAAGAGCCAGGGCCAACAGCAGACAATCAGTTCTGTGGTTTTGAACAGCAAATATTAAGATTTACAATTTACAAATTGCTAATAAATGATCTAGTTGCATGAACATCAAGGTCAAAGCCTGCCTTTCTGAATAGTCAGCTTAGAGATATGGTACATTATCGTATGGCCAAAAGATTGTTCTAATTAAGGAAATGGTGAACTTTATCCCTTACGTCAGGTGCAGTAATGATCATCAGCTTTTGGATTTCTTTTTCAGTATTACTGATTGAGCTTGTAGTTAATTACAGTTGGACTTGCCTTGCGGTCACCTTTAATAAGACATCACATCCACACTCAGCCTAAGCTGCATCTATGTGGTTTTGTAGTGAGATTGTATTTGCAGAATGGTGTCACTGGGAGTTTTCTAAAGCAGTTTAAACCATGATTCATCCAAACACAACAAGATTTGTGCACACTATGTAAACTGTGCTGGACTGACTATGGCACACGGCACGCTGATGGTGTCCCTGTCCAAAGCTAAGCCCACAATTGTATTTTAATGATTTCCAAAGAGAATTCACCAAAGTCTCTGGGTCTCAAAATGTTATTTGTCCTTTCAGCGTGACAGAACCATACAACCTAATTGCATGGGCATTTATTTTTCAATCCACGCAGGCTAGTATTACCCAAGGACATCCAGGACACTGCCCCCAGCTGTGGGCGACGTAATTGCTTTCTCCAGCACAGAGACTTCACTCCCCAACACGACAGATTAGCTTAGCGCATTAATCGTCGACCTCAAACTGTTGTAAATTGGCTGCTGAATTTTTAATTTGTGAAGTCATTTTGTTTGGCTTTATTGACACGCAGAGTACAGCTGACTGTGGAGGGATGAACTTTGGCAGAGAGGTGGCCCGACAGAACAGCACTTACACCTACGTGATAGAAGATGATGCACCAACCCTGGCAAGTCTAAATATAATTGAGGTCAGTATACATTTTTATAAATTAATGTAGGGTTTTCACTCATTTTCACTAGAACCATATTGGAAAAAATATTAATAGAAAAAGCATCATTTTGCTACACCTTTTCTCACATACTTAATGTATATGTGTACTATTTAGCATGGTAAATTATATCTAAGTCTAAACTAACTCTGTTGCAATTGTGGTGTTATGAAATACCAGTTGGCTGAGAAGGGTGACCTGGCCATCCTTGAGAGCCAGGTGAGAAAGAGCCCTGAGGTCCTCCGAGAGAAAGATGAGCTTGGAGCTGGTCCCCTTCATCATGCTGCTGCAGGGGGCCACGTCACCCTCATCCAGTGCATCATGTCTGTGGATTCTGAGCGTAAGCCCCTCTCCATCCATCACATATAACCTTACTGGAAAACATCTGCATTATAACCATATATAATTATAACCATATATAAATACATCAGCTCACCCCCTCCATGGGACTTACATGTGGCTGTGCTTGTGTCTTAGAGCTGAACAGCACTGATGAGCAGGGGAATGTGCCACTCCACTGGGCTGTGGAAAAGAACCAGGCCGAGAGCTGCAGGGTCCTTATGGACCTCGGGGCTGACCCCAACATTCTCAATAAAGCCCTGCTGGCTCCTCTGCATGTGGCTGTGAGCAAGGGACACAACACCCTCATCGAGGTCAGGACTCTTTCACTTTTAGAACAAATTTAATGCAGTCTATAAATGACAAGTTTTCTTTCCCTATAATAACTTTGTCTCATCAATAAAAAGATCTTATCTCATGATGTCATTTTGCACTATCAAGCTGCTTATCTGTCCAGCAGCATTTAGCTGTTAGTTTGAAGCAGGACTAAACACCTCTGTGCGAGCCAGACATGTTTGACATGAGAGCAAAATATTTACAACTCACTGTCTGTTGTAGTTGTTTATGTCATACAGTGCAACAGACTGCAACCTTCAGGGAGACCTGGGAAACACTCCTCTGATACTGGCCAGCTCCCTCAACAATGCTGAAGCCCTAAGCATCCTGGTATGAAATAGTCAAACCTCGAAACTATGACCAAACTATACAAAATGTACTTTGTGTGAGTGATATTGGTCAAACCAGTCTGTCTATGAAATAGACCATTCTTCATAGACAGGTCTGCTGTTTCATAGACTGGTCTGCTGTTTCATAGACTGGTCTGTTTCATAGACAGGCCTGTCCATGTCTCTATTAATTTTCCATTGTCACAGATAAAGAATGGAGCCAGGCTGTGCCAACAGAACCGTCTGGGTCACTTCCCGGTGCATGCAGCTGCCTTCGCTGGTTCAAAAAAGGCCATGGAAGTCATCATCAAAGCAGGTACAGTCAAATTGATAATGCAAATAACACAGATATTTAAAGATCACTAGTCCTGGATAAATGGCACAAAATGAGACAGCATGAGAAACATGTGAAACGTGTGATGTAGCCCAAATACTACAGGCACTCCTCACAGTTTATACTCTTTGGAGGCTGTTTATTTTTATTATATTTAACATAGACTTAACTTTTACTTTCAAAACTAATTGTTCTTACAGGTGAAGAGATTGGTTATGGGCCTCTCAAGCAAATTAACTACCTAGACAAAAGTAATAGTAGCCCCCTCCATCTTGCTGTCCGTGGGGGTAACCTGGAAACCATTCAGCTGTGCATTGCCACTGGTGCTAAAGTGGACCAGCAGCAGGTAAACTTTGGAAAGATATGTGGTGATTGCTTTGTTTAAACTTGCATAACTAATTATTTTGTCCCAAGTGGAAAACTTGAAATTGACACGCGGTAGGACAGCAGACATTCATTTGGTTGTCAAAACGTTCTTTATAGCTTGGTCACTTATATTTGCACATGGATGCTAGAGACAATGATGCCAAAGTTTTTACATTTGACTCTGAATTCACTGGCTTCTCCAACAGACTTTATATGGTTACTGAGCTACTGTGCACTTGGGAGTCATATTTAGATAGTCACTGGGCCACTTCAGGGCAGATCATCAACAGATCTGATAGATCTGATAGGGTGTACAGCAATAAGTCTAGTTGGGCTAAATTGACACACATTAGTTCCAATTAGACAGCAGAACAGAGTTGAAAGAAGGCAGATGTCCTCCTGCCAGTCCTGCTTACGCCATTAGAGGCTTTAGTTACAGTTAACAGTGCTATTCAGGCTATTCAGAAATGTTTGGTTTCAGCTCTAATAGGTTTTGTACTCAAGTAAATCCATTCAAATATAAATTAATTCCATCATTTTGAAGTTGAAGTCTGAGCTGATTATGTTCTCCAAGTTGTAGGTACTTTAGATATTTTAGCTAAAGTGGACTTACTGATGATGCACTAGTAATTTTTCAGGGAAATTGGGACTGGCACAAAAATATATTCTGATAGTCAAGTTGCAAATGTTAAGTGAAGAAAAAACTACTACTCCAAAAGACACCCAAAATCCACTAGTGTATAAGTAAAGTAAAGCCACAGTACAACAAGTACAGTTGAAATTAAACTTGAGTAAGATTATGAATCACAGGCTAATCCTTCCTGGCACCCGCTGCTATAGCACGACCGGTCCACGCCGCTCCATCTGGCCTGTACCCAGGGCGCCATTGAAGTCGTCAAACTGATGTTGTCTTCGGTTGATCAAGTGGCAGACATCATCAACCTGACAGACGGAGCATGTCAGACACCCCTGCACAGGTGCACAACTACCTACCTGCTTTCACCGGCCTGACTGGCTTATTCATTTAACTAATTAACTGCATGTTCAGAATGCTAATGAACTCACAGGCCACAGCAGTAACTTTTCAGGCTAAGGTCCCCAAAATGACAAATGGCCTTGGGATACTCACAGCAAAATTAAATTGGCAAATAGAAAAATGTATCACATTGGGTTTAATATTGTTAGTTTGAATTGTTGAATTATTGTGACATGTCCAAATGTGTTTTGAAGAATCTCTGTTGACCCAAAGTTGTGCCTGGTGGTTCTGACACCTGTGGCATACAACAAGTCCTAAATTTGTAGATAAAGGCATTCTGGGCAATACATTATAGAACAGACATGTTTACAGAATTCTGGGATTTTTGTAATAACTTTTGTTCACTCTTTCAGAGCGACAATATTTGACCACACAGAGCTGGCTGAATATCTCATTTCATTGGTAAATTACAAATTACTTTTCTACCTTGTCTCATGTTCCAAAGACAGCATTTTGAATCATACATTATCTAGGTAAATATTGGGTACAAAGGTTAATGATCTTGTACCATCTGTTGTCCTCTGTGGAGTATTTAATATGACTGGTCACTAGGGGAAAGATGGATCATCTGCTCAGTATTCGCAAACAATAGGAAAAAGACAATGATTTTGACAATGATTAAGAGGGAGAGTAAAAGAGTCATTTCATTGTTATTTGCTGTTTACTGACAGGAATTTAGTAATTTTATTTACTTAACATTAAATATTATCAACATGTAATAATAAAAGGATTAACATCTGTATAGAGACTAACACCCCCTACTGTTGTCAGGGTGCAGACCTCAACAGTGTGGACTGTAAGGGGAATACTCCTTTACTTTTGGCCACAAGCTGTGGATCATGGAGCACTGTAGCTCTGCTTCTATCAAAAGGTAAACTACTGCACATTCCTGTCACAATTACCATGCAAGATATGTAGGTTTGTATGAAATGTATTATGTTGTATTTTCAGGGGCCTGTGTCAGTGTGATGGACAGACGTGGATGCAATTTCCTCCATTTGGCCATTCTGCAGCCAAAAGGTTTGAAGAATCTGCCAGAGGAAGTCCTACAGGTAAAAACTGTGTTATTATGAGTTGTTATGATGTCAGCTAATCACTAACATTACCAGACTGAGATCAATTAACCAATAAGGATTACCAAAATAATAGCAGCAGCCCATGTTCCAGACTGGTCCCTATTCCTTATTGAAGTTTGGACATACTGGACAGACATAACTCAGTAACCAGCCAATTGATATTGGTTTATGGATATGGAGGAAGAAAGTTAAGTTAAATCATAATTAATATAATCTATCTACATTTTCATTAATTTAGTACCAAGTACTTAGAATAATCTCTTTTAGTACTAGATCATGAATAGAAATGTGTATTTGCATAATACAGTAGCATGATTTTATTAGCTTGTCTTTTATGCATAGGTATTATGGAAATTATTATGTACATTAATTAAGCACCTTATTGCAAGGATTGCCTCATAAGAAGCAATTAAGTCTAGTTGCACATATTATATTTTTAGCTGATGATGCCTAACACTAGGATTTTGCATTATTTATTGAAAAAATATATATACTGAAGTTAATTATGATTACAGCATGCATAATGAATTGTGTCTAACTTTAGCTGTGCAGTGTAAAGTCATTGCTGAATTGCGAGGACAATGAAGGCTGCACACCTCTGCACTATGCCTGCAGACTGGGCATCCACGACTCGGTCAAAAACATGCTGGGTCTGTCCGGACAGAGGGGCCTGGAGTACAAGTCCAAAGACAAGAAGTCAGCCTTACACTTTGCTGCTCAGTGAGTTCAAACAGCTTCACAAGAAACAGAGTATATTTCATTTATTTATACATGGGTTTGGCAATGAAGCTCAACTGAATAGCAATTTACACATTCAGTCAGAGCTACAAATATAGAAAACACAAAGGCTAACAACAGTAACCATATCCCTATGTTTACCCACAACTGTCAATAGTTTTAAATTGAAGTAGTTTATCAGTGTACTTTTTTATGTGGCATACACTTTATAGTTCAACCTAGACTGACCTCAAAAAACTAGAACACAATAAATTCATGGCATCCTAACCTAATGGAGAGTGAATATTAGTACAATTGATTTCCAATAATGCAAACCATATCAGAGGCAGAGGGCAGATAAAGGCCGACGACTTCCTCTTTCACACTTGTCCCTGAGAAGTGACAGAAGCAGCTGCTGACTTTCTCATCAAAGACTTCCAGCATAAGTAAAGTTTAAATACTAATAATAGTAAGATAGATAGCTTTCACTCAAACACATACTGTATCTCTGTGTACCCTGTGGGTTGAGGGCAAAAAGCATGGCTGATCTATGATGATTCTAACAAGTTAATGTTAAATAATGTAATGTACCCTGATGTACATGGTAGGTACGGTCGTCTGAACACGTGTCAGCGTATCCTGGAGAACATTAAGGACTCTCGTCTGCTAAATGAGGGGGACGAGCGCGGACACACTCCTTTGCACCTGGCCTCTGCCGGAGGACACACCAAAGTGGTGCAGCTGCTGCTGCGCAAGGGGGCGCTCTTCCATTGGTAAGCTCTCAGCCAGGAATAAACTACCTCTAAAATAGTATGAAAACAATATTTCCACTTAAAGACCTAATGCTTATGACTTATGAACAATATAATCTTAATATATTTGTGATGCTGTAATGTTGTGATGCCATAATGTTGCTAATGATCTTTGTAGTGATTATAAGGGCTGGAGCTGTCTGCACCACGCTGCCTCTGAAGGATATACTCAGACTATGGATATTCTGATCTCAGCAAATATAAAACTTCTGGATAAAACTGATGAAGATGGGGTAAGATTTGTATTCACCTTTAGTCTTTAAAGTGTAAAGAATTGCTCTAAATTCCTAATCATCACAGAACACAGCACTGCACATAGCTGCCAGAGAAGGTCACGTGGCCGCAACCAAACTGTTGCTGGCCCGCGGTGCTGAGATCCTTCTGAACAAGAACGAAACATCTTTCATGCATGAGGCCGTGCAGAATCTGAGGAAAGATGTGGTCAATGCAGTGATCGACAGTAACAGGTGCAGAGACTCAAAAGTATCCAATGATCTAAAGGAATGAATGAAGACTAATGTTCTGTACTTGTCCTGCTCCAGATGTGCAGAGGCACTGACCATGTTTATCCCAGGTGGGACACAACAATGCCCCGTTCTGGACATGATTGAATACCTCCCTGAGTGCTGTAAGGTCAGTTACAGAGCAACAAACCAAGCCAGCAAGATTCTTTAACACACACAAAATAAGTAAATCATATAGCTGGTGAAATGGTGGGTTTTATTAACAACAACAACAATTGTTATTAATAACATCAACTAAAAAGTTGATCTGTTATGGAAATTGGACCGCAATGCATTGGATTAATATTTGAGTCAAAACTGTCCAAGGTGTTCCTAATCTGCATTGGTCAGTAGTATTAAGTCATTTAACGTCAGTGCATAACTGCAGACAGTAATATGAAGGTGGCCATGCTCTTGATTGTATGTGTTAGACAGTAGTTTTTAACATGAATGTCTTTTCTTCAGCACCTGCTGGACAGCTGTGTGAAGGAGTCCGACCATGATCCCAACAGTCCAGAATTCCATGTAAACTACAAAGCAAAAGCATCATGGACAGATAGTCGAAGATCCAATGTAACAATGTTAATTTTCTTGCTTTCTCTTACAGATTAAATATGATTTCAGATGGCTCCAAGTGCCCATAGAAGCAAGGGCAGAAGTATTAATGCCATATATTGGACCTCTAGCCTCACTTAATGTAAGATAAATTCAAATTGTATTCAAATTTAAGTGTGCATAATTGCCTAGAGAACTTTTCATCCTGCAGTCAATGGTCAAACACAATCGCATTGAACTCCTTAACCATCCCGTGTGTAAGAAGTACCTGGCAATGAAGTGGTATGTAATTAAGATTTAAGACATTTGAAATTACTTGTATCATACATTAAGAACGTCTCTCATCTCATCTGTTACCTGCAGGGTGGCCTACGGGAGCATTGCCCATGTCCTCAATATGTTCTTCTACCTATTAGGCCTACTGCCCCTCACCCACCTCATAGTGTCTTTGAGGCCCACATATAACATCACAGAGACAGGAGAGCGTGTTATTACAATGGGGCCTATTAACTTCTATGAGGTTAGCATTGTCTTCAAGTGCATTTTCTAAGAGAGAGACAGCCACAGCAGATTATTAAAAATGAGACTGCATCCAGAATAAAACCTATGCAGGATACCATGAAGTAACTTCATTAAAGAGATTGGGATTGTGTCGTCACATAGACTTTAAATTGTTTTTGCAAATGCATCTCTATGGACATTTGGGAACCTTGTAAGTAACATAAAGTTTTGAAAGTTGGAACAGAGAACAAAATAATTAAGAAAAAATAACCACAAGAGCACAAATATGTTTGTGTGTGGTTAGTGTGGAAAAGCCATGAAGAAATAATATTGGTAACATCTGCAGCAACCGCATTATCAGCATTAGTAGTAAATCTGTAGTGGTATTCATTTTTCACAGCAATCATGTTTCATTACACATACAGTAGAAGTAAAAATTTTGGATTGCTAACAAATATTATTTGTTGCAGCAAAGTGTATTCCTGTCCATCTGCATGGCGATGGTGGTCGTCATGAACATCTACTCCATCTGTAAAGAGGTTGTGCAGATCTCTCAGCAGGTACTGTAATGTCCATATCATTACCTCTCATAAAGCACATACACATAAATCTGCCCCAGGACTGGTCTGGATGGACACCACTGCAATCAGCTGTGATGGATCAGCACTCTCCCACTCCCATTTACAGGATCATCCCATGGCCAGACCCTCAAAGTCACCTTCACAAACTCCTTTTTCATGCTATGTTTAATATAAGGTGAAGATCATGCTGCGTTTTTTTTGTCTTTAAAGCGCTTGAGCTACTTCAAGGATACTTCCAATCAGATCGACTGGTTTTCTGCTGTGTGTTCTCTGGGGTTTGTGATCCCCCTGATGCTAAACGCACAGGGATCCTTCCACTGGCAGGTCGGGGCAGTAGGTTTACTGAGCTCCTGGGTTGGATTCCTACTATATCTACAGAGGTAAACTTTCATTATTGGAGTTTCCCCTGTCCATAAAATAGTTGATTTTGTGTGCGCATACTGTATATGTGTTTAGGTTCGAAGATATTGGTATTTATGTGGTAATGTTTGGAGAGATCATGAAGACTCTGGTCCGCATTGTAATGGTCTTCTTGTACTTGGTGTTGGCTTATGGATTGGCGTTTCATGCTCTGATGCTCAACCAGGTAATTTTAAACTACATTTAAATTTTACCATAAAGTAACAAGAATAAAACATTCAAACATCTACTCTAAAACAAGCTAGCATGGGGCTACAGTGTTTTAAAGCCTACTGACTCCTTCAACATCCACACTATAACATTTCCCTTGCACTACAACGCATACTGCTTTAAATGTTTCATCTGAAAAAATAAAACAAACTACAGACTATATCTCTGATCTTCAAAATCTATTCTACATTACCAACTTGGCTACTTTTAATTGGTAACACTGTACTTTTTGCATGCCCAAAGAAAAAAAATAGATTTCATATTTTTATATTAATAACAAACCACAAAAACAAAAAACAAACCACATGTTCTATGTTTTCTCTAGAAAGAATTTGATAGTGTCCCACTCGCTATTGTTCAAACTTTTGTGATGATGGTTGGAGAACTGAACTACCAAAACAACTTCTTGGATTCTTACCTGAAAGATGAATTGCCTTTTGGTATCCTGACATATTTCATTTTCATCAGCTTTGTTATGTTAATGCCAATTCTGCTAGTCAACCTAATGGTAAGTGGGACTGAATTGCTACCTCATATTTTTTCCAAACAATATGACATTATTTTATCTGGCTTGGACTTTTAGATCGGTCTGGCTGTTGGAGATATTGCAGAGGTTCAGAGGAACGCAGCACTCAAAAGAATAGCTATGCAGGTTTGAGCAGTTTATCTCAAGAGTATTACATTAGCACAAAAGCGAAAGATTTTATTTTCATCTTGCTGTTTAAGACTACACAATAAATCCAAAAATGTAAAGAATACACAATATGAAAAAAGTGCAGTACATGTAATTTTTGTGCAAGGTACTCTATACCGATCTGTACTTGAATTGAATTGTTCTTTTTGGCAGATTGACTTGCATACCTCTCTGGAAGATAAGTTGCCCTATTGGTTTGTGAAGCGAGTTGACAAACCTTCCACCACTATTTACCCCAACCGCAAGTGCCCTAAGGTAATAGTATCTTTTATTATTACACTGTGTCATTGTACTTATTTGTTGATCTGGCTTTGGTAAATGTAGACTGGAAGTGTATATGCAACGTTAGACTATTCACATCACTAAAACATACTTAAAGGTTCTTTAATACACAAAATGGATTCTTGTGAGATTTAAGATGTGTTATAATGTCGTTACCTCCTCAAAAACATACCTGGAGTTTTGTTTCATTCACACATTTTTGAGTTATCCTGATTCAATAGTCTGTCCACATCTCCAAAGCTTAAAATGCTCTGTTCTACCTTGATATGTCATGTTGCGGTAGTTTTCAAGTTAACAGCTACCTTTTACCTTTCAGTACGTTCAGTAGAGAATCACAATTCCAGGGCTGAAATGATCCAAATGACTCTAGCAAAGGTCTATGGAGTTTAAAAACACAATTGCACACTTCTGGTATTACCACATGACATCACAATGTGGAGTCTTTTCCATTTGAGAGAAGAACCAAATTATGCAGGATTTGGTTATTAAACATGGTGAATGAAACAAAACACACTTCCAGGATGCTTTTACAGAGGTAACAAAATAATAATAATATAGATCAGCACAATAAAAATAAATAGCATAATATGAGTCATCTATTCATATTAAATAATTATTTATATATTTCATTTTAGAACTCACCACTATTTCCCGTATTATGTAAAACTATGAGAAATATTTACCTCCAGTGCTATCCCACCAAACCATGTAATAATAAGAAAATTATAACATGTAGTGTAAGCTTAGATTTGTTGTATGTGATAACCATGTCTGTGAGGCTATGGATGTTGCTAGTTTGACCTAATCATAGCCTCTATATATTGTTATTTTTAATGTTTCTAATGAAATATTACTTGATTCAAGGCTTTCTGGAAGGCAATTTTATGGGGTGAAGATGATAAAGTAGTGTGGAGTCGAATGCAGGTCAAATCGCAGTCTTGCACACTGATTGAGAATGAGCTCAAAAAGCAGAAGTACAGGTAAAAACACTTCATTGTAGTGTCCCAGTGATCTATGTGTGGTGTGTGATACATTAGCACCTCCTAGTGGACATTGTTGCACACTACACTATCCGTACTGTTAAATTCACTTGATGAATTAAGCCATGTGCGATTTTCTACAGAATGAAGGAAATGACTAGCCATCTTGAGAAGCAGCACAACCTCTTGAAGCTCATAATTCAGAAAATGGAGATCAGTTCTGAAGCTGAAGAGTACGATGGCCCCATGCATCTCAAAGACAGCAGTCTGTGGCCAGCCCTGAGCCAGTGCAAACCCAAGACCCAGACTGAGTCTCGCTGGGTGTCCCTCCTGAAAGCTATAGAGGCCAGGAAAAACAACTAACGTTATCTAAAATCATGTAATCATTTTAAGTGTGCAATGTGACTAAAAACTTTATAGCCTTCTAATGTTGTGTTTAATTTAATGATTATATTATCCAAGTACAATTAAGTACTACTAATGGTATATGCTAATATAGACTGAATTAATGCATGTTATTTGGATCAAAATCTATGCATATATGCTGATGACAAGGCTAAAGTAACTCTTTAGTAAGGTTGTGTCATTGTAAGTAGTTCATAAATGGTTTGCGTCTTGATGTTTTATTGACATTCTTATATTACTCTGTACCCTTATTATACTAAAAATAAATAAAATGACATGAAACATAAAGTAAAGTAAAGTATAATGTATGTAATATCAAGTATAACATACATATTTTGCATAGAAAACCCCTTAAGTTATGCGCCTGCAGCTGTTGCTCTACATCTTGGACCCTGATGGAGGTCATGACCACTGAAAGTCAGCGCTGATGGACAGATTCTAGTGTTGCCTTCAAGTGCAGTTTAAAGTGAAATGTATTACTACTGGCCCGAGTCTTAATGCCAGCAACATTGTCATCTATCAAGTACATGTGTATTAAGATTAGGTAAAAGCACCCTCTCTATGGAGTGCATAATACATTCATTACAACAAAATAAATGTAACGAAAAAAACAAAATTGTTTCTAACTTCTTAATTAACATTATTTTTTGAAAAGAGAAGGTGAGAACTTCCTTTACTGGTGTTTTGTAAACAGCATAGAATAAGAGTGCTGCAGTAGAATAACAGTGAAGACTTTGACTCACTGACACATCCTGTGGCTTCATCATGTCATATGCTGTATATAAAACTTTAACCATGCCTGCAGCTTTAGCTGGGAGCAGCAGTCCGTCTGATGTCAGGTGTCTGCGTGAAAAGTGCATAAAATTTGGGTGCAAGTGTATCACAGGAATGTGGTCCTGGATTAGGTCTGGTGAAGTTTGAGCCCTGTGAGCTGCCTGTCATAGGTACACTGTATGATAGATATGGATTCCAGGGATAATAGCGCTGCACAGTGTCCCACAATGCAGAAATACACAAGCATGTGAATGTACAATAGCCTATAATACAATGATCACTTGGATCCCCGTTAGTTAGCAACTAACATAGTGGCTATGTTTAGTTAAATTGGGAATGGGAAGCATCAACAATATAATGGTACATTTTCTAATTTAAAGTGCTGGCCAGATTAAATATGCAACAGATAATTGATGAACTAAAAGCAGATGCCTTACTTGATTAAAAAAAACACAAACAATGACAATACAAGCCAAGTACACCTTCCTTGTCTTATGCCTTATGTTCTACCAGGTTGCCTCATTGGCCTTTCTAAATCCTCAAGGTCCAGTGACAGACCTCCTCCTGTACCTGGCACTTGAATTTACTATGCTAAGGTCCACTAACCACTATAGATGATCATTGTCAAATGTGAATTAGATAGAACAACAAGTAGAGCCTGGGCTCACTCCGCCTCAGGATGGCTCCTCTGCCACCCCCTCGCCATGCCAGTGCACCAGATGTCATGGGAACCTCCAACAGCTGTGGCCCGTGGACGGAGGCTGCGTGTGAAACGCCGCTCCATGTGCAGAAACCCAATCCCTCTGTGAAACCAGCGCAGGATTAGGCACTTTTGATAAGGTCCTCAAGACATTTCTATTAGCTACACATCTGTGCTGCACCAGTGAAAGACAGGTTTATGACTATGTGTTTATTTACAAACAAGGCAGCTAATTGGCAACCACTTTACCCAGATAAAATTGCATGATAGCTGCACTTATGGAGATGGGACAAAATATATATTTGAATGAGGCTTAGTGTGATTTGGAGATGGTTGATGTATAAAGCAAAGTTGCCCTTGAACCACTTTCACAGGAGACCCAGAGTGAGGTCATGGTAGCTCCAAAAAGGGGAGGAGAAATACTCAAACTGCATACTGATGCCAAGTCCTGGTGCTTAAATTGGAGGGGTTGCACAGCAAAAGGGTATTTGGTGATACATGTACTGAAGATGTGACTTACTAAAGTTGATTGCTGATGTATCCCTTAAACAATGAGCACTTAGCAGTACATTTGTGAATCTTACCTGCTTCATAATTTTAAGAGTTTATTAAGTAATTAAGTATAGTTTAAATATAGTTTAATTGATTTGTATTGTATTTTTTGGGAGTTCAAGCAGCATGTCTACAGGTGGAAGTGACACGGAGGACTACGGCACACGGCACAGAAGAATAGCCACAGCTCTGGACAAAAGCACGAGAAAAGGCATCTGCTACAACAGGTGCTCCACTCAACACCTGGAGGAGGTCAGGGAGGAGCACAGAGCGGCCAAGGCTCACACACACAAGGACTCACGGCAGACACAGAGAAATGCAGCTAACGCCAGAGAGAGAGCACGGATGAGAGTGCTAAGCAAAGCCTTTTCCAGACTCAAGACTAGTCTGCCCTGGGTTCCTGCTGACACCAAACTGTCCAAACTGGACACGCTGCGCCTGGCCTCTAGCTACATCTGCCACCTCCGCCAGCTGCTGCAGGAGGAGCGCATGGACAGCTTCCCTCATCCAGTCACTCTGGTATGGACAGCACACTGCACACAGGTGACTCAAGAGATATAGAACACAATGCAGACAAATACATTTGTACTTAATGGTGCATACAGGTGAACAACCTACAGCAGGTCAAACAATAATCAGTCAACAATATTCTAAATACCATACTACACTGTGAGCTGGCTGAATTTTGAATATGCTTAGTTAAATTTGTTAAAGGATGTGTTCATTCAAGTTTGATATTTTGTGTTTCAGCAGACCTGGCCTTTCATGGTGCCCGGGCGCTCAGAAGACTCCTCAGAAGTGTCCTCCAGTGGGAGACTGTGTGGAGCCACTGCATAGACCTGGGACCTGTGTGTGATATCCATTACTCTTTGTGACACTTTCTATTATGGTTTTATCCATTCACAATTCTCCCAAATACAGAGACTGCCGTATAATATGTAAAAATGAAAATGGGCCACTAACTTAGAAAATGACTTTGTAACACCTTTATGCAGCTCCTGTTTTATTTTATGCATTTTATTTTCACTTGTTTCTCATTGCTTCTTTCATTACTCTGATGCATATACAGTACATATATAGTGTGTTGTGTGCATTGTTCTTGTTACTGTAAAACAAACTACTCATTTATTTATTGCTTTGATATATGCTTGCATAAACACTTACAAGATAATAGCTCTCCAACTTTGTGAAATATTATATTCCCATCAACACACAGGACAAAAGACCGTGACAGTGGATTAGTAAAGCAGTGGACATGAGATGCAGCTGTCCCATTCATTTTGTGTACAGTGCGCAAAATAAAATGTCTTTGGGACAGAGACGGCTCCACTATCTACACTCAGATTTGTGTCACATCAAATTGATTTTCTGCCAGCACGAGATGCTTGCCTCGGTTCCTCTCAGCAGATGTGGTTTTGGTCCAGGCGTAGACATAACACCAGAGTTTGAAAGATAGAGTGATTTCTTTTCCCTGACAGATACTAAGTCACACATGGACACCGGACTGACAGTGAGTCAATTGGCTTCCTTTGATCCTTTTATTGACATAAAACCATGAAAACAGTGAGTAGAGATGGAGAGAGAAACACAGCTTACATTGACTGCATAACCAGTCACTTCAATTTAAGGACAAACTACAAGTCCTACAGTTACCTCACAGAACTGACTAAGAATACTGGGTCATGAGTAAGAACTTTGGGTAATGTTTTAGTCATGTTGACTAAACATTTTAAAAGTACAATGGGGGAAAAAAGTTACATTAAGAGTGATTTGAAAATTGCATGAGATGGCATCAATGATGCTCCTCCAAATTAAAAGATATGAAACTCCATGAGAGGGATCTAGCTGCAGACCTGCATCCAGAGGACCCTTCTCCAAAGGCTCTACCAAGAGGACCCTCACGTGATTTCCATCCACATGTCTCCGATGGGATAAGTGGTTAAAATACATAATCATAAATAGATCATAAATCATTTAAAACACAGAATAATCAACACCCATCGTCACTGATATCATGTAAAATGGTTTTGATATGGTAGCCTACTGTGCATGCACAGTTCATGTTTCATTTATTTATCTTGTATGCAAAAACATTATTTGCATTAGAGACAATACCAAACTTTTTACTAACCCTAACCCTTACAGATCACAGATATCAGGTAAAGTGTTTAAACTGCTAATTCAATCTAAACAAATAGATCAGAAGCAGCATAAAGCTTGTAGATTTCAGGTTAGTCATTCATTTGTAGGTGTATGATTTTCAGCCTATTTCTTTGATGTGCTTCGGTCTAGCACAGTAGCCATGTGAAATTCGGTTTAGCATCCTAAACAACCTTTCACAGACACTGAGCTCCAGCCTTTCACAGACAGCCTTTCACAGACAGCTTTTTTGACCCTGCTCTCATCACTGACCTGAATGTCTCTTCCCTGCGGGTGACTATAGGAGAAAACTATCTGGCCTTGAAGGTGGACATTAAAGGTTTGGGCTACACTACATGGAGCCAGGTTGTCTTCAAATAGTAAGTAAGAAACTGGGGACGCTGGGGTCTGTGAAACTGGGAGTCTTGTGCTACTTTTGCTGCACCCATTGAGTACAAATACAAATAAACAATAATAGAATACAATCAGACAACAGACCATTGTCATAATGGTGTGTGTGTGATGTGTGTTTTCCAGGAGCCAATGGTGAAATATAGGAGAGTCTGACACCTGTGCTCAGGACACAGGAATACTAGTATGTCTCTTTTTCTTCTTCTCCTTATGCCTCAGAAGGCAGACGATTGGCAAATAGTTTTACAGAAATGCTGCTTTGAATTAATGGGGCAACACTAATATGACAATCATTACAGTTCTTTATTTATTATTAATTAATTTATTTATTTTCTCACTATAGAACTTCCAGCTGTTGCACCCCTGCCTGGTGCTTCTTCCCCTCAGTCAAGCTGCAGGTTCTGACTCTCTTGGAGGGTAAAGCCACTCTTGGAGGGTAAAGCCACTCTCTGATACAGACTAATGACCCCATTTCTCATACTCTACATTTTTACAACAATTTACTTCACACATGGCACTAATGAAATAGAATGCAGCTTTTTCAGGGGCACTTTGCCATTAACCAAAACAGAAGGAGAGACACCAATGCAACGTTTAGGCCCATTTTCTCAAATGGAAGTAGATTTGAACTGAATTCCAACAGCTGTAGTACCATCTAGTGGTAAATTGAAAATATGCTTTCAACTGAAATACTTTTGCCAGCATTTTTTGCACTCTCACAATAATTATGTCTGACACATTAAACACATCAAAACGTGTTTAATGCCTTGTTTATTGTAATTACTTATGTTGCATGGACCTAACAAATGTTGCACTAAGTAAGCTGTAGTAAATATTTTGCCAATCATTTTCCATTAAAAAGATTTTAAGTCAAAATGTATTTCCTAAAAATGATAGTTAATTTATGGAGCATATTGTGAATAATTTCTTTAATCATAACAAGTAGCAACAGTGTAATCCATTTTTGCATGCGTAGAGACACTAAAGTATTTGCGTCCAGCAGAGGTCAGTATAACCTCACAGTGATCACCATGGTCACATTACTTTGATGTTTCCTTACAGCCTAACCTTCTCTCCTCCAGAGCTCCTCTCATCTCTTGCTAATTGTTCCAGATATGACCCCAGCTGAAAAATGCTCAATTGCATTGTCAGCGATCGTGAGTCAACACAGTCCAACTTCCCTGTCTCTCTGCTGGCTCTGTATGCAGCATGTTTCGTTTGTGGATGAATTTCCATGAACAGGAAGGAACTGGAGGTCCAAAGCCAACACAGGGGTTGAGGGAGGCTGCCTTTGTAGCTGCCCCAGGACCGTTCACTCTGGGCCCAACAATCGGCACCAGTCCAGCCGGGCGCTTTGAGCTCTCCAAACCCACTCAGTCTGTGTTTGTTATTCATCCAGTCACTCAATACCACTAATGAGCACAGGGATATGTAAATCCCTAACTATTTCAATCATGTTTGCCGAAAGTACACCCTTCCCAATAGGGACAGGTTCCTATGGTTTCCAACTTTCTACTGCCTTTGTTGAGGAAAGACATTCCACCCAGATACAGAAATGTTGACCTTTGAACTTACAACTGTCAACCCAAAAAGAAAAGCTAAAATTGAAATAGCAGTATGATTATTGTAGTGAGATAGCTAGACAACATAGTATATTGTTCCAGCTCTTAAGTGGGGTACTGAAATTTGTGGTGGAAAAGTGGACCAAATCCAAATCACATCCATGAACTTCGAGGGAATTCTAAAGGCCTGCAGCAGACCCAGGACTGGACTGGAGGAAGTGGCCTAAGAATGTGTTTGTCTTGCAAAAGGTTACTGAATGATACAGACATCTGTGTAAACATATTTTATTCAATGTTTTTAAAGTAAATGCTGATTTATTCTGGCATTACAAAAATTATGTGACAGCTCTGAAGGTTGGGGTTGACAGAATTTTGGTTGTAAATCCCAAACTAGGGGCCCAAATTATTTGAAATTGGAAATTAGTTTCATTTTTAGCGGTATAGTCATGATAATAATCCATCATGAAGTAGATTTGTAATTGTGTTTTATTTGTTGATCAAAATCTCTCTGATTCTGAATCAACAAAGATTCTACTAAAAGATATATATATTAGGTTTGGTCTTAATTGGGATGCATTAATAATGACATCATCTGTTGAATCATCTTCTACACAACATATCGCTGAATATCATTAACAAACATTCACTTAAAGTTTATATTATTATATATAAAATAAATAAATATTAGATCCATTAGTATCAAATCCCCACACTCCTTATGCAGACTGAAGTGACATTGTTCTAAGGATATGGTTGAGTTTATTTTCAGAGTGTAATGATGCCATACAAACCTCCAGGTCAATAAGACACAAATGAAAAAGCTGTTTTCCCCTGACACTGGTGGTTTCTGTTAAAAGCGTATTCCTTCGCAGTACTCTATGCATATATCAGTGAGTATTGCCCTCTGGTGCATGGATCTGTAAATGGCAGGAAGACTGAGAGACAGGTTTGTCTTGTGTGCCACTTCCTCTGCACACGACTCGCTGCTCCGTAGAGCTGATTAGGTTACAGTAACAGCACTGACAGCGAGGGTCTCTGGAGGGCAGGGGGCTCTTTGTGGCAAGATGAGCTATGTCGATTCATAAGGAAGGTCAAAGGAAGAAATGAGGAATGATGAATTCTATTATAAATATTGGCTCAGAAATTGTCAATGTAACAATGTATATCAAGTCATCTGTAATACATTTAGCATAACTAAAATAAATATTTTAGTCAAAGATAACCCTGTTCATACACAAAACATAAATGAGCTACAGTAAATGTAATACTGACATGAATTAAAGAAAGTTATCTGAAGTCATGGGATAATTTTTTTTTGGTTTACGTAACTTGTACTCAAGTACAAATTTCCAGTAATGTTCATCTATTTAACAAAGTAAGACCAGGCCTATTGTCAGAACTGATATATCAGACTCCTAAATGTGCGGGTGTAGTCTAGTCCAATGCCATACCCAGTAGTAACAGATATTTGTTTGTGCTCCGGGGGCATGTGGGGTGTCCTGCCCTGTTTACAAGCACAGGGCGGTGCCTCCCTGGACTACTTCTCTAACACAAAGACATTTACTCTGTTGGGATACTTTTACCAACACAATAAACCTGTGTTTTTATGTGGCTATTACCTCAGGGAGTGTTTGCTTAGCAGGTGCAACATTGTTCTAAAGAGGATATAAAGGGCATAAATTACCCCTTTGGCTTGAAATTGATCCAACTGATATAGATCTATAAAACAAAACTAAGAAATCTGTTCATCATCCCATTCAATGAATTTCAGAGGATTTGAGGGAATCTGCAAGTTATATTCTGTCTTTAGTACACAAATTAGTAGTAGAATTTAGTACTGATTAAGTGTATTAAGTCAGTCTTTAGAACATAAAGCTTGTGTGCCATGCCATTTCTGACCTCACCTTCAAACTTTGAAAACAACCAAACCTTTCCCACTACACTTCTATAGCCTAAAGGGAAACTTTTCTAAAGAGAATGAGGATGTGAATAAAAATGACTTATACAATCTGACATACTAGAAGCTAGGAAGATTCTGGATTTATGAGTACAAAAGCAGTTGAAGAAATCCAACATCCTCCATGTGAGAAAGGGACAAGGGGATCCACACAGCAGAAAAAAATCTATTCAATATGGTCTACATGAAAACACCACTTCAAGTTGGTTGAAAAAACAGTGTCCAATTGTCCATAGTATATTATCTGAACTATCTTAACAACACATTAAAACTAAAACTACATTTTACTGTAGTTGTGTGGCTTCTTACTTCTGACCGGTCAAGCAAGGTTGGAAACTACAACTGCATTTCCACTCCTGTTAAATACAACTTTGAGGTCAGGACAGGTTGTTTTGTGACAGTGGCGTGTGAATATGCCTTGAGTCTACTCTCTCACTCTTCCCTCTGGTGGCTGACTCTCCCCTGGCTCATCTTCTGACATTACAAAGACTCCCATAGACACACAATGGAGATAATATTTTGCCTTTCACAATGGCTTTCTCCTCCACTCTGTGCTCTGGGCTACGGCTTCACAGACTATAAATGTAAGTGGCCAGGGCTTTTCCCATCGCTGTCTGACCCAGCCCTGGCAGAGAAACGAGTCCCCCTAGGTCCCTACCTGTCAGCGCTCCGGAGGGATTAGCCCATTCACAGCCTCCATATTGTTCTCCAGGCCACAATAAGGCAGCATGGGGGCCCTTTGTCATCAGCTTCTCTGTGAGTGAACCTCTGCCGGGCCACCTGAAAAACATGGATTAGACGTTTTTAACCAGCTTATTACGAGACTTTTATCATTCTTCTGACACATGGCCTCCAGACTTATCCAACCCACATCAAAAGTAATCACAAAAAAGAAACCAAGCCAAAAAACTGCACAGAAATGAGCAGAGAAGCCAAAATCTATGTATGAAAAGTGAAGTTGCAAAAAATAAATGTACTATTAGATATCTATAAAGTAAAAATTACTTCTGGCCTACACTACCCTCCTCCGGAAATAAAGATACAATTTTCCAATTTGTTGACTGACTAAATAATGAATGGTCATCAGAGAAATTGAGACCAAGCATAAGTCTTATTTTGGCAGACCCTTTTACGACCTTTGACCTCCCCAAGCAAATATTCTAACAAAGCAAACCAAAACCCGAATCAGAGAGCGTGAACTCTTTGTGACCAAAGCAGAAATCAGAGGGATTTCACGGTGCTCACACAGAACGTGACAGTGTAAAAGTCTGAGTGGAAGAGAAACATTCAGTCATTATAAGGCTCTCTTTTCTTGTTTACAACCAATTATTGAATTTGCAGGTGCAGGGGAAATATAGCATTGAACATCAAATAAAAAGACTACTTAATTCAACCGTACTGTTCCTATTTTCAAAATTTCGAATGAAATTTTACTTAAAAAAATCAATATTGGACAACATATAAAAAGAGTAAAAACACAAAAAACTATCCACCTTAATGCAGAAAATAAAAATGATGATCTGAAATAGATTAGCTTCAATAAATGTATTAGTTTTTACAAAAAGTATTACATTACTTAGAATAATATATTTTTTATTACTTTATTTTTACAAAACTGAATTCATAACAGTTTTCTTTGTTGCTGTATCGATCAGTAGTAGTAGTAGTTATTTTCTATACACAGATCTATACAGATATATATTTTTTTCTATGGCCTACACTGTATACTGCCCTATGACCCTGTGGATGGATTCTGTCATGTAGTACTTGGGACAATAACATTAAAATAGCATCCAAATGGTATAATAATATAATGTTGTTTGAAAGGTCGGCCTCAGCAGTGGCACAGCTGACAGTGGCCAGTTAGGGGCGTTTGATGGATCACCTGTGCGTGCCAGCATCAGCTCTATGTGTGCACGTCCCAGGAGACTATATAGTATATCAGATGGCATGTTAATTACTTTGCCTTCAAAAATGGGCTGTCCTGGCTGCTAGTAAGTACTGCACAGTCCAATGAAATAACAGTTAAAGGTACACAGGCACAATGCACGAGACACAGGGAGCTTCTGTTAGTCTGTTAGTGGGAAGACAGCTGGGGTGAAGGATATTGACAAAATGAATGTCTCTTTATTTCCTCTTTGTTCAGAATTGCTCCATGTGTTGAATGTTTGTTTGTGACCATGTGCATTTTTTACTGCTCAAACTAATTGCCCCTGGTGGGATTAATAAAGTTGTCTGAATCTGAATCTGACATTATACATGATATTCAAAGTTGTCTTAGGTACACTGTGTAACTTTTATGTTGGAGGGTCCATCAAATACTTTTCTCCATGGAGATGTTATTGTTTTGTCTGGAATGTTTCACAGTATGGCATTAAACCTTTTACTAGTCTAAACCTTAGACTAAACCAGACCAATTTACAGGTCAGATCTGTGGAGAGGCAACCCACTTTACAGTCAGAATACCTGTTTTTCTGTGTAGTTTTGAGTTTTAAAAACACATATAATTGAATAAATATAAATGTCATACTGTAGAACATTTCAGACAGAGCAATGATATTTCCATAGAAACAACCAAAATTTACTTACTGCAACTTTAAGAACTACAGTTTCAGTATTAAGGATATTTTGATGTCCCTCTCAACTCTGCTTAGAAACATCTAAAATAAGATTTTAAAAATGCAAAGAGCAATAAAATTTAACCTCAAGTGAGCCTCAAAACACTAGCAGTGTCTCTAAAACATAAAATACTAAATACTATAAAACAGGCTACTTGAAAAGGAACTATTAAGTGGTGGAAGCATATTATGGGGATGTGACATACAGTGATTTAAGACTGAACAGGGTGTTTAAGAATGATTATTCTGATTTAATAAAATGCCTTCACAATCTTATGACTTCAAATAACACTTAACAATCAACACCAAAACTAGATGTACACAACTACATTTGCACCCTATCATGTTTGGTTTCATTATCTCAATAACAGCATAGACTCAGGTCAGACACTGTGTATGAAGTGTGTGGTAGCAGCACCCGTCCAACAGAAGAGATGGACGTTGACCCCTGGCCTATGGTGACCCCGGCCAGCCCTTGTCCCCCCACCACACACGCACCCATCTGAGAGCCCATCAGAGTTTGTCAGATCAAAGCAGCACAGGGTGGAGGGGGACTGACCCGGTGCGGACAGAGGCGAACAGACATAGGCTCCAAGGACAGCCCCAAGAGGCCCCTGAGGTTTCCCAAGGCTGAGGGAAAGGGAAAGAGAGAGAGAAAGAGAGACAGAAAGAGAGAGAGCAATAGGGAGTATGAGAGAGAGCGATAGGGAGTATGAGAGAGAGAGAGAGAGAGAGAGAGAGAGAGAGAGAAGAGAGAGAGAGAAAAGAAAGAGAGAGAGGAGAAAAAGAGTGAGTGAATGTCCCTTTTTCTGGAGCTGGGACTGAATGCTACAGGTGCTGATCATCCATCTTCTTGTTCCCACTGTCACTGCCTCGATGACTGATTTAAATATTCTGCCTAAAGAAGACATAACTTACAACTTAATAATACATAGCATTTCAATTTCTGTTGTTCTGCCTTTTGGTTAGATTTTCAACTTCTATTTATTTTATCTATCTATCCAGGTAGGTTGTTTAAGAACCACTTCTTATTTACAACAGTGACCTCGTTCTATACATTCCTACACCGCTGCTCTGCATTAGCATGTGGCATTAAAGACTCGTTATAGTGAAGCCACCATGCACACAAAGCCTCGTGGGAGCATAATCACCATAATTATTAAATAATGAGTGTTCATAAAGCGTCCATGTTAAATGATGTGTTTACTCACTCTATCTGCACTTGATTAGATCTAATCACTCCTTAGCGACGCAAGCTTTTACAATGCCTATTAGTTGCTTAGTTGGAAGTGTAATTAGCCAGGGGGATTGAGCTCATTTAGGGCTTTCCAGCAAAAATAATATGTCAACATTGGAGAGCATAGATTGTGTGATGTCTCTATGCTGAGGACCATGAAACAGCATGAAATTTCCTTTGAAACCCCACAGACACATGATGCATATTTGGACTAAGCCAAGCATCTTACACTTTGGCTCCAGATTTTTATGAAGTTATAATGAAGTGATATAGCCTATAGGTCCCTCCCTGTCCAGCTCCTGTCTCTGGTGTGCAACTATAGTAGACAAACACTGTTCTCTGGCTCTTGTGTCATTTACAAGGTGACAAGACTCGGCGCAGTGTCTCTGTGCAGCTGCTTTGCCCTGTAAAATAGATTCTTATGTGATCTGTCTGTGAACATGGGGCTCACAAAGACTGTTTAAAGATCTATGCATTTTCCACCTGGCTCAGAAGGCCTTAATTATGGACTAGTCAAAGCAGGGAGTAGTGAATCATTGCTTAAAAAGTAACAGACACATGTGTAGTTTGGGGTAAATGCTCGCTCAATTTGTACACAAAGCACAAATTGCAAGCCTTCAAAGTCTTTCTTTAGGCAATGGGAAAACATCAGCTGAATTTTAAGAAAAAAATTTACAAAATGAACTACAAACACTAACTAATTTTGTTAACATCCAGACATAATTGGACAAAGGTATTAGGAAAAAACATATCTGATAAAAAAATCCAATGTGTGTTGTTAAAATACTTTCACGTGGGAAATTACATTTAGTTGACCAGAAAAGGGGACATAATGTGAACCGACCAATCTATAGTGTGTTCATATGATACTTTGAGCTCTGTGCCTTTGTCAAGTCCTCTGAGGCGAGACACTGCGATAGCATCAAGCCAGCCTGACCTCCTCACTCCTCGCCCGGTTTTCTTAGACCCCTCCCACTTCCTTTACCTCTGCACTTCCCCCTGGCACCTCTGGTACTGGGTGGCACCCAAGAGTCACAGCATTATCGGGCAGGCCTATACATTACACCACAACAAAATGAACTGTTTAACTCTTTCCCCCTAATTCACTTGTAAAATCATGAGAAAATGTGTTCAAGCTAAATAGTAAAGTGTGATTTCTGGTTCCTGGTGGTCAGTGCCCATCCTTTCTCAGTGGGTTCTCTCTAGGTTTCTCACACTCTTGTGAATGAAATTGTGACACCAGTGAAAATATTTTAGTATTAAAGGTACACTATGTAACTTTTTTAGTGGAGAATACGCCACCTGCTTGTCTCTATAGAGATGTTAATACTTTGCCTCGAAACCTCCACAGTATAGCATTAACCTAAATGCAATCAGAACTAAGTTTTATCAAAGCAATAACATCTCCATGGTGACAGAGAAGCAGATGCCTGACCCTCCTCCAGAAAAGTTAACTGAAGCACCTTTAATGGTTGTATATTATTATCTGAATCCTGTGATAGCTGGTTCAGATTGTTCCTCAGTCTAAAGTCTACAATTGCTGGGAGAACGCTCTTGTGTAAAAACATGAATGAATTCATTGAACAGAAAGGAATGAATCACAGCATGAAAGGAAAGTCCATTTCCCAGCATTTGAAAGAACAACAGATTTAACATATAAGTACATCTATTTTAGGGGAACTCCTGCCGGTATTTGGACCTAGGAGGTTTTCAACACATGTACACATATGGAAGCTTATCTGCATTGAACATAAGCCAACACTGTCCATTCAGCAGGCTATTCACTCTATCTGACTATCTGCCTTTCCTGCCATGTCCAAGCACTGGATCTAGTACTGAAACTGGTTCACTGTAGCGACTACACACTGTACACTATGATCATTTCAATTCTAATACTAGTGCAATCTACAATAACTTGTGGAATAAAGATAAATTGTGCGATAAGAAATAAACATGACAGTGGAATGATAATGGAATGCAGGACTTGTGGCAATTTGACAGTATGCATATTTGAATGGCTAAATTTGAGGTGAGGACTCTTGACTGAGAGATCCTTGTTTAATCCTGTTTTAGTCTAAGCTAGGTCCTCGTTCAGTGCTGGTTTATCCTGAGGTCTCAATTAAACCTGGTTGAGGCTTGTACTGGTTTGGTCCTGAGTTTTACAACAGTTATAGTCCCAAATCCCAGTGAAGAAAGCATGTAGCACAGTCCCTTATGGCACCAGTCTCAATTCTGCGTGCTACAAAACTTGATCCAGGGATTGTTCTGTCTGCCCCAAAGTTCAGCACATGAGGGAAAGAGAAAGTAGAGGGGTCATGGCACTAAAACACTGCCACCAGTTCAAAGGTTGGGCATGAACGCCAGTCCAGCAGAAAGATCCATCTTGGTCAAGGCAAAACCTCTTGAAAGGAGGCCGTGTAATCGCAGGATGCAGCGTGACGGACCATATCGTTATTAAAAGGTATTGTTAGAGGAAAGAGGAGACCGGGGTCACATTTGATGTACACTGCTTTATTGTGACACTGGAGACAATCCTTTACTGTTGCTGATGATGGATATGAGGTTAGCTGTGACCAAAGTATAACATATTCAAGGCTAGGCTCAGATGGGGTTTGGTACAGTGTCAATTTTTCAGTCATATGTTCTGTTTCTATGGAGATAAAATAGACCATCTTGTAACCCTGATTGTAAATGATGTCTGCAATTGTAAAGATTTTTTTAAAGTGCACTATTTAACGTTTCTGTAGGGGGGCACCTGCATGTCTCCATGGAAATAGCATTGCTTTTCTGGAATGTAACACAGTATGGCATTAAAAATATCTATTTTGCATTGATTCAAATGTACGTGTTTCTCTTTCCTTTTATATCTGCTGACCTGCAGCTTGGGCTAGTGGCATCACCTGCTTTTCTTCATGGACATACAGTATATGCAACATATTGAATTCCTAAAAATGATTAATTAAGTACATTTAATCTAATCTAATAACAAAGCAAAGCAAAAACCTTTCCATGGAGACAAGCAAGTCACGGACTCTCCAAGTTATAGAGTTAGTGCATCTTTAATGTATGTATTTAGTGTAAGAAAGAATTTCAGGGTAGAGAAAACAAAAGCAAAAGAGTTAGAGAAACATGATGGCCAGAAGACAGATACATTGTATTGTAAAAGATGGTTAGCAAACATTCCACAGAGTTACCACACAGCTTCACACCTTTAAATACATGTAAATTACCTTCTTTTCCCAGAATCCTTAGCTCCAGTGGCGGTGCAGGTGGTGTGTGGTCATCCACCTGTGTTGCCTTTGTGTCCCTGTCATCTGTCTGTGGTGGTCTTTGTGAGTGTCCGTGTGAGGACAGGCTTGAGGAGGGCTGATGATGGAGATACTGCTCTCTGCGGCGGCCATGTTCTCACAGGACCTCAGCACATCTGGACACTGGACATCAGCCCTGAGAAGGAATAACAATGGAAAGTGCTCAGTCCTTGTGGGGATTTGTTTGGGTCACTCGCTCTCCATTGGCATTAGTGTTAATAGCAATGAATGTGCAACAGAAAATGTATATATATTCTTTTAACATTTTTATGTGTAGTTTTGTTTGAAATGTTACAATTACAAGTTTTGAAAAACTACTCATTGCAATTTGTACCTTTTATTATGTGTAGCCTTGGAAATATTTGTCATTATGCATTTGATGTGCAATATGCTTATACTGTTAAACCAAATGAAAGAGTAAGAGTCAGGAAATACAGTTACTTTTTCATTTGGTTAACAGTTACTCTTTCATTTAGTGCTATACAGAATACAGCAACTTTTTGAAGAATCAAAGAGTGTACATGATCGTGCAATTTAGGATTTAAACTGCACAGTATTAGTGAACAAATAGAAAACACACACAGTGCAACAAATATAAAGCTGTTTTTTATCCTATGTTATGTGTATTAAATTATAATAAAGTAACTTGATGTGAAAGTATTCAGAATACAGTATTCTGACTGGCCATTTTACTCTGATCCCTGGCTATAACCTTCACATTTCCATTACTATTTACTACAGTAGTGCAAATGTTTTGAGCTAATTTTACATTTTAAGTAAACATAACAAAAATCTCTGCAATGAGGTCTACGGGCCATGAGTAGGACACATTTTCATTCACCATTACACTTCTGGATATGCCTGAGCTCCTGCCCGGCCGTGGTCTCTGCTCTACTGTTCCATATTCAGACTTTTATTTACTTCTGGTCCAGAGCGGAGTGTTGATAAATGACGCCGCTGTGCCCTGGGACTCTGTGTTTAAGGAGCAGAGGGCCGATTTATGAGCGCTCTCTCGCAGGCTTCACTGTGATTAATCGACTGGTCCACTGCGGCCACAGGCACAGGGGTGGGGGCGGCCGGCCGGACTCTGTTTGGATAGGCAGATAACATCAAAGAGGCCTGCTGCTTGTGTTAAGAAAATACTGCATTCTGGGTCAGTGCAAATGAATCCATGAGGAGCTGGAAACTGCTTTAAATGGCATCCACATCTTTATCACAGTGGATGGCGGAATGAAGACGATGGGTTTTGTTCTTGTCTCTGCAGTTTTTATGTTTTGCAATGTAGTGTTTCTAAAAATATGTCTTAAAAATACACTGGTAGTTACAGTTAGGGGAACGGCCCAAAATGAAGAATAATTAAGAGTCTTAAAATATTATTCTTCAAGAATAAGTAAAAAGTAATGACTCAAATAGTTACTAAAGTAAAAGTTTAAAAAGTATTTGGAGAACAGTGGGCATAAAATGTATTTACAATGTAATATTTCATTTGATTTATGATTTAATTTTACTGGACAGAAAAAAAAAAAAAAAAAACACTAAAGCAGACCTATTATGGAAAATCGACTTTTTAGAGCATAGTTGTTTTCCCTTCTCATTTACCCTCTCAAAGTTGTATTTAGCATGCATGTTTGATGTTTGTTTGATGTTTGATGTGAAAACAAATCTGCTACTTGCTAGTGTGATGTGCAGTTATCCGTTGGAGGTGCTGACAACTTCACAGTGCTTTGTTGTGATGATGTGTATGTCAGCTCTCATTACAGTTTTCTAACGCAGGAGTCAGCAGACTTGTTTCTTTTATTAAGCTGCTTTAGATCAATATTGCAATTTAAAATCTTTTTATTAAAACAAAATCATCTACAAATGTCTTTGATTATATCTATATAGCAGACTAAAGCACACATGACGTCTTTAAAATCACACCCAAATGTTGGTATATCCAAAGAATGGATAAAAAAATTACAAAGGCGAATCACATTTGAAGGTAAGGTGTTCAAACCATTTACTATTGTCAATATAAGCCTTTGTCACAGTGGTAAGAGTTCTACATCTTGAAAATGTTTAATTCTAGAAATGCTAACACATGACCAAACTGTGGTTTCTAAGGCTTCTATGCTCCAAGTCATATCTCCATCTTAGTCAATCCTGGCTGGCAGTTCAAACAAATTAGAGTGTAATGAGTGGTTAAAGGTGTTAGCCTCAGAGATATTTACCTGGCCCACACCTGCACTGCTGATCCTGGGTCACTGAGATGAGGCGGAGTGCTGGAGGGCGCACTCTGCTCCTCTTTTCATCTCACCACTACTGCGGCTGGACCTCCAGGCCTGGGACCCTCTTATCCCACGTCAGATCATGGCATAGCCTTTTGGAGCTGTCACTAAGATTTATGGTCATAACAATATCATCTTGTGAAGTTTTACAGCATTCAAATAAATAAAATCATTTGGTGGCGTGATTTGTTTCATTTGAACATATATCACTCAATCACCTTCTGGTTATTTATATGCACTTTGTAACATTTCTGGTGGGGGGGGTCCAGTCTGCTACTTCCTTGTTTCCATTAAGATTTTATTGCTTTGCCTGAAATGTTCCTTAGTATGTCATTAAACGTATCTGTCTCCATGGAAAACTGCCGGTGGCTCTATCAAGCCAAGTTACAGGTCAGTTTTGCAGAGAGGTGACCTCTTTCACAGTAACAATGCATGTTTTATAAGATTTCTTTTTAGCAATAGAAGCACCTGTAAATTAGTAAATGCAAGATAGGTAAGATTAATGCCATATTGTGGAACAATCTAGGTAAAGCAATAATGAAGACAAGAAGATTTCAGAGTACCCACCAGGAAACCATTAAAGTATACCATTAAAAAAGTACAAGAATACAGGTAAAATACATTTGCCAAGGCACTAGTCTTTCTTGCAATGGTGGCAAGACCTGGACTCAAAATATGTCAAAATGGATACATTATTTTCATTTGGGAACCATAATTAGAATTGATTCATAGAGAATTATTCATTTTCTAGTTACATTTCCCATTCCCATTTGGGTGATTTGTATTACCAGCACATACTTGAAGCAAAGTGGGTTCTGCCAAGGTCTTATCTCATTTACACATCAAAATACTTTCTCTTCTTTCCCATTGTAAGAACACCATACTCTCTGAGCCAACAGGGAATCATTGAGCGAATTTCCGCTCCCCTATTTTCAACTTCCAAGTTGCTTTTCCGCCATGGCTAAAGGGATGCCAATTTAGCCCAGTTGAAAGGCGCTCTGTTACCTGTCCGCTGGGGTAGAACCTGTGCGGAGATTGCCCTTTCCCATGCTTCCACCACGGGACCCCTACTACAAGCAGACAGAGGGTACACCTGTTCCCCTCCCAGAGACTGTCCCGGGATCTGAAATCTTAGCGCGGGCCGTACCTATTGAGAACAGCCAGTGTGATAAGGGCCAGTACTGTGATGGGCCAGAGGTAACTTGAGCATAGACCAGGAAAGGGAACGCCTGCAAGCCAGATGCGCCCGCTGCCAAAACACAGTGCCTCCTTCTACGGGACGATTACTCGCAATAGAAAAAGCCATTGTCTGCTATGAGTCTGCCACTTATCAGTGTATTCTTCGAGAAGAGAATGGCCCGCCTGTGTTGCACCAATGGACTTTATTGGCTAAAGGGAGGAGGTGAAGTTTCTAAAGCCACTGGTGTAAATCAGGACAATTACAGTCCAGAGAGGGAAATCATTTGCGTCTCTTGGAAATACCTTGGACTCAAAGGCGTAAATTTTAAATCAAGCTTTATACACTTTTAACAGTTTGTGTGTTTTAGGGCGCCAGGACCCCACTATTCATGTCCTTTAAAAATGAATAAGGTGTGAACTGGGACTGAAGAATTGCTGCGCAGGAAGCAATATAGTTGGGGTGAGCATAATAAATAGGGTATAGGCCTCCGATGCCCATGTCAAAACATTTTGTAATATATATTCTACATTTTTTCTAGTCTTTACAGGACGGGGAGTGAGCAAAGTGGGGAAAAATCACAATTTTCTTCACATACACTGAGCTCACACAAGGAAAAGTAGTGACAAGCAACACTGAACAGAACAATTTAAAATATCTCAACTCTTAACTAGGTAGTATGATGGGAAAATGAGAAATCAAACAATAACCAGTTAGTGAGCGGACAGAATACTTAGAATACTAAAAGATAACTAACTCATGAATTCACAGAGGTAATGCTAACTATGCTAAGTAGTAAAACAGAAAAAAACACCAAAGTCCGTATAGAGGTGCAAATGCAAGGAGCAGCAACAGAAAAGTGAAAAAAGTGCACAGTCAGATGGCTGAGTGTCCAAAACTTTTTAGATAACATTTTGGCAAAACGTTCATCAGATCATTTCTTTTTCTTGCTTTGGGGTCAAGCCTTTCTTCAGACATCTCAATGCGGGAGTCATGGGCAGAGTGCTAGAAAGGAAGTCTAGTCTAGTCTAGAAAGGAAGGAAGGAAACAATACTGGTAGATAGAGACACATCCAATAAAAGTTACGACTGTATGCTGGGTCCAAAGACAAAAATTGTGCAAAAGAAAAACGGATCCGTGCTGCAGTTCTTTGGAGCTCCCAAATTTTTATTGAATGTCAAGCCCTTCTTCAGACCCTGAAATCTCACATTGTGGTGTCATTAAAATAAAAATGTATTTGGACCCAGCACGCTGTCACAACTTTTATTGGATGTTCATGTCTCTATCTACCAATATTTTCTCTTGCTTTGGACCACAGTACTCTGCATGAAAATCTAAAAATAAAAACAGTCTTGGACATCGACAATCCAAGTGTGCAATTCTTTTTTTTTATTTTATTTTATTTATTTTTTTATTAATCAATTCTAGTTTTATACACATACATATGTATACACGTATATATACATACATACACACATACATACATTTTCCTCCTGTTTATGGTTGTACAAACTAACAGTAGTGTTAACAAAGGGACGAAACTGTATCGTTTATAATCATGCAAAACAAACAACAGTGTAAATGAAAAGATAATAATAAAAAAATATATATATATATATATATATATATATATATACACATACATGCATATACACATACATGCATATACACATATACATATATATACATACATACATACACACATATAAAGTTTATTTGTTTTACGTTTATGGTCTTACAAACTAATAATAATGTTCACGAAGGCATAAAAGTTTATCGTTTATAATCGTGCGAAAAAACTACAATGAGAAATAAAAAATAAATAAATAAATATATATATATACATATATACATACATACACACACACATACACACACACATACACATACACACATATATGTGTATATATATATATATACACAAGTGTGCAATTCTAACTACATCAACATATACCGCAGCAGAATTCTCCAAACCATTTCTCACTCTTTCCCAACCTATCAGATATCTACAGGGCCAGTCACCACCATCAAATTATAAAACTGATCTGTTCAAGGCAATATTTGTAATTGTCAAAATATGAGCCTCCCATTGGATGAACTTGTGCTCTATAAGATGTCTCCTACTTTTACCATCTCCACGTGCAAAGGGGGGACATCAGGTGGTTGCTTTGGTCCAGTTGCAAAAGCTGCAGTGTAAAAATGTCAAGTGACTCAGAGCATGACTATGGATAAGATGGACATAGCAAGGCAAGATGGCCACTCAGGGGCTGTTACTGGGGTTCTGAGGTCAATGTCTGTGCCTTAGGAGGGTATAGGGAAATAAGTTGCAGCAGCGTAGCAGGGAGTAATGCTCAGAGAGGAACCCAGATGCACAGACTCCTTTAAAGTTTACATTTGACAACCATATGCCAAAAGAATGACTGAGCTCCTGTCATTTTAGATGGGCCTTCTTCTCTTTGTGAATAAGGTTGGAGCACATTTTTAAGCAAGTATAAACTTCAGGAAGGAGAAGGCAAGGTGAGCCCTAAGAACCTGTGCATGACACAAAATAAGAGGGTCAAAGGAAAGATGAAGTACTTCAAAATACAGTTTACACAAGTAAATCAAAAAGTCACATGTAAATGCAAGGGTTCCCAAAGTGGGGACCAGTGATGGGCTCTTTTATGGGATCCGAATCTTTTGGATTTCTTCATTTCAAAGAGCCGTTCAAAAGACTAGCTTTTTTATTTTTATTTACATGACAGATGCCAGTGCAACTCATTTTAACAACAAACTAATCATGGAGAGAAATGACGATGGCTAACATTTGTTTAAAATGGTTCAAACTGAGAGTGGGAGTGTGTTTACCCACTGAAATTATGCATAATCTAAATAAAATGTTGAAAAGCTCTTACTTGTTTTGCCTACTCTGCTTCTGTGCTAATCCTGTGTTAGTTCAGCATTAATCAGTATAAAAAGGCATACAAATTTAAAAGAAATGATCTGGTTCTTTGAAAAATTTGATCTGGTGCCAACCGTTCACAGAAATGTTCAAAGGCATCGACTCATTTACTCATATAAATTACACTGAAATGTATTCAAATTTCCATTGAAAATATATTATACTGAAATTGTGCCCATCAAATAAAAAATAACTAATTAATATTAAACTGATTTAACAAGTTTTGCTACTAGAAGTTAATTTTGCAGCAGCGGTCCCAGTTGTATGGTTACTTTACACTAGTACAGCCCTGTACTAGTGTATTTTGTGCCATTCTAAAGCCTGTAGATTAATTGCTGCTACTGCTTCTACTGCGGAGGCTACATGTATTACTTCTGTAATGTACCTGAAGCTAACCAATAATCTTTTCTGTGAGTTTTGTGATTTGTTCATAATGTATAAATTTTTCTGATCACTTTTTTAAATTCAAATTTAGTCAACTTATCTTAATGTATTTAAGAGTTCCTTCCCTACTAATTTCTCAGTGCTTTGCCATTACAATTCATATTTTTTTTACTATGTAATGAAATGGAAGGGTGTATCACTACACTCCCATAGTTTGCATGTATAATTTTTAACTCAGTTTTTGTTTATGATATTTCTGCTATACATTATGTCCAGTGTCTTTCCAAAACAACCTCCATTTGTCATGTTTTAATGGTTAACCAGTTTGTGAGCATTGCGTGGCTTCACATGATGGTCAGGCTCACATGCTGAAAGCCTCTCTGTATTGTTCCACACTGGGTGACAGCTTAATGTGCCTGTCTAATTTATTCCCTTTCCCATCCTTTGACTCACAGGGAAAAACATGTCTCATATATGCAACAGAAGAGGGCATGTTATGGGAGGGACAGTTAGTTAAGCTGTCCTCACCTTTCCGCCTGACCTGAGACTGTTGCTGGGGATGTTTTGGAGCTGAGGCATCCTTCGTGCACGCTCTGATTTATGGCTGCGCATGTTGAGAGGAAGAATGTAAGGAGCAATATTGATCCAGGGCATCAGCGAGTGAAGGAGGGATGGAGAAGTAGGAAGCCAGGAAGGTAGGAGAGGAGACAGAGAGGAGACTGATGCTGGGCCCATTAGCCTGTTGCCTTGTGCAGGAAAAGAGCAGAGCAGTGATGGCTGGTGAAGAGAGAGGAGTGGAGAGGGGAGCAGAGGGGGTGTATAATAAGATCACTCCCCCATTAGCCCAGGGGAGATGCCTCTTTACAGATGCTATCAGTGTGAGCACACAACTCCATCATGCCTGCCACTCTGTCGCCACGCAACTGCACAGAGGCAGAGGTGGAAAGTTACAAACTAGATGTATTTGTGTGTTTGGTTATTTCAATTTGGTATAGTGTGCTCTGTCCAGTTTATGCTTTATGTGATAAGTCAAAAAGAATCCAAAGTAAAAGAATACATTACAATATTCAGTCCTGTCCCACTGGAGAGTAGATGCTGGATCAGAAAATAAGTTCAAAATGTGACGACAAGGCCAACATTATAAGCAAGAATTTGTGGCAAAATAAAGGTTAAATAAAAAAATATCAATACAATAAAAGTCTTTATGCTGTTACTAACGTTAATATTTTTATGCTAACACTAAACCCACAAAATATATAAATGTCATGTGATGTCAGCCTGGGCCCACGTGCAGAAAAATGACATAATCAAGGTACATTAAGGTATGTTTACATTGACTTGGATGTCATATGCTTCAAATGCACTGAAAATCCTAAATTCAATTGAAGAAAATTATATAATGCATTTTTACAATCAGATTATGAACCAGGCAGACAAATATGTACTTGGAGCAGGATTAGGCTTATACCCTATTGTTTATTGGAAACGTCTATAGGGCTGGTGTCTGTGGACACCTTGAGTGGATAACCATATGCTGTCACAGTAGACCAGACGTGCCTCATATTGAGAGCGCTGTTGACCTGGGAATTGTGTGGGAGGAGGAGCGCGGGGGTGGAGCTGCACAGGGGACTTGTGAGAGTTTTCATGAGGTACAAATCAAGGATTTAACTGCTCCAGCTCCTATGCTCCTACACTGCTGCTCACACTGTGTAAGCCTGCAGGAGGGACTGAGGCGGCACAGAAATCACAGAGAAGCCTGACAAAGTGCTGGTTACTGTGGCTGAGATGGTTCTTGGTGAACGATGTGCAAAAATAGTGTGAGACCTAACAATAGTTTGGGCCACACATGAAATCAAAGGCAGATGTTTGCAGCTTTTGACTCAACCACATCAGCTGTTGCCCGATGTTTCTTTCAGCCTTCGCAATTATTTTAGAAAAGGGACAAACCAAAACCAACTAAACATTCACAGTCCTTAGAGTCCATAAATGTTAAGCCTTTGGGCAGAAGTGGGAAACCCCTGTTCTCTGGTTGTGACAGAGGCTGCAGCCGCAGCACGCTAAACCAAGGAAGTGTTATTATGGACGAACATGCCAGCAGTCCTCCTTCATCTGCAACAAAGCCACTGCCTGTCAAACAACTGTAGCACATTATCAGTGTGGTCTTTTACAGTCCTTCTACTGCGAGAAAAGCCTTGTAAATTACCAACTGGACATAATACAACTTAATGACTGAAGTGATGTGAGAACAGAGCATGGATGGTCTGGGAAATTTTTATATTGTAAGCTCTCTCTAAGATCAAACAGTTCCAATTTTAATATGTCATTCTAAACTGTGTGTTGGCAGCAGATAAGACCAAAGGTGAATCTTAAAGTCATGCTTCACAAATCCATTTGTGCTTCACAGGAGACAGAACCTGCTCCTGTCTGTTTCTTCTGTCCGTCTGTATGAAAATGTAACAGTTTGAGAGAGCTGCATATTTTTGCTCAGGCTTGCCCTAATGGTGCCCAATCAGTTCCACCAGGTCTGTTCCAATGGGCTCGCGGCCTCTAGCCTGATTACACTGAATTGTGGGTATTTCCTGCCTCTAAGCCTCGCATATGGATTGAGTAAGGCAGTGGCTGAGGGAACTACCGTTTCTCTCCACTACATCTTCATTTCTTTCTCTCTCACTTTTTTTTCAACAGGGAAAAGCAAAACACTTTTGTTTTTTCTGGCTCCGCTGTCAAAATACCGAGCAGGGCTTTGGCTCAGCGTCCACTCGCACACAGGCCAAAGAAAATCCCACGAGACAAGTGTGGCTAAATGCACTTTAATCCACATGATCACTATCCGTCTGCACACCCAGCCACACCTCGCTGACCTATTACTGCAACACAAACATTCAATTTATTAAACAGTACCTAATTAAGTCCAAAAAGCCCAGTCAATTTCGCTTATAATACAAAAACTACATATTGTAAGGTCTATTTCTCTTATAATGATATGTGACATCTTCACACAAATGCATTAAAGACCAAACTCACTGCCAGTACTATTTTAGTGGTTTTATGTGCAGCACTTTAGATGGAAGATTACATTATTCCATCTTCAGACCTGACAGAGGTTAGGGGAAATGTGGGATTAAAGACGTTAGTTGTGAAGGGAGAATTCCATTATATGTCCAACTAAAACCAGTGATGCGGCCCACTTTTGGTATTAGTACATGTTCAGTGTGGTGTTTTTTTGTCATTTAAAAAGATGAAACTTTTCTCGTTTCTCAAAGTAAAGCATGGAATCAATCATATCCATCTTGTTTTTATCCAATTTAGGTTGTTTTTATTGTTCATAAATATCTTGACCTGTAATTTCTTCTGGTGATGACAAGTTACATAGTGCACCTTTAATTACAATACTAGTATTTATTAATGTTATTTGTTCTGTTTGTTTTGTTTGTGTTGTATTGTGTTGTAACAGAGTGCTCATGAAGAAAGAGAATTTTGTACTCTCATTAGACTCTCCCTCTATAAATAAATATAAATGAAATGTGATGTTTTTTCATACATCAATATTTTATTCTGATGCAACATCTGAACTGAATGTGCATGTTTTTATATTAAATATGTATGCATTATCTTCTTTCCTTACTATGTTTTGTTATAAGTGTCCTACAACAGACAATAGAGTCAAGGTAACGACTAGCTAGCTCTATGACCAGTGTACTACTAAATGTGACTGAGTTGTTGTTGTGATGCTGTGACCACTGGAATGTACACTGTGTGAAAAGTGTCCCCAACAAACACAATAGGGGCCATAGCCTGCTTAAAGGTCTTAAATTACGCAAAACTGACTCTTGTGAGCTTTAAGCCATGTTATAATGCTGTTGCCTGATCAAAAACTTAACTGGAGTTGTGTTTTGTTTCGTTGACACATGTTTGAGTAATCCTGTTATATATCTCTAAGGCTCAAAATGCTCTGTTCCACCTTGTGATGTCATGAAGCAGTAGTATTGAAGTTAACAGATACCTTTTACCTTTAGTTCAGAGGACATTGCCCATTTCAGGGCTGAAATTATCCAAATTATTCTAGTGAATGTGTACAGAGTTAAAAACACACTGGAGCGCTTCCTGTATTCACACATGACATGTTTTCAGTCTGAGAGAACTACTCAGCTTAAATATGTTGAGTTTGTGTTAAACATGTGTGAATGAAACAGAACACAACACCAGGTGTGTTTCTGATGAGGAAACAACATTATGGCACAGATCAGAAAATAGAGTAATACGGGCTCTTTAAGTTACATTTATCCACACCTTACATTATAAATCGCTTTGTGATAACACAAGAAATGCAGTTTGTATTAATATTGTTAAGTAAATACACTGTACTCCAGATGTGCGTAATGCATAGTTACCTGATTTGTAATCTGATAGAAGACCAATGCAAAACATGTGAAACTAAAAGAAAATGCAGCATATAATGTAATAAAGTGCATTGTTTGATTTGGTTATGGTTATTTTTGAGACAACATTCCTGAAGAGAATTGTCAAGATAAATTACAAAAAAACAGCTGTGCTATTAAGGAGGCCAATTCAGTTCTAAAAACTAGATAATGGTACACAAATGATTTTATTACAGTATTTGAGACTACCTGGCAGTATGGTTATGTCATGCACATTGCCTGAATTATTAACATATTAAACATATATATGTGTAAAAATACTTTGGATATTTCTTTCCGTAGTTTATATGCAAGTAGGTCTACATTGAATCTGGGAAAGAAGTTTCCTTTAGCATATACAACCAGCACGGAAAAGACGCTTCCCCCATCTTGAAATGGTATTGTTGTACTTTACAATGTAACACAAATCAAATATTATAGAGGTGCGGAGAATAAAATTCACCTGACATTTTTAGCGTGACAGTTCCGCCATCACTGAGTTTAAGTGGCAAATGGGGCTTTCGTGGCGCGAGGCCTGAACTTCTGTTAAGCACACATCCTGTAGCGGCTGTGTCCCCTGGCAATGACCTGATCCAGCAGCCAGGAAGCAACCAATCAGGAACTTATTAGATCAGCTCCGCAGGAAAAAAAGAATTAATAAAGTTTCCCTCAAAATATCTGCCTCACCTGCTTCAACTAACCCTGGAGATCTGAGGGCGTCCACTTGACACGCTTTCATCAAACCGGGTGCATTAAACTTCCTCTTTTCTCCTCTCAAATGATCTCTGGTCGTCATGATACGCCTGTGGAAGGTGTTGTGTTGCTTGCAGCCCGTGTCCAGACAAGGGTGGTCCGTGCAACCGGATCCTCCGACATCGCTCTGAACATGAAAACACGAAACATAGTTATTGATCACGTTGCTCCACGCTAATCAAATAGCATCCTGGTTTGTTTGAAGCTAAAAATGGTTACAGGAGATGTTTACAATTGCACTTCTAGACCTTCCAGCTTCACCCATTCTCCCCATAAACACAGACAGACAGTGGTGTTATTTGTATTGTTAAATTTACATTAAGTTTGATTTAATTGCATCAAGCCACTAAACAGATCTTACAATAATGGGCTGGGAGAGAAAATTGCAATCATCTGTAAGGAGCCTGTGGCACTGTAATGGACAAACCTGATTAATTTAATCTTGTTGCACTCCATTAAGGCTGCACTTTATCATTTCAACAGATGGAGCACCAAGAAATTAAAAAATGCTCTCAAGGATATGTGGCACTCTCACTTGTTATGATGCCCTGTTATTGGAAGGTGTGCTGTGTGTGTGGGCAGCAGCAATCATATGCAGGCTCCAGATCAACGCGTTTAGAATGAGTGCTTTCAACAAATCAGATTAAGTAAACAGTCAATTGTTGCAACAAATCACCAGAATTGCTTCCATGATTTATCACTGAAGGCTATTAACGGCTGTCTATCCAATAACCGAATTTTGTGGTTATTATTATCACTGGGGTAGAATGACAGGTGTAAAGCTGTATACCAGGGCAGGGCATCCATCCACATAATATGAATGCAGAAAAAGCTGCTAAACTAATCAGAGTTTCTGTTGTGCTGTCTAATAATGGACACTTTATATGTTCTTGTCTATCAGGCCTGTACATCTATTAGTCCATTGAATGAAATGCACTTGTCAAATACATATTGGCCTACAGGAGGCACTGTGTAATAAACTTACCTCTCACCATTTCCAACAGCTCATGCTTCGTTTGGCTATCATCTTGATTATTTGTACAATGATAGTTTAAGTGTTACACAAAAAGAGGCTAGCCCTACACAGAATGATGATCTTAAATCAAAAATAGGCTCGGTTTACAAGAAATACGTTTACGCTTAACACGCAGTCCTACACGGAGGTACCTAGCTAGCACGTGGTTTGATGTCTGACAAGATTATGTAGGATGTAGGATGAAATGTATGTCGTGTACAAAGGTGATGAGCAGGAAGAAGATCCCAAGCAGCAGCAGAGGTAGGTGAGCCCATCACGGGGAGCCCGTGTATCTGTGCCCGGCGGTGAAACATGAGGTGACACAAAGTGCGATAGGTCATAAAATCCGCTCAGGTCAATGTTCGGTCTGCTAACTTTTTTTTTTTTTTTTTAATACAAAACTCTGACATTTTGCTTATAGTTGGTTTGTTTATCTTTTTTATTGCATAAGCCAATAGTCTAAATAAAATACTGCATTAAACGAAAATGATAGGCCTACAGAATTTTCTGCCTTATGTCTTCCTAGGGCTAACTCACATAATTGTATATTTATTACACATATCACGCAGGCTAATGCATCTCTACTTTTTCTTATTTTAGAAAGCCTTTGCTGGACTGAACAGTGCTTAAGTGAAAATGTGGTTTTGCTTGAAGAAATGCCCCAGTGCAAGTAGTCAAATCCAGGGCATTTATCAAAATATCATTGGCCTTAAGCTAACAGCAGTTGTACCTATGTTTTACTCTCATTTATTTTGCCTTAGGCTGCAGTCATTTTTCTGTCTAATTATTTCCTTTTTTACTGTGCGCCACACTTGACAGTGATGGATAACAGGTTAAAAATGGACATTTTGTCCTGAGTTGGTGTATGTTGGATTGACTCAAGCGTGTATGGTGTGTGTATGGTGTTCTTCGCTCAGACCAAAAGACCTTGGAAAGATTGTGTTCCCCTCTGCTTTTCCCATTCCAATATGATACAGTTTGTCTTCATTTTCTCTCCTCTTGGACTCATTTTCATGATGTATTGCTAAAGCACATCAGCAAGACAGAAGTGTAGGTTATGTCAAAGTTATGCCATCATGATTACAGCTGGAGCCGCAGAAGCTGGCCTTCTTCTGCTCGCAGTACACAAGCAAAGATCAAGGAAATATGGAGGCTGTTTTTATGTCCTGGACTTATTGAAGTGAACTTTTTACCTGCTTAGCTTTTTACTTTACCAAACCAGATATGGAGTCATCCTGAAACTATAGTTCAGAGACCTTTTCATGAGCATTGGTAGCACAGCCACAAGCACTGAACAGTACCATTTTCATTCACACATGTCCTAAATTCCCACTGTAAAGTACATGTGTTTTCTTTAAGACCTGGCGTTTAGAAGAATTCTCCAGTGCCTGCTCTTCACTTTTGAAGTTACACACTCCTACAATTACTGGGGCCACACTGGCTTTCTTGTCCTTGGACAGTTCTTTTTGCCTCTCAAAATGTTGTGGACCATTAAATTGGGATTATCATCATTTATTTGCTTACATTACTATTATCTTTCCTTCACTGCTAAAGTGGCTAGGCTAGCTATTTTTATTCTTTCACAGTTTTTTGAAAATGAATAGGTGCAGAATGTCACTCTGGCCTGCTTGCTTTATGCTGAATCTGCCCATGAACTATCTCCCCTGCCAGATATCAGAAATACTAATTTCTCTATATGCAAATTTCATATCTTAGTTTAGCTGTTAAACTAATTTGCTGTTAAGGAAGAGGCTGTTTTTGCAATTCTTGCAGACTCCAAAAATTAATTAATCCAAATAAGCACATCCTCCTGGCCCAGAGAGGTGGGGACATGCAGTGGCCCCGGTAGGCAGAGCGCCTTTTTGAAGTCTGGAATGTTTTGGCTGACTTAGAGCAGGCAACTGAAGTGGAGGGATCGCTTTCACTGACCCATGGGATTTTTAACCATTTTCATAGACCAAGCGAGAGCAAAAATGTCCCAGACAATTTTCATCGACTTTGCTATCAAACATTTCATATAAGGTTTTTCTTTAGTTATTTGTAAAATAGAGTTATAGCATAACATATGCAGCCTGTTTAATTCAGTGACAGCTGAGTGGAACTGCTACAATGTATGTAATAAAGAGTAATGTTTCTCTAAATGATTATGTAATAAACACTCTTCAACACTCACAGTGTTTCAAACCAATAGTACACAGTTTACTAGATGTGGGTGGCATTGCCAAAACTGAAAAATATGTTTCAGTAAACTATTTAACAAAGTACCAGTATCATTGATATATATATATATATATATATATATATATATATATATATATATACATATATATATATATATATATATATATATATATATATATATATACACACACACACATATATATATACACACACACACACACATATATATATATATATATATACACACATACACACCTTCTATAACACCTTCTATACATTCATATAAATTGTCAACTTGTAATTGCTCTTTTAAGTTCTAATTAACAGCCATTTGGACAGCAGACAAAGTCAATATAAGACCCTTACTAATAATACAAACACTCTGATTATGCACTTGCACGATGCATTAAAGCTGTAATTAGCTGCATGCAATAATAGCCTATAATTTGTTAAGACCGCATAATAAAAATAATCACAGCCATTGGTCACATTAATGAAATAAATTAGGATTAGATCATGGTTCACAGACTAATTGCGCTATGCTTTTGTTTAACAGGAACAAGTAAAAAGAAGGAAAGTGCAGGAAAAACCAGGCAGTCTTTGGTAACGGACCACTTGAGTTTCTGCGTAATAAATAATTCACTGGTCGGGTGTGATGAGCTGCTGAGGACAGAAATCCCTCATGACAGCTTTTTATAACCTATGACTCAGCGGCCATTACGGACCTGACATCCTCTTGTATGCTCACCCCAGGCACACTGCTCCCAGCCCCATGGTGCAAAAGATACACTTTATTGAGCACAGAAAGGTTTGAATCAATTGCTTACGTAGTATATTTTCTAACTGATGCTTCCCTGTTTGAATAATATAGACAAAGAACACATAGTGCCCTTTCTTAAGTATCTATGCCTGCCTGCTGCAAACCAGCAATTAACAAAAGGAGTTGCAAGTTGAAAATACTGCAGACTGTTTTTTATATTGCACCATTACACATTAGTTGTTGTTATGAGTAGTGTTGTCCACCACAATCTTAATTATTCCACCTTGCTTCCATCAAGTGGGTGGCACTGTTGAGATCTATAGCTTTTACTTTTATCCAGACATACTTTGTAAAATATTTAGTCCCAGCAAACAATGATTGCGTATTGTATATTGAAGATAATATGAGGTTGAAATACCTCAATCTCACAATGGTGAAATTAACTTGCAACTTTAATGTCATTAATAGTGTAGATAATGAAATGTGTGCTCAATCAGAAAAACACGTACCATATATAGTAAAGTCTTACTCCAATAGTTCTGTCCTAGGTCACTCACTATAGAAATTACTTGACTTCTGTGCGCCTGTTACCTCTGTAGAAAACTGCACCTGAATAATTGAGTTTCTCCAGTCTTCTCAAGGCCTGCGACTGATCAAGTGTTGCTGTGTTTGATTGGCGTAATAGCACCATACCCCCCAGGTAAGGTCATTCCCGCCACATCTGGGCTATTATGCAACTCCCAGTGTAAAAGACTAATGCAGTTGATATCATTACTGTTATCATTCCCAAAGCCTCCACTGGTTAATTTTAGATGCAAAAAATATCCAATTACTCAGCCTGCCCCTGCTTTTCCTACAGGGAAATAAATCTGGTGCTGTTGATTAAGTATCTGACAATAGAGTTAGCACAGCTCTGGTGGTTTATATGGGCATGGGCAATTAAGCCTACTGACTAATTTACAGTACTGTGCGCAGGTGCTGACCGTGTTTGAGCGCGGGACCACCATAGTAACGAATTAAACGTGGCTACGCACTGCAACATTTCCAACCACAGCATTAGCGATCAAAGATAAATACAAAAAAAGACTGGCATATATTTCAAATTTGTTTTGTTTTTGGTCAAAGAATAACACCGAGGTCGTTCCAGGGTAGTTTTGTCCAGAATGAATGATCACGTTTATATGTTGTTGATCTTTTTACGTCAGTGTTGCCCGTTTTGCGCTAACTGCTACCTATTAATTATGAAATACTGTAGGGCCCGGCCATTGGGTTTTACTGCGTCTTCCTGTTGAACTTGGTGTGAAAGGCTGCCGTTCTTAAAGAGGTGTATAAAAGTGAGAGCGGGGGAGAGTTTCCCGACCCACTGCGGCATTATGTCACCGGAGTCAAAAAGGCACAGCTGAGGAAAAATAGCTTGTTTCACACATGATAGACACCTTAACACATGGAGCTGGTCAAGAGCTACTTTTTACTATATGCAGGGGAGTATAGGCCTTACATTAAGACATTCACCATTTAAAACTCTGGTCAGAGCTATGTGGAAAACACGAGACAATAGTGTGTTTTATGTGTGTATTTTTGTATGAAATAGAGCTCATTTGTCATCTGTCAGATGTTTAAAGATGGCATTCTATTATCACATGGAGGGGAAATAGTCATAAAACAATGAAAGAATCAACAGACCAAACTTGACCTAGAATTCTAAGGAAAAGGCTCAATATGAAATTATAATTTAAAAAGTATTTTTTACACAATAACAGAATGTAACTTTCCAAATTTAGTTATCAGTAGTTTCTGAGGTGATACCATGGGGTTATACTGATAAAGATCAAGACCACACTAAGACTGTTCAGAAAAAGTCATATGTTGTCCCCGTAATGTGATTTTTTTCTATATCAACACCAACTTCACTAGACATTTTAGTATCAGTTATTGTCTGGGTTTTAAATTTTACAAAACTAGCTACTAATGTAGTAAGCATTTTGCAACTAATTTGATGTTAGCGGTACTTCTCACAATGTAAATTAAAGGAACAGTGCCCTCTTCTGCCCTGTCTCTACTCTGTGGAGTTGGATTGAAACATAACATGGGCTTTCTTTTCTGTGTAGTTTACAATGTGGAGATGGCCACTTTGTGTGCGTGGCTTATCGGCCTCTTGTCCAGGTCAACCATTGGTTGTAAAGTGGTTGGACCCTTGGAATAACTGGGGCTGCCTTGATCCCCACTGTCAGCAGCAGAGTCGAGTGAGAGCTGATGTCACCAAGGCCACGGCGTGAGTTCTACTCCTATCTTTGTCTTATACACTCCTCCGTGCTCTGTGTTGTACAGGTAATTTTCATGATAAAATCTCTTTATCTATTTTATATATTTATTGTTTTCTTTAAAGACTAAAATAACAAACACTTAGACCTAGAGTTCTATGTGTGTGGCATTAAATTAAAAAAGTGTTGTTTTTTTTTCTCTCTGTGCTAATATATCTCCTTGACAAAAACATACCACAGTTGTTTTTATCAAGTGTTAACAATGCCATTATATGAAAGTATGCCATCAAATGAAGCATTGTTATGGTAACATCTAACTTATGTGACCACATCATCATTAATCACTAACTAAAACTAATTAACTGGTTCATTAGTTGTATATATAGTTATGCGTAGTTAAGATAATGTCCAATAACATTCTTATGATGCTAAAACATAGATGAAGTGTGTTAATTAGAAAAATATTTCAGTCATTTTCATTTTCTTCATTAACAGGTCTAATTAACTACTTAGTGTTCCTCTTACCTCTAGTTACACATTATTATGGGGTCTCTAAACTAAAGTTTTAATAGCCAAGTAAACAGTATTTTTTTATTAGGCAGAACATGAAGAACAGATTCATTTTTACAATGTACATTTCAAAACAATGTTATAATATCACTGCCTCTTGGACAAAATGGTCCAATGCAAACAGAAATCTTATTATGACACAGGCATATGTAATAACATTAGCTGTACTTGTGTAAGCCTTCTAACACTTCTCCCAGCCTTGTGCCATCCATCAACACTTGTGCTGCTATTTATACCTGCAGGATCCAAAGGAAGTAGTCTGTGTATTTGTGCAGCACCTGTAATGGAAGTTCAACTTAAAGCATGAAGCTGCAGAAGAAGCAAAACATTACATTTCCTTTTGATTGAGCGGGTCAGCAAGATTTCTTTACCCTATTCATTCATTTGGAAATTGTCATATTTGGATTACCATTTACCATATGTTAATTCAGAATATATAACTCACTTTATATAAGTACTTTCATACATTTGTTTTACTGTTGTCGTGACATAAAATAAATTAACAAAATAATTAAACAAATAAACTAACTCTACCAGTAATGTACATTTTTATAAACAGGTGTTCAAATTCTAGTTAAATTTAAGTACCATGATAGTCTAGTCATGGGTTTCATCATACACATCATTTTTAGCACACCATATTTTGTCTTGAATTGCTAATTGCCATGGGAACAGTGCAAATTTTTCATCACTCCCAAACCCATGCATTACTTATGATATAATATTCCTTATTACACTGAAATAACACAAAACAATTAACACACTATTATATATGAGTAGTAGTCAAAAAGTTGCATGAAGTCCGCTAGACATTCTCAAGCCCAGTCCAATTAAAATCTTAAAATTTCACTATGATATTCTGCACATGTGTGAACTTCATGCTCTCTGCTAAAGCAATAATCACAGCCGTAATTCTCTCTCCTCTGTTGTTATTCTCTCATTAACCTCTAGGTGACACAGAACAGGACCTGTACCTCTGCCTGGTGTTTGCAAATCAGGTCCGCTTGAGTGACAGGCACAGAGCAGCACATCCCTTATGTAAAGCCTTCCTCTTCACAGAATTAGAGTGGTTGTTGCTACATGCTGCCTCCTCCTCCTGCTTCAACACAAATGAGAAAGTAAGTGCCCGGTTCATAAGTTCACATTTTGGATCTGTGCCGGAAACTACTTAAAGCCGGTGACGTTTTAGCTGGAGAACAGGTGGTCGTGGAGTGACATAATTCTGGCTTATGATTCGATCCATAGAAATTAAACCACACTGCACTGCCAGAAAAGTATTATCCTGTCAATATGAATAAGAAAATGGGTTTAAACGCATTGTAAGCTGATAAAATGACAAACGTAGCATATGTAAACAAATGAGGCACCATCTTTGACATGTCTTAAGGCCTGGCTGAGAAAGCTATTTATTCTCTTGCACTGTTAACTACTGGCACGTATGCGTTAGGGTGGAATGCCATTCAGAATGCAGAAAATATATTTAGTTCTCGCCAACAGCAGACAGCTAAAGGCACCAGCGGGTCTAGCCCCTGTGAGAACGTTTATTCCTGTCACAGTATGGACTTTCAATTACAATAATAATCTGAAGCTTGTCTCCTACAAGAACATCACACCTTATTAAATATTTACATGCATCGTGTTCAACTGTAAGACATATTTTTATAATTTATAAGTGTATTGTGTTGCATATAAAAACTATTCAGTGTGGTTGAAAACAAATTTGTCGAATGCAGAAGTGTCCGACCGAAGTGACTGAGAAAGTGATGGTTTTGGTTACGCCCATTACAGAGCAGGGTCTTCTGGATTTTGGAAATACCCCACAGCTGCAGTCTGGCTGTTGGTCTACATGTAATCCTCCCATTAGACCCTCACAAAACAGCCAACACCACTGTACTGCATGCTTACTTTCTGCTGAAGCCAGTAATGGGCCGCACACTAAACAATAGGAGATACTTCACTTTATCTGCTACTTTTGCTACGGGGGCTTGCAGTTCAACTTTTTAAATTATTTTATTGTTAGGCATTATCTTTATGGTCATTCTTACATATTTTTACCAAGCAAGAAATCTCTAGATGTGCATTAATTGATCGATTAGTCAATTTCTGTCCCTTTAATCTTTTTGTCATTTGCTGTTTCAATGTTTGTGTTGTTCTGTTTTTATTTAAGTTTAACACTGGGATTCTAAAATGCTGATCTGTTTCATTCTTTGCTGTTCTAATTGTCTAGACCTATTAAAACGTACCTGGCACAACCAAAAACAGAAAATGTAACTGACAACAATAACCATTCTTTATTATTATTTATTTTAGAAAACCTTGCACTATGGGATCAGAGCTGAAGCTAAGATGCATCAATAAACAAGAATGAAGTAAAAACAATGGGCAGATAAGTGAGTGACCTACCTGAGAGAAGTACACAAGGCCTGTGTCCTGGAGCCAAGCAACCACCGAGAACAATGTTTGCATTAGGAAACAGTTGAGCAGCTCGGTGGGTCCTACTTATCCACTTTAATTGGCAGGTAATTCCTGCAAGTTGTTATATATGTGTTTTCTGTGTTCCACAAACAGTAGAGGAGAGTGTGAATGGGCAGTGAGTGGTTAAATGGAGGCTTGTCTCAAAGGTAAGTAGCTCAGCTTGTGTAAACACTTCATTGTGCTTTGACAGCTTGTATTGTGGCCCTCTGACCTGCCTGATAAGATAATGATTTAGACACTGATTCAGAGCTATTGGCACTCTTATACTATAGTGGTACAGGTACAGCTAAAAATACAATAGTGACTTTTTAATTTTTAGTTCTTCAGTTCATTTTTAAAATCATTAATTTTAGCTCATCTCATGTGTTCCAATGTAAAGGAGTATTTTTGTGCCAGTATGAAGCATTGAAAAATCAAATGGCATCTGACAAAATGTATGCTGTATGGTATGTCACTGGAAACTAGGTGGTGGATTCCAAGAAAATAATAAATCTGATTTGCTCGAACAGTTTATTCTGCACATGTTTGTTAGTACAAACATTGTGCAGAAAATGCATTTAGATCTTGAAGCAGTTCTCTGTCTTAAATTCTGCTTTTTTGACTACAATAGCATCATCTCCTCACTGAGTAGTCAAACTTTTAAATGTCCTAAAGGAGTTCCCGTTTCTAGTCCCAAACCTACTGAGGTCTCTAATGAAGGCTCTACCTTCCAGGCAAGCATATTTCTCCAAATGACAGTAATTTACATATGATGTATTTAGAGAAGGAGAGGGCAGGCTAATTCTATTTGGAGATTTTCCTTTGTTTTAGGAGTCATTAGCAGCTCGCTCAAATCTAATTTTTACAATTTCATCAGGCCATCTTGGAAAGCCTGTGTGAGCTCATCAGAGAGGGGCATTTATTGCTAAGTGTTCTCTATTGCATTAGCACACAATAAAGCGGCCAGGGACTGCTATAGACGTTTATGTGGAATCCAGTTAACACTCTGCCAATTCGTTTTTTATTGGGACACAATCAATTTTTATTCATTTTAAAGCCAGAATGCTTTCTTTCATTGTGTGCCCGTCCAAGCTTATTATGCCCTAAACTAATTACTGAGTTGTTTGCACCAAATGCTAATATTTGTGTTAAAGATTTCCTCTTGGACATGCAGACAGAATGAGAGGAGACATAATATAAAATGTAGATTGAAGTAATACTATGATATTTTTATTGGAATACATCCATCACTGTGTGCATAGGATAATAGTATTTAATTTGTCCTTATGACGCTGATAACAATAAATGTGGTGCATGGAATCTTGAAGAAAATTTTATGGTATTGCCTTAAGCCATACCATAAAATTAAATTTTCTGATTGAAAATAAGTTGCTTTATAATAGCTGTCATTGTCAGTGATGATACATATATATTTGTTAATGTCATAAAAGCGTCTCGAAAACAAGTGTGGGGAAGCTGGCCAAAGTGGTCGAAGTAGGAGGCAGATGACACAAAAAAAGGTGTCTTACGCAGACAAAATTTATTTTAAAAAACAGACTTCTGGGTTTAACCAACAAAAATACAAATAGACAAAAAATAAGTAACTCAAAGCAAAACACCAAAAAGTCTCCCTAATTGGTGACACCTGCTTGCCTTTTATACTCCGCCCAGCAGGAAGTACCTCCTCCAGGTGAGTAACAATTCCAGGTAAAGCAAAGCAAAGGTGTCTTTCCAAAATCAAAATGTTTAACATAAATTAAGGTGAATTTAAAATAAGACAAAGGCCCACTTTGTCACAACAAGTTTTACCAAAAAGTGTATACGCTTTGATACATGGCATGACTTAAAAGCTTTTTACTGTCCATAAAAGATATTACATTACATTCTGCAAAAACCCTGTCATCAGATGTAGTGAGCTTACTCCTGGGTGTTTATTTTCTGCTCCAGTTTTGGGGTATGTTGTGACTTCAGATGCTTTCTACACATTGACGAGATGACAAGTTATCATTGATCTGTCCTTACTTAGTGGAATCCATTGAATAATGCATGTGGCCCTGTGCATTACCAGAGCAATCTCCTGTCCACAGCCCATTAGAGGAGTGCAGCATAGGGCCCCAGCGGCTCAGGGCCCTCAGAGGTCCTTGGGCTTTCATTTAATTAAATTATCCCATAATGAAAACTCCCATAATGAGATTAATTTTAATTATTTATCAGTTGTGGATTTGAGGCACAGGCTACATTAAATATGTATGAAAGAGCTAAACATTTTTCAATTCATCACCTTTTCCTTTTGTTGAAGGTGCAATTTATTAAGTGCTGGCAGCGGCAGGCGGCATGACAGTGGTTAGGATGAACCTGAACGAACAGGGTCAAAGGTCAGTTATGCACAGCAACATTACATTTATAGTCATGTACAATTTTAGCTCGAAAAGGCCTGTCTCAATAATGACTATATTGACGTATTGTTCAATCAGTTCTAGCTATTTTTGAGGCTCAGTATATATACTAGTATATGCATGATGAGGTTTGAGTTGTAAAAGGACTGACAGACCTTGGTTGGTGGATTGAATAATTTATCATTTAAAATATTCACAAATATTTTTTGTTTTTTGGAAAATCTCCCTGAACTTCTCAAGTGTGTATGTCACATTCATAGGCACTAGATTTTACATTGCATTAGAAGATCTGCACCTATTTGTATGGCACCTGACTGAGTGTACAAATACAGATTATGACCATTATTGAGTGTACAGAACCTATATAATGTACAGCCTACTTTTATATTTACAAAGTTAAATAAGTTCACTCCATGTTTTACATATTCTTTGCGATCCACTTGTATTGCCTGAGCTTGTTTACTGTTCAGCACTCTTAAAATACTTAATTGGTCCATGATACCTTAAGGGAGAAAAGATTTAAATTGTTGTCAGTAATTTGGTGCTAATGTCTGAGTGCCTTCATCACGCGGGTGTGCTGATTCCCCCTGTGAGAGCGCATTAGAGGGGCTTGGTGGCTGGCCAACAGAATAAAGCCTGATTTTGGACTGTCACACTGTGAGACTACTGTAATGAGTTGGCACAGATGTGAGCTTAGCCAAGTTCCCGGACAGTGGAGGTACTAATGAATTTAAGCACTGTCACATAATACTTTGTTGTCCTTTGTGATTCAAATGAGTAAACTTTTAAATGGCCGCACAGACTTAGCACTGGTGCAGGTAGAGGAGCGATGGAGGAGAATGTCATTGGGCCTGTGAGTCGAGAGCATTTATCAGGCCCTCATCAATAGCCCATTAATAATTCAGGCAGACTCTAGGGCTTCTTTGGGGCAGAGTTTCACCTCGCTTGTAATTTTGCAAATTGCATAGTCATCATGCAATAGACTGGCAAGGGTACTCTTATCACCTATCTGTAAAATTAAAATAATACTCTTAGATAATAGTTCTGACAACATAACATTCTAAGATTCAGTATAATAAAGCACTGCATAACCAGTCTTGAATACTATACCAGAAAAGTGTCTTCTAAATCTGTGTAAGTAAAAACATGGTTCTTTTTAGATTTTTTTTTCTTTCAAATTACCTAAAGTTTACAATTGCTTATACTATATATTGATTTTTCCTTCAAACCTGACTTAGAAAGATGCTATGGGGCAGGTGCAGTTCTGACACAATAGTCAGAAGCCTGTCAATGCAAACCCCTCAATTACCACAGGCCTCTCTGTTATTCTCCTATTTACTGTAATGGGCCCCTAATTGCTCTGACCAGTCCTACCTGTTCTGTGTCCAAAAGAGACATTATGCTCTTGTGTTTCTATAGCAACGGGAAGTTTTCTCAGCCTGCAAAAGATCCTAGGCTAAGAGCTTGTTGTTTCCATGGCAGACTGTGGAGCTATTTATAGATCCCAAACACTTATAATGTTGTTAAGTTAATATACTCATGGCACTTTTAATGGCTAAATTTACAATGATTAGCACAAAATATAGCAAGCATTAAAATATGTTATGTAAAAAATATGTTGTCTAAAAATGTAATTTAAACATGTAACCTTTGGTGCTCCTTGGCTTATCCCTATTTAGATATTGCCTCAGTGTAGTATTAATCTTTACTGCTGGCATTTACTTACCGCGCCAAAGATGAGACTTAGCCTGGTGGCATCACTTCCTTGTCTCCTTGGAGATATACATATAATTCTATAATGGAACATTCCAAAGCTGTACAAAGCAGTGTTGGACCCTTCACCATAAAAGTTACTTAGTATACCCTTAAAACCTAAACATTTGAATCAGCTGCTCTATTTTGAAACTGCAACCTATCTCAATTTGTCACAAGGACAGTCAAGTCATTCATTGAACTATAAAGCTGGTACTTCTTGAGTCACAGAGATGAATAACCCCCGTTCCCCTGTCAAAAAGCGGATCTTTGTTTTAAAATGTAATGTTTATTTTGCACTGAGCTGTATCACTGGGACAAGAGGGACTTGTCTGTTGTGGTTTCTTGTGCATTTCCAGTGCAGGCCTGCCTTTCTGCTGGTGTAGATGAATCATGCAGTCGTCATCACAGGTCTATCAAAGTTCATTGTGTCTCTACTCTCTGGACATGTCTCAGTCATAAGGGGGATAAGGGGATCGTCCTCAATAATGTGATAATTTATCTACGATTCACAGGCGAAGTATCAAAGGAGTCAGCTGCAGAGTTCAGGAGATGGCCCTCCAGGCAGTTGGCAGCAGTAGCTCCACGACTCCGATTTCAAACTCCAGTCACTAACCTTTGTGCTGCTCTGGTTCACTACATTATCACTCAATCAACTACAATTAATTACATTCATAGTATTGTGTAATTTGTTATGGTTTTCAAATGATATCAGTGAGTATACTTGTTAATTGTTAGTGATCTAATGAAGCTACCCATTTTACATAAGATGACATGAGAAATCATAGAATTGCAACACATCCATTTGAATTAGATTTTGGACATCATTTAAATCATCATTGTGTAACTTTTTTGTGGAGGGCACACCACCTAGAGCATTCCACAGTGTGGCATTATGGCATTAGATCTCAAGAGAGGCCATTCCACTCACAGTAAAAAGTTTGGCCATACCGTGGATGTATGGATGACATTCTCTATGAGAAACATTTTCACAGTGTACTTTTAAGCCTAGAAAAGACCTATTTGTAGTTATAAAATATATAGGATATATGCTGTAGGTTGTAAACACTGAATTAGTCCAAATCTTCTACTGTTCATGAAAAAAAATCCTAAATAATGATAGGAAATGTGTATGCATAGTACTTTTAAGTAAAATAGTGACTAGACCTGCTTCCTGTTCCTGGAATATTGATTGTGCGGGTTGTCTCCTCTCTTCATGAGAACTACAATGACATGTCCCAGAGTCATCACTAAGTATTTTACCCAGAGTACTACTTGATAGAAGGCTTCCAAATGAAAAAAATATGAAAAATACATCAATCAATTATATTTGGCAAATGCTTAAACCATTCTTTTGTATTAATCCCCTAAACACAAAAGGGACTATTATAACAACAAACTCCTGATCGTTGGTGATAGCTGTGATAAATTGCTCAGCATGGATAGCCCAGCAGGTTTCCCTCTGTTCTACAAAGTGGTGACATTTGGTGCCTTCTTCTTTTTCATTACACATATAGATAAGACCAGCTGTTAAGCCTGTCCAGGAGTTTATACAGGATTGAAAAGTGTCCAGTGAAAGTGTCCAGTTATCATTTTGAATATAGTTCTGTCTTCTCTTAATATCATGTATGGTCATATTTGATTAGTTTCCTCTGGTTGAAGCTACTTATTCTTATATATTCCAAAAAAACATTTGACCCTATTCCTCTGCTCTGACAGTGACTGGCTGTAACTTAAGGGGAGCATATCCAGTGAGTGAGACAAACCACTGGCGCACACAGCAGTCTTTTGTAACTGTATTTAGCTGCTGCGCAGAATGGCACTGGCCCAATCTAAGTGGCTTTCATCTAGCCAATTCAAGCAGACGTTTGACCCCAGACATTTGCCTAATGTGTTTTTGTTATGTGGACTTCTGGCTTCACAAATGTCACAGAGGCCGGGGCTGCTGGGGGCTGCTGAGGGCTGCTGGGGGACGGTGGGGGCCGGTGGAGGGTGCGCTGAGTGACTGTGGGGGCTGTACAGGAACACAGGGTCAGAGCCTCAGGGGGTGACTCTGAGAGGGACTGTAGGCCACTCTAGAACCTGTACATTTTCCTCCTGATCCATATTGAGTAGGGCTGTGTAGTCTTGTAAATTGTGTCTTATTCATGTTCATGAACCATAAGTTAGTAAAATACATTTTTATTAGTTTCAAAAAGAAAGAAAGGGAAAAAAAATTGAAAATCATGATTTATTAATATAAGGAGCTTCTCACACGGTCAACATTTCATGCGCGTTGGTATACAAGGTACACATAATTTTTTTCTTTTATTGTTCTACACCTAAGTAAGTGTTCATTCACATCCCAGTGACATAATAGTGGTATGTTGATTGTTTGGCCACAGCTACATTTGGGGCTTCTGATAGTAATATAGCTGCCATAACATGCAAATGAAGGTAAAATTGGTGTAAAGTTCAATAACGTTCTAAAAAAAATTAATTACACATTCATATAGTTTTGTCTGTTTTTCATCTGTCCAGTTCCAGGTTGGTGATGTTGAGTCCACAGTGATCATCAGCTGCCCTACTCCCCCTCTGTGACCCGGACCCTCAGCCCGGGCAGCTGTGTGCCGGACGGGGTGTGCCACATAGTCAGAGGGAGACCAGGCCCTGACAGTTGGAGCCACTCTGACAAATGCTGCCATTAGAGAGGTGCTGAAAATTTATTACCTAACATATTGGTATTTTAGGGCACAGCTGATTTTGATTTAGTGGCAATGCGGTGCTTTCAATCAGGGAAACCACTTTCAGCTCCAAAATGACTTTCACTGCCTTAGCAGTGAGTGTCGCTGTTATCTGCGCATCTTGGCTAGTCATAGCAAATCAGCTTCATGTGTAGTTTCCAACATAGACTTAAGGCTTGTATGACTTCACAGGAAAGAGGTACCACAGCTTAGGTCATACTATTTTAAATAATTACTACATGTCGGAAAATGATATGAGAATGAATTGTGTCATTTGTATTTCCTAAGACTGATGCACTTTTTTGTTGCCCACATAGGTTTGGGTAGTTCTCAACAGTACCAGTGATAACCCAGGCCATAGAGATGTCTCATTCAGAGTAATAGGTCTCTGAAGTGTGCTTGTTTAGCTTTTCTTAGCCCACTGGAGAGCTGTAAAGTGTCTGAGGGTTTTCAGGGTCCTTATAGACTTTTCCCAGGTGTGCAGTGCCTTGTAAACTGCAACATGACTTTCATTATTCAAGGGGAAACTTTTCTGTTAAGTACTGTAGTAGTAGTTTTAGCAATCATGGTGGAAGCTAGATACTTTAAGATATTTGTATCTTAATCAGAAAGAAATTTTTTTGAATTTTAATTTCAAAATAACTACTGCTAACTGGAATATTGCAAAGAGTAATATGGAATTGCAGTTGTGTTAGTAAGGATTTACGTGTTTGCAGCATTAATCGTGACCATGCTGCGAAGTTGTAATTGTGTATACACCTTGATGTTTACTGTACGTCTTTGTCCATTCAGCTAGTATTAGCATTTTAAAATGATTTTAAATAACAAAACTTTTTATAGTGCTTCTTCCACCTCTACATTTCTTACCCAAATGAATTCCACTGGTTAACCATTTCCCGATTTCTTGCTATTGTAACAGAGGGGTAGCCCTGTGTTGAGGTATGCCCTGTATTTACTTTTATCTGTTCCTCTGTGAGGCTGGCCAAGTTCATGTTTGTTTATAAAGAATTCTGGCTTCACTTGCAACTTTCATTCACCACTTTAAAGCACTCGACTTGCTACTAATTTACCTTTAGGGAGTTGAAAATTACCTGTCTGCTCTGCTGAAAGCTTTCTTGTGGTGAGAACTTGTCATCATCAAAGATTCACTTTAGTGTAAATGATAGATTGTAGATGGATGGGTTAATGTTATATAATATATATTGAACTACAGACTGCATGCGGAAAGACAAGGTAACATGATTTTAGACCTCAGAAACATATTTGATTGGAGACTAGTGTTATTTTTGTTGCAATTAAAATCAAACATAAGGTCACTGGAAATGAATGTCTATTTAAATGTACTTTCTGAAGTACCAATTAGTAATTTTACTTCTTGCCCTTTAGCCTGGTGTTATCTTTTGTCTAAAACTTCATTTATTTTCAAAAATTATATCATTATATCATCAAGGCAGCATGGAGACTCATCCGATTGAGTTTGTAGCATTGTGTGATCTTAAAGTAACAAAGACAAAAAAAAAAAAAAAACACACACTTATGTCTTAAAATGTGACACAGTTTGCCAATGAAAATAACTAATAATTTATACCCTGAGAGAACGTTTAACCTGCTTTTGTCCAGTGACTAAAGCTTCATACCGTTAGTGTTTTGCAGTGGTGTTAAATCTTTGTTTTTCTAGGGACTTTTTAAGTATTTTATTCTTAAGTCACTGGGTGACCACTTCACCTGGTAATGCCTATGTAAATATATAAAAGCTGTTATTTTTACCCAAAGTTATCCCAAGTTCAGATTTCCTTTCTTGGGGGAACGTTTTCAGAGTAACGCTCTGTTGAGACGTGTCAAAAATGGAACTTGATCCCCTCCAATGTGTGGTGCTCTATAAACATTGTATTACTTCTAGCCTAACAATTTGCAGCGTCTGCATAAGAAAATAGTGCAACTGTGTCACTGGAGTGTTAGCATTTTGTTTCATCCATGCATTTGATCGCTTGTCATATCGTTCCCATTCGCTTTACACTGCTTATGTATTTTATGTTACTATATGTAAACTGTACTTAGATCTTCCAGTTAAAATCACAGCTAAAGTTTCAAGTGAGGCATCCCTAGATAAATGTACATTAGCTTTCCCTTTCTTATCTCGGGGACAAACTGGGGCTATTGGAATGGTCTATTCTGATGCTTGGGACAATGCATGTGTGAGTGCATAACCCGCTGGCAGTGGAGGACAGTGTGGATCTCTCTTCACTCTAAATTGCAGACAGGCATCTCCACAGCCCCACATGAAGACCACTGAGTCCCATCAAGATAATCCTTAATAAAGAACGGCTTCGCATTTAATCTTAGTTTGCGTCTCAAATTTCCGACTTGATATAGATTTGGCAAGTGGCGTTTTAGTGCTGATGTCTGCTGGACAGTATCAGGGCATCTTTTGTTAAGCGCTTATTTGGCTCATGTGAAGTTTTCCATTAACTTTTGATTGAGGCTATAAAGAACTTAATCAAAATTGACTTTTAAACACCAACACGTGCATTTTAGTGATATTCACAGAGTAACTAGAGCTCACATTAGTGTTTTGGTTTGATCATTGGCCTGGTCAGTTTAGCTAATGTTTTTAAAACACCAAAAGAGTTGTCCTGATTTAGTTCTAGTATCTACTTGGAACTGATCTGAATTGTATACATCAGCTTCTTGAAAAAAATACAAACAATGCAGTAACACTCTAACATAATTAGCCTTGGATAAATAAATAGGATAAATAATAGTCGGAGAGGCCCTAAGCATTTATAAGTCAATATGAATTTGCTATACAGTGTAAGTCTTGCATCAGTACTCTAAAATGAGCCTATGGGTGTATCTCTGGGCTTATCCACAGTGACGTTCCTCCATACATGCTTTTTGACACTCTATTATCTCTTTTACTTTTAGCATTTAATTAATTGTTATCTTTCAAAATAAAGTATCTTGTTACAATACATGATACAAGTAATAGTAATAAATTACCAGAATCAGATCAGAAACATCAAAAGAAAGTTTATACTGTACCAAATACAAACCCTATATATTGGTCTCCATGTTTTTTCAATTCTCTTTCCTTGTCTACCCTTTTTGGCTCGTGCAAATAATTTCTTCACTGATTATCATATTTCTGAAACGTATGTAGTTTTATTATGTGAAAATTAAACACATCTTAAAGTCTTTATCGTCCTTGTGGGCCAGTTTTATACAGAGTGGACTGAACCACCAGTTGGAGCTCATCAGTAGCAGTGCGGCCTTGTCTAGTGGTAGTAGAAACAATAAGCTGAAGCAGACAGAAGGCAGTGGTTCCCCCGCATACAGCCCCTGGATCTAAGTGTTGATGGAGGACTTCCACAAGACGGACAGTGGCTCCAAAGCACTTTGTCTAACAGAAAAACACTACTACTACCTACCACACTCACAGTACTGTTTCTACTACCACTGCCATATACTGTTTTACTATTTGTACTATAGAGCTTGAGATCTTAAGGTTATCAGCCAGATGTGCCAAAATGGCCATAGGGATACATCTGTATAAACAATTTTCTGTTTTTTTTTTTTTTTATTGAAAGAATCGTGTATAACCTGATGCACTACTGGTACATGTATCACACTTAATATAATATTTTATGAGGTATTCATGCTCTATTACCACTCTCGTAATACAGCTTCTGCTACTACCACCACTGCCACTACTGCTTTTATATTTAGTTAACTACTCTGTCACTATAACAGATTTTGAAACATGATATATTGGTACAGACATTTACTGCGATAAATGGTAATACTGAAACTACTTTATGCCACTGACACAATAACCAAAGATAGTCAATTTTTGAATAGGTGCATGAGCTGCAACACCTAATGTGCTATTATTGGTCAATAATTGGCCCTAGAAGTCATTTATTCAACATTTTACAGCTCAGTTGTTAGTGTATTGCATCAGAAATACCCCAAATCTGCATACTTTTCCATAGAAAATGTACACACCACAAATATTGATTACCAAAATATATTGCTCCAGTTTTCATATATTGAACAATAAAATTATATAGTATTTATTGTCACAGCCCAAACCTACTAAATCTAAATGTGTCATGCCAAACGGAAAGTACTGACAAATTCAACAGTGCTAGACCACTACTGTTAGAACTCGTTCAGTGAGTACAGTTACAGACCCTAATATTATGCATGCATTATGTATCCCAAATATGCCTTTGTATTACTGGGTGACCACTTAATCACTATGTCCACTCTTATTATTACTACTGCTTCAATTACTACTGTATTCAGAATAATGAATATTTTTAACCATTATTGTTGTTACCATATTGAGTAACAATTTATTAAAACAGTATATCTTTTAAATCGGAAGATCCTTAAAATGGTGCATGTATCAGAAGGCTAAAATACATGAATTACAACTATTACTACTTGAATTCACTAATGTCCAGTTGCATGATGAACAAATTATAAAGTCATTTCAAAATAGCACTACTAATGTTATAATATTTACTGTTCCAATTACAAACCATAAAACTTGTATTTAGCCAATTTACCCATAAGATAAATACTTTTATCTGTATGAAATTATACTCTAATAATCTAATAGAGTAAGACTTGAAATATCTGAATAAAAATATCTAGTTACTTCCCACCTCTGCGGATGAGCTATGGGCCCTAGGGGTGCTCTAGTATCCGCTCAGCCCAGTGCTTTCATTGTCCTAGTGCTTTCATTTTCCTAGGTCCCTGATACAATCTGTGAAGCTACACACGACTCAGAACTCTAACTGAGTGGCATATGTGAGGTTAGTGTCATTCCCCCAAACTTCTTCTCTATTTTTCCAAACGGCAGCCAGTTCCAGTCCAGCCTACATCTCTCCTCCCTCTCTCCCTCCCTCTCTCACTCACTCTCTTTTTTTTCTTCTTCCCTCAGACACTCAGAGCGACTGCCTGCCCCGGAGCAGTAATCGGACAGCTCTCCCCAGCTCTCTCCGGGACTCTCTCTCCTCTCTTGAGATCGCCAAGCGGGCTCCATGGCTTCCCTGCTCCTAAAATGAAAAAGAAGAAAGTTGAAAGAAAGTTTGCCGTGCTGTAGACCAGACCTGCGGCAGGAAAAGGCTTGCTTAGTGTTCACTGTGCTCCTGGCCTGAATGGCACATACGAAGATTTTGTTTTAAAAGAGGAAAGCGGGGATATATACAAACGGATTCGGCCAGAAGTGTAGTGAGTATTGGCATGTTTTGATTGAAATTATGTTTTTATTATTATTATTTTATTTTGTGTGTGTGTGTGTGTGTGTGTGTGTATCCTCATGTTTAATTTCTGTAATTCAACGTTTCTGTTACCATGTGAACCGCCATAGTTTTTTAATGTTTTTTAATTAACATTTGTATTAGTTTTATATTGCATTGTTACAGCAGTGCAATAAATATAAACATTATGTCATTTTTACACCTTACTAATATATTGTTTAAAAGGAGCAAACAAAAAAATATATATATTTTTCTACTAATAATTTAGGCATCTGTTAGAATGAATATACAATTTTGTAGGCATTGCTTTTAGAAATTACATTACTTTTAAATATATGTATTACAGTATATCTTTATTATTCACATATATCAATAGTTTATTTTGAAAGTATTAAATTTACATGTTGTATACAAATAGGAATGAACCAATGAACCATATAATTTGTTACAAATTCAAATTAGCTTAATACACAAAATGTGCAAATTTTCTATGTACAGTCCTGCGCACGGCCCTGTTTACATTTTTATCATGTTATCAAACACACACAGCTCTCAGTTGGAGTCATCTTTTTCAGATGGTAGAACAAACCTTGCTACACGCTTGGAGCAGATGACATGAGGTACCATCTGCTGAGGGCCTGGAATGCACCACTAGCCCCATAGTCAGCGTCTGTCCCGGGACGGCAGCCGCACAACAGGCCCGTCTTGCGGCTCCAGTACTCTCAACTCTCCCTCACTCCTCTGACCCACTAGCTGTAATCTGCTGCTCCTTTAATTTCACCTTGTTCAAGTTTAATGTTGAGCGTGCGATGACAAGCTAACATCACACGAAATGATTACGTTTTAGGCTATTTCATCTTCCATTTTTTCTGCTTTTGAGGATGTAATTTTGGTCGTAAGTGCAGTGTAGGAGATTATAGAGGAAACACAACATAGCTACTCAAACATGGCAGTGTGTGGAGAGCCTGCTGCGTCCATTCACACACACAATAACCTTATTTATCCAATTAACAAATAATGAGCCAGCTGATTTAGGCTGTTTACCCTGTCTATTTACTTTGCCTAGACAGGTCCCTGCATCTGACTGCTTTGCTTTATGTACGCGGGGTAGCAGTGTGCAAAAACAGGAGTGCCCAGTGTAAGGTTGGCAACGGCATTGTTTGTCCCAACCCACAATTTGAGATTTAAAAATTGACAAAACCCTAACTGACTGTGGATATATTTGGTAGGATAGAGAAGAGGAAAGCCGTGACCCACAATCAAGTAATCTCATATGATTGGTCAGCAGTAGTTGTTTACTAAATATTGGTTGTGTTATTAGGCTAACACCCCACTGTTTTTGAGGGGCACTATTGGCTGAAAGAGCAGGAAATGAGCTGCAAGGATTTCTGTTGATTGCCATTACAAGTCCTCAATCAGTAATACTCACTGTGTTTGTTTGTAAATGGGACTCTGTTGACACGGCGTAAGATAATGAGGAAGTCCCTGTATTGCAAGTCTAAACACTATACAAGATGGTAGCTGCCGAGTCTGCAAAAAAACTACATTTTAAATCCCACTCGTCCATTGTTTTTTATCATATTATTTTATTTATCATTTATCAATAGGAATCTAGTTCACATCCTGTAATAATTCTCGCAGATGACTCCCTGGTCATGGAGAGCAGTAGAATAACAACAAGAGCATAAACCTAAGATAATGGTTGAGATTTGTCAGCGGTCCTACTTTCATCTTCCTGTTGTAAAGTCTATCTCCCTACTCGGCTCGGTCATGGTGGTGGCCCACTGTGATAAAACGTGCACCTTAAATCTTGTTTGATGGCCCCTCGAAGACGCACAGCCTTCTGGAAATCATTTAGGAGGTTGAAGAGCACCGTATTAACAGATTTAATGTAGCTATTGAGTGAATTGCCGGAGCACCGTGTCATATAGGAGCAAATGAGAGAGACAAATTGCACATCAACAAACAGCACATCTGTTTATAATTGTGTTTTTAATTATAGGCTGTTACAACATTGGTGATTGGGTGTGAAATGTTGTGTGGTTAGTTTATTAGCGCAAGTCCACGTGTGTACAATTATTAACATTTTATGCTACTAGGATAGATGTCCAAAATACAAATATTCATACTGTAGACTGTAAATGTAACTGTCTTGAGGAACGTTAATTATTTTAAAAATTATTACAATTTTCAGTAACAAACTTTGTCACTGAAAATGTTTAAGCATGTGTGTTGGCAGCTGTCATTTTGCCGGACACTTCAGCGTTGCCAGTGAAGTGAAACATTTTGTAAACTGTGCCTAATTCCACTCACATCTGTGTCCAATTGTTGTGTGCATCTACATTCTTCACGAGTGGATTTATTTTTCCTGGGCCACCATGTGGACTCAGCTGAGCAGCTTAAGCCAGGATTAGCTGTTTTAAAGTTACATTTTGATTAACGTATTGATGTGCAAAATGTTGTAACTCACAACATATGCTTTAATATGTAGTGTCATATCCATGGGGCTTACAGTTATGTGTAGAGAGAGTAGAGAAAAATTGCAGTGAAATGCTATATATATTTCAGCTGTTGCAACACAAAATTCATGGTCCAAAAATGACAAAGATGTAGGAAGCGTTAGTGCAAGGTCAGACATCCTGCATGCACAGATGATCTATGCTAAAAGCCCTGGCCGTAGCTGTGTTTACCTTTGGAAACGCAGGTCTTGGAGTAAGTAAAGCGAGACAAAGGGGCCGGCAAACAGCCTCACATCACCTCGGGAGCTCTGCGTGTTGTGGCACTTCTTTCTCTTCTCCCTCGTCTCCATTCGGGGATGACACTTCGTGCGCTTCATCTAACCTGCCTTTGTTCTGCTCGCCTTCAAAGAGCTGCCGGTTCAGGTTCAGCTAAGACACACATCAAAGATTAGGGGAAAAAAAACATTTAGTGCAGGGGCAGAAAAGGTTGTTTTTGTTTTTAAATGTAGCACCCCTCCCCTATCTCTCCGACTTTCACCTGCTGATGTTTTGGACAAACATAAAAAAAAAAAATCTTGATTTGTATTATTATATATTTTTGAAAACATTAACCAAATCATTTTTACATATTTATTATTAACTTTATATTGGATGATGATTTCTGAATTCAAATCTTAAATACATTTTATTTTTAGGATTGTAGTCTTCATGGAGGTTTTTCCCTGGTGTGAAGCGTAAAGCCTATCCAAAAAAATCTTAAGACCAAGCAGCTCAGGTTACCCAGGCTTATGTAAACAGCCAACATAAAAAAAAAAAATCTACCAGTATTATAAAAAACTAGTACCCCTCCATCCCCTGTCATTGCTCTTTCTTGACCATATGGCAACTTTTGACCTGGTTTTGGACCCTGTATTCCCGCGGTGGACTAATATAGTGTTATGACCAGGCTAGTGCTCGGCTGTGTGCTTGATGTTTGAGGGGAGAGTGGACAGCGCGATGTTTCTGTCAGCTAAGGAGAGTAATAGAGGCATTCGCAGTGTCATAGGAAACATATGTGGCTCCATATGTTGTGTGCGCCGCCGCGAGTAGACTTCATTGTCTGAGATGCTCCACTGATCGAGGGGCCTCCACCGTGCCCTATGCTGAGGCTTGTGTGTGTTTTGCACCAGTGAGTTTGGGGCCCTCTAAAGTGCCCCATGTCTGTTCACTTCATGACTTATGTGTTTCCTGAAAAATAGTCTGTTTTTTGTTGCTGGACTATAATAGATTTATGTTTTGTTAGATTCCATACACTGTTGATAGAAATCCCCATGTCAGGGTAAATATTTGTAATTATTTGAAAAAAATAAATTTACTTGTGAATAAATTGTAATCTAGATCTGTTATCTAGACGCAAATAAAAAGTTAAATCAATACAGTAATGAATAACATGAATTACATTATAGTTAAATGCAAAGTTTTGCGTAATCCTGAATATTTTAGTTGTATACATGTTTTGGTTTCAGATATCTTATTTTGTTAAAAAATATTATTTATTTGGAACTAAAATGTGTGCTTTCAAAAGTGTATAGTTCTTTTTTTGAAATTTTGAAATTATATAACTTGTCTAGTATCTAATTGGTCTTTATACTAAAAGATAATTGCTTTTTCATATTTGTTTGTATGTATTTTATTGGCAACTTTTTACTTTACCTTAATATTATTTTGAAGTATCAGACAATGGCAACTCACATTTGCAGTGCATATACTGGTGCAGTATTGTTTTCTTTAGCTCCATTGTGAAAAAGTTGTGATTTTTTTGGAACTCTTACCACTGCCCCAGGCCGAGGCAAGTCTTGTGGGTAGAGCAGCCCTGACGATCATTAGGACCTGTCAGTATCCCGGGCCGGGGGAGTGCTGATAAATTTCAGATAGTGTCAATTGTGGATGAAAGATGTGCTGGAGATGCTAGGGGTGTCACGCTTCGCTTCCCATGCGCTCAACAAGTCCCATCTATCCCTATAGGCAGAGGGGCAGGAGTAGCTAAGTGAAGCGGGCTGTCTCTACCCCCCTCCCCAAAAAGTGCCTACCTTCACCCCCTTGCCCCCCACCCCCCCACCCTCACAAACCCCTTTTCCTGCTTACCTTTGGGCTAAGCGGCTTTGCATGTTGATTGGGGGAGGGCTAATCCAGTTTGCAGCTGTCGTAGACCAATGATGAATCACCTTGCCGTCATTTGGCCGTGCTCCTCTGGCCCGGAGAGGAGGGAGGACGCGAGGTAGTAGGAAACAACAGTGCGGAGTGGAAGGAGACTTGTAGTGGTTGAGTAAGGGACTATAGGAAGAAGACACAATGCAAGGCTCTGTTCTCTGGTCCCATTCTGAACCGCGACTACAATAATGTTTTCTCAGAGGGGCCTTTTTGTGTCAGGGAGGATGGCTGTGGACTCAGAGTAACAACAGGACATATTGTTGGAACAGTGGCAGCAGGTGGGAACAGAGGTGAAGCAGGATCCAGGTAAGAGCGAGTGGAGATGTAACGCATGGAGCTAATGCTGTGACTCTAGTGTGTTACTTTTTTTACAGGATGGTCCTAAAGTGCTCTACTGTCTCATTGGCTGTGTATTTTGGTGTGGGGTAAATGAATATACCTTTGGGGAAAAGACAATGCTGCTTCCATTATCAGTGTGTGGAAAAATGGCCTGGCCTGCTGCCGGATTTTAAACTATGGCTTTAATGTTTTTAACTGTAGCGTTTAGGGTTAGTAGAATTATGCACAGTCTATGGCAAAGTGAAGAATAATTTTAACAGTATGAAAAAGCTGAATCATTTCCATAGCACTGAATGCATATCACAATTGAATCATTTTATTTTATAACTGCGTTGCATTTGTTAGATCTGATAAGGGATTTGCTTTTCTCTTTGTGGCCATGTGAAGAGGGCTAGCGTTTATTGATGTCACAGATATCCACAAGCATCAAATGTAATTGGAAATGGCAGGATAATGCACAGAGCATTTAGTGTAATTTCATTAACTCGCTATTGCCACGATAACAGTGGCAGAAACAAATGATGTTGTTGATGTACTTTTCAAATGACGTTTTACTCTCTCATCTACGCTGGATCAGACGCTGTGAATGAGAGACAGAATAATGTTTTCAGTGGTGTGGTCTTTTGTCTAAACACAGCAACAATTAAGGAGCGTGCCAAGGCAAACACATGCCTCATGAGCATCTGCTCTCACAAGGCAGAGGCCTCTTGCAATCAGAACTATAGTGGTCTTCAACAAGCAAAATATCTGAAATAATCTGAAATAGTCATAGGAATATGTTGCAATGCTTTGTCAATACTACTTCTGAGTTATTAGTATTAGTATTTACAGTTGTAATATTTTTTACAATCGACACTAAAATGTTTTTGGAAGCAAAGAAGGTTTTTTACTCCTACCCACATCAAAATCCCTTGTCTCAAGTCAAACACAAAACACAAAAATATTTTTACATTTATTTTTGTGAGTATAATGGTGAGAGCGAGAGCGTTTGCAATTGTTTTATCAGCAATTCTAGAATATAACTATTTTTTAAGGAAAATGTGTGTGTTATTTCTTATCAAATACTGTATACATATTTTATAGTGCTTCTTATCTTCAGCTCTTGAACAATGCAGCTGCCATAAGCCTCTCCTTGTGTTGATAATAATGTGTGTAAAACCAGAGTGTTGTAATGTGATTTCTGTGAGTGTTGGGCTAATGGTGTGTGCTGTGTCCATGTGCAGGTCTATGGAAATGCAGGATCTAGCCAGTCCTCACAGCCGAGTCAGTGGAAGCAGTGAATCTCCCAACGGTCCCAGCCTCGACAACTCACACATTAACAACAATTCCATGACACCCAATGGCACTGAAGGTATGATGCCCTCACCACAAAATAATTCAATGGTTATGAAATTGAATATTGATGGTAGTTGGACATGCTTAGGCCGCTATACACAAATTAAATTACATATGTACTTGGCTATATGGAAATGTTATAGTTTTGCTTAGAATGTCCTATGACATTAGACTTCTATCTACATGTCACATGTTACATGTTAGGTAAGTGTAGATGCAAGGCCCATCAAAAAAGTTACATAGAGCACCTTTAAAATAAAAGCTAGGTTATTTATGTTAGTGAAGAAGCCATTCTCTTTTAATGTAAGTCTCCCATCCACCTAATCAGTCTGAATCTTTCTATGAGTGTGTACTTATGACACAGGATTTGGTGGACTCTGCAGACTGTCATGTTTGTGTGCTTTGCCACTCTTTTTCCCATAGGAGATAACATCACAATGCTTACCACTGCAGACTGGTTGTTAGGGTCTAACTCACAGTCCGCTGCAGGTTTGTTCACTTCAGAGACACAATGAAAGGACAATATTTGGTGTTCTGATTATTCAGAAGAAAGGAAGAGAAAAAAGTTTATTTCCAAGAGTGATTTTGTAGTTCCTTGATTAATTTTGGCTATTAAAACGTGTAAATACTACTTCAACTATTGTGCCTTTCATTCAGTAAGTTAAATATAAAGTTTAATTTTGCCCTCTTGTGTTTGGAGCATGGTTTGGTGGTTTTCAAATTTCAGAATGACTTTATTTTGTCCATGCTGCCTCCTTCGGACAGTGGTTATTTTGTGTGTGCTTGTTTATGCATGCACTATATTTTATCTGTGTTCAAGTATCTGGTGGACTTATGTTTTTGCACCAAACAGCAGAGCAGAGACATGTAAAACATGACAGCATGAGGGAGTCTGCTGAGCATGGTTCGTAGGCCCACATTGTCAGAATGAGAGAAAAATTCTCAGGCCGTCAGAAGTGGAGTGGATTCATTTTTGTAGATTCCAAAGCTGTCAGAAAACTATGAAATTGTCTTTTCAAATCTGTCTTTGACTTTAGGTCAGACAGCGCTCATGGCACGCTAACAATTTTATGCTGGTCCACAGACACATTACTCAAAAACATCAAAATGTTTCTAGTATGTCTAGCGAAAAAAAAAAAAAACATGGATAAAAAAGCATTTTTGTTATAAAAATATAAAAGTAAAAAAAGTAAGTATTGTATTTACACACATAAAGCTTATTGGTTTGGTACAGTTTGTTTACCTTTGCTGCATTTTAAGCTCTTCTTATTTACTCTTATTTTAGTCATTTTGTCAAATTCCTGGAAGCAACCAAAAATCGTAATTTTATTTTTGTCTATTTACATCCTGATAAGGTGTGTTTTTTGTTACAGTTAAAACCGAGCCAATGAGCAGCAGTGACATTGCCTCCTCAGTAGCAGACACGTCTCTGGACAGCTTCTCAGGATCAGGTGAGTTGGAGGGGTATGGTTTGGTCAGAGGGGGCCTGGTGGGCCTGGGGTCTGTTGTATGGGATTATGAGCCTATAGGTCACTGATGAGGGCCGTAAGTGTCCTGCAGCTCAAAGCTTGCTCCCAGGATGACTGAGGTGTGTGTTACTGTGACTGCTCAGGCTGATGCTGACCTGTAATGCCCTGAACCTGTCTGTCCACTGGAGTGACAGGGTGTCCCCATGGCCCTGCCTCTCCATGGGCCGTCACCCTTTCGCCCCGTCAGAGTCTGCATTTTCACACTCTGTGCACAGCACCTCTACAGCTCACACACATATTCACACCAACACAGGACGCTGCTCATACAACCACTGGAGCGGGTCTTTTAAAAGCTATTTTTATTTCTGTAGTAATTGTGCTTCTGTACAAATCCATGTAATTAATGTTCTCAAATTTAGTCCTAATTTTCCTGTTTTTCAGGCAGTGTTTAAGTAAGTACCTGATCCGTTAACACTGGAAGCACATAAATCACTGCCGTGACTTTTGTCTCCAACAATATTAATGAAATGTTGTAATTGAACACCGTGTATCCTCTGAGGGGAAACCCAAAGACTCTTCAGAAGAGCAACTTTTGTCCAGTGGCAGGTGCTGCCGATGTGGGAAAAGTGTTCAATATTAATAACGTGTGTGAGGTTATAGCATACAGTTACATAAAGTTAGTGCTCCCCGCAACCAAACCCCTGCCTTTACCTGTCAGGACCAATTAGGAAGACATTTCAAAACTGAGCCTTTCTACTGCTAAGCCTGGCTTTTCTGATAAATATCCATATGAACGATTTTGTATACATTAATGAGTGTAATATATGTAATATGTGTAAATTGAAATATTACATAATATTAAATACTATATAGGTATACTATAGTTCGTGTTAGAGTTTTATAATATAGAACAGTGTTTTCACAAAAATATCGACATTTATATTATGAATAAAAAAAACTAATTCCCTTTGAAACGCTTTTTGTGAGTAATTCACTGGTGACTTTGTACAAGTTCCCAGCAGCGCTGAGGCACATGCTCTTAGCCCTAATGAAGGGCTGATTATGCAGTAGCACTCATTACCTGTAATCAGTGATGTCACTTCCAATGTGGTTGTGGCTCAAACAGCCCAGGGCCACAGGCCGAGGCTGGCTGCGTTTAGCCCGGTGTAGTCACAGCAGCAGGCGGACCTCAGAGATACTGCGGTCAGCACAAAACTCATGTTTTACCTGATTATTTGTCTTGATTATTGCTCCCCAGTTCTCAACTTGAAATAAGGTTACTGAAATAAATAGACTAATGCTGTGTATTGGTCGTTTCCTTGGAATCCCATAGTCCTGTTGGCAAAAGACAATATTTACTCTATTTCTTAATGTTTAAATATGTGCTTGCTTCTTTCTTTTTACTCTCCTCAGCTATTGGAACCAGTGGCTTCAGCCCAAGACAAACTCACCAGTTCTCTCCGCAGATTTACCCTTCCAAGTAAGACTTCTGTTATTCCTCTTTAACAAATAAGCAGCATTCGACTTTTTTAATTAGATCCCTCTGCTCAGTCGGGGATGTTTACCTGGACGACTGCAGCTTGGGCTTTCTCAAATCTGTTGTAATTATTATCTTGCAAAACTTTCTTTAACTGATTATTGTTCTTTCCAATGTATACGAGCAGTGTGATACACATCTGCCTTACACTTTGGCTCAGTGTTGAAATAAGTAGCAAAATCACTTGGAAATTGTCAACACTGTTTGAGTTTAGATTTTGGGGTAACACTTTATTTCCTGACATCTTTGTCACTTTTGTCTTGTGTTTCTCTTGTTCAACAGCAGAACATATCCGCATATTCTTCCTACCCCCTCATCCCAAAACATGGCGGCGTATGGGCAGACGCAGTACACCACAGGAATGCAGCAGGCCGCAGCTTATGCTAGCTATCCTCAACCAGGCCAACCGTATGGCATCCCAGCTTATGGTAAGACGCCCCAAACACATCTTGTTCTGTTAAACAATAATCTTATCATCACCATAGGAACACAGCAGTGCAGGCAGATTTGTCCTTTAGATGGTCAGGACAGAGGCCATAGAATAAACCATGTTCCCACCATTCGTTTGCAAAGTGCTGAGTTGTTGCTTGTTGTTTGGTGCCTGCATATTCTCTGCCGGCGCAATAAAACTGAATTTGCTTATCAAGCTGTTCAGACAGATCTGCAAGATTAATGATATAAATGTGAAAACAAAAGCCGGTTTCCTCTGGCATGGCTAGAGAAAGCAAAGACTGCAGGGCTCACTGTAGGCTTTATTTGTGCAAAGTCTTTGGAGTGTTTTGGCCCTAGAAGACTCTCCAATATGAGCAGGAATTTACTCTGTTTATTTGAATGGAGTGATGCATTTTAGTCATCTTAGAAGGAAACTTTAGTGACTTATTGGATTTGGTGAACAATTCTCTGAATACATATTAAATAATATCTCAATACCCTTGCAAGGGTGTAGTAGTTGTAATTGGAAAATACTGCATTTTGGATCATTGGAGCAAGATAGGGATTTTTGTAGTTTTTTTGAGAAGTACATTTATGGTTAAAAATATTAATCTGTGTAATGTTTACTTAAAAAATATCTGTCAGAGTGTTAGTAACATAAACTAGTTCATAATATTCAGACTTAAATTTTAAACCTAAAATAATATAATGCAGCCAGGAAGGAGTAGGCTTATAAAATTGAAGAACATTTCTGTGATCCTGTTATGTCATTAAAACTATAAATTTCCAGCAAAACGCTTAGCAGTGCGGCATAATACTCCAGATAATATTTCCAAACAACTGCTGGTAGTAGAAATGGTGTAATCAGATAATGAGCAAGTACCATTGCGATTAGTGTGTTCTCCTAACAGACTTAGCCCATCTGTGTGACACTGCTGTGTCCAGTGTAATTTAAACCTGTGTGTTGACTGTTGTCCGTGCATCAAACCGATCTGGTGTCACTAACTGATTTAGGTCCATTGTGGGCAGGCATAAAGACTGAGGGGGGTCTGAGCCAGTCCCAATCGCCGGGACAGACCGGATTCCTCAGCTACAGCTCCGGCTTCACCACTCCTCAGACCGGACAGGCCCCCTACAGCTACCAGATGCAGGGTGAGCACTTCCTGGTCCAGAACTGTTCATACTTTCACACTTTAACTTGTGGGGTCAGGTCAGAACGCAGCTTGTTGGATACACCCACTGACTATAATGGTGGCATCTTCAGAGGAGCTACAAGTTGAATACATACTTTGGTCTTTCTATAGTTTTTCAGAGAGATCTCTTCATTTTTGTGTTGTTAGTTACATTCATAAGCATTAAGTATATTATGCAAGCTGGAATGAATGCAATTAAGATGTTATATTTCCGGTCTAGCATCATCACAGCTAATCCTCTTGCATATGAATTTAACTACAATAAAATTTATCCAAGCTTGGGACTGTCTCAGTGGCTAGCAAGCAAGAACAAAAAACCTTCCTTCATTTTTAAACATTCCATTTTTGCCATACAACCTGAAATCAATTCTCCCTAATTGTGCAAGACTCGGCCTAGCACTCACCCTTGCAAATGGGTAGCCCCCTTTTTCTTCTAAAAATCAACACAGATGGAAAAATAGCCCATAACACTTAAGAGGCACCCACCATGTCATTCCCCTCCCCTACCGACTTTGTTTTCCCTCTCCCTATGATCATATTTGTATTTGTTTTAAGAGCTGCGACTGCTTCACATTTATGGCCTTGGAACCAATAAAGATGAGTTGTTGCCGCCTTCCTTTTTACTCTCTTGGTGCAGTTATAGTTGCAATAAATGTGGATCAGACCTGCTGCAGCCTTGTGTCTCTATTACTGCTACTCTTTGTAGTGGTCGCTGCATGGGATCTGCCTAGCGTATCAGCACCTGCGTTCTACAAGGGCGTTTAGCTGCGCAACTGCTAGCATCACAGCATCTGTATTGAAATATGTGTGACAGTAGAAGCGTCTCCACATGTTGAAAGACAGTAAATAATGCCAGTGAAGCAGCAGCAGATGTGGCAGAGGGGAAAAGCGTTTTTTCCGTGCCTTTTAGATGTATATACAATGAAAGTGTCGGAGCATGCAACAGAAAAAACGAAAGTGAGAGAGAGGACATGTGCAAAGCTGCTATAGTGGTTTAACTCTTGATGACAGTGTTATGTGCCCATTCGTCTTTAAGTATTACAGTTGCTTCCCTTTGTCCGGAGCTGTCTTCCTGCTATCTCCAGCTATCTGATGCTCCTCGTAGCGTTAAGTGCGTTTGTAATTGACAGGGTAGTTAGATGACAGATTGACCACTATTTAGATTCTCAAGCTCTGGCCCTCATCCACACCATGGCCATTACTCTGCCTGGCCTATTGATCCAATCCTGGCGAGCTGCCCTACTCCTGGGTGTCCCGACTAGAAGGACTTTTTTTTTTCATTCGATACCCCCCTCAAGCGTCTTCGCCACCAGCCTGTAGCCAGCTGTCAAGACTGAGGACAATTAGATTAATGTTCCCCATTCATTTCTTTTATCTGCGATGCTATGGAGATCTGTGTAAGTGTTTAAAGACACAATAAAAGGGTACACGCGTTAATTAGTGATTTAGTGAAGCTTAGTTTGGCACTCCTAAGCAGTAAACAAATAAGATGACAATAGAAAGTTTTTAACAGAGAATTAGTGAGGGCGAACAGATGCTGATTAGCTGTATAATCGGATTCCTGCATTCTACCCCAATGGCGACGCAAGAAGCCCAAGCGACGGTTACCTTTCAAAAAAAAAGAGTGCGCCCCATCTGGACTTGATAGCCTATTCCCAAGTGGAGCATACAAACTTCTGCTACAAATATTGTGCACTGATGATAGACATAGCCCATGGCAAAGGCGACTGATCAAGCAAAGCAAATGGACTTCCAATTGTAGGGCCAGAAGGCAAGAGGGGAGGAGGGGTGAGGAGGTGATGTCTGCTCTTGAGTGAGTGGACTAACTGCAGCAAGACTGAAGTGAGGGTGGGGGGTGGGGGAGCCCAAACATGCCCCCCGGGGGAACCACAACCGTCTCTCTCTCTCTCCCCCAAACTTTAACCAGCACCACCACTCGCAACAGCATGGGCCCATTCTCACCAAGCAGGGGGGGGTCCCGGTTGTCTTTTATGTGGCAGCACGTTTTCCACAGAGCAACCCTCAAACTTTGACAGTGAGAGCTTTTATGACTGTTTGAACTGTGCATTAGGCTAATTTGTTGTCCTTCCACTCCATACTCCTCCTCGGTACTGACTTATTGTTCTGTCAGACTTTCACTCCGCGGTGAACTTTCTGTGGGGAACACTCAAAATCCCCTTGCAGCCTGTGAAAAGACAAATCCAACAATAAAGGGCCATGATGGAAGTAACCTGTTCAAGGCTCAATCCAAAACAAGAGCAAAAAACAGCATTTTTGACTCCTTTCTTCGTAATGAACCATGTTTTCTTGTCCATTTTATGTTGCCCTCTTCGCCCCACCAGCTCACCCCTTCCCCCTGAAAAGCTGCATCGTGTTTGTTACGGTGTGGGGTGGGGGTACCCGATGGGGCCAGTGACCAGAGGATGAAAGGGCCTCACCATGTTTGTCCCTGAGAACAAAGGTGTAATTACGCCCCCATTTAGGAACAGTAAATTCATCTCCCTGTGTGTCTTCACAGCCATGGGAGACCTGTAGTTGTGTCAAGAAACAGTTAGAGATGTATGGTGAGGTGGCTTGCTGATATGCATTCAAATCTATGTCTTTTTAGCTATTCATTTATATTATGTGTAGATAATACAAAACTTGATTGGACAAATTAGTTGTATTTTTGTAGCTAATAAATCATGGCCACAATGAAGTGAAGTGGTTACTAAAATTATGTTACAGCAATACATCAAAATCATACACTTTTAACCACTTTGCCATATAAACATTTAGCCAATAAAAACACCATCTATTTCACATCAGACTTAATAGTTCTGCTAATTTCTAGTAATTTTAGAAAAGAGCAAATGAGATTTTAATGTGGCATGACAATTGTGGTACTTACCTGGGCAGAAATGTTTCCACAATCAGACCAGTCAAGAATTGGCTAATCTTTACTATTAGTTTATTTTCTGAATCAGTCCATGGTAGCTTCAGGCCTGTTGCTTTCCTTCTGTACTCATGTATATTATTAGCCCATTAGATGCTATCAGCTCCTTGAATGATTTAATTACCCTGGAAGACAATGCTCTTAGCCACTGAATAGAACGCCATACATATTTATTGGCCCTTGGTGTAATTGGTAATCCCGCCCCATCGCTTCTCCTCACTCCTCCCTCCTCTTATATAGATATCCACTCATTCACTGCCCTCTCCTGCTCCCCGCCCCGTGCCACCCTTGGCTAGCTCCCACACAACAGCCTCTTGTGTTGCTCACATTGTCCAGCGCCCTTGGGTGGCTTTGGGAGCACTCCCCACCCCTCCTCACCCTTCACCACTCGCCCTGTGTCATTCATCAGGCTTGATCCAATCGGTGATAAGAAAGGAAGAGAGGAGAGATAAGGGCATTGTGGGGAAAAATGTCCTCAGGCTACTGCTAAATAGTTGTTTGACAAAAGACTAACTTCACCACCACTAACAATGTTCCAATTGAGATCTATTACAATGTTGTTTTTGCATTGGAGTAACTCAGTTTTCTTTCATTTTTCAAAGGTGGTAGTTTTACAACAACTTCAGGACTCTATGCTGGAAACAACTCCTTGACGAACTCCACTGGTTTCAATAGTACGCAACAGGTAGCAATTTCTCCCATTTTTATATCAGATTATATGTCAGAATTCAAGGCCAATCTGGAAGTTTTTATGAGGCATACATAGTCAATATGTTTCAATTCATCCGTGACACTTACAAACATAAATCAGCCATCATGTCTGCAGCATAATCTAGAGAGTGTACCTCCTTCAACTTATAACACATGTATAATGCCACACAGGGAAAGGGATATAGAAAAAGCTCGACCAGTCATTGTCCAGATGTGGATAGAAACGGCACATGTTTGCATTTATGCTGGGGAATCTGCACTGTAAAGTAGCAATACTAGCAAAGAGCACATTTCACAGCACAGCACTACATTTGTGAACTTGAATTCACTACCCAATGATTCCCAAACTGTGGTGCAGGTCTCAATGGGTGTGTGGATGCTTTCTCTGGTGGCACTCAAGACTGGCCATTTTCATTTAAATGTAGAGGTTTATTTATTGCCATTTTTAATAATATTCAACATCAAAGAACTAACGATTAGGATAGGTATTTATTAACACTCTGAAACCAGTTAATCCATAAATATTTTCCAAACAGAACAAGCACTTGGTAATGTCAAATTCTAAAAGCCTTTTAGCTCCATTTTGTGTCCTCTGACAAAGTTGGTTATCTGTTAACAAAATATTTTCACAAAAAGCTTTTCAATAGTAAAAGTTGGCCAATCGCTGTTTGATAATCCATTTAAAACTGCATACTGTGTGTCTCTCCGCAGGACTACCCTGGTTACCCCGCCTTCGGTCAGGGCCAGTATGCACAGTATTACAACAGCTCGCCGTACACCTCGCCGTACATGGCCAGTAATAACACGAGTCCCAGCACGCCCTCCACGACCACAACATACACCCTCCAGGAGCCCCCCAGCGCCATCACCAGCCAGGCACTCACAGAGAACCCTGCAGGTACAATACAGGCTACTAATGTTGTTCAAATTATGTAAGAGCATATTCTTTAGACCTTTAATGCCTTTTTTGACAGCTCTTTCTTTAGCTTTTTTGTGTTTTCTGTGGTTAAGAATGGATTAGTAATTTGGTGGATTTAGTGTCAAGACACCAAAAAATTAAGAATGAGACCTAGTGTGTATTTACACTTACACACACTTCACAACATTTGGACTAAATCTGAAACTAAACCTGAACTAGACGAACACTAAAATTGAAAAGGACCAAACCATAGTCTCTATCAGAGCTAAACTGAGCTCAAACCAGACATGTAAACGCATCAGAGACTATTGATTCACAGAGGAAAATAATTTGGCGCAAGTGCTTAAATTTAATATTATTTACACTAGTTCTTTGTAATTTAGGCCGATGGAGATGCCAGAGCTAAAGTACAAAGTTTCAATTTGACAAGAAATCAGAGCATGCTTTTAAAGAATTATTTGGTTGATAAATATATTAATCTTTATTCATTTTCATTTACCTGTTTAGCTCTGGACAGACTGGAGTGTCCCTTAAAACTTCACAGACATTGAGATTGAGATTAATTTGCTACCCAGTTGACATCCATTTGTTACCTCTACAGTAAATCAATATTACCAAATGCCTTTATTACGTTTACTATCTTTTACCTGTAGTCTTAGATAATGCCTCAGGAAGCAGCCTGTCCTCTCCCAAGACAAATCGTCCCTCTTGGCTCTCCCTTCACTAAAAGCAAATAATAGCTCATCTTTGATACAGTCTTTTTCACCTGCTTCCTTCTTCCTTTCAGCAGAGTACAGTACCATCCACAGTCCATCAACCCCCATTAAAGATTCAGATTCGGATCGATTGCGCCGGGCCTCGGATGGAAAGTCACGTGGCCGGGGGAGGAGGAACAACAACCCATCACCGCCGCCCGACTCCGACCTTGAGGTAAGGGTGAGCCCGCTGCCGTGGCGACAGACGGCCTAGCCCTGTCTGAGGCCCATAGACACTAATCCACTTAGGATATGGCATTCACACTTGATGGGCAGTTGTTCTTTAAATATTTGATTGCTTAACTATAACTGCATTATTAAGGCACTCTGGAATATATGAGATCACCTATGACTAATAAAGATTTCCTCTTAAATAAACAATAAGACAAATGGTTAACTGAGGTGAATGATACACATTTACAAGTATTTGAATATCATTATTATTATTATTATTATTATATACACACATTTTTGTAATTCTTGCAAGACCAATAATTAAAACTGATTCTGATTCTTTATTTTTTGATACATTTGAAAACAGTAAAAAATCTTGTATATTGAATCTCTAATTTAACTAATCTGTTATATCATAAACATATTACTTTGTCAGTGCTGAAAAAATGTATTTGAAAGAAAACTAAAAAGGATGGACACTTGTTCTTTAAATTTGATTCCTTAACAATAAATGTATTATTCAGAGACACTGGAATATATGAGATCACCTATGACTTGTAAATAAACAATAGGACGTGTGATTACCTGAGGTGAATAATATATATTGAAGACATGAGAGATTGGCTGACACAGATACCATTGCACCACGCGCCATAAAACACTTCAACAATATGTCAAAATAAAGTGTGGCTAATTCAAAGGCCTCTTCATTAATATGATATGATCTGGACTGGGTAATAGCAGCCATTATAGCACTTACATCATGCCGTGTTAACATATCTAGTTAATTAGTTTGTCACTATTGATCAGTCTAATGTAAAAGGGCAAAGGGAGGGGGGTGTGGCGGGTGATGGGAGAAGTGTTGCGGTGACCAGGCCAAGCAAATGGATCCCTCGTCCCTGTGGTGCACAAATACATGGCCCTGGCCTATTGACCAGAGGATCACCTAACAGGCCTACAGAGTGCACCATTGATTTAGACTTTTCTGTTTTTCTGTCCTGCTCCTGTTCTGCTCCTGTCCTGCTCCTGTCCTGCTCCTGCCCTGCTCCTGTCCTGCTCCTGTCCGTCTGTCCAGAGGGTTTTCATCTGGGACCTGGATGAGACGATCATCGTTTTCCATTCCTTGCTCACAGGTTCCTATGCCAACCGATTTGGGCGGGTGAGTGACGTCAGACTGTGGTAGTAGCTGTGTTTGAACAGCAAAGTATAGCCAAGCATCACTAAGAAAATATTTGATCATTCTAAATACAGAAATCTATCTTGTTTTGACCATTTTTAGACCATTTTTATTCCTGATTGCTATTTACATCCAATCACTGTTTCATTTTTTGGATATGAATGCAAGGTATAAAGAAATTATATGTTTTAGTAGATTTATAAAACATATTGATATTTAAGAATTTTGTTATGCAATTGAAAGATGATTTACCACTGAACTATAAAACTTGTGCTCTATAAGTCTATCCTTATTAGGTACAATCTTGACTTCATCATGAGAGATTTAAGCTAGTTCTCTTGTTTGTTTATTTTCCTAAAATTTTTATGGTTAAAGGTACTATGAAACTGTTCTGGTGGATGGTTTACTACCTGCTTGTATTCAGGGAGATGCTGTAATATATTAATGTTTCTATTGTTCAAATGTATATTGAAAAAACATGCATTTTTGTGAGTGACAAGCAAGTGGCAGATCCCCAACCCCAACGTTACATAGTTCATCTTTAATGTGTAAGACCTAGATCTCAGACTTATATAATAACAATTACTGCAAAAAATGAAATTGTGAGTCGAGAGCACCGGATCGATTTCACTGTGTCACATATCCATAATACAAAAGTCAATGCACATAATTGTTTCTGGTTTTAATTGGTCCGATGAGGCCTGGAGAGTATGTGAGTGCTGTGTGCAGCTGTTGGAGCTATGCACGTCTGCTGCTCGGGCCTCTGCTGTAGGGGCTCCCAACAGTTGCACTCTGGACATCTATTGACACATCCTAAGTGTTCCTTTCTCCTTCAGAAATGCCACATTGTTAGTTTAATTAAGTGCTCCTCAATCCATCCTTTTCAGACGGTGGTCTCCCAGGAGATCCGGCCCGGAGTCTGAGTAAACCCAATGCAACTCGGAAAATTCAGACGGACATTGCGAGGGTCCCTTTTTATAGCGTTGAGTAAATCGTGTACAGTATGTGCAGCTTGTGTATATGTACAAATGTAAGGCCAAATCCTTGAAAGCGTATGTGGTAATTATTGTAGATATTCATTTCTCATTCACAGTGTACGGTCATAAGAGGAAGAGTTTACTTTTCCAGGCTATGCTATTTGTTATTTCATGTAAATTGCTCCTCTAAATTTAAACTCTAAAAACAAACAATTTGGGAAATCAGACGAAATCTTATTCTCATGGCTTTGTGGGGGTCATAGGCTCTATAGGCTTCGTGTTTTTTTTTTATTACTACTATTATTATTTAGGGAGATTCCACATTCCAGTGTTCTTCCACATGTTGGAAACATTTTAAAACATTTCTAGAGGATTCATCAGTGCAAACAAAATCAAATACCTCTGCTTAGATGCGACTTCAACAAATGCCTGCTTGTATGAGTTACATTAGCGTATTTGATACCCTAAATGTTAAGGCTGTGCGCTACATCTCAACTGAAATGAAACTGATATTTGAGTTGGTGCAATAATTAAAGTTATTTAGGTATTAGAATGAAATCTGTAAACAAATTATATATCAGGTCTTTTTATTGAGGAAAGAGTAACATCAGTTTTTACTTTATAGACCTCTACAAAACCTGTTCTCAAATGCATTCTTGTATATTATCAGCTCTTATATCATATGTTAATGCTCCTGGATGTATGATTAATTATAATCACTATGGCAATTTTTTTTCCAAAATTTTGCTGCTCTACTAAACATGACATAAATCTTAAGAACTAAGAAGGATTATAACGTTGGAGGTTCTTCTTCTTAATCCTCATTTGTTTTGTCAGTGTAGGTGTGTGGTTTTGAAGTCTGATAGTCTGACTCCTCATATGTCCCAGGGCTTAGCGTCTGGGGCCCGCACTCCGCTCCTTTATTCTGGAATGAGGGGTTGTTTGATGGGGGCAGTGTTGTGTTTTTGGGGTGAAAGAGGACTGCCCCGCGACCCTCTACTGTTTATTTACTTTATTCTCCTGCGCTGCATGCTGGGTAAAGAGAGAGAGGGAGGCCGCGCACACACACACACATGCACACAGGGTCTCTAGTGTGCTCCTCTCAAACAGGAAGCACTGCTGACTCCATAAGGGCCCGCTCCATCAGAACTCATATAGGATGTGACAGCCGCTGCAGCCCCCTCACTCCTCAGCTTTTCACTTTGTTCCTTTTGGACCAGAAAAACACCTCAGTATAGAACTATACTTCGTATTTTTTTACTTTTTCAACATTTTTATATGTGGGCCAATATTTTTGTTCATTTTTAGGGGGAAAGTGCCTGGGTTATATTAGATGCTATATTATCAGGGGTATTGCCAAATGAAAAGCAAGCGATACAATTACTGGTACATTCCTATAAAAGGTACAGTTTTAAACCATTAAATCAACTCCTTTTTGGGAAGAATCAATATTAGTTAGTATATCAAACCTACGAAAAATAATGAATCTGATAACATTTGAATAGAACATTTTAACTTATAACAAGTCCAGATGTCTCATTTTTAGTGATGTTGGCTTCAGCTTTGAAAAGGGAATTGGAGAATTGTCAAGACACAACAAATGCTCAACCTACTCAGTCCATATCTCCCTACGGCTGCTTTGCTTTTAGGGGAAATCATCCGTAATTAGTTAAAAGGAAGTATTAGAATATATTGATTTTTACATGAATCATTATTTTACCTCTTTATTTGTTTATTATCTGGAAGACTCAGATTGTTGGCATACATCATATTGCATTTTGCTATCTAAAAATCTAACAAAGATGTTTTGAAATGTAATACAAATCTAGATGCTTGTTCTGCAGGTCAACAGAAATATTACCTCAAATGCACTGCCTTTTATTGATGTTTCGTAACTCTGATTCTTATTATAGCGAAACACAAAGAAAGCCAGTAACCTTTTACAATAGCTCCTATCCACACTAAGCACACTTTATACGTTCTTGTGGCTTATCAAAAACACTGATCTGTAAACTACTTGTATGTTATGCAGTCCCCCATCTGTCATGCGCGTCTATCTTAAGAGTGATAAACAAAAACATTACAAAACGCCTTTTTCAACGCCAACTTTACTAAAAATAGCTGTGTATCTTGGTGTCCACACTTTCTCTCCCCCTCTGACCTCCCTGGATCGCACAAGCCTAACACATAGCTGCGCTTATCAACTCTTTTAATTGGCATCAAGGCAGCTCGCCCCTATAAAACTGATGGTTAGGGCCAGCTGTGGAGCTTTTGGGGCGACTGGCTTTAAGTGGCTGTGGGGGCGGCATGTTATTGGTAAGGGGAGGGGGTGAATGGGGGGGTGCAGGGGGGTGTTGGCGCCCCCGTGGATGGTACTGACGTTTTGGGACAGGTGGTAGCAGAGCCCTGACAGCACTTCTGCTCTGCTTGTATTCTTAACTCGCTCACTGACTGATTGTTTAGGTTTAATTGGAGCACAAGAGAGACAAGCTTTTCCCACCAAAATCATCTCCCGACTTGAAATACTTGACTTGAAAACAAAGTTGCTCTGTAAAATGTGGTTCCCAAGATATCTTAATAATATGATAAAGTTTAAATATTTTATAATGTTATTTTATATACATATCACTTAATTTTTAATATAGTATTTATTTAAAGAGATGAATCCAGAGGAGACTAACTATTTTTGCTGTGCACTTTTCTTTTTATCAGCAATAGAGCATAAATCTCACATGAAGTTCTGTTGAGTTATATTGCCACAAAAAACATACAAGATACACAAGTAGATTTGTAAACCATTTTTTACTTTTTGTAGCATTTCTATACTTTTTTTGAACAAGCGTACCACGGCATTTTGCTTGTTAAGAGTTTAGACCACAAAAGATCTTAAAAATACAATATTATGTTATATAAGTAGCAAAAAACTTTTAATTTACGTATATTCAGAAATTAGACCACAGGATTTTTTTTTATGTGTAATTTTTAAAAAGTAAAAAAACAGAGCATAATTCACACATTATGAAGTTGAGATAAAATTACATTTCCACAGAAGCATACAAGCAAATAGAATTGTAAATCATTTTTATATTTTGTAGTATCTCTGCATCTTTTTTTGAACAAGGGTTGTACAATTCAACACCACAGCATTTTCTTGACTTCAGAGATTAGACCACGAGAGACTTAATTATTTTTTCGGAGTGTGGGAGGTTAGGAGAAAGCAGTTTGAAAAGTGGAGATTGCCTTCTTCTTGTGTGGTTTATCCTCTGTCATTTTGCAAAAAACATAAGCATTGTTGAGAGTGGCAGCTAATCAGTGAAAAGCTCAGGTGGGTCTCAGGTGCTTTAGGGCCATAATCCCTGGTCCAGGCCGTGGAGCATTCAGGCAGTCTCACACAGACCCTCCTCCACAGCCTGCACATTCTACAGATAAGAGATTTTAGATAAATTAAAAAGATTGTATTTGCCACCACGTAGAACTAAATAAGATAAATATGATAAACCAAGATAGTCACAGAAATAAAACTAGAGGAAAACTAGAAATTACATGTATTTTAATATAAACAACAGGAATATGCACTTAGTATGCAGACTGTAGATAGCCGGTGACAAAAAATAAATTTCTGGTTAATTCTACTTTAGTGACTAGCATTAACTACTAACCAAAAGGCGTCGTATCTTTGATCACATCACTGGTATATTTCAGTGTATTGATCCAAACTAGACTGGGGACATTTTTGCCTATTCATTATATTTTAAAGGGGAAATCGCACCCATTGTCACTGCCTCATTAACTATTTACAGCCTAGTTCACTCTCTAGGTATTATCTTACAGACAGCGCAACCATATCTTCTCTGCTGTGTTGAGTTACCGGCATAGATCATGATTTTAAAGTAAATTCAAAGTGGGCCAGCTCTTATTCATGGCCTAATTTATAACACTATTTTCAAGTGGCATGCAAAATACAAGATCAAATCAAATTAGTTTGGTGGGATGATAACTGCAAGTACTGGAAAGGATGCAGAATGTACTTTTCATGGTTAGGCTGCAACCCTAGTCTTAGTTTTACTGCACTTGATTAAGGTCTTTGGCATTCTAATGACAATTTTGGCTCTAGTTATAAACACAGATCTTCCTAATGTTCACTTTTATATGAAGAGTAAGACTAAAGAATTTACAAGGTCTTTTGATTTAGTATTTTGTCAGAACTGCAGTGTATATTTAAAGGTGCACTATGCAACTTTTCTGGTGGGGAGTCTGCAATCTGCTTGTCTCCATAGAAATGTTATTGCTTAGTGTGGAATATTTTACAGTATGGCATCAAACTTATCCACTTTAACTTGCTTGTGTCCATGAATTTAGATAATAGACAAATTAATACCATGCTCTGGAATATTCCAGGCCAAGCAATACCACCTGCATTCGCGCAAGTGTGTGGCTGAACAGAAAAGGCATAATGCATTTTTAACATGCTGAAATTCTTTTTATTTTATTTTTTATTTATTTATTTTTTTCTGTTGTTTTTCAGGATCCCCCAACATCAGTGTCACTCGGATTGAGAATGGAGGAGATGATTTTTAACTTGGCTGACACACACTTATTTTTCAACGATTTAGAGGTATGTAAACAACTTCAGCTACACCTGCGTACAGTTTTGAAAATGTATATCTTGGGCATATTGTGCCACTTTGAATTATTCTTTGCCCCTCCTCTCTTGTCTCGCTCCCATCACAGCCGGTGCAATTTGTCAGGCTCTAGAGTTTCCAGGGCTGCCCCCTCTGTCTGTGCGTCCTGCTGAGCTGCTCGGTGTCACTGTCCACTTACAGTACCAAAACTCCCCCTACAGGCCCACTCTCATGCCTCTCGGCCCTCATTCATGTATACCAGAGTAAAACCTGCCTCTAGGGGCAGGGACGGGAGGGGGTAAAGGTGTGTGGACTTCATGTGGATACACTGTATTCCTTTTTGATTTTCCCTCCTTTTAATGCCCATACACAGCTAAATATCTGAATAGTTATTGTTGCCTAGGTTAGCACCCAGTTTTACTTGACGATTCAATTCTACTGAATCAGGATAAATATGTTTAATTCAATTTTGATACATTTTGCAATATTGTTTATTTAGATGGCTTGCCAAAATGAATATATGGCATATGGTACCTCGGTTAGTAATCCATATATACTGAAGTCTTAGGTAGAAACGCTACAATGTTTCAATATACATGCACAAAAGCACACACCAAATAAAAAAAAACAAAAAAAAAACTCAAGTCTATTTTAACACCTCATATGAAAAATGCTCAGGCGGTTTCTTGAATTTATTACCCTTGTCTTGTTTTTCCTTTTTTCCAATCCCACTGTCCGACCACTTTTCCTCGGTGTCCTGGCGGCTGACCTCACAGGAGAGGAAATGTTTTGTTTGATACTTAAGTGTGAAGAGATGTGTGGCCGCTCTGCCAAGTCTCATTACTCACCACCGTGTTCTGCTGTGTTACAAAGCCAGGCCCCAAAACTGAAAGAAAACCTTCATATTCACCCAGACAGCAGAGTGACTGGGATCCCAAACGCACTGATCAAAGTTAATTGGCTCCAATTGGCTGCTTAAATATTTCCTTATGTCTCTGCCGTGTAGATTCTATTGTAGCTGCACTTTGTTTAATAGATGTGCCCCAATCATTTGGAAAAATGGCAGTTTGTGACAATGCTTAAATGTGGTTTTGCTCAACATCTGTCCTGTGTTTTGATTTCTTTTCATCTGTCATGAGGCTGTTCACAGACACAGTTGGCAGCTCAAGCTACTTAGGAAATTATGTGAAAACTTAGTGCTCACATCTCTGTTTTGTCTCAGCTACAAAATTTTTTCATTCCAGTTTAGTCAAAATGTGTGTGTGTGTTATGGCTGAAGTAGCATCCTGTGATCTGATGCCGAAAAACCTATGCAGGAGTTCTCTAAAACAGTAATAAAGACATAAAGGGAAAGGACGTTATCATGATATTGATCTTAATACCTCAAACAAGCCAGGATCCATGTGTTAAGTGCATTCAGCATTGCCTACACATTTGTGCTTCCTCTCCCATGATTTACAGTGCCACATCTCAAATAGAGCTAAACAGAGTCCAGCTATAAATACAGCAGCCAGCAGCAGTTATGTATTTAAGCATGTGCAGAAATGCATATGGTCCATCTAATTTAGTCTGCGCCATAAAGGGAGCCCCCAGAGGCAGAACACAGGTGCACAGTCAGTAGCCAAATGTTGCTCTGTGAAAGTCTTAACACTGCCAGCCAAGTACAAGTCACACATGACTTCTCGTTATTTTAGACGTCAAACACTGACAAATAGATTTTGATTTTACATCTTTGATATTTTTTATATTGTTTGAATTATGGAGAGGGTCAAACAATTTTTAAGGTTCTTAGTTCAGATTCAAGAGTGATTCTGTACCATTTTGAGACAAACTGGAAATATTTTAATAATGACTGACTCTGGGCAGTAGCTTAGCAAATTGTAAGACCAAACTAATGTCTTGCAGAGGTCTGTGCTTACACTTCTTGTCACACTTATTCACATTAAATCTTTCTTTAGCTCATCGTTTTCCTGTATATGCAAGTACAGTGCAGCATCAGTGGCTGCAGCCCGCTGTTAGCCTATGTGCGTATGAGAATGAATGTGTGTGTGTGAATGGAGGCTGGCCTGTGTTGATGGAGCTGGTGAGTGACGATTCAGAGGAAAGTCATAAAAAGAAAGAGGGCATGCCGAAGGGGTCAACAGGGATCAGTTTCACCCTGACGTCTGTGTTTTTTTTCTGCCACAACCTTTTTCTGGATCAGCGCTCCTCTGCTCTTCATTCATTAGATCCATGGGAGACAACAGCAGTGTCACAGGCAATTCAGGAAAAAGCCACAGAATATAGCATTTGGTCTCTGGTCTTAATTCTCTGTACCAGTTTAAATAGTGACACTTTGTTGATACTGCAATGAATCATTCTGAAAACAACAGTGTAGTCATTTAAGGTTTGATATAGTGTTATGTATTTATTAATATTAACCTTTCAGAATTGGTAGTGGCAAAGTACAGGATTGTATTGTGTTTATAATGAGAGGGATGTTTACATAGCGTACATTTGAGTCATAAATGTCATAGCTGCAGTGGGCTGAATGTGCCTCTAATGAATGTTCTGCAGTGATATGGATAATGAAGCCCGCAGAGGCAGTGTTCAGACTGACAGCTCACCTCAGACCTGCTCTGGGTTTACTGTGGGTGCACCAAAGCTCTATATGAGAAAGAGGGGCCTCTCTGCACCGGCCAAGCCCCCTGCGCTCCCCTCACAGTGGGGCACTGGCGAGCTGGCTCACCCCTCTCTGGGTGAGAAAACAAGCCTCCCTGTCTGCAGGAGAAAGGCCATGGGGGCAAAGTACTCAGAGTGAGAGAGGTCTGTAAAGGTGGGAACATTTTAAATTAGTGCAGCGCTGCCTCCATGCTGCGCTCTCTCTCTCTCTCTCCCACACTCGTACACATATACTCCTCAAATACTGTATAACGCACGTATAACCCGGTGACTGTGTTCGCCCGGGCTTTTACTGCTCCCTGGCTGCACTGTCACTCTCACCCAGGACCGGCCTGTTAATGAGAGATACTGTGAAACGCACGGTTACCTTTCCCTCCTGCCTCTAACGGCCCTCCAGGGCCTCTTAGCACAGAGCCAATCTGCAGCTTTTATTTCCCACTGTAGATCCAGATCCTGCTCTGGTCGTTCCATGTGATTGGTGGCTTTATGGTGTTTTCCTTGATAGATTTTGAAGACTCGTTTGCTGTTTTATTTCCAGTAAGGAGAAATATGACATTCACTGCACTTTTCATTGAATCATAAAATTAAGTAATCCAGTTGATCCGTCACCAATTAACACTAGACGCATCTGGCATAGACTAAAACCACTTTTACATTTTTTTTCTTTTTTTCATTAGTGATATATTATGTTGAAACAGTTGCAATGGCAACACAGCCTAGTTAATTTTTATTTCTGGTGTAGAGTGTCATACGGGCCGCTGTGGCCCACACAGACTGATGTGGTATTTGATCATTGGCCTGGCCACTGATGCAGCAGTTCTGTCATGCTCCTCGACATAACTCCATCACGTTTCTAGGCGAGAGCGCTCATGTGTTTTGGACTCAGTACAGAGGGAAAGTGAAGGCTTCAAAGCCACCCTGTCAATCTGACTTCTCCAAAGCTGTGTCTGCTCCTACCCACTACCCACTATCCCAACACAGCCTCCGCACACCCACAGGGCCTGAGCACACCCACAATATAGCATTACTGTTTAGTGACAAATGAAGGAGCAGAAGAGGCAGCACCTGCTCTGTCACTTCTCAGACCCACATTATATCACAGTGAATCAGAGCAGTTTCTGTGGACAAGTTTATTACTAAAGAAAATGCTGAAACGACAGAGATTTGATATTGTACTTTATCACAGTCATTCACCAAGTGTGGTTTGGACGTGTTACACCAAATGTGGGAAATCATGAGGATCACCTAATTTATCACAACCAGACATAACTAAATGATACTTCAGCTGCCTACCAGCTCTTTGACTGCATGGTCTGCTCACTGTTGCACACAGTTGTACTTTCCTTCGCTCTCTGCAGCTCTGTCTATAGCTCCGTCTGTAGCTCGTGTGAATTGACTCGGACCAGCATACACTCCTCTGTACCTGTGCTTTGTTTGGCGCCGCTGTTTGAATTCCTTGACTGTTCAAGCACAGATTGCGGATTGGAATGAAGTGGGTTCGAAGAAGTCCCCCTTTGTTGCCCACATCCTGTTTGACCCTCAGGTAATCACAGCTCACCCCCTCCCTCTTCCTCTGGGCCACGGTGGGAACGGACCAGGATGTTGTTGGGGGTCACAGAGTGGGGTGGGGGGCAGAAGGAGTGACAGGTCTGTCTGTGGAGTGGCACTATTGAGAACCTGCGAACCATGGATGAGTCCTGTTCACATGGCCACTGCCTGTAGGCCCACCAGGAATGCCGCGCTGATGGCTGTTATCGGCTTTAGCAAACCCACCCCCCGCAGCAAGCAAGCTCACCTGAGACACTGGGGCTTTCTGTGGATATTTTAGGGTTTTTGGACACCCCTTTAGTTATTATTGTGGACTTGGTCTGTAGTTATGTAATTAGACAGAGTTATGTTGTTATTGCATATAATATATGACATTTTGGATATGCCATTTTATCATTTAAAAGAATTTTTTTATGAATGGAAAAATAAATTCAGTGACCTCCTTCACTTTCATTTTGCACCAAAAAAATGTATTTTATTTAGTTGTACTTTGTGCCGGTCCTGTTCCTGAAAAAACTGAATGTGCATAGCAAATTATTGTTTGGAAAAAATGTATATCATACCATGAGGCAAGTAATTATACCAAAATACAAATTAGTCTGCTATGGTTATTTATTTATTTTTTATCGAAATATTTGTCAGATTGAGCGAAATCAAAACACCAGATTTCCCCCAAAACAAACTAAACATTCAAAGTGTATTTACAGCTAAGTTGGTTGGACATTGTGGTTGCTGTGTTTTGCCCAACACGTCCTCTGTAGTCCTCTGCAGTTTTGGCTCTCTCTCTGGCCAACAGGAAGAGTTCGACCGTCACTACTGATTGCTTAATGACAGATGCCACGGAACAACAGGGAACAAAGAGAGTTTTGATAGCTTCCTCCGCAGTGAAGACAGCCATCCAGGGGGCAGATAAAAGGGTGGAACTCATCCCAAAAAGGGACGTGTGCTGTCTTCGCTTGTTGTGCATTTGTTTCTGTCTTTCCCACAGAGATAAGCACTGTTTGGTAACTTAATAAAGCCCGACCCGCCAAAAAATTGCTGATGAATTTAACAGAAAGACATAATGTTTGCATAAGGAGTAATTGTGATGGCTTCTGGTGGAGGGTCTTCACTGCTGAGTACAGTAGGAACATCTGGTGCGAGTTAGCGGTGATTGTAGGTTTTAGAGGGACCACTGTTTGCTTGGTGAAACGGGGGATTTCAATGGAAAAGAGATGCACGGAGAAATTCTCAGACTGGCCCACAATGTCCCTCCATTTTGAAGGCTTGTCATTCTTAACTTGAGGCATCTTGTTGAGTGGTTGTGCTGTGATGGGGAGTGGTAGTGTGACTTGAACATTCTCCGTCCTGACTGTGGTGTTTACGAGCTCTTCAGAAGTGGCTCCTAATGAGTGGGTGTAAGGGTTACTCTTTGACATTAGCACAAGCTACGTTCTTCGCTAGTCATTCAAGTGAACCTGTGTTAATACTAGCTACAATGGCAAGTTACAATATATGACATTTTCTTCTTGTTGAATTAAGTCTGTATGTTCATAATATGTCCATGCATTAAGTCATTTTAAAATGTAACCACATTTTTTCATGGATGTTGAAAACATAATTTATTTAGAGTAGATAAATCCAAATGACTTTCTTTCTCCAGTCTAGATGTGACTTTAAGAGAATAAATTGTGACAAACCTTTGTAAATATAAATGTTACTAACACTTTTGAATGAACTGGCAAAATATTCTAATTGCTCAAACTAAATTAAATATGTGTAAATAATGAATGATTGTTATAATCCTTTTATTATAATTATATAATTATATGCTTTATTGTGCTCCACTTGTAATTACAGCGCCCTCAAATCAGCATGTAGGCTTTTGACGCTGAGAGTACAAGCAGACAGCGTACAATTAGACAATGATCTGGCAATGAGTGCAAGTGAAAGAGGTGACAGGAGCTTTAGCCGTAGGTAATTACTGGATAATAGAAGCATTCCAGTCACTTGCACCAGAATGGCCCCCTGTGAATGGAGTCTTTATGAGGCGTTTAACCCACGGCACTGTTTTTGTTTTCCTAAACAAACAGACATGCTTCCACTACTTAAAGAATTAACCACATCAATGGTTTTGTGGCTTGGAAATCAGCGGCGAACATAAAATACCCATAAGTCTGTTGGCAGTGACTGTTGAAGCTGGGACAAATTGGTGCTTTCTGCAGTGATTAAAGATGCACTGCGGGTGTGTGGAAACAGATAGTGGGTGCTCTGTGCATCCAATTGGCTGATCATCTTCATGTGCAGTCAGTGCTGTGCCCGCCATCTCCCACCCCCAGAATCTGGGTGTCGGAGCCCCAGAGAGGAGGAAGGGTTCACAGGGTCAAAGTCTTTTCCTCTTTGGATCTCAGGGCTTGCTGGGAGAGGCTTGCTGAGAGAATGGCTGCATTAGAGCAGAGGTTGGGGGTCAAGATTTTAATTCTGTTAAAGAACAGCTGGTTTGAGTTTCCCCACACATCGCCGTGTCCCCCCGCCCTCGCCCCACAAATCCAGGGAGATGAAAAATTTGTTCAGAGGGGAACTAGTAAAATAAAAAAGGTTTACGGTCCAAAGCCCTTACCCTTACCCTGCCGTAGCATTAGAGAGGAATGCAATAACGTCAGCATTTGGCCCCAGTTAGATTGGACTTAAAACAAGGAAGTGCTTTCTGTGTTTGGCCATCTTAACAGCCGGATGAAACTTAATTAAAAAGATTCCCAAATCAAGTGGGATTTTTCATACTTCCACTCGAGGAATTCTTTTCGTTCCAGCTCTGTGGAATATTGTTATTTCTTGCATAACTTTAAACACTTAACATCCAGCAGTTGCAACGCCAAACATAAAACATTCCAGATGAGTTTTTCTAAATTAAGTTGACATCTTATTGATTTAAAAGCCATTCAAACATAATATTATTATTGTTCAGGATTGACTAAAATATTTTTTGTTAAATGTGTTGATCCCAAAGCCAATGCCGGACTGACTCAGATTCAGAGGAAATGAGAAAAAGAAGGGAGAGAGAGGCACTGGAGTACTCCTATAAATGGAAAACTAATAACAGATTTTTTCGCCTGCCCTCCCCTGCACTGCTCGGACTGGCGCTCTAGCCCCAGGGCTGAGTTGGTGTGTGGCGCGGCAGCAATCAGAGGTCATAATTTCATTGGCGGTTAGCATCAGGTTCAATTTTTCTAGTAGGTTACATTTAGCAGAAAGTCTGGATTGTGTTACGGTGGAGCAGTGGAGCTGCAAGAATGCCTTTACCTTTCCAAGAAACATCCAGGAGAGAGGAATACATATGTTTAGAGACACACACATACACACACACAAGTATACAAGGTACTGGCAATGTTGCAGCCACAGTTTAACATCGATTTGACTTTATTCACTAAAAACATTTAAGATATTTTACCATTTGATCAAATACAGCATCAAATTTTACTTTTCATTTTTGCATGGTAGAGTCTTCATAGTAGTCATGGTACTCCTTACATTTGGACCAAGTATCTGAATTTGTTCATAGTGTTAGTTTATATTAGTGGAAATTATATGAAAGCATGATTTCAGACTTGTGAAGTGACTTGTGTCAAACATATATGTATTTAATCACTCTTGGCAGTTTGGACTTCACAGAAAGTAATAGAAAAAGTATGGATCTTAGGCGACCTCAGTGCTGCTATGTAATGTGGGCATAAGTGTGAAAGTGTACTGGTGGGGACATGGCTTTAGGCTAATGGGGTGAAAATACAGAGTCAAGGAAAAGGGTATTAAGATGGAGGATTCCTGCCAAAGCCAATTTTCTTAAATAAATGTTTCTTTTAGTGAAAGCTAACCTTGAGCACATGGCGAGTGTTGCTTTGACCAAAAATAAACCCCCTCAAATCATTAACAGTTTTGAAAAATGTCTTTCAGGAATGTGACCAGGTTCATATCGACGACGTATCTTCAGACGACAATGGACAAGATCTGAGGTATGGCACAAGCACAGTGAAAGTTTTTGTAAAATTATCACGCAAACGTTAACAAGCTAACATATTCGTCTCATTTATTCATGTAGTACGTACAACTTTAGCGCTGATGGCTTCCAAGCAGCCGCTACCAGTGCCAACTTGTGTCTGGCCACAGGGGTCCGAGGAGGAGTAGACTGGATGAGAAAACTTGCCTTTCGCTACAGACGAGTAAAAGAAATCTACACCACCTACAAAAATAACGTTGGAGGTAATCCCCAACAAGCCCCAAGCTCTGTACACACGTGTGCTCGCCCAAATGACTTAGCAGATGTCTCATTGTGTGGGCACATGGTCAGGGCACCATTTTGAACCATTTGCAGTGGTATTCGACGAGTCTGGTCCAAGCTAAACAATGTTTACCGCGTTTGCAGGTCTGCTGGGCCCGGCCAAGAGGGAAGCCTGGTTGCAATTGCGAGCAGAAATTGAAGCCTTGACGGACTCCTGGTTAACACTGGCACTGAAAGCACTAACATTAATCCACTCAAGGTAGGACTTCAGTGAGGAAAGTTGTACTAGAGCCCATGCCACACATACACAGCAAACACACACAAGCTGTAAATATAAAGATAATATTTAGAAATAAGCCCTTATAATCAGAACCAGAACTCAATGACTGCTGGCACAATGTTAAAAGTCAAACAGAACATGAAAACATGGATCTCAAAACCAAATAGCTTATTTTCATTTGAATCAGCAACATGTCAATAATTATTTGATTCACAGTTTGCATTTTGTGAAGGTACTCTATTGTTTTTTGACAAAATGGTGAGGACATTATAGCTGTACCTTTGTACCTTACAAGGGACAATCTGTATGTGAACTCACTTCAAGTAGATTGAAGCATAAACTAATTCTCAGTATTAACAGAACTATTTTCTTTTGTGTACATTTCAACACTATCCCAATAGTGTCCAGAATTGGCCTTTTAGATCTTGTACACTTGCATATATCTGATCTTTAATTGGATGATCTTTAGCCGCTTGTCTACAGCTGATATGTTGTCCTTATTTTTTTGTTTTCATATGTCCTCCCTTTAAGTGCATGTATGATGTCATGTTTCTCTCCCTTTGGCCCTCAGGTCGAACTGTGTCAACATCTTAGTGACCACCACACAACTCATCCCTGCTCTGGCCAAGGTCCTGCTCTACGGCCTGGGCATAGTGTTTCCTATCGAGAATATTTATAGCGCAACCAAAATAGGTAAAGTCTCCTACCAATCTGATTCCCCTGCACACAGTTCTTTGCTTTTGTAATGTCTAGTCTGGTCAGTACTCATTTAGAGTCCGAGGTGTGTGTGTTTGGGTGGGAGCAGCTGTCACTGGAGAGGCTTGATGTTCTTCTAATCAGCCTGGGATTATTTTCCTGGAGCTTGGGCCTCTGCGCTGCTCAGGCTCTGCATATGAAACCACTTCTGTACATTTATGTCATTCCGCGCAAAAAGCCCCTCACCCCCCCTCCTCCAACGTCTTCCTCTTCTTCACTGTTTCAAATGCAAAATAAACATGAAGCTTCAGACCTGCCATTTTCAGGACGTAGAACACTATGTAGTCACTTAAGTTGTGGATTTGAGGAGGAAAAACCTGCACAAACATGCCTTATTTTACACATAAATGTTTTAAGAGGCTTGTCATGAAGTGAGACTCATTTACTAATTGGGTGTGTAGGGTTAGGGTTGATTATGGAAAAAAACGTACCATATTTGTTACATGTTATTCAATGTATTATTCATAAAATGTGCTATTTGACTGATCAGTTCTTTGGGATTTTCAGGGAAGGAGAGCTGTTTTGAGAGAGTCATCCAGCGGTTTGGGAGGAAAGTTGTTTACATTGTTGTCGGGGACGGTGTGGAAGAGGAGCAAGGCTCAAAAAAGGTAATTCTAGCTCAGTAGATACAGTATACACCAATGAAGCATTTCTTGTCAGTTTCAATACTCAAGATCAAACATGTTTCTATTGGACACAAAACAAGCTGGCAACCATTATAGTATTCTTTCTGGTTGATCATTTTCACTTTATTTCGCATGTAATCTGTGCAGGGGAGAGATGGCATAATTACTGTATACAATATTCCAACTTGGAGTTATGAGTAGTGAAGATTCTGTAATTCTAGCCTGACCCACACTGTAAATATGTCATGCAAAAAACAGGCTTAAATTGTTCTTGAACAAATTACTCACCACAAATGAAATAACGTATTCCATTATGTTACAATACAACTTTTTGATTGAATACATTAGGTTGTGCTGTGGAAGTTCTTTATTCAAACACAGTCAGTGTACTGGTATATGCAAACCACACAATATATTCATAATCAAATCACACTGATAACTGTTCTCTTTAAACCTCTGTAGTGAATAAGATGATGGTACTAATGTTTGATAGTTGCGTTTTGAGTAAATACTTCTTCAACTAGTTAGCCTTCATTTGAAATGTAATATGGAGTACTCTTTATTATTCTACCCACCTCTTGTTAAAACTAAGCTTAGTGGCTCACCTTTCCCCTGGATAGATGCCTAAGATGCTATGTTGCTGTGAAAGGCAAACACTCCCTGCGATCTCCGTCTTCAGGGATGACTGTGGAAAAAAGATGCAAATATTTGTGCTCAGGCTGGACTTGTTGGAGTGAGACATTGATGGAAGGAAAAGACGTGTTTTTAGGGCTGCTCTGAGTGCTGCGACTCCCGAGACGCAGCGTGCGGTAAAAGGTTTCTGTGTCAACATCACAGAGGACATGGAATAACACAACAATCTGAGCCGTCAGGAGCGCGATATGGGACATGACAGTGTGCAACTACAAAAGAGTCCCTAGCTCCACTCCTCCCAATCCAGTCACTATCCTGCTCTTGGTTATTAGCATGGCTGGAGCCCACAGATAACATCTCTAGCTTTTAAACTTAAAAGCAAAGACAATTTACAAAACAAAAAGCAAAGAGCTCTGTAAGGGTCAGTGCAGGCTCTCCTAAGCGGAACATGTGGCTGTCGCAGTGATAAAGGCAGGTAATGGGCTCCACACTGAGGGGACTCCACCTGACAGCCCCTCGCATTCACATGGATCAGGTTTCCTCTGCACTCTGCTCGGGAACAACAAGAGACCAGCTCTCAGAGTGTACTCTGTTACTGGGGTAGTCTGCTGACAGATCTATGTTGTACGCATGAATATTCCAGTGTGAAATCTTTTTTTTTATAATTCACAAACATGGCTACTTTACTTTTGACTCTATTTTAATTGATTTACTTTTATATTATGTGTTCAAAATGATTATAGACTGAGTAGTAGATTTTATTTTCATTATTATTTTTCTATTAATTATTTTCATTATTGTTAAGGTAAAATGCTCAGACTTTTCTGACATGTTCTTTGTGTCCTCACAGCACAACATGCCGTTCTGGAGGATCTCCAGTCATTCAGACCTCATGGCTCTGCACCACGCGTTGGACCTGGAGTATTTGTAGCAGTGCACCAGGCTGCCTCGGGCCGGCTTCCCTGCACCCGCCACTTGTGCCCGGTGCTGGTAGCGTCTCAGTGAGGAGAGGAGGAACAGAGGCTAATGTGCTGACACTGTCACACTCGGTCTTAACTCCGAACGTTGAGTTTTTGAAGAGAGAGGTGAATTTACGGCAGTGCAGCTGCTTGCCCTGGTTACTGTGAACGGGCCGCTCTCTGAAGCTGTCACGGTGTTTTACGGCGTGCTCTGGTGCCGGGACACAGTCAGAGTTCACACCTGTGAGGAGCTACTGACTCGCCTCGGCTAACCTCGGCACAGCACTCACTAAAGCACGCCACAACTACTGGCGGTGACGCCGTCTCCACGAAGCCCCAGCCCCTCCAGTCTGCTTCCTTTTTGGCCACCTGTCCCCTGTGTCGCCGAACAGACTCTGACGCTCCTCTTTTGCCCGGGACGTCCTGTAAATCTTATTTATGAACTGAAACTTAGAGTGGCTCTGAACCACTGAGAAGGTACCTCCATGACTGAAAGACTTGTGCCTTTTTCAAAATGATTTCCACCACAGAGGACATTTATGAAAAAAACTAAAGGGTTTTCTAATAATTTAAGAAAATGACTTTATTTACATTGCTGAGACAATCGTGTACAGAGGAAATCTTTTGTGTGAGTAAGTTTGTAATCACTGGACTATTCCTTCCTATATTCATTTAGGTATGTGCTCTTGAAGGTGACGATGCTTTTTCATGGGGGTTAAAACAGGCCACTGTGAAGCCTGGAAGGTTTTTGTTTATTAAATGTAGATACAACTTTTTGTGATAAAGCATTTTGTCAAGACCAAAAGCATGGATGTCAAGTGTCAATTGCCTTTTTTAATTTCTGCAATATTTCTGCTTTATTTATAGACTGTAGCACCACCACTATTTTTGGGTTCACATTTCTATGGGTTTTGTTATCGTCCTCTTCATAGCATCTCACCACTCACCAGCTTGCAGCCCTGGTCCCATATACTTCAAATGAATATCACATAGAAACATTTCCCTTTTAACAGCACATTAAAAACATAAAGCAGGCTTGAATAGGTTTTATTATCTTTTATACAAGCACTATACCAACACTTGTACAGCGAGTAGTCCTTTTGTATAATGTAGTGTAGTATTTCTATGTTGAAGATACATTCTGTGTCCCATTTTAAATAGCGCTTTTACATCTGTGGATGGGGACAAACATAATGGACAATGACAGAAAAGCCACTTCGTTTTGAGAGGTTTGTGAACATACGGTACATGTGCTAGCAACTGTGAATTTTCTTAAACAGAAACTTTCAAATCTTCCCTCCTTTTGCACATGATTACTGTTGGCCTTTCCCAATTGGCTCCCATCTCCAAAACTCCTCAGACAACTTGGGGGTACCTACGTATTGCTGCTAGATCAAGGTCATGCTAGACGTTTTATAGATTCATACAGCACATTTTTATGTTGCAATCTTAAGTGCAAACTGGAAATACTTTACATGGGCCTCATTGTGAAATGCAAGATTGTCGTGTCTGCAAAAATATGTGTACAGATGTTTTTTTGACATTATTATTTGATTGTGTTTAAATTAATAAAACTGATTTGTGAACTGTTACTGCACTTAAGCCTGTGAGTAATACATTGAAAAGCCATAACTATATCAAAATCAAAAGACTAGAAAACTTCCTGCGTCCTGTTTATATCCGCTAGATACTTTTCACTATCAAATGCTATAGTATTTTGTTTTAAATTGTAAATTGCTATGGCAAATTTTTCATTCCTTTTAAAGCCACGAATATTTCGATCAAATTAGCGCCTTGGTCATAGAGTTTGTTTGCATGTGTGACCAATCTGAAAGCCGCAAAATTCCAAGAATCCAAGGAAAAATCATTTTGCAGACCTGCCCAATCGCCACTATAAAATGTTTTATATCTTGCCTACATCAGAATTAATTAAAAAGCTCCTTGCGTTTAAGTTGACATTTGAGTTTTATGAACACACTGCATGTTTTATACACTCTCGGGGTTAATAAACTAGCCATTCTCAGTCGTATTAAGTCTGTGGAGTGCGGACTAGCTTGTATGCATAATTTACCAACTGCGACCCTCTCCAAACCATATAGCGATTCATTTCAATAACATATGAAAAATATTTATGAGGCTGGTTTTATTAGGTGGACACAGTATGTAACACTAGACTGGACTGGGGAAAAGTTTTAACCATGCTGGAGTATTGGAGGGAGTGAGGAATTTGAGAACAAAATTCTTAATATCTAGATCAATTTTGCTTTTCAATTTTGTGCACAGTGCAATGACTTCTCTTGATATTGTCCCAGGTTCAAGCAGCTGTCGACTGAGTAGTGTCTGAGGTTGGGTCCAGCTGAGAGGAGCAGAATAAAAGCGTTGTTCTTTTTGATAACTTTTCCTCCTGTTTCGGGGGCTGCCAGGCAAACCACATCGGGCCAGAGCAGACATGAGAAGAGAAAGTGGGTGTTGTGGCGGTCAGTAGGCTGATGGTTTGGCTGCACATACATAACATTAGAACAAAAATACAAAAAAATATGTCTGGTGGGCTTACACTTTGTCTCATAAATTTCCAGACAGGCAACGGGCTGTAAAACTATTGACAGGACAACTCATAATAAATTCGAATCATATCTGTCCCCCAGTATTCGCCTTTTTAGACCTGGGGCTGTTTTTACCAATACAAGTTGAATCTTCAAACAGCAAATTCAAATCAAAGGCAAAGGCTGTACTGTGAATTTTCAACCATTTTTTAAAATGTATAATATGTGTCTGTTGCTATGGGCACATGCACACACGCACATCAAAACCCAAAAGTAAACCTGGATTAGACCAGGACTAAACCAGATCTAAACAAGTCTGAACCAGCTGGGCTTAAATCAAGACGTAAATAAGAATTCATTCTGAATGTTTACTAAATGTTATAACAATAGACCCTTATGACACCATATTGGGAGAAGTGAAAATCTCATGTGCCAGTACAGTTTAGTGCCGAAGGGTTGTAACGATATTCAAATCTGTCAGTACGATAATTTCACAGTATAAAGCTCAGGGTATGATATTTATTGTGATATTTTCTGGAGACTAACAAAACTGTGAATATGTTACTTTTTCCTCTTAAAATGCCTTGACAGGACTTAATCCATAAATTTTAAAGTGCTTATAACAATTATTTCTTCATGCAGTCTGCACTGAAACAGAGAAAAGGATCATAGTCTTTGTAGTTAGTTTTTTTTTTTTTATTTAACCAAAGTTTAAGCGACTTGAAGATACACTATCACTATTTTGGTTATTGTTATATCCCTACCGTTTAGGGCAAAACAAAGTATTAAAATGTATTTGGAAAAAGTTCTTGTTGTTGCCAAAACAACAAAGTACTTTACTTTTTTTTTTTCCTGATCAGAACTTCTATTTGGGAAATGTCAAATATCAATTTCTTATTTGGAAATTACAATCAGAAGTATTCAGCCCAAGGCTATACTGCTTTCTTTATAATGCCAGTTTGAGTAAATAAATTGATTACTTTAGTACCATGATTATAGAGCCTGCAGTACTCCCATTTTGGAAACTTGTTCATTACGTTCGCTGGTTCTGTATTGGGACATTCCTCTGCAGGACGTCCCAGAAGAAAGCTCTGGCCCTCCATAAAACTGTACTGCAATAATAAACAAAGCCATCGCTGATTTACAGCCCTGCCCAGACAGTGATTTCATGCAGATTTCCATGGGGGGGGGGTTGTGACGGTGCATCTCAATTGAACATATATTGTATTACGTGCATATCAAACTCCCCCCAAAACCTGATCTGCCACGTCTGTCTTTACGAGCAGGAAGCCTATTAATAGTCCTGCTCTTGAGGACCAGGGTCTCAGGTTTGGGGAATTTGTCAAAGCTGGGCAGATGTTGGGAGATTGGGACATTAGGAGGGGGTTTACCTCTGAAGGAAAGCTACAAGAGAGAGGGTTCTGCTCAAACTAAGAACCGTAACATCATGGTATAAAGTAGTTCAAGTGTCACGGTTCTCAAGTGTAGTGATTCACAAAGTTCTTCTGGATCATTAAAAAAGATGTATTATTTATTTAATCTTACTTATTTATATGGATGAAAATGTAAAAAAAAAGAGGGAGAATTATGTTGTTGAAAGACATGATTTCATATTCTACACTTTGAGATAGAATTGCTTTCCATAGTCAGTTCTTTGGACATATCATTATTTCCACATGATTTAATATTTTGACTGTCAGCTAAATGTGTTATATCAACACTAACACGTCCATCAGATTAGTTTTTGGTTTAAATTTTTACAATAGTTTACTTCTACTTGAGAAATGATTTAACTTACTTTCTAGTTGTACTTCAGTAATTATACTCAGGTGTAATCTTTGTGTAAAAGAATTGAATATCTTCTGCTCTTTGACCTCTGATTTCACTCAAACTATTTGTCTTAGACCAAAATGAAGCCTCTGACTCTGATTGCACCTCCTACACGCTCCCTTGTGCCTTGTGCATCGGGCAGCCAGAGTGACAAATGAAATCCACTGCAATGTCAAGCGGCCATTCTAAACTAGGCCTTTTGTTGACTGTTTGTTTCTAGGTAACCGGGATCTGATGGGCACTGGAGGGCAGAGACAGCTGGGAATCAGGAAGTAGTGGATGCCAAAGCCAGGACAGCTCCACAGACAAGAGGCATTCCCCAAGAGAGACTGGACCAGGACAACGCTGTCACACACACTGTCGATACGCACTGGTGGGTTTCTGTGCTTTCTGAGGACATTACACTGACTTACATTCACGTAATCATAGTCAATACTTGCCTAACTTTGACCCAAACCCTAACCTTTAAGCCATCTGAACTTAAAATCATGTTTTCACCAGGCAGTTCCCCATGAATTAAGTGTGTGTTGTATACACTCAGTCAAACGTTCGGACGCACCCTTTCATTCAGAGTTTATTTCTGTATGCTTACTACTTTCCTCATTTGATATACATTCAGAAGACATCAAATATATGACGCTTGATGTATGAAATTATGCAGCAAAGAAAAAAAAAAGATAAAATATTTGCTTTGTCACTTTTTTACTTTGTCAAAAAATATTTTATGAAAAATATTTTATAAATAGTGAGATGTTTTGTGTATGCATCCAAAAAATAGAAACTAGTAAAAAGCGTGAGTCCAAACTTTTGCCTAGTCGTGGACGTACTTTAGTCCCCACAGTGTTATCCAAACCTGCCCAAAGGAAAGTGTTTTTGTTCTGAGGTTGCCTGGTGTTAGATGAGGTTGGACTAAAGGCCAAAGTACTTGTTTTGACATGCAGTGCTATATAAATGATATGTCTAGTAGCAGCAGTCTACAACTAGATTAACAAAGCATAAACAACAGATGATCTCATCCTTACATACTCCCTCATCCGAGCTCCTAGAGGATAAAAATACAGTGTTGATGTACAGTATTAGTGCAATGTGTAGTGATAGCCAGTGACTCCCTATAGGGCTAAAATACAGCCGTGGGACATGAGCAGGCACATAAAGGTGATTTTTATAGACAAAACACATGGGATTCTGCAGGATCTAGACATAGCTCCCCGGTTGCTACACGGACACTAATTGCTCATAATATACTTCAGAGGTTTTAAATATTTGCTGGATATGTTGCTACAAATATATTTCAGGCTGTTTTAAATGTCCCGAGTTGCGACATGGTGGATGAACTCTTGATTCATAGCAAGAAAGTTCCAGGCACTCGATTTGATTTCCTCATAAACTGAATAATGTAATCCTGACCAAGATTAGCTCTACTGTTGACCTGGAGACGGGTCATACTGCTCTTAACTGTGGCCTTAAAGATGGATCAAATGCGGTGGACACATTTTCCTACTGGGAGAATAAAGTAGGATTTTTAATTTTTAGGACTTTTTGTTGCAGTTTTCTTTCTGCTATTTTTCCTTAAATAGTAAAACACGTTAAAATGTGTCTTAAATATGTCAAAACAAGTCAAATCTATCAACTAATGACCAGAGGTGGGACCAAGTCATTGTTTTGCAAGTCTCAAGTAAGTCCCAAGTCTTCGACCTCAAGTCCAAGTCAAGTCCCAAGTCAAATACAGCCAAGTCGAGTCTTGAGTCACTGGCCCATAAGTCCAAGTCAAGTCCAAGTCGTCTGCTTTGAGCTTCAAGTCATTTCAATTCTTTAAAACAAAGTACCAAATATATCTTAGATTTTTGCAATTTATGTGACTTTTAAACTAAATTGTGCTTAAAGGTCAAAGTATATTTATTTAAGAGTATTTACAGAGTATACAAGAGTTGTGGAAATTAATTTAGTTCATTCTTACTTTTTAAATGTCTTGACAAGATCTTAGTGTGAATCATTATGGTTAGAACAGAAATAATTCAGATTTAAATGTGCTTCTCAAGTCTTCTCAAGTCTTCTCAAGTCACAGGCCTCAATTCCAAGTCGAGTCCCAAGTCTTAGTCCATTTTATCAAGTCTCAAGTCCTAAAAACAGTGACTCAAATCTTATTCGAGTCCAAGTCACGACTTGCAAGTTCCCAGCTCTGCTAATGACATCTAAACTAATCAAACAAAATTGCTATTCAGAATGTAACCTGCTTTATTCAAGTCATTCGTTTTTACAGTGTTGGCCTGTTCTTTTTTTAAACTACCTCCACCTGCCCTGCGGTCAAACTCACACTCCCCATATTTACAGGGCCCACCGCACCACTCTGCTTGTACGAGAGGGCAGAGATTTATAAGGTCCAGCCCGGCCACCCCACAACTCCAAACTTATGTGTACTAGTACTGAGCTCCAGAGCCCCAGAGGGTACCTTGGCCCAGTCAGACCTCCCTGTAAGCCTTTTTTTTTTTTTTTTTTTTTAACTTTTTTCTATCTGTTTTTATCTTATACTTTTTTAATTTACCTGATTCAAACTTTTGGTACAGATTTGTTAATTGGTCCGGTTAGGTCTCAGATAAGTGCTAGTGTTTTCTCATCTGGCTGGCTGTCATTCCGTTCAGTGTGTGTCATGTGGTTCATAAAACAGGCTCCTGTCCACGCGGCCTGTCTCTGCGATAAGTCATGGCTGCTGTTTTTCTTGGTTTGACTTTTAATGATGGTTATTCTAGGCCCAGTGCAGGACTCAAGTGTGAAGGGAGGAGGGAGGGACTTGGACGGCAGAGTTTGTACATTTGTGGAGTAGTATTGTTTACTTTAGCTTTTTTTAATCAGGTTGCCATTTAATTTATATATTATATTTCATAAACATTACATATCTGTTTCCTACAATTTACAATTTGTAAATTTTCCAACAAAGCATTCACAAGCTGATAACTTTTTGTTGCCAGATTCTAAGACTAAATCTATTTTCAGCCGGCTCCCGCTGATGATGAGCAGTGCTGAGTCTTATTTGTATTTGTATGGGAGACCACGGTGAATACCAAGTGCCACATCTCTCTCTAGTGTTTACTGTTGTTGTGTCTTTAGGCAAGACTCTTCACTCACCTTGACCTCAGTGTGAATATGGTGTTTGAAGTGTGCGATTGGTGGCGGATGTCTAGCCAAGCTGGCGCCACTTAGTACCTCCGCTCAATTTCATTTCTCTCCAGCAACTAGGTCAGGAGTCAGAATACACTAGACGGTTTGCAAGAACCCCGGAAGTGCGAGTCCTGGCACCAGCCAATCAGCAAAGAGCCATATATTCTGTATTGTAACGATTCCTGAGATCGAGGATTTAAAACCTAAACAAAGAGAATGATTGATGAATTTTATCAAACATTATTACTCTTCCTCCTACGGGATTTGGGAAAAGCTTAATATACCAGTTAGCCTCATACATACATCACGACCAAATAGCAGCGATTGGTTCAATTTAAAAAAGTACATGCCTACCGTCGAGTGAACAAATTCTAATGCTGCAAGCGAGGTCAGACGGTTTCCATGAAGTGAAACTGGCTGATGAATCAAGCTAGCGGATGTCTGCAAATAGCGCAGATTGGCAGCCTTACCTCTATAAATCTACCCCAGGGCAGCTGTGGCAACATAACTGAGTATGAAGTGAATGAAGCACAGTAAAGCACTTTGTGTGTCTTGAAAGGTGCTTTTCAAATCCAGTGCATTAGTCTTATTATGAAAAATTTGCAGTTTGTTTTAAATTATACCATCAATTCTGAAAAGTCTTCTTCAAGTGTGTGAAACATGTGATCACAGACACACGTTCATGAACCCAGGTTAAAGATGAAAATACATTTGGATACTGCACAGTGGAGCAGAGCCTTCTCAGCCCAATGGGCCCAGACACAGAGGTGCAGCAGCTATTTACTCAGCTAAAGAGGCTCCAATAAAAAGTTTACACAGGGAGGTGTACTGGCCCCTCAAATCTACCTCAAATACACTGCTTTTCCTCATTCACGACGCACACATAATCCAACATATAATGGATGAAATGTAGTCTGTTTTTATGAACTTAGTCACCATATAAAGCAGTGAAAAGGCCAAAATACAATGATCAGTGCCGACCTACATGAGTGCTGTTTTCCGCTACATTTCTCTATCTCCTGTCTGTGTCTTTACTGGCCCGGCTGGAATGTTAATGTTTCATTCCTGTTGGCTGAATCCTTCGCTCTGCTCTTTTCTCTCTATTCTCTTATGGGACGCACAGTGGACAGAGGAGCTGTCCAGTTCCACTGGACAGGAGAAAATATTTGATATCCAGGGTGACTCTGCTCTTTTGGGGGATTACAAAGGCTTTAACTGGCGGATGAAGCCAAGCAAAGTGGTAAGTGACATTTCTGGTCTGGAAATATGGCAATCAGCAGTCTGGAGACATGCCAACTCTCTTTGACTTGGTCTGAAAATGCTAAAAGGTGCTAGTGACAGGGACAGAGGATATCAGAATCACTGACGCATACACCATAACACATTATTAAACTCAAGGGAAAGTTGTTATGATTTTTGCTCTTCTAATGATCTTTATAAAGGTGAATTGTGTAAGTTTTCTGGTAGAGGGTTTGCCACCTGCTTATCTCTAAGGCAATGCTGTTACTTTACCTGGGATTGTTCCACAGTCTGGTATTCTACTTATGTATTTTATATTTATTCAATCACAGGTGCTCAAAGATACACTGAAAACATGCATTCTTACTGTGAACGGGGTCACCTTTCCACAGATCTGACCCCTTAACTTGACCTGGTGGCATCATTTGCTTGTCTCTTTGGAGATATATAAGTCTAATACCAATACTATACAGTGGAACATTGCAAGCAAAGCAATAACATCTCCATGGAAACAAGTAGGGGGCATATTCTCCACCAGAAAAGTTGCATAGAGCACCTTTAAGTTTATGTTAAACACACAAACCCTGCATATTTAGTCTGAATTCTTCTCTCAAACCGAAAACATTCTCAAAAGGTTGAAATGCTCTGTTACACCTTGTGATGTCATGTGGTAATACAGGAAGTGCTCCGTCTACATTTTTACTACAATCATTTGGATCATTTCAGCCCTGGAACTGCCCATCTCTACTGAACCTAAGGTAAAAGGAAGCTGTTAACTTGAAAACTGCCACTTCATGACATCACAAGGTGGAAGAGCATTTTGAGCTTTGGAGGTGTAGACAGAGTAATAGTAAAGGGTGAATGAAACAAAACACAACTCCAGGTATGTTTTTGATGAGATTTAACATATCTTAAAGCTCACAGGAGTCAATTTTGGACAATATGGCACTTCTAAAGTATGATCTTTGTGATTTTCTATTTTCTTTTCAAATACATCCTTAACTAGACAGCACTAAAACCAATAAGATCTAATACCTCTAGTGCTGTCCCTCCCTCCTTCCATCTTGTTGTGATGTGTTTGGAGGTGAGGTATGGGAGGGGGCGCTGTGGTCCTGGGGGATAGATCTGTTAACCATCAGTGGCTGTGTTTCATCCCACCGCTTCTCTCCGCACTTCTCAACAGGGCCTTTGTGTACCTGCGCGCATACAGGAAGTACAGGCGTCCTCTTGGTTATCCTCCCTAACCCCAAACTCCTCACCTCATCCCTCAGACCTGGGCCCCAGCCACTGCCCCCTCTTTCTCTCTCCTGTGCCAGGCCTGACCACCCCTCAATGGTTATGTTGTCTACTCAGCGTCGGCCCGTTCCAATCTCCCAGCATGCATCTGTACGTACACCTGGTATATTAGTGGTCCCATGGTGCGGGTTATCACTGTGAAGAGAAATATTTTTAGAGTCTGAACGTTGGCCTCAAGTGGGCACAGATTTTTGCGTCAACCAGTATGACAGCTACAGAGGCAACTGTATGAGTGAAATACAAATTGGACTGGGAATGCATGGGCAAAAAAATATTCACCCAAACACTTATTATAGTCCATATTACATTATTTTCTGATCTGTTATAATGTTGTTTTTTCATCACAAACATACCTGGAGTTGTGTTTTGTTTCATTCACACATTTAACACACAAAGTCTGCATATTTAGACTGAGTTCTCTTTAAAAAAAAACATTTTGTTCCACCTTGTGATCTCATGTGGTAATACAAGACATTCTCCACGGTGTTTTTAAACTCCATACACTTTCACACTCCATAATTTGGACCATTTCATCCCCAGAATTGCCTATCATTACTGAACAAAAGGTAAAAAAAATAGCTGTTAAGTTGGAAACTACCGCTTCATGACATAAGGTGGAGCAGAGCATTTTGAGCTTTGGAGATGTGAACAGAATAATAACACAGGATTAGTACATGTGTAAATGAAACAAAACATAACTCCAGGTATGATTTTGATTTGGTAACAACATTCTAATATTTTTTTTTTTTTCACTTTTATTTTGCTGTTCCTTGCAGGAACTTTGGTGTGCGTTTTCTGTTTCATTTGATTAAAGCTCACAAGAGTCATTTTTGTGTACTATGGGCTCTTTGATTAATCTTATTACATAATTTTTAATAGAAGTTCACACCAGAATTACAGAAATTAATGAAAAAAAAAAATAAATGCAGAAATCACTTCATAACTTTAATTAGAATTTGACACAGCATCTTTATATGAAGTTATCTGGCATTTTTTATAACTTTTTTTTTTACAGTTTCCTTATATACTTAAAGGCATAGTATATCACTTTTTGTATGGCCTTAACTTTCTGTACAGAACAAAAATGCTTTCAAGGGAGCTTCCACATAGGTTCTTTGTCACTCTCAACACTATTTTTTTCTTCACTGAAATAATTCTTATAAATGAGGATGCATGTGGAGCTTTTCTTAAAGATTGGTCCCTGCACATATGGCCCCCGCCCGCCTGAGAATAAAAAGTACTGTAGGTGAGTTCTGTTTAAAGCTCAATGCATTATTCATGTCCCTGTGAAGCAGCAGCCCTGACAGAGTTCACTGTGTTAACTCTCCAAGTTTATACAGCCGCAGATTATGCCAGTTCACATCAGCGCTGCACTCACCTCACCGCTATTATTTGTGACAATAAGCTGGTTTAACTATTACTGGTTAGCTCAAGATATCTGAGGAGAAAAGGAGCTATATTATACAATTTTCTGATCTGTGTTATAAAGTTGTGTCTTCAAAAGCATACTTGAAGCTGTGTTCATTTACACATTTAACTCACAAAACCTGCATATTTAGGCTGAGTTCTTCTCTCAAACTGAAAACACTCTGTTCCAACTTGTGATGTCATGTGGTAATACAGGAAATGCTTCACTGTGTTTTTAAATTCTGCACACCTTCACTAGAATAATTTGGATTATTTTAGCCTTGAATTGCCAACCTCAACTGAACTAAAGGTAAAAGTTAACTTGAAAACTAAACAGACTAATAATAAAGGGTTACTCAGACATGTGTGAATGAAACCAAACATAACTCCAGGTCAATTTTGTGTAATAAAGGAGTATTAAAGTTATACTGTGTAACTTTTCTGGTGCCACTTGCATTTTCCTGCTTTGCCTGGAATGTTCAGCAGTATGGCTTTACATATAGTTGTCTGGCAATTAGAGCATGGGTGTTTTTATACTTTAGAAGATCCTTGGAAATATGTATCCTTATTGTGAGCAGGGTCGCCTCTCCACAGATCTGACCTGTAACTTGGTCTGGTGACACCATTGCTTTTTGCTCTTGAGGTCATTTAATGCAGTCAGAATAACAGTGAGTCTTCAAAATGTACTAAGATAAAAATATATACAAACTGGGATTGAAGTTGACTAATAAAATGGTTTGTTTTAGAAGAAGAAGAAAATTTGAATACAAAAATCTATTTAGAGACAGATTTTCTAAAAGTTAAATGCTGTTTAGCTCCAATTTCCCCCAAAAGTAATCTCCCTACAGGGTTCTAGCTCTGTGATTACCTCTGGCTAAAGTGTATTTTCTGTCGACCAGTGCCACCGAGCTGACACCGATCATAATGGCCTCATTGTGAATGCTGACTTGTCTCCAGTATGCTAAATTAAAAAATGGATGTAACCTTAGCCGGGATGGGAGAGTGATAAGATCTGGAGTGGGCCCGTGTCCCTACAGGCCCTCGGTCCTCTTCGCGGTGAGAGAGGGAGGGAGGAAGAGGAGGAGAGAGAGCAGGAGGAGGAGACAGAGAGCAGTGCGGTGACAAAAGGAAGTAGCAAACAGCCTGCAGATGTACAGATAGCAGTTTTGGCAAATAAATTCATTCCTAAAACTTGGATTACATTCTCACCTCCCAAAAAGTGTCTGGATCTGTGGCCCTCGGCGGTTTGTCTCATAGTGTGAAAGTGAGTGGGAGGAAGTGAGAGGTGTCTTTTCAACAGGGCTGAAGATGCTCTTTTAAACCACATTCATAATGCACATTTTTAAGTTTTTTTTGTTTTGTTTTGTTTTGTTTTTTTAGGGTTAGGGTTAGTTTTTCAGCTGTGCAACTGTTACTGAGAACTGATGTTGAATCTGGTAGTAGTGGCAGAACAGCTGGATCTATCACTCCAGTATGAGAAGCTTATCCTGATTGGATAATTTGCTCTAACCATAATACAAAATGTAAAAATCAAATCATGGCATCAAGTGTAAGTATTCATCACAAATGTTATTGTTAAATATTTGATTTGAACATCTTTTTATCTGAGGACACTGAGACATTGTGTTTATAACTCAATAAATATCACATCATCAGTACTATACACCAAAATCACTTTACCTGCTGTTTATCCATACTGTATACTGGAGATACAGTATGTGTACTTATACTTAGTGTACATAATAGTTATAGTTTTACTCTTGCACAGTGTTGAGTTTTATTATATCATACTCTGTCTAGTATGTTAACCCCATGTTCAAGTGAATTTATTTTTAATAGTTATTTATCTTTCATTTTGATTGCATATTTTTATTCTCCTTTTGTTCTGGATACACTTGAATTTTCCCATAGTGGGACTAATAAAAGTTGTCCTATCTAAAATTATTTACATTACCAAAAAGAAAAAAAAAAACATGTTATACCTTCATCTTTTTTAGTTCAATTGAATCCAGACACACATCAACATACATCAACATAGACATATCAGGTGAAATGAAATATGAAAACAAGTTGTACATACTATACATAGAATGCAGAAATGACATTGGCGGTGTATACATGTGAGTTAAGTATTGCAGTACTCTTGCAGCCCACATACGTGTTCCTGTAGGCGTGCAGTGACCACAGAGCGGACTGCAGCGCCATGACAACCGGGGCCCGTCTGATCCTCTCGCTCTAATTGTGTGTGACCTGGTAACTGGAGCTGCTCTGCGAGGCAGGAGGAGGGACGTTCACACGGCAATCACAGCCTGAATACTTCTGCCAAGCGCTGTGTGAGTGTGCAGGTGTGGTTCTGCCATTAAACTCATATAAGACCAGTCTGAATGAGACGTGGAGCTTTGACTGGCACTTCTGACAAATGTGAGGGCGGTGAAGTCTTTGTAATCGCACTCTTATTTGTACCATAATCACAAAGCATTCCAAATCCAGCTTAAGTTGAGTTTACACACAGATCAAATGACACAATACCACAAAATGCTGAACCATCAAATATAGCTGACATGACCTATACCCTATAGTATGAATTATTACCATAACAACTATGTAATGAGTCGATGATAAATAATAAATAATGCAGCAAATACTTACCAGCACAAAGGACATATCATACAAGGGAAGTAGGTTTTTATTATTCAAGCACTACGTCTGTGTAATCCCTTAGTCGTCCAGGTAGCATCCATACCAAAAGAAAATTCTGTTCTGTCAACTGGACCAAAGTTTTAGAGCAGAGACGACTGGATGAGTGGTAAAACGTTTTCACTCTAAACTTTGACAGATTTGAATTTTCGCTTGCTATTCATGCACTGTGTAATTTTCTGGTGGAGATTTCGCTACCTGCCAGTCTCCATGGAAATTCTATCGCTTTCCCTAGAATGTTCCAAGGTACGGCATTTAAGTAGAAAAGCAGGTTATACCACCAGGCCAAGTTACAGGCCAGCTCTGTGGAGATGTGACCGCTGACACTGTATGTTTTTAGTTTGAGTTGAAAAACAGAGTCCTAATGAAATGCAAATTGAATGTTATACTCCAAGCAAAGCAATAAGAGCTCCATGGAAACAGCTCTCTTCAGAAAAGTTATTGCCATGTAAACTTTTTTGTTTGTGTTCTAAATTGTTTAGCTCATCTACTATCAGGATTAAGGTGTATGTATAAGATTTGCATACCTCAAAGCGAAGCAAAGAGGCCTCCATAATGGCCATTGTCACACACAGAGAGCATTAGCCCCTGGATCCTCTCCTCTGACGCCATGACAGCTGGGCCGGGGCAATAATTCGATTTGGTGTTTTATCCTGGAAGAGAGCTTTGGTTCTTTCAGCGCGCCACATTTGGCTTCTCCCGTTCATCTGTGCAGCCCCCTGAAAGACTTTACATGACATTAACACATTTCTGAGAGCATTACGGCCCGAAAAGAGATTTGTCTAGACAAAGATGGTGGTTTATTTGTAGTTAGGGCTTCATTTCCTGCTCATTCCTCCTTTCAGCGTGCACCTTTAGGCCCCCATCCCAGCAGCCTTTCTCCCCTCTGTGACTACCGCTTTGGCGCCCTGACAGGTAAGAGGATTTCAATCGGTTTACCTCCGCAAAGAGCCCGGCGAAATGTGATTAATGAGGATAATTAGTCTCTGTCACGTCTTGTGCACGCTCTGGCTAAATCACCAGACTCGACGCACACAGAAAATTACATCAGCGGATCTTAAGTCTTTATGAGCTCCCTGAGTGTCCATGAAGAAAGCTGCAGAGAGGAGAGGAGGGAGGAGAGCCATCTAGCAGTGATTTGTGGATTTTTGTTCTTAATGTGCGGGTAAATGTCCAAGAGAATAATAAAGAGCCATACAAATCCACAGACACAGGGCATTCGGTGTTAAAGCATAAATCAACATCAATGATTGGTAAACTGTTTATATTATATTTTGCGAAATGATCCACGCCTGCCAATGGGTTTTAAAGGCACTAAATTTCTCACACATTTGGTGTTTGGAATTCTGATTGTAACAAAGTGTTTTATTTTCGGTAACACGTCCAAATTATAAACTTCAGAACAATTTATAAAGACTGACAATCGAAGTATGGGTTTTTGTCACGGAACCATGGAGACGGCATGAGAGAAAAATCAAATAAAAGTGAATTTACGGAGGGAGCCATGCTAATGTTTTGCTTGCTGCAGGCTGAGTGGATGAAAGCCAACAGTAATCAGTGCCCACGAGGAGGCAAACAGCCCACCTGCTCCAAACACATCCACTGTACCACTTTATGTCTTTATTATTACTCAGAGAAGACAGATACCACACAAAAACTACAACTGGATTTCACTTTGTAATCATCCCGACTCCACAGTGCCAAAAGTTTATGGCAGGAAACTTTTGGTAACTGGGTGATGAGGATTCCACAAATGAAGTACATTATAAATCATTATGGAGTATCACTTTTTGACATGTTTTGTATCAGCATGGTGGCTAAATGTTTGGTAGTCTCACTGCAAGTAGGCCCCAAATTTGCTTCTAAGGCTAAATTGAATACTTCGTTATCAAGTAAACTAATCCTTGGAAATATTTCTACAAAGAATTGATATAAAAAAGGGTCCATCCTGTTCTTCACAGGTCACATGTATTGTAGGATAGGTTAAAATAAGTTAAAAAATATTAATTATAAAACTCACTTAGGTACTAATTTAAAGATGCACTAGTTTTTCTAGTGGAGGGGTCAAACTAAGCTTGACCTTGCTTTGCCTGGAATGTTCCACAGTATTAGCCTGATTCATCAGCCGGTTTCACTTTGTGGAAACCGTCTGACCTCGCAGCACTAGGATTCGTTCGCTCCAAGGTAGGAGGGTACTTTTTTATTGAACCAATTGCTGCTATTTGGTCATGACCATAGACTGTAAAAAGAAGTGGACTAAGCGAGTATGACGTCACCCATAGTGTTCAGCGCCACTCAAATGAGGCTTGCAATGCTAACGATCACATTAGTGAATCTGGAGCCAGGCTCTATTTTATGAATAGGATTTTTTGACAGATAAAATAGCAGGAAAAAAATTCAGGATCATGTAGAGTGGGTTAATACGAACATTTTAAGACCAAAATGACGAGGCTCACTGCAGAAGTTACAGAGAGAGGGGAAACAAGATCCAAATGTAAGTCAATTGGAGCCAGAGTCAGAAGGAACCAGAAAAGCCTCCTGACGAACTTCGTAATTGGCACGCTGTGGCTAGCACGTTAGCTATGTCCACCCATATATACGCTCTATGGTCATGAAGTATGTAATAGTCGTGATTATGTACGGGGCTAACTGGTATATTAAGCTTTTCCCCAAATCCCGTAGGAAGAAGGTCAATAACGTCTTTTCCCTTGATAAAATTCACCAAACATTCTCTTTGGTCCAGATTTAAATCCTCAATCTCGGGAATCGTTGCCAACACAGAATGTCTGACTCTTCGCTGATTGGCTGGTGCTCCGGACTCGCACTTTCAGGGTTCTTGCAAACCGTCTAGTGTATTCTGATTCCTGACCTAGTCACTGGAGAGAAATGAAATTGAGCGAAGGCACTAGGTGGCATCAGCCTGGCTAACACAGTATGGCATTAAACATAGAAATTTGAGTTTTTATTGCTCAAAACCATGTTGAATCCTGTTATATGATTCCTGCTGTCACCTCTTTACATCTAACCTCTAACTTGGCCCAGTGGTGTCACTTGCTTGTGTCCATCGTGACTGATGTAATGCCATACTGTGGGACATTCTTGTCAAACCAATACTCTCCATAGAAACAATTATTAGTTGGACATTTCATGAAAAAAAAAAGTTAATTCCAGTAGACTAACAAGTTTGACCTCCTCCTGAGTCCAGGGTAATCTTGTGAATCGGCTCCTGGCCTGGCTCTGTCTTGGGTAAGGTGTGCTTGGGCTGATAGGGCTTGCATATTTTGATGTGATCCTATTTCTTCATTTCCTGCGTTGGCTGGGAACGGGAGAGCGACAGGCTGCCGTCGGGCCACACATTCTCTGCTCCTCACTCCTCTCTCAAAAGTACACTACACCTCGCACTATATGAGCGTCCAGTACTGTGCCAAATATCTGCTTTATTCCCGTAAACCATCAAATACCTTGTCAACGTGTCATGCTTCACGACAGCAATATCTAAGCTACCTCTTTCTTTATCAGGCTAAAACCAACGGAGCCAAAAGCACCTTTTGTCTGTCACTCTGTCTCTCCCTGGTATACTTAGCTTTTTTTGACACTGAGCCAGATCCTAATTGTTCTATGGTCTGTCAGCTTCCAGCATTTTGATTTTTTCCCTCTTAAATCTTCAAAAGAACCACCGCAACAAAAGAAGTATGACCGTGAGCCGACATAGCGCTCACCTCTTCATATCTACCAAATTACGCCGGGTGGCACTGCTTCAGGGCATTGGAGGTAAAAGAAGGAAGGAAGTACACAGTTGTTGGCAAATTCTCACATTTGTTCTCGAAGTCTAATACTTTTACATAGGCTTTTAAGAGCAGGTAAAATCAGGGTGTGTCCTCGCCACTAAATGCTACTACAGTAATAGCAGTGTTGTGGTTTGAGTAAGGGATACGTCGTCTTATTGTGCATTTTTACACATTGTTGCACAACTAACCACAAGCAAAGACCTATGTTTAAGCAGCCTATCTCTGTGTGATTATCTCCAGTAAAAGTGAGACATAAAAGGAGGGCTTGTAGCACATTTAATCTTGGCAACGTGTTCGATAACAAAAAGAAACAGGATACTTCTTCATTGCTGTTGTATAAAGTATTGCCTGTGTTCAAAACTGGCAAGACAAAAAAGAAAAATTTCCTTGACAGAAAAAAAAAAAAAAAAGTGTTTTCATGCTCAGAACTGCCTGCAAAAAACAAAACTATATATTTTTTAGGACTGGATTGTTTTGGATAAACAAGATTGTACGATAGTTTTTTATCAATATTTTTTTAAGTATTATAACTCTAAATAATAATAATAATAATGGAAGTAGCTAAGAAAATTTCAAATGTGGTATTATAATATTAATTGATATAAATATAAAGAAGTTGTGTAGACTTAGACTTAGACAAATATATAGATCCACATGGGAAATTATTTGGACACAGTAGCTCCCACATCACAATATAATAATAATAATAATAATAATAATAATAATAATAATAATAATAATATAGACGAAAATAATACATTCAAAATAAGTAGCAAAAATAACAAGAGACTAAATATAAATGTATATGATCTGGAATTAACAAAAATAACTAGACACCTAAATGGTTTGACTGTATTTTGTATCAGTGTTGAAATCGGTCCAGTGAGTAGTTTTTGTGTGAATCAAACAAAGATAATTTGCTTAACCCAGTTCCACGATGTATTGCCATGTTCTCTTCTCTCACTCTCACTTGTAATGTAATTCTCCTGCGCTGAACCCGCATTTGACAATAACAAGCAGAAGATAGCATTTCACTTTCTTCTGTTTTACTGCACATAACATTTGTTCACTTTTCACACAACACTGCTCCGGTGTCCGTGCTCCTCCGTCACAAGTTTTGTTTGGTGTGGAGGTTGCCAGCAGCAGGTTAGCACCTCCTCAGCCCCGCTAACCTGATACACACTCACCTCTATGGGGGATACGCAATGCACCTTCTATTTATGGATGCTGCATAAAATCGGCCCTCTGTCTCTGGAAAGGCCCGGGCATAAGGTGAACCAGTGGGGACAGTGTTATCATAAATTAGTTAGCATTTAAATCTGGATTTTAAAATAAATAAATAAAAACAATATAAAAACTATCCTGATGAATTGATGGCTCCCCTACCACTAAATACAAAATATTATGTTATCTGAATATAGTGAAAATTACTCAAAATGGAGCCTGTAAACAAGAAGCTGATACAAATGAATAGGCATGATGGCTGAAGTGCCTTGCTCAGAGACACAACAGCAATATGTTCTGTTCATGTGGACAGAGAAAGAGATCATGAAAAGAGAGGGGAAAAGAGAGAGAGCGAGAATGAGCAAGAGAGAGAGGAAGAGAGAATGAGCAGGAGAGAGGAATAGAGAAAGAGAATGAGCGAGGGAGAGAGAGAAAGAGAGAATGGGGGGGCACAGGGAGAATAAGCAAGAGAGAGAAGGAGAGAGAAATAGAATGAGTGAGGGAAAGAGACAGAGAGACAGAACAAGAGAGAATGAGAAAGAGAGACAATGAGCAAGAGAGAGGGAGAGAATAAGAGAGAGAGAGAGAGAATGAGCATGAGAGAGGGAGAGAGAGAGAGAATGAGCGAGGGAGAGAGAGAGAGAGAACAGAGAGAGAATGAGGGAGAGAGAGAGACAGAGAAAGAGAATGAACGAGGGAGACAGAGAATTAGAGAACAACAGATAGAATGAGAGAGAGAGATAATGAGAGAGAGAATGAGAGAGACAGAGAGAAAGAGAAAGAGCACTCACTGTATATGAATATGAGAGGTTGTGACATATTACTATAAAAGAAAAGTGTCACTAACACTGTACACTCTATAGATCTACCAGCATGTGCAGTTTATTGCTTTTTACATCACACCTACTTTTACTCACCCTCCCAGCCACATCAGAAGTGAGTGAATGCAAACACCTTCCCCAGGTACAACAATGTGTGAAAATAGTGAGGGCTCTGATTCTGACAGCAGTCCTTGTTTTGACTGAATTCTAGTCTATGGGATTTCCTTTCCTGTCCCACAGATCCTGCTTGATGAGGAGTGGGTTGAACAAGCCTGGTTTCTCGACCTTTAAAAATACAGAGAACTGTAATATCCAGTGGAGCGGTGGAGGATTGGCGTGGACAGTGAGGTTGTGGTGAATTTTGAGCACATCTGAATAGGTCCGAGTAGGTCTACTTGTACAGCAGCTAGGAAATAAAAATGGTTTGACAAGAACAGCAAAACAAGTCACCTTAATTACATCATTTAAAATACTGCTCTTCTTATATCCTCCCCGCACATAATGACCTGTCCTTACTTAATGAAACAAACATACTGTGGATAAAAGTAAGACCCAACTATATTTGTCAGGCATCAAGGCTCCAATATCCAATCTGCATTTACTTTCAGGAAGTAAGAGGGACATTATTTACACAATAGCTGCTTTCACAGGCTGTACCATAAAATCTGCTTTACAGGCTACACAAAATACTGTATAATAGAACATCACATGCTCACATGATGTGTGTGTCATATCTGCTCCTGCTTTTTGTCCTATTGTTTGGCATCACTCTCAAGTGTTTGGAAACAAATGCATGCTTTCTTGTGCATTCTTACAGGCAAGTTTGAAGATGGATACAGGAATGAGACATAACACCCCACCATGTAATTTTATGTGTATGATTTTTCATTAAATATGATCCATATCAATGCAATGTTAGTTGGCGACATTTTTCTGTGATGTCCCCTGTTCAGGGTGCAGTGATTCCTGCCTATGCTACCGTCCTCCTCCTCCTCCTCCTGCAGTAACACACAGTGGATTTATGAGTCTGGTGGCCCATACACTCACCATAGTCCTATAGAGTCATAGACCCACGGTACCCTCCCTGCAGAGCCTGTCACAGCCTGATGTATTCCCTCCACACCGCTCCCTCACCATGCCGCTCCTTCACCACGCTTTATGATGGAATCTGATCCAAAGACTGCGATAGGGTTTCGGGATAAATTATTCACGCTTCCAATGCTCTCTGCTGCTGTTTCACTTCTTAGAGGACGTCCATTTTACAAATGGCCCTTTTTTTAGATCTCATCCTTTTAATTGATCCATGGCAAAGACAATCCAGGCCTGATCAGGGAAGTGTAGGTGTACAGAGGGAGCTCAGCTGGGCCTTGGCCTGGGACAGTGTGTGTGTTTGGGGTGCTGGCAGCTCGTGCTGCAGGGCATTAGGTGCCTGAGGATTTACTGTGTGGTAAATGAAATAGCTGTCCATTGGTTGCACTGGCGGCACATCAACAGAACCTGGGCCTAATGTCTCTACCATCTGTGCAGAGGGCTTTAATTGAAAAGAATTTCAGAACTGAGGGGAAGAGCTAAGCAAGTCTGTGAGTCCCCGAGAGAGAGAAGTAATGAAAAGAAAATAAGTTCTGTCCTCTTTAGTGCCTATGGAAGCCATAAAGAATAACAGGACATGGTGATATAAGACGCACCGCCACAGTGAGTGGGAGAGTAACTTTCATATTACGGCTCCCATCTGCTAAGACGGTTTCTGAGCGACAAGCCAATTGGATTATTCTCTACCTTATGGCCACTCTGCTGACTGCTGCTTTTAGGGCTACCTCAGGTGGCAGCTCATAAAATATTTCTTTGCCAGATTTATTTAGATTTGAAGAATGTGTCTTAGTTTCTGTCAGACACACCCACTCCATTCTTCCTCTTTTTGAGAACCGTTCTTTTCTGTGTAGACGGAGCAGGGAGGGAACAGCAGACGTACTATAGAGGACACAGAGCGTACTGATGATTCTAGCAGGACGCAGAGAAGGACTTGAGTCACCTTTATGTGGAGCTCACAGACAGTGGGCAGAGCTGGTCTGATTAGTCTGGGCCATTGTCATGGTGCAGAGGATTACTGATCATGTCTTTGGTATGTGTCACTCCACAGCGTACTGTGAGATGAGCCTCTGTGCTCTGAGCTGTGACTACCTTCTATGCTCCCATCATTTATGACACATTAAAAAGAAGCCATAGAAAAGTGCTACATGAAAGGCTCTCATACTTGAGTATTCAGTCGACAAGTGCATATGCAGCATGAGGTCATTGGCCAAATGATTTTAAGCACCCAGAGGAGTCCCCCACACCCAAGGTAAACAGATACAGATACGAAAAGTCAACAGCGCTGTGTTTGATGTAGGCATCATCAGTGACACAGTCAGGACTGGAGTGGATGAAACAAAAACAAGTGGTCATAACGATGATTTGAAACTCGACTTTTCCAAGGTTTTCCATAAGAGTCGGCCACGATGAAATTAGGCAGACTGGCCTTAGCAGAGCACAAACCCATGTCTCTTGTGTGTTTTGGCATTTGTTGCTCTTTACAGATTTTTGCACAGAGGACATGTGGCAGCATGGGCGTAGACACAAACGCTCACATGCCAAACACTGTTCCATGAACTACTCACTGGCCTTAGTCTCAGAGTTGACAGAATACTGAACCTGCAAATACAAAGGAAAATCCCCTGTCAACAAACATGACATGATGGACTCCCATATAAGCCTGGGTGTTAGGCCAGATAAAATGGAATAATATAGAGTTGCTAGGACAACCAAACTACCACTAGTAAACTATTTGGTTAAAACAATAGCCAGGAATAGGCCACAGACAGCTCCACACAGAGCTATTAGGTCAGATGACAGTCCTTCATAACATTGACTCTTTCACAGCAGGAGGTGGGGGCTGTACTGGTGATATAATGTACACACCTGCGTCACCGGCTACTTTTGAATGGACAAACTACTTCTGTCACCGCAGCAGATATGAGTGAAAGGCGAGCCTCTGTAATCTAATATTCACATGTACTTCAGATATGTCCAACACCTCCAGGACTCAGTGGCATGCGGATGCACAGGGCTCTCATGTATGCAGACATGGTATTATGTGCAGTCCAGCAGAGAGCCGCGATATACAGCGTAATATAGAGGTCACATAGGCACACAAGAGTAAATACACAATATATATATTTTGTATTTGCTTTACAAACTGGACACATCATGAGTTAAATTTATTGACAAAAAAGTTCATAGCAAGAATAACTAATTGTCCATAAAAATATCAGATGTTAGGAACTTAAAATGAAACTGAAACCATGTGAAACCATTTCCAAGTGTATCTCAATCATTCTCACAAACATAAGTTCCAAAGCATGTTGCACTGATAAATAAGGTACTTTTTGATTCCACTTAAAAAAATACTTGTTCTGATTGGCCAACTATGATTTCATAATTCAAGGCAACAGAAAATAAGCTAACCTAAACATAACAAGGGGGCAAAATGCCTTAATAACCATACTAACTCGATAGCTTTGTTAGTCAAGTTGAAAATCCCTGAATCAGCTTTTTGCCCTTACAGAGAGCAGGTCGGATTACTTGAGAATAATTTGTCAGAGTTTGGAGGGCAAATGGGGTAATTATGATGCTGACGGCACGAAGATGATCTAAAATTATTTTGAAACGCTACAATTATGTACAAAATGTAAAGTGGCCTCTCTCACTTAAATAAACACAGACATACATAGGAAGTACCTGACCTTTAGCTTGAGTCCCAGGTTGTACCCATCGACCCCTCCAAGCTGCACGTCCTCATCATTGAGCAGTAATCACTAACACCAAACACACTGCATTATAAACATGGACTAACCACAGCTAATCATGGGCCAGTCAATTACAATTACACTTAGGCTGCAATATATTGTTTTTTCTTTTTTCTTTCTTTCTTTCGTTCTTTCTTTTTTTTTTTTTTTTTTTTTACAAATGTAATTAATTGAATGCAGACTTTTTGATTAATAGCCGCTGGACCATGACTTAAACACAAGAATGATATGAGTGGGTCAGTAAGACAATATAGCATGATATTTTTTGTCATTTTCAAATTTTTCAATAATCGAAGAATAGATGATATGATTGCAAACTTAAACTGATCGGTAACAGTTCTGTGTGTAGCTTTCTGGAGTTTGTATTTTGTACAGTGTATATCGCATTTCTGGATGTGTTATCATGATGGGCCTGTTGTTAGTGAACAATTTTAGTTTTAATGTTTTTTGAACATATGGTGTACTACGCAGAAATCCAGCTAAATAAAAGTGACAATGGCTAAAAGACTTACATGATTCAATGGGAAAGTAGAACATTAAAATCAAACTTCTGAATATTCTCCATGGAGATAGATACATTTTATGCCATGCAGTGAAAGATTATAGCTAAAGGAACAACATTTCCATAGAAGCAAGCACAAGGAGGCTCTCTTCCTGGCCAAAGAAGAATCCGGTTTGTGGAGATGCACGTCTGCTCGGAGTAGACACAGATTTATTAATTTGTAGGTTAATTATATAGCTTTATAGATAATAAAAAATAGCAATAATTGTTGAGAAGTTGCTATGTGCTTTTGCAGTCCCTAGTGGTTGGAAACTATAGGTTGTATTTTCTTGCAACCCAATAGGACTGCCTTATTACACCAGCATGACGACAAAAGCCTAAAATGTAGTGAGAGAGAAGCAGAAGTGGTAACACGGTGTGTGCTATGCCATGCCACAGGGCCAGCTGGCAGGGACCCACGCTGGCATGACAGAATGTGACAGAGGATCCTCAGAGCAGGGACTTGGGGAATCCCGGCACAATAATGCTGATGGCAGGGGCTAAAGCTCAGATCTAATCACAGCCAGAACCCACCTGCCAATGGAAGAGAGCGCTGATGCCCTGATATCCATGGCAGCTCCCCCCTAGTGTTGAGCCCCCAGCACTGATCGCAGACTGCCCCAGCTGTCACTCAGGCCTTTAATGGTGGCAACACAATGACAATGTTATGCAGAGGGGAGCAGTTGTGACAGAATCTGTGGCCAAAAATGCAGGAAGTGGTCTGATAATTTTAGAATTTACGCTATTAAAAGAATAGAAAGGAAGTAGCAGGATTAAAGTGTGAATATATGGTAGAATTTATTTATATGTTGACATTATGTGAGCTATGTAGCAAGGCTGCTCTTTTTAAAGATCTTCATTGACTTCACAGGTTGTTGATAGCAGTAAAGGAAACCTATTTTATAAAAAGTACTGATCCGTTCTGTGGAGTCTTTAGCTGATCTATGTGGATTTCTAGCATAAATGACAGGGCTGGTAGAGTGGTGGTCTTATAACCAGAAGCCTGGATGTCTGATCACAATTTGACCATATGCCATCATGTCATTGGACTAGACACTCAACCATCGTTCTCTGGCTGCCTGAGTTTGGTGTGTGGTTGTGAATGATTGATTTGTGCATGTTTGAGCAATCTTTATTATCTTATTTTTAAGAAGTCATATTATGCCCACTGCTCTACCCTGTACATACTTTGTTCACCAATTCTATTTTCTTAATCTGTAATACATGTAGGATTCTGCAACACTGGGTAATTAAATGAAAAAATAAAATAAAATGCCGTGAGGTGCAGCTATCCATCGTAGGTACCGACAACTTCACAGTTATGTGTTGCAATTTAAAATGTGCAAATTATAACATAATCCACAGGTGTTGCATTTAGTTTTTACCATTTTTCACAACTTTCAGAGGCCATCACAGGAAAGCTAATAATAACTAGCATGCTGACAATGCACTTCCTGGTTCTCAGACGATTAAATGTTTTATTATTTAATGCAGAGAGTTAGGCACACAGCGATCTCATTTTGACTTGCAAACGACCCCGTCTACTAATCTTTGCATCTAAAGCAAAAGCCCCTGACACCAAAATAGCAAAGAGCTGCTTTTTGCAATATATCTGCACTAGGGCGGAACAAACTTTGGACAAAAATCATGTGTAGCCGCTTTAAACTGACTTGCTTGAATAACAACCAATCTGAGAACTTGTTATTGCCAACTGATGTATCACTTTCATTTTATTGCAGAAGTGTAATTATGAACTGTTCTACTTTTTCCCAACCCACACTACAGATTTATGGATTATGTAAAATTTCCACCTTGGATCATGAGAAAAACACCTGAAAGGAGATTTAAAGTGCTGTCAATCCAAACGGCATTTCCTATATTGTAAACCCAGTGTTTTAAGACGTCACTTACCAGGCTTTGATCACAGTACAATCCTGCAACAATATTTTCTTGCTTCATCAAGAGCTGCTTTCCTCCACCGTGTATTTACATTCTTTCAGCAATGTCAGAAATCAAGGAAGAATTTAGATTATACCGTGGCACTGTCACTATGAAGTGGAGCGTGCTCTGTGATTTTAAGCAGAACTTTTTTGGTGTCTGGGGCCGACCTCCCTTCAATCACATATAATCATGTATGTACACGCAAATACACACACACACACACATACACACATCTCATCAAAGTAGTAAGTGCTGCTGGGAGCTGACAGGTAACGGTCCTGCGGTCTGGATACCAATCAGCTTTACCAAGTGTTTACATTTGGGCAGCGGTGCATGTTTTAGCTCAGGTGCCCACGCAAGACTGCTAATCTCGCAAGACTACAATTAAGAAATCAGAATTCTAAGGAAAAAGGGACTAGATAGTTTTAGGTTTCCGTTTACAGAACCTCTATGTAGCAATTAAAGGTCCTATATTACGCAAAATGGACTATTGTGAACTTTAAGACATGTTAGAATGTTGTTCTCCTCAAAACATACTTGGAGTTGTGTTTTGTTTCATTCACACACATTAGTAATCCTTTATTATTAGTCTGTCTACATCTCCAAAGCTCAGAATGCTCCCAGCTCATCCAATGAAAGTGTATGGGGTTTAAAATATAGTGGAGCCCTCTCTGCATTTCCACATGATATCACAGGGTGGAACTGAGTGTTTTCTGTTTGAGAGAAGAACTCAACTTAAATATACAGGATTTGTGTGTTAAAAATGTGTAAATGAAACAAAACATAACTCTGGGTATGTTTTTGATGATATAGGCCCTGCATTACTGCAAATAGGTATGATTGAGTAATTTTATAAAGATTTTGGATTTTTAGATTTATTTTTTACATAGGTCATTGCTGCAGATTTCGAAATTTGATGGTTGAAAATCAAGTAGAATCACTATTAAAAGTCTGATCTCAATGATATAGAATATTCCGTATATATTTACACATTTTCTGAATGTTTGTCAGATTAAATTAAGCTAAAAAGTGCCTGGAGTCCTCCCATAGCCCTGATTTTCCTGGTCTGGTTGGACTACACATGTTTATGCTTCTGTTCAGGCCCTGACAGCTATCACTTGTGACACAGAGTGGATGTTTTGCCCTGTTTCGTGCTGTAATCACTTCCCTTGAAGCTAAATGGGAGACCGTGACTCTTGCAATATTTACATGTTTACAATGACAATTTTCCATCTGTTGTTACTGGAACAATCAACCACAGGCCCGGGGAAGTGCGGGCTGCAGGTCGCGCTCAACTTGGGTTTCATGATTGAGAGACTGCCCTGATTATGCTTAGGGGGGTATATTTTTGTCAAGGGCTTCTACATACATTATAATAGAGTGTACACTTAAAGCAGGCCTATTTGGGCTTTAAAATATTGTTGTGAAAATATTTTGGGCCATTTTAAAGCTTTATTGTGCCACTATGAAAGTTCGGAAAAATGCACAAAACTTTAGCGAGTGTCTGTTTATGGGTTTCAGTTTCCTGTTATCCCATTTAGAAGATATAATATTTGTTTTAAATGTTTAATCGCTATGGCAACAGTCCTAATTCTTCATCATTCTGAAACACACGGATTTCTTTTTGGACATTATAGCTCAATATACTCTTGTAATAGTAAAATAAGGCAAAGGAAGTCTATATGTTGAGCCTAATTTGAACACAAAATGATTCAAAGTGCACAAAGCAATTCAAAATACAAAAAATAATAAGATATTTAAGAGGAAGTTTAATCATGGTTAATAATATGATATTGTTTCAAACTGTAAATGCAAAGTACATTTCACAAGACTGTAAAATGTATGCTGTTCATTTAAAAATAGACTGGTGTGACGCAGACAGGAAATGGGTCTAATAAAAGATTCTGTATTAATGGTGTAGTGATTAGATCTCATCAAAGACTGCACACATGTTCTCTAAATAGAAAAATGCAAAATAGCCCAAGTCAAAAGAAAACTATTACTACTGAGAAGTAAAGCTAAACCCCCGGAGGACAGGAGGGAGTCGGAGAGAAAGGGTGATACTGATGACTGTGTGGATAGAGGGAGAAAGAAAGCAAAGAAACACGCCGGGATGAAAGGCGGCCGTGGTCCCTGGCGAGGCGGCTGCAGACGGAGCGGGGTCCAGCGTCGCCCTGCCCTGCCTCATGTTTCCCCCCGAGCCGGAAGTGGCGCGTTTCCCCTGGCGACAAGCTCTTCCTGCAAAATAAAGAAATCATTAGAAAGTTGACAGCTGGACCCGCCAACCGAAAGCCCAGAGGAGGGGGGAGGGGCGGGTCCGAGAAGAAGCTGCCACCAGAGGTTAGCTTCCAACCATTCGGTCACCTCCTTCACAACGTAAACAAGAACGCGACGCCATGTCAGGGCCTATTCCTGCGTGGATTTTTCTTTTTCTATCTTCGATCTGAACGTGCTTATCTGACACTTGGCCTCTTGCATACTTCGACTTGAACTCCCCCAGGATGGAGAGCGGAGGGGGGAATATTTGTACCCCCAAAATGATGCGAGTGTGGAGGGTGTAGGGGCGCAGACTTGACCCCTGGCTGCGGGGGCGTGTGGCAGACGGTCTGGGGCCTCTTGGTGAGCGCGGCCTTCTGGGAGATCGCCCGGCCGTGCCACATTCCAGCCCTCCAGTGCGTCCACAGCATTTCCTTCAAAGAAACCGTAGAGTGAACGTGAGTCTGCCAGACAAATGTATTCAAAGAGCTGAAGGACTTAGGAAAGCATTAGCAGAGCTCGGCCCAAAACCATCAGCGCTTGACCTCAACCAAAATTACACTGCACACAAGATATTCTTAATCCCAAAAGATAGTCTCATTTTGGGATTAAGGGCCTTGAAGGGATAAAATGATGCTGCCCTGGAGAAGATGATGTTCTCCCTGTATAAGCCGCTCTCATAAATTTGTCCATGGTTAAATTTCTCTTCGTGTTCTCTAAAATAAATAACTTTAAGATTTTATTACACCCATAGCTAATCAGAAATGCATGCACATTCTGAATACGACACAAACATGCTCAAATAAGCATGAAGGATACAATGTGAAGACACCCACCACAGAGCATTACAAAGTTAGCCTTTGTCAGCTATGATAGCCATGCACATAGGCCTCTTCTGCAGAACATAACCAGGGATTCTATAATGGAATTGTTTTAAATAACACTTAAAATATATATTTTATATTATGTTGTCCCTCCTCATGTGATCAGGGATCACATGACCAGGTGTTGCAGACACCTCCAGGTGCCAAGTCTCTGTTGCCATGGAGCCCAGGAGTGACATAGGTTAACACCTGCTCATGCTCACTCATGGAGATTAATGTGAGTGTTTAAGTCTCTCTCTGACACGCATGCGCGTGCGCACACACACACACACATGCAGACACACACGCACACATTTGCACGCACAGGCAGCAGTGGACTCTGTCCCCTCTAATGGGCACTGATAAAAGACAGGCTCCATCTCTCACTCAGTGTTAGGACTGGGCTCTCTGGGTCAGCTCCTCTGTGGCCAGCCCCATGTGCCCCCCCCCAGACGCTTTACTGCAGTTAATGTGTAAATTCATTTGCGGTGGTTGTGTTTGAAAAGCATTACATTTGAACTAGTATGAAAGAAAATAAGTAAATGTTAAGTCATTTAGGAAAAGTATTTTAACAGACATGGAGCATCATCCCTCTGGCTCAATGACAGGCGCAGATGACAGATGCTGGTGACAGGCTGCAGTGTTTTTTCCTCTGGCGTGTCTGAGGCACAGTGACACATGTGGTCACTGCTCTCTTATTTACACACAAATGTCAGGCTCTGGCACTGCTCCTGTTCTATATCACAAACAGACAGCAAGAACATCTTTTCTAACAAAGTCAACACATACCAGGAAGTAGTTTTATAATCACTTTGTGTTATGGACAAAACACAATTCGTCTTTGTTTGTTGGAGGCAAAACAACAAAAATAGCATTTGAAATAGAGCTGAAATAGGGAAATCACAAGTCATAGCTGCATAATTATAAGATGTCTCCATATTATTCAGGCCATTTGTTAAATATTTCTCTGGTACTAACTGAATTCAAATGGCCAGTGTACGTAATAGTTTATAATAAGTTTACCTCTGACTCCACAAGTGGTTTTCATTGGCCTGTGCAGCCCAGAGCAGCTTCTCTCTCTGCCTCACTCTTCTGTGTGTGTCCTGAAGCAGAGACTGTAAAATCCATTTGGGACACTAAGCCCTTAATGATGAGGGGATGCTGAGGTAAGGCAGGTACGCTGACGTCCCCCCTCAGCTCTGATGGTTTTTGGACAGGCCTAACTCTTCTGGACGGGCCAAATACCGCACATGGTAATATTTATTTTGCTGGTTCGGGATAATGGGACCCCCCGCTCTACCCCCCAGTCCTAATAGCTATAGATATGCACTATTAGAGGTCCTCACTGTAGTTTATACAGAGATGAAAGCAGAGGGCTGTTTACAGAAACCTAAATGATCGGGATTTGGAAAGTATTGTCATCATAGTTAAGACCAGGGAATGGATACGAGGCAGTTAATACAAGTGAAGATCAGGTCTGCTTTACAAACTGGGCAGGAAAAGACCATAGTAAACTGTGGGTTGACATGTTTTACTGAAATATGTGTAATTCTCACAAGAATGATTTTGAAGAAAGAACATTATTTCCTAATATGTTGAAATCTGCGTCAAATATAGGCCATCTGCCAGTCGATTTTTGGTTTTCAGAAATGCAACTGTATGTTTTCACATGGTTTGAACTGCACTGGATTGTCCAAAACCGCCTCAACAAGAGTAACAAAAACATTGCAGCCAAATAGACAGTCATTTTTCATGTCTGGGCATCTCATTGCCTAAACTGAACTAAAGTGCATGTCTGGGAAAATGGAGTTGCTGCACTGAATTTTCCATATACAAATGAATGGGCGATCATCGCACATCCACTGGTGATGTAGCTTTCTTTCCTTTCTAAGCAACATCACACAAGACATTGTTCATCTAACCATATTACCAAATTACTCATCCAGAAAAACAGGCAAGTTCAGAAAGTTAATTCCCTTTTTCCAAGTATAGGTGTTCTCTTTTCACATTACAAATACACACCAATATGGTTGTAATTTGACAATACCACAGTGATTGTAAAATAATGTATTTGGTGGTTAATGCCAATTATAATAATATTTCTAAAACATTTACACCTTGTTGTCTGCAGAGTATTATTGATGCACACTCGCAGTCATAAAGCTGAAAGAGGCTGTTGTCTTGTGTCACGCTATGTCCGCCATAAAGGCTCACAACAACAATAACATTTCAGTCTTTTGTGGGACAGCGCTGTAGGCCACGGGCACTTACACTTTTCCCAAAGTTCCCTAAATATATTTTTGCAATTGATCAGGTCTGTCATTTGCAACATTTTTCAGGAGAAGAGTAGGGAGGGGACGCTAACAAAGCTCCAAGGTGTAAAAAGGGCCCAAGGGCAGAAGCGTGCATTGTGTGGCAACTGAATACAAAAGGGAGGAGTGCGCAGTGTGAGGCTGGGAATCACCCCGAGGGAGCAGGGCGGGGAGGCACAGGCACGCACCAGACAAAGTCCAGGTGACAAGCCCGTGTCACTGTGGCCCATTATGGGACAAACGCAGAGGGATCGGTGACAGGAGGGCTGCAGGCACTAGGCCTGCGTCAATGTTGTGATCCTGGCAGGGAGGAGACATTTCAACAAACACATTTAGCAGACAATGTGCCATTGAAACAAGGGGCTTGGTGTGGTTTACAGGTGTCCACAAACAGCAAAACAACTATGTACTGCTATGTGTATTTAGATTCAGAACGCCAACTCTTTGCATTGACTGACATAATGAATGGTATTTAACTATACTATTATGATTAATGAGGAGGCACAGCAGTGAATCTCTGTCAAGAAGGTTAATAGTTAAATTTTAATAGTTAATAAAAGTAACTGTAAGTGGAATAAAATTAAATGTACTGATCTTCAGAAAAACATGGATGCAACAGATGTATGTGGAACATTTGAAAATTTAATTTGATGTCCAGGTCTGTAAGTGTGACACAAAGTAAGTTACCTCTAAAGGTTTAGCTGGGCATAGGATCACCTCAAGAATCATTTAGGTGTGAGTCACTGTTTCACGTTTGATCCAATTGGGGCCTGCATTCCTTTCCCCATAGCGGACCATTTTCCTATGACGAAGCAGGACCTAAAGTACTGGATTCATTTAGCAATAATATTCCTTAATGGAAACAGCCTAATTACAAGTGCAAATAACCACAAGCCTTCACAAAGGATTAAATACACAAAGCAGAACGGGGCGGGTTACTTTTTCCTAATGATGAAAAAGCGTAACATCTGCAGTTGTTAGCAGGACCGGCACACAGAAATGCTGTGTCACTTTAGATTTCTCAGCGCTGGTCTGAGCAATGAGTCGGCCAGTTAGGATTTCAAAGCCCCCACTCATACGCACAAAACAAAAAACAAATATTTGTCTTGTGGTTTATTTTGTTTTATGATGGCAGTGAGACGAGACGCAGGCTGTAGGCACAGACCAGCTGCTGAAATCAACTAGGCATCATCAGGACCTGACAATCAGGAGCGGGTCATGACTTCATCTTCCTCTGAGGAAGAGGAGTGATTTAGATTACTGATGATTCTGCAGATTGTGTTACATACATGCTTTCTCTTAATCATATTCCTTTGTTTTCAAAGTCATTGTCGAGACCTAAGCACATGGTAAAATCAGATAAATAAGATGTCTTGTTACTGGCCCACATTCATTCATTCATTCTTCCACTTATTCTTGTTAGAGGAGCATATACCAGCAACTACAACCAAAAAGGAGTCGCAGAGGCCTCACATATAGCCACAGCTGCCCTGGGGTAGACTGAGAGAAGTGAGGCTGCCCCTTTTTGCCACTGGCCCCAACCACCACCACAACTCACATTCACCCCAAATTCAGACATAGGCAAGATGGGTAAAGTGTCTTGCTCAGGGATATAGCACCAGTACACAGTGGTCCAAGCTTCAAGTTGTTGTTACATAGATATTAGGAATACAAGGAATAAATTCATAGCAAAAGAAAAATTGTATTCTGTTAACTGGACAAAAGTGTTTTGACTGAAGAAATTGCAGCTTCTTCAGTTTTGATCAGATTGCTGGTGGACACTACCTTATATCTGCCTGAGGGGATGAGCTAACTACACTGAAACTTATGCACCTACTTGTTTAAAGTTTCTGGTTTTTACCTAGATTTATTGAACTGCACTGTGTGAACTGTGCCTGATATTATAGCATAATCATTCAGGTCTCTGATGGGCGCTTTCACACCTCTAAACATACTCGCTATCACCATAGTTTTCCTTGTTTTGACTTGGATCCTACCTGGACAACCAAGGAGCCAAAGAGTAAATTCAGAAATGATGGTAAAGCAATGTCACGCTACAGGGAATAAAACATAACTTCATACAACAGCTCTGTGAACCTTAAGCCTTCATAGCATGTGATATTATTAGTTTTGTACATGTAGTAAGTGGCAGGTACCTTGAAATGAGCCCTCTGGGGACATCCCACTGTGACTGAGGCCCGCGATCATCACTCATAACTGGTTGTTACAGCACTGTCAGTTAACCCCACTCACTGCTAAAACTGGATCTCAAGTTGTGTCCTATTTGGGAGTGAAGAACAGGTGATGTCTTGGCCTGCCTTGCTTCCTTCGCCTCCACACCACCGTCTTGGGGCTGCTCGCATCTGCAGATTTCCACAACAGGAGCAGAGGCAAATAGTCCATCATCAGCGGGTACAATGAAGATCGATATGAGCTGATGGGTAAAGGCTCTGAGGTCGAAAACCCACAGCACGCACATGTGAGAGAAAGACTTGTTTCCCAGGAGCACCCCGAAACAGACATCTATCTTCCTGCTTTTGTTTTGGTAAAATAAACCCACATTGGACTAGAGGCAGTAATCAGTCTAGCACTGTTTAATCTGCTGTCAGCGTGTGTAGTGTGCGGCGGTCTGTCTTGCTTTGTTGGTTCTTGTTGACAAACGCTTGAGTGACTTGAAAACAGCTATTAAATTTGCCGTGTTCTTTGTTCCACATGATAAGAACCCTACTGCTGTGTGAGAAGTGTAACAAGTTTTTTTTCTACCATCTCTCTATGATGATTATCTTTGTAAACTCTGAGTCAGCCTTGTCTAAAACATAAAACAAAAGAAATAACTAAAGTTGAAATGATTCACTAAAATAAGCCTGGCTATTAAAATAATCATTGGCTATTTTAATAATTGTTATCTGGAGTACAAACAGATGATAACATATGTAATTTGCAATCAAAACATTTTATCACCCAGAAAACATTATTAAATCTACAATCTGATTGGCCAACCCACCCCGGTTGTATTCTCACATATCACCACTAGATGCTATCTACATTACTGCAGTCTGATAGTGTGTCAGTTTAAAATGGCTATAAATTGAGTATAAATATTTAGTGATTTTTTTATAACGAAAAATCGCTTTACTTAAATAAATATTCTCAATCAATATAACTCCATTTGGCATATTTTAGCTTTAACTTGTTACATTTTTATTTAAAGAACATCTCCAAGCCACTAAAATAATTGTTACAGCCCTAAAATCAAGTTATTCATCCAGTTATATACTCTCAAAAAACTTTGGAAATGCATCCTACATAGATGCACAACAGATCTGATTTCCTGATGTTGCTAATTTTTCATTACATAATTTTAGATTTAGTGAACTATAGGCCCATAGCTGCTCAGTGAGATTAGTCAAGCTAACAAAAACAATTCCTAGAAATGCCCTTCCTTTGTTTCATTTTGTTTGCGCATGACTACTATGAAAACTCCTACACAAATTAGGCAAATCTTTAGTTCCACATGATCTGCACTTATAGTAAAGTGAAAATATAACTGCTTACACACCAAAATGGCTTTATTAAAATCCAAACTAGTCCCCGCAATACATTGCTTTGTCATGTGAGGACAAACAGCAGCACATTTCAGTCGCATTGTCCACAACACCTGTCCTGATCCTGAGAGCACCGCACCTGCTCCCTGTTCTCAAAGTAAACTTCTCCTTGCCCATACATTTCCATGCCGGTCAAATCCTATTCAAATGTTCCTATCTAAACGCAGGGCCATTTCAAAACAAACAGCCTCAACTGACTTGTGATTGTGCGTCAATTTGTATAAGGTCTCCACAATAAATGGAAATAACCAAATGTTGTAGGCGCCGATCCCCAAAGTTTTTACTATTTCAAATCCGTCCTGGTGAATAATTCCAAGGAATGCAAAAGACAGTTAAATCTATGCATGGGTGAAACTGAGCCAGGCTTGCAGCAGATGAGGGATTAGAGGACATGATGCCGCGACAAATACTTGTTATTTCGTTGGCACAATGTCCAAAAGTTTCCTACATACTCACAATAATTTCAGTCATGTGGGTGATTAGTACAGAGCAACAGATATGCGCAGGCAAATTACTCTCCAATCTGGGACGCTTAGATTTGAATACGGGCATGCTTAACTACAAAGTCCCATGGCAGAGCAGAGGATGAAGACAATGACAAAGAGAAGGCATACAGCCAAGATTTCTCTGTGTTTAGATACAAAGTGGGCCTCAAATGGACTATGAGTATGGTGCTGTAATTGTAGAGCTATTAGAGGACATTTTATGAAATACAAATGTACAAATGTCTTGGACATAGAATTATATAAATAATGTGTTAATAATATTTTGTCTGCCTTTGTGATTTTTTAAGTAAAGGCAACTTTGGGTGTAGATGTTACATATTGACCAGGCTTTAAGTATCTCGATACTTGATATTAACTAACACCAGGGCAGACACTGAAAATATGATTTATTTCCTTTAAACACAAATGGCATATGGTAAAAAAAAAAAAAATCTAACTGTGTTTTACAACTGTTATGTAATTTAAAGTAACTATAAAACAGCTTTGAAAAATACTACTAGGTGTTTTGGACCAAGATTGTCCAGTCAATCATCTTTCTTACCAATTTATAGACCAAAATGAGATATCGACTGAACTGATATTTTGGGACCGATCAGATCCATCAACATTTTCAAAATCGGTGCCAATATCTGATACCAGTATCGTATCGGTCTAGCATACAGATGCGTTTTAGGTGTTCAGAAACATTTTGAGACCAATAGGAGCAATAAGAACCATTTAGGTTTGAACTAGAAAGAGTTAAATCTGGACTATCTGGCATTGGCAAGGTAGCGCTACGCTCTCCAAGTGCGTACAACCACAAAAAGGAAACGAGTAAATCACTTTCATATCTGCTTTTGTTGTGGCGTATTGTTTATAGATCGTTGGTTTTATTGCTGACACAAATGAACAAAACTGAATGAGGACAAAGCCATAGTTGGTATCATTGGCGCGGTGCCTGTGAAAGCGATCAGCTTTTATGGTTCCTATCAGAGCTCCTCACAGATGTGTTTCAGAGGTATTCAGCGAGGAGAGCCAACAGTGGGAGGAAGTGCGGGTCTACGGCCCCTGTGTTAACAATGCTTCTCCTCAGGCCCTATAGCAGACCCAGCCAGTCGTGAAGCAGTGCGGAGATGTTATTGACCTCAAGGTTAACTCTCCTCAGGTAAGCCCTGAGATAATGGACAAAGAGCAGTTCTTTTACAGGTAGAGTGACACGGCATATCCGCGCGCCACCGCTCCTCTCGCATTGACAGATTTTCTAATTCACTGCAGATTCCCATAAAAGTGGGTGGCCTGGGCCTTTTCTACCCAACAGAGAGCCCATTCATGCTGGGTGGGACGGTGGTCTTTGCCAAATTAACCTGGATTAATTTAAAAGCGCAAGGAGCCTTCACATCCGAATAAAATGAAGATCAATAAATTAAACGTCCGGGGTCAGGATGTCAAGTTGCTACGATGACGGACCTAAGCACAGAAAGCTAGCGTTATTTCGCCGCGAGGGAGAAAAATGGAAGAGCTATTCTTAATGACTTTATTCCACGCCGGCGAAGTGCTTCCATGCGTTTTTACATGCTAGAGTTGCACTGCTATAAACAAGCTCATGTGGGCAAAGAATGCTCATTACTTCTCTCATTTAGTCTGCAGGATTAGTGACTGCTCCAGAAAAGTCATCAAAGAAACCACTCAAGAGTTTTTCCAACCATGTTTGTTTTTCGCTGCAAGAATTATTATTTAAAGTGTGATTTATGTCAGCCAAAATTTTCCAGTAAATTTTCACCATTTTTAGAATCCGGTGACATCTTGTTCTGTTTAAAGGATATGAGCGAGATTTCTCCAAAGCGTTGGGCAAAAACAGTGGATTACTTCTACGCTGGAGCAGCCTAAACCCGAACCACATGTCATTCACTACATGATCAATTATCCAGTGAGGGCAGGCTTGTAAGGAGGCCATCTCATCATGCAGCCATTAATATCTAAAGAGTGTCTGCCTGGAGATGACATATAGGACAATGGAAAGAGGGCCAGAAGACAGGAGCAGGGCCGGAGCGCAGGCTGTTAGCAGATTAAAGAGACTTAAAGATGCAGGCTGCACATTCTCCGCCACAAAAGGTAGGGCAGGTGACAGATTTAGTAAAGGTCAGGTGAGCTCGATGTGTGGTCAGTTTGGGAGCTCACACAAATGCAGATGTTTCTATAGAAATGCATATACTTTTACTTTGTAGAAGTTAATTGGATAAATAAATAAGTTGAAATAAGTCAAAATATATTCCTACATGTGCAAAAAGTAGTGTTGGGACAGTATATCAGCAGCTTAAATCTTTGGAATGTTCTGGAGTATGGCACTATAGTTAACTGAACTATTTCCATGGAGACAAGGAGGTGACACCACCAGGGCAAGTAAAATTTGTGAGGATCTGAGAGGAGAAGGAGGCATTCACAGCAAGAATGCATGTTTTTCAAGGTATGAGCTATAGGAAAAAGAAGCAGCAGATGTCACACAACAATGTCCAGGTGTGTGCAGTGGATGAATGGGAGCAACCTGACAAAATTTAAAAAAGAATCTTTACAAAAGTTTAAAAAAAATCCTTACAAAAAAAAATAAAATTCCTTTCTTTCCTGTAATTAAATAAATGCAACACATACTCAGATAATACCACAAAGTGGTAGCAATAATAGCAAAGCAATAATATCTCTATATAGAGAAGCAGGCGGCAGACCCCCACTTGAAAATGTAAAATACAAAAAAATTGAATTAATGTTGTGTTACTTTATTTAGTTCACCATAAAGGGGTCACAAGCAAATTTTTAGTTTGTCCATTGCATAAAAAATGTATGCAAAGAGTTGTGGCAAGCACTGCCAAGCAAATGTTTAATAAGGAAATGAAAGGAAATGAAGGAAAGGAAATATAGGAAGACAATATATCTTCCGTGCTTTTGAAAGTTCACATTGATGGATATTTCAAATGAATGGAAAAACATGGTAGTTATGAGTCTAAAATATACATGTTTAATTTTACATTGCTTTTCTATAGTGTTCGTATGGGCCTACAGTCAGAAGCAGTCCATGCGGTTGTGCCAACAGGATACTTCCTCAGATTAGCGGCGCTGTTTACACAGTCCCCTGGTAATCTGGGCCCCCGGGGACATACCTGTACTGTGTCAGGGGCCGCTCTTAAGTTACACACAGGGACCAAGCAGCCACAGCGGTCTGCACTAGAACATGATCCACAGCCTCCATGGGCCGGGCCTGGCTCCAGAGCTGGGGTTGGCACTGGGTACAGCCTGGCCTGGTCTCCCCCTCAAAGCCTGTGTGTGTGTATGGGCTAAGCTGCCACCTCCACATCCGCCCGTCCTCTTCCTGCGCTCTGCAGGGACATACTTGTGTAATTGGCTTGTCTACAGGTCCGTACACAAGAGGAAGCTTCCGTCAGGTAAAAAAACACTGGATAATGACAGCACACAGATAGAGAAGACTGCAGGTATTGTGCCCACAGAAGAGTTCTTTAATGAAGGCGGAGGCTGGTATCAGGATCATTGGAGAAAGTAGTGCCCCTACATTCATTTTAGAATCACACACACACTTGTTCATCATACTGCACCTCTGTAGTTCTCCGTAAAGTAGCACATAAATAATATATTAGCTTTAGATCTGCTGCTCTGATGAATCATATTATCTTAGAATTCATTACAATACCGTTTTCATTAACTGCAACTTTTCTCAAATTGACCTCTTTCCCTGTATGGCACTGGTTTGAATCTATATGAAAAGAAAGTATTTCTTTATTAGTGTTACAGTAGCATACTACAGTGTTTAATTTTCACTGACTAATCAACATAAACTGAATGTGCTGGAAGACGTGCTTACTAAACTGAAGTGTTTTAGAAGCCTGGGTGACATAATGTTTGATGGCACGCACCATTAACCACTCAGTGTCACTCCACACTTCAGGCTATATTGCTCTACCTAATGGTTAGCTACAGGTTAGCTCCAGACGCTAGCATTAGTTGAGGTGGGAGGATGACTCTGGAGTAAATCACTTGTAGAAAGGTGAAATGTGTCCAGCGCGGGTTAGCCCTAATCCGTGCCAGACATGTGCGGAACACCAGGGCAGCAGGTGCAAACAATTGACGCAGCTGTCAGTGAGCTGCGCTGATCTCTTTTGATATCTTAATTGTTAGTCAATCCAACAGCAATTTTGGCAACATCGCTGTCAGCCCCAGGACCTGCCTCAGCTCCCCATCTGTCAGAACTCACAATGCTCCAGTACACTGTAAAACATCATGCAGCGTAAATAAACAAAACAATCAGGTCATTAGACACATTTAAGTTCATATAATCATCAGCTAATTACTTACTTAAGACCCAATTGTGAACTGGACAAGGTCCTTAGATATATTACCGTATTTCTAAATTGTGCAAAAATATCTAACAAAATTATTGATAACTCTATAAATATTGTCATAATTTGGCATGATTAGTAGGATTGCTTTTAGTATATGCCTGCAGTGGTAACAGTACATAATATTAATATGATAGTAGCTAAAATTGCAATTATTTACTAGCTGTAGCCTACATCCAAAAGCAAGTGTTATGGTAGAATTACACAGAAATTGACAATAAAATGTTTTGTTACCATTTAATAATTACTGATAATCAGTGATCAGTCAGCACATGTAGTAATCCTAGTAGTGGTAGTATTCTTTATGATGTATCCTGTGTAACATTGTAAAAAATATACAAAAATGCATTTGAAATAAACCATTGGTAATACAACTTAGGTACATTTATAGTATTATTCAGAATGATTTTACAGTGTAGTACTTTCTCTCCACTATGTCTGACATGGGGATGTGTGTGTCCTGTCCAGCCTGTCCAGCATCACAGGGGGAAATCATGTGTGATTGCTGCCATTTCCGCTCACTTTGTTGGGGTGGGATTGAGGGGGAGCGGGCTAATGCTGATAATTGCTGCATTTTGAAAACTACTGGAATCCATCGGCCCCCCACCAAACCAGCCTTGGTCCTCCTAGCTTTTTCGTCTCCTAAAGATTGTGATTAGCATAAGAGCGCAGAGTGTGTCAGCATAGATTGAGGTGCAGGCCGTGAGACAGTCCAGACGTGCTGGTTATGGAGTCAATGGGAACTATATGTTGAATGGGAGCTGCAGATGTGAGGCTGGGATCAGACAGTAAACAGTACCGGAGTGAGCTAATGCTAATCGTAGCCAAAAGTACCATCGCGCTGATTGTAGTGAATCACCACATAACACTGCTGTGTTTCAGAAATAAAATAATACATACACCAGAGCCTAATAGACTAATTACAAATTTGTCCCATAACGGCTGATACATGAGTTGTTAGATGCAGGACATGTAATCTATATCAAAGGTCCAACCCTGTGGTCTCGGCAGCATTGGGAAGAAACTGAATACTTGTAAAAATACATATTCAGAATACTAATTTTGAGCAAATGTATTCCAGTACAGTTACTCTTTCATTCCTAATTTCATTCCTAAATCAAAGGAATACAATGTAGTATTTGATTATGCACTTTAGGCTTCAATCTCCATGGTACTAGTAAGAAAAGTAGATCATCCCTCTTGGTTTGTGCATATGCAATTTTTCCATCTCTAATCAGTGATAAATACATATAAAACAACAGTGCGATCAAAATAAACTACTAATTTTACACTAAATACATTATATATTCTTCAGCTCAAGTATTCCAAGAATTCAGAATACAATACCATGAAACAGAACAGGTTACAAATTAAATATTTTGCAGATATTCTGAATGTAACGTATTCTTCCTACCATCATAAAATTTTCAAACTACTGCTGCTACTACAACTCTCCTCAAATATTGTTATTTCTAAGTAAATATTAAGATATGACTTGAGTACCTCTTCACCTCTGCATATTTGTTATTTGCCCCTTTGCCACATAAAAGTGTAAGTTCACATGTTCCCACACATTGTGAGACAGCTGAGCGCCGTCATTATAAAGAGATAACTCAGGCTGCATAGACACACAGTGACCTGCCTGTACACTGAACACGAGGTGAGGCCTGACTCTGGGGCCCGCGCTGACCCCCCACTGATTTATGTGGCCCCAGTAAGCCGCCGCTATTTGAGGGCCAGGCAGGAATGAAAGTGTTCACTGTAAAAAGTCAAGAGAGACATGAGTTCATTCAGAATATTACTTTATTTCAGATGGTTTTACTAGCTAGTATTCAGTTAGTGAGTCTTGCATTTTGGGTTTGTTTTGTCTGTATTTCACACAGCAAACATATCTCTCTATTGACTAAGATTTCACTATTGTCTTACCCCAATGAAAGTTATTTTTTACACAGTCTAAAAGTCTTGATCACAAATAAAATAAATTTAAACTACTAGAAAATTCTAAATTCAAATCATATTGACTCATGTAGACCTATATTACTTTTGCAGTGTCAACAGAGGTACGCATGCAGTAAAGGAGTTTTCTAAGTTAAGGGTCCCCAAGTTTTTTGCTTTTTGATGGTTTGTCCAACCAAGTGCAAAGAGGAAAACTAGTAAAACTGAGACTGGGCGGGAGGCTGAGGGAGAGTGTATGGAGAGGAGGAGGAGAAGGAGGAGGGGGGTGTCCATGGAGTCCCACAGGCTTGAACTCCACAGCTGAACCAGTGACCCGGGCCATCCATCAGAGCAGGGGTGTGACAGAGCAGCAGCGGGACTGTGCGACAGACAGGAGGGGGAGGAGGAGGGCGGGTGGTGACGGGGCAAAGGACCCGGGGGCTATAACGGGCCGAGGGACAGGGGCGGAGTCAGACACTGGGGAGAGAGAGGGTCAAGGAGAGTAAAAGGCCATGAAACCTACTGTAGAGAGATGGAGACAGTTAATGCGCACGCCTGTCTGCTTGGGCCAGGAAAACTCATTAATAACAACTCCAGCACTGTCCCAAGGCAAGAAACACAAGACTTTACACTAATTTGATTACTAGTTTAGAAGATGGGAGGAAGTTGGTGTCATATTTTGAATGCATGTAAATACACATAGTTTTACAGCTATTGTGTTGTTTATTTAATTAATAAGATGATAAGTTTCTGGGATATTACTTTTTATATTGATTTTTAAAAGAATTCCAAACAGTACAACTTTAAAATTATTTACAAAAACTTAACAATTTTTTATTTTTTTTTTTTGTTTTTTTGCAGTTTCTGCTTTGGAGTGATTTTAGACAGGGCCGACCTCTCCCTGTATTTCACTGTCTTTCAGCTGTTGCCCAAGCCTCACTGTCACTTGCCCCCCTTCTCATACACTACACACACCACACACACACACACACACACACACACACACACACACACATGCATAACCAATGGGCAGACTGGTCCAGCATCCATCCTCAAAAGGGGCATTGGCCCTCAGCCAAACGGGGCCCCATGCAGTCGCAGTGAAAGACTAGAGCAGCCCTAATGGTTAACTCTGCATCAGACAGGACTGGGCTGTTTTAATACGATCCACTTTGGTACTCCATAACACATATTCATATTTCATTAGAGGCCAAAGATGGAGCCCTGTGTAGGCAGCATTAGCAGTTATAAGGATGAGTGTGTTTGCCTGTTTGACACTGTGTAAAAGAGGGTTCAGATGCGCCGGGAGAAGATATGACAAGAGGAGAGTATGGAGAGAGTAAAGAGGAGTTCACAGCCCTGAGCCCAGTTAGGTTATGGCACTGCACCGTGGACAAATCCATGAGCAAGCAAAACCTCAGTTTTAAATAGCAGGTATCTGGTGTCAGCGCGCTCTGGGAGCCCAGGCCTCTCCATCAATATGTTCCTTTGCCCTTGTCTACCTCTGATATCTTTATCTTGTCAGGCCCTCTCTGCTCCGTGTTCCACCTCAATAGCTTCCGTCTGTGCGCAGGCTGTCCCGGGCAGATGGGCTGCTGCTCATACCTCTCCGTCCTGGACAGGGCCTTGAGGGTGTGTGATGGGGAAGACTGGGGAGAGGGCAGTACAGAGGGTAGCTGCAGGCAGTATATGTCAACCTGTAATGGATAAGAAAGAGTTATTAGAAGGATTATAGATATTCTTGGGAATGCAGATCCTTTCCGGTGTCTTTCGGTTTATCTTATATAATAAAGTATATGCAGTTTTGAATTATGGCAACAGAACATTCTCCATCACAATCTATGAATAAATTAATTATATTGTTCTTTTCAAAATGCTCTAACTGTAACACACATCTTTCTGGTCAAACTTATGTCACATATCACATATGTGATTTTTCAGCTCTTATGTTGATGATCTCATTAGCAAACAGTACTAGAACTGATTTGACTTGCCGCTCTTCGCATTGGCAGAAGCAGGAAGCTTGCAGTGCCCTTTCCTGTAATTTGGAGCTTATGGCCTGAGATGAAAATGAGTGTGAGATTGTGGGGACTGACAGATGCGGCTCGGGAGGGCCATTGAAGAGGTCATATGTCATCACAGGGTCGCACACGCCCTTTGAGCTGAGGCCGAGGTGGGGGTTAGATTCCCACACTATACCTGGAGAGCTCTGACCTGGGAATGTGGCTAACCTGGAGGGGAACACCTCCTCTCACCTGCCCGTCGGTCTAGAGCTAAGAAAGACATGGGATTTATGTTCGCAAGTGAGACTGATGAATTGCTGAGTTGTATTAACATTTGTTATAGCAGGAATACAATATTGCAAAACTGTATGTGCATATGTATATTTGCAGGCTTTAACAAACAAATTAAATCATTTTAACAATAATTTTATATTTTGGGAGGTTTTTTTTGTTGTTTTTTTTTCTTTTGGAATGGTCAGAAAATGGGTTAATACTGAGAATTTTTAATTGACTTTGAAAAGAGTTCTGTACTTCACTCAAAGGTACAAATTATTATTTTTAACCAAAAATGTACCATAGAGTTTGTAGAACATTACGGGTGTCATATTATCACTGAAATATGTAATTATGTATTTATAATGAGTGGACTTTTTTTCCAATAATAACGCTGTTTTCTTTTCTGTTCATATCCTCATAGCCTTGTATAAATGTGCACTATATGGCACATGTATCCGGTGTCATTGTCATATCCATAAATCACCATTTTCAATGCCTGTTCCTCTCTGGTATGTCCTGCCACTGTAAAGTTTTTGACAGTGTGGCGCCTCGGCAATATTTCATCCTTGTCGTTTTAATTTTTTCCTTTTTCTTGGGTCTATGAGAGTGAGAGAACGAGAGAGGGAGAGAGAGAGAAAGAAAGAGAGAGAGAGGGAGAGACAGAGAGGGAGAGAGTGGGAGAAACAGAGAGAGAGAAACATCTTGGACTGTGTGATTTTAATAGCTGCCGGTTACCTGCTCACATCTGATACCCCTTCGGCCTGCTCGGGCTATTACTTTCCAGTTGTGAAAATGTAGCTTATACAAACACAGAGTAGACCACGTACTCCTGATAGATAAGACAGCGTTAGTGTGTATTGCTATGAGGGCCTGATTCACTGGTGTCTGTCAAACCCAGTCTGTTCTGTGGAAATCATTAAGAGCAATATAGGCTGTCACTTCCTAAAAGAATTGAGTAAGATCAAGCGCTTTATCACCACCAGAATATGGGAGTGTTGGTCCAACAATAGGCTATTTTACTACTAAGCATAGCCAGTCAATTTTAATTTTGCCAAAAATACATAGGAATTTCCTGCACTATTCTATTACCAAGTACTGCATTAATTAATAAATATTTTAAATGTAAGCCTCAAGTCTCTAGACTTGCAAGCCAATCAAGCAATTTAAAGTGGAAATTCATATATTTTTACTATGTATTTTTTGGCATTATATTTCACAATATAGCCTACAATTTTTGTTCTAATGAACATTATGACATTGCCTAAAATATTGTATGCTGAATTAACTGTGTTATATTACCAATTAATCAGTATTAAAATAAACAAATACTTGAAATATTTCACCCATGTGTACAGTAAATCAGTTCTTTGAATTGGAGCTACGTAGCCTATTTTCCCAGTAGGCTAAGACACAAACATGCGACTGCTCCAACAAACAAAATACAATCTCAGTAAAATCTGTACCTTTTGCACCTTTCGCGTACACACAACAAGCCCGTATAATTTTCCGGTTTCATTAGCTATGGCCACTTCATTTTGGTATGAAACCTGAACTTCTCACTGTCTTGAAACTCAATAGTCCTTTTAGTGTCAAGGTCCTGCTGCCGCTCTGGAATCTGGGTCACGTGAGTCGCTCCCACTGTCCCAAACCGCGAACATGATTATTGATCAGCTGCTTTGGAGAGGGACGTCGTACACTCTAGTCTTAGGTACGTAAGCTTAATGCCGCATCGTACGCCGGACAAAAGCGCACACATATTTTTGTTTTTATTTGTTTGTTTCGTTTGGCACAGGTAAATTTATGGACAAAATAAATCACATGCATTGTAAATAGGCAATCATAATATTCCTAGTAGATCAAATGATATTCATTATACGAATAAAAATTTAATAAAAATAATATAACCTATTAATAAATGATAGCCTAAAAAAATGTTAAGAACGTTTTAGCTTTTGTAAAAAAACAAAAAAAAAACAAAAAACGAGTCTTTTTTTCTTTTTCTTTTCTTTAAAAAAAAATTGTGTTTAATTGTTTGTTGTAGACTGTTTAGGCTTATATTAAAAAGACAACTAATTTTGGGCAGTGTAGGCTATTTCCGGTTATTTCTTAATTTGTTACAGCAAAAAAGGATTCAAACGTAGGCCATCTTGGTTTCATTTTAGCCAACTTTAATTTTGCATTTATGGATTACAAATGTATTTATTTAAATATTTTTCATCTGTAGGAAACTTATTGGACTTCATGGATAAGTTTAGAATGAAAAGCTTTTGTTTAAATCTCACCCAGGCCAGGAGCAGTTTTCTTGAGTGCAAACGATGCGCTCGCGGGGCGGATAATTAGCGCGAAGTGATGAAAAGGCTAATGAGGCGGATCAGGTGTCTGTGTGACCGGCGGCCTGCGCTCAGACCGCGGCCCGACAAAAACGGAGAGGCCGGAGCTCAGGATCTGCTGCTGCACGGTGAGCACACTGCGTGTACGCTTACTGACATCTACCGGTGGGATCGGAAACTGTAGGCCTACATATTTCGTCTTTTTCTTCAATGAGCACAGATCGAGGCAAAGCAATTGATCCACGTGAGCTGAGCTGATTGCAGAGGTTTTGACCTGGTTTAGCTAGTTAACAGGCCGTAATTGCTAGGCCTATCCACACTGACACAATGTCAGCATAAAATCAACATGAATTGTTTTATTTACAATAGTGGTGGTGCTATTATTCAACCAAAAGAAGATCACGGCAAGTTTGTGGAGCCAATTCTTAATAATAATGATAATATGATTCAACATTTGTGGATCATAATTTTGGATATTTCTTTCAAAAACAATGAACTTTCTATAGCCTAACCCATTTTGCTATTTGATTAAAAAATAAATACATCTTGCATGTGGCTGATTTAGGTTTGGCAGAGCTGGTCAATATTTAAAGCCTGATTAGGTTGTATATGCATAAAGGCATTAGGCAAGTTAAGCTATTCAACAGCTCATCATCCTCAATGCTTTATTAAAAGACTTTGACAGGTAGTACGCTGCTGGACTCAGTGTTTGCCGTGCATGGCTTATAAATATTCATAAATAAACTTATTGTGCTTATCCCAGAAGAAGCCGGTGTTTGGACTTGTGTGGCTGGCTGAATTAGGTAATAATAAATAGTTTCTCAGTCTCATTAAAACGCCATTAATTTTCTCTTGATTTACGACTATCTCAAATCTTCAAAAGTATTACAGACTTTTAAATATTTAGCCCAAAATCTATTCTTCAATTTGCGATGCTTTGACCATCCTCTCTCTTCTTTTGTTTAGTTTGGCCAGTGTCTGGAGTTCTGTGGTCCCTGTCTGAATAGTTGGGTCTTGTGACGGAGAACAGAATGGTTTTCTCTGCCCGCTGCCCTGCACATGCTAATAAGGGACGACCACTGGCATGTTTTTAGAAACCCAGAGACGATGATGTCACCAGAGAGCTTTATCTGAGTTGGGATCTGACAGGGGATTGGATATGTGTGTGTGTTCATGCGCATGTGTGTGTGTGGATGGAAGGGGAGGGGGTATTTCCTTTGGTATAGACTTGGGGGCCCAGAGGTGAAGCTATGGCTTTAGCAGGGAGCCTGTTTAAGCAGATTACTCAGTCACCACACCTTTGTTTCATTATAGGACATAGAAAGATCCTTCAGTGACTTGGGACGTCCCATGAGAACCCACAGATTGACACTTTGGGGGAACCGTACTTCTGTTTTGGATAATATAAAGTAAGAGACACTGCATGGCCTCCTGTATGGGTTATCAGTGCGCAGAGATCTTTGCTTACTTATACACCGGTCTCGTGTAGCAGTATGCAACATTTTAAGGGCTATATTCCATTAAAAAAATATAATGTTTCATTAAAAAAATATAATGTTTCATTGTAAATTGTTAATTGCTATGGCAACAATCCTAATTTTTCATAATTCTGAAACTTGTGTGTTAATTTAGTCGTACTCCTCAATTGATGCTTTGCAGTGGAAATCACGTGGGGGGAAAGCATATTCAGCTGTTACAATGGTGACATTATGCACACATTAGCAGCATAGACATAATTGATTTAAACAATACATTTTCCAAAGATCAATAGTGCATGGTCATGTTTAGGAGTTTGATTTTCAACAAAAAGGTGAGAGTGACTAATTGAAAAATTTTTGACTGACGGTAGCTTGTGACTAATTTTATGTGTGAGAGATTTGTTTAACAGCTGGAATCATCTTACCTGTTGTAGTTCCAACTAAATCAACTGTCTCAGGTCAGATTGTGTTAAAATAAACCTCAGATTAAAGTTTAAGTTGAGTAATTGAGCCTCTAACAAAGCAGTGCCTACAGTTAGCGTCACACCCCCACGGAATGTTGATTACATCAGCTGCAAAGTATCAAGAGTGAATGATCCTAGAAACTTGAATTTAGTCATATAAATCTGTCTTTCTCAATATTCACAATCAACCAAGACTGTATTTTAAAAATGAACTGGTCTTAGGTGGTCCATAAATGTACAATATATTCACTTGCAATCAATAATTACTGATGAAAAGTCCAGATATCGCTAACAGAGCCTGACCAGTAATGGCATGCACATGTAATCAGATAAAAGTAATGACTGCCTTGTACATAATTTATCACCAGATCCAATGAACTGGACAAATGACACTTAGCTGCAATTTAAAAAGGAGTCATGACCCTGTAATAATCATTTTTACCACAATTAGATTTAGCCATGGCATAGTGGTTTGGCTATATAAATGAACTTGTATTGGATTTTCCCATTGCTGTTGCATTGAAGTGAAACTGACAAGCACGGGGCATTCCAAAGCCAGCTACAATATGGCTGATTTTACTGCCCTGATAAAATAGCCTCTGGGGTAATAGTTACAGACAGTTGCCCCGTTTCATGCCCATTTGGCGACAAAGCAAAATCACACATCCCGTTTCTCACATGGGACGGTGCACTCCTGACTCCAGCCCCAAATGCGTTTTATGGACATTTCCCCCTTACTGTACAGATGGGTTAAATATTACATCAAAGCATCTTTAATGTTGTGCAGCGCCTCTCACGTTTCTGTGTGGTGTCAAGTTAAAAACTGGCGCGGGCTGCATTTTTACAGTAGATTTAATGGATCAATGTCTATAATCACATTAGCACTGGCTTAACATAGAACAAATTTGAGCGTACAGGCATCAAAGACAGAGCCCCCTGTAGTAATCGGCCATAGCATCTTGTCCTCAGCTGGAGACTCCTGATAAAGGGGAAAATAAAGTTGTCAAGGGGGTGATAAGTTGTGGGATATGCAGACTTCTGAGTACAAAGTGTGAGACAGAAACGTTTGTCATGAAGAACGTGCTTGCGTTGGTCAAATGAAAATATTGTAACAGCAAAATATGATTAGCCTACCCGTGTTGAAGTATAACTGACAGTTGTGTTGTCACGATACAAAAATTTCAAACTTGATTTTGAAACTAAGGAATAGACTTGATACTCAGTACTGATACTGATATCGCAATGAAAATTAAATGATAGTTAAATGAATAATTATTTCTTTAGATGATAGAATGTGATTTTCAGAATTAAATTGTAGTACTTTCTTTTATATTACCATGTGGTGTGATATGTATGTGTGATTCCTCAGTTCCAGGTATGTTCCATAGTGGTCCGTGGGTGTGTACAAATGTATGTGCTCTTATACTTGTTCTGATACACTTCAAGTTCATTTCTATCCCGTGAGTGTGTAGTGTAGTGTAGTATAGTATAGTATAGTATAGTATGTCCAATTTTCGACTTCTTACAACCCTATAGTACAGTATTGCTGTGCCAACTAACACAAGAGGGCAGATATTATAGTCTATTTAAGGAACTACTAGCACTACTACATAAATGCTACTATCTCCAAGTAAGAATACTTAAAATGTGTACTAATGTAATACTGCAAATATATGTAATACTGACTGTAAGTTTTCAAGTGAGTTCATTGCAGTTTATCATATGCGAATATTATAGCTTCTTCTAGATTTTTGAGTAATTTAATATTGAGATTTGAAAAAAATGTTGGAGAATATAGATTTTTCATTTTACTGTTCATTTGAGTCACTTAACTTTCACCGCAGCTAAAATGTCAACCTTTCTGTTCATTTTGCAGCTGCCTAAAGAATTATCTCCATGGTTTTCATCGCTCACATCTTTCTAAAGCCAGTGTCAGTGTCAGCACATGTGACAGAACAACAAAAGCCCCGAACAGACAGGCCGCAGACAAACTAGAATTGATGTCTTCCACTGCAGCGCTCGGTGACGTGAGCTCCAAAACACGCCGGGTTCCCTTTGGCCAGGTTAATCAACACAAGGCTTTCTTCCTGTGTACGCATATATGCATGCGTGTGTCCCCTCTCTATGTGTGAACCCATTGCTCATTCATAATATGTCATTTTCCCTCCACCCCTGATTGTATTTGCCGTACATTGGCTGTATGCGAGAGGTGCCTATAGTCCTCCACCCGGCACTACATAAATAAACAGCAACAGTCCATAATCCATCATCCCGGTGCAGTGGGAGCGTGCCCAGTACTAACATGGCTTCTGTTTTCTATCTATGGACAGAGAATGGGAGTCTGTATGAGAGCTTGGATGGGTAGCACCAGTGTTATAATGAAACATAAACTGACTTAAATAGATTATACCAATGAGCTTCCTCTTCCTTTCCTGTCTCGTGAACATAACGCAGTCCACTATTTTTATTACTTGAGTCAGGAGCAACTGTTTATTCGTTCAATAAAGGGAATATATTTTGCCAAGCACTCATAATTTAAAGTTAAAAATGAGCTGCTGACAAACTCGAGGCAGATTCCTTAGAGTGGCCAGTGCAGTGGGAAAGAAAGCTGTGATTAACCACGCTTGTTTCCTGCTTTAACAATTAATGCTGCTGCAGTGGACAACCTACAAGCAGTGTAGAGCCACCAGGTGTGTGTTCTCTGTTTAAAAAGTAGCATATATTTTTATAACCCTGTTCACATAATTCCATTCATGCGCAGACCTCGATTCTGAAAGAATAATGTAAAATGTGACTTATTACAATGGATTGAAATAACAAATATTTACCAAAAACATTAACAAAAAGCATTTAATACATCTAACATACAATTGTACAGCAGCCCGGGATGGAGGGATTGAAATATGCCTTTTGCCCTCGTAACAATTACTGATCACATTCATACAAAGTTAAAGTGGGTGAAGTACCTGGCCAAAAGAAACGACGGCAGCATGCACTGGTCAAACTGGAATAAGCTCTCAACCATCAGGTTTATGGGTAACTACCACTGCACCACTGTCATACCATTGTTCAAAGCATCATTGTTCAAAGATTAGACAAAATAGGAATATCCTGTTTTCACATAGTACATGGATTAATATGAACTCTTTGCAGAATGCGTTCAGTAGAAGTTATTATAATACAATCTAAAAGCTATCAGCAAAAGTTTATTCTCATAAACTTCTCATTTTTAGACTTAAACCATTCATCGTGCCAGATTTACATGCACTGACCTCATTTTAATGTACTTTCATCCAACTTTCCTGCTGCTTTCCTTCCTTCTTTCCTGCTTTTGGTCACACTATCCCAACAGCACAAATCCAAAAAGTAACAATACTTTGTACCATTGTACGCTGCATAATGCCCTTTACAGTCTCCTCATTCACTGCACGAGTCTTTATTTACAAAACCCTGTAGGGAAACGCAATGCCACGCTCTGATCACACACCAACCCACTGCTTGTAATTACCCAAGGCCTGCTATCCAATCTGTCACTGCCCGAACTCATTTGTTAGTGTGCATGTACAGTGATTAAAGAAACTCCAGTGCAAAAAAATAGGGCCTTTACCTACATACAGTACCTATGCCCCCCTTCTCCCCCCTCCATGCTTCACATTTAGGGAAATTTTAGGCCCGGCTTGCACAGATCGCCAACATCGCTCAAGCATCCGAAGCACTACAAGCGAGTTATAATAATTAAAGACATACAGCATTTCAGGGCTTCATTAATCATGGTTTATATAGACTTTGAAGCCCTAATAGAAAACAGCCTGCCTCTCTGGGTTTATTGTGTCTCTACAAATTGCGGGGCTGCAGCGTCCGCCAGGAATGCCCCCTCCTCTACCTTTATTTGACCGGCTACAACAGGATGTGGTGATGGAAAACACATCGAGAGATAAGATTTGGTGAAAAGCAATAAGGCGAGTGATGGTTACGGCGGGGTCAAAGGTCAAGGTTGTTTATAAAGAGGTGGAGTGGGTTTAATCAGAGCAAACTGGGTAGATGATAGGGATGGACCATTCAGAGGTGTGTCTTGGTTTAAGTTCAAACTTGATTTTGATGATAAGAAAAGGATCAATTTTAATTTCAGTTCCACAATGAGAAAACTCTTTCCTATATAACAGAATTTTCAGCACACAATAAGTGAATTTAATACTAGTTCTAATATAGAAAAGATAAAGGTCCAACTGTGTCCCTGTTATACATTATATATTATTTGTTAATTATTGAAAGATGATTTGATGGTTGAATTGATAGCGTCGGTATCAATTTGAAAACATACAGTATGTTGTGTATTATGTAGGCTGACCAATTATTTGTACCATGCTTTTATTGCTGTGGAGTGACTGACGATGACAGGAATTTCAGATGCAAACAGCGTGGATGTTTTTAATCCAAATATGTTTCTGATGTTTAGTGCTGTAAACCAGATGCCCTGCACAGCACTCTGGTTGGAGGAAGTTTTAAAAAAATTAACTTGTTTGATCAATTAAGGACATGTGTGTCTTTTCACAATAAAATGTGTTTTGGCAGACTTGGATACCATTATTCTGAACCTAATAAAATTAAAGGAAGAGGGACAGTCTAAATACCATATGGATACTATTGTGAATTTTGGGAGTGCTTGTTAATAGATCATCTGGATGAGGAAATCAGGAAATTTGGCATTATTGTGTATTCATCTACTAGACGGAATACCATCAATCACAGTCCAAAGTATGTACTCTAACTGCATTGCTGCAACCCATTTCCTCTCCAGTGCAAGCTTCTATTTAAATTTGCATTTTATGGAGTGTGTCAGACACAGTCCAACCGACAGATGAAAGTTAAAGTAGTCTCTAGAAATAAACAAGTCTAAAAGTTGGCTAAATTAAAGTAAGAAGAATGTGCATATTTAAAAGCGAAGCCTAATCCTTGCGGTTTGTCAGCATGCCTCCCAGGTGAGCTCACAACTCCCCAAGTGCAGACCAAGCAACTGCATCCTCAGCTGGACCCTCTCAATATTTTGTGGTAGTCAAAACAAAATTAGTGCAGGTTTGTTGTTCTTCGTTAGCTCATTCGTGACCTCTGCCTTCAACATTTATTGAGCGAGAGGCACTGTTTATTTGCCACCTCAAAGCTACTCAATACTGGGATTAAGGAGTCAGGAGCAGTAGCAGATATTTGACTTCTTGTGAGCTCTTTAAGGTGAGTTTTTGGAGCTTTACTCTCTATATTGGTTAGCAAAAGTCAGTAGTTAATTTGATTTATTTTTTTTAATGGGAAGGTTTTCAATAAAATATTTTCTGTATTAATATCTTATACCTACATCTAGATGCATTGGAATAGTTGTGAACCTAGGCGAACATTTATGATTAGTGCAGTGTTGCCATCTAGTGGTGATTAATTGTAGTGCATTGCATTTGACTTTACTGCAACATTCGTCAGACATACCAGAATGTATTATATTACACAAGAAATTGTCACTTTTGCTTGTTTTAATTAAATAACTTAAAACAGTTTAAATAAGTAAGTACATTGAAAGTTGCATATCATACTTATATGTTAGTTTGGTCATACAGTTCATACAGTCATACAGTTTGTCATTGATTTAGCTTTCTTCTGAATACATACAATATATAAATGACTATAAATATTTATAAAGTGCTATACATTTTTAAGGCTGTAAAAATGTGTTCATCCTCCTCATATTATTGTTCTCTTTACTTGGCCCGTCCACTTCATCTGCCTCCTGTAGCTTCACCCTGGGGTGCAGCAGGACATAGTAGAAAACGAGGCAAAATAATCCCAGAAAAACACCTCCCAAAATTAAAAGATCCACCACCAACAAGGTACTTGCATCAAATTCTGGCATCAGAATAGACAACAGTATTGGTGAGGAAACATTTATACAGCAGAATACACTGTAGTAAATACTCATAGGTATTTTAGTGTCTTGCCCTTTAACATTGAAAAAGGTGAACGTGAGAATGACTCCAACCACAGCCCTGTACAGAATTTCCAGTCCTCGGCAAGAACAGAAGTTGGTCTGAAGAATATTTGTCCATGTTAGCATTATGACCCACACAACAGAGAGCACGACTGTGGTATAGGCACTCATTATTAAGTATAGACTGTAGCTTAGTATAAGGCTGGTGATGGTGCAGAGTTTATAAAGGAGGTAAACAGCAGTGGGGAGGCCAGAGGGCATCTCGCTAATATGAGGGAGTGACCTGCGTAGACATCGCCGATAATCCACCAGGGACCAAGCAATGCTGAGGAAGGAGAAGGCAATGGACAAATCTGAAAAAGACACATAAGACACATAACTTAAACATTCACTTTTAATTCACTCTTATGTAAAAACTAGAAGTCATACATTATGTTCTCTTCATTTCATTGCGTAAATTCCCTTACAAAGCACTTATCTATCAACCCTTTGATGATAATAGCTGTGCTGCAAATGTCATATTTCAATATGTTCCATTCCCCACTGACAGCAGGAGATAACACAACTGTAAGCAGGGGTGGAAACTACGTAATTTCAAATAGTCATGTTAATTTAGTAGATTTTTGGGTTTGTTTAAAGCCATACATGTACTTGTAATTGAAAATATTTCTAGCACTGTAATAGTAATGACTACATTGAAAATCATACGAGTTACTGAGTACAGTACAAAGTCCCAGTCATTCCAATGCACAGCCATTTCTCTCTTGTCTTCTCCTTATATGCTGATTGCAATTTAAAATAGCTTCAGCTTTAAACTGTTTAATAAATCAAGTGTGAACTAAAATTGTACAGTTACTGATACTTTTCATCTTTAGTTCTAATTTGGCAGCCCTACTTGTACTTGTAATTGAGTACTAATTTAGTCAAAACATCACTTTCTATCACTAACTGTTAGGACACGTGAGATGAATAAAACTTGTAAATGTGGTTAGTAAATGTGGGTGATTTAAATGCATCACTAGAGCTGTTTAGAGAGCATGTGAAAGTCAGGAAATTACAGAAGACATGATATCATTTTCACATGCTTTATGTTATTGCTATGCCTAAAAAGCTCCACATTGTTCCATTAAACTTATCTGTAGAACCAAGCAGGTGACGCTGTAGTTACATGTCAGATCTGTGGGGATCTGTGCACCCTCCTCCAGAAAAGTTACATTGTGCATCCTTATATCGACATATACTGCTCATAAAAATTAAAGGAACATTCTGAAAACACATCAGATCTCAATGTGAAAAAAGCAGGACAAACTTGGACAGGGCAATGTCTTAGGAACAACAGGATGCCACCTCTTTTAATGGAAATTACATTTTCAGCCTACAGAGGTCTTAACTTTATACACGCCCTGAAAATCTAAGTGAAATAATGATGTGGCAGACTAGTCCATTTTGCCAGAATTTAATTTCTGCAACTCAAAATGGTTCTCAATCTACTGTGTGGCCCCCACGTGCTTATATGCATGTTTGATGTGTAGCATTCTCCTAATGAAGCAATGAATGGTGTCTTATGGGATGTCCTCCCATATCTGTGCAAGGACATCACTGAGCTCCTGTAGAGTCTGAGGAGCAACCTGGCGGCATCAGATGGACCCAAACATAGTGTCCTAGAGGTGTTCTATTGGATTTAAGTCAGGTGATTGCGAGGGCCATTCAATTGTATCAATTCGTTCATCTTCCATGTACTGCCTGCGTACTCTTGCCCGAGGAGGCTGGACATTGACATGCATTAGGAGGAACCATGGACATACTGCACCAGCACAGGGTCTGACAGTAGGTTCAATGATTTCATCCCAATACCTAACGGCAGTGAGACTGGTGTTTTCTAGCTGGTAGAGATGTGTGTGTTATGTGTTATGGAGGGACACACAGACCATCACTGACCCACCACCAAACCGCTCATGCTGAACCATGCTACAGGCAGCATAGCATTCTCCTTGTCTTCTCCAGACTCTTTCACGTCTATCACAGGTGCTCAGGGTGAACCGGCTCTCATCTGTGAGATGAGGGCACCAATGGTGGACCAATTCTGGTGTCATGTAGCGAATGCCAATGGAGCTCCACTGTGCTGGGCGGTGAGCGCAGGGTCACTACATTGTGTACTATCTACCTATCTATATAGTAGTGATAATCACTCTAGCCAAAGCCAGCACTAGTGGAAAACCAGCCAAAAAAGAGGGAGAATCTAGAAATGACAAACTTACACTTCAATACTGAGGCTTCCCTGTGGCCAAGCAGCACAATGTAGACTTGCAAGAGGAGCTGGGGGGCACTCTCCAGAAATGTTTCAAACAACTTGAGCATGCTCAGATCAGTAGCCATGCAAAATAGATTGTGGTGCTTCTGCCTGTTTTCTTCCTTTGTGAGGGGAAGCGTTGTGTTCCATAGCACATCAAAGCCTTTCTTCAGCAGCTGGTAATACCTAACAACAAGGCAAACACAACAAAACAATTATTAATCATATCCATTCATATTTAAGAGTACACAGTAACCCATAGCTAGTTAC